>NC_132869.1:41191405-41815155 GCF_048164855.1 Canis lupus baileyi
GAAAGAAGCCTGTCTTGAAAGGCTACATACTACATGATTTTAATTATGTGATACTCTGGAAAGGGCAAAACTACAGAGATGGTGAAAAGATCCGTAGTTGCTGAGGTGGGGGAGAGGTCACAGAGGAAAAAGGGGAAATGGTGAAATGTAATCTGTACAATACTATAATGATAGAAACAACACACTGTATTTGTTAGAACCCACAAAACTTTAGAGCACAAAGAATATGCCTTAATGTACGCAAAATTTTAAAAGAGAAAAAAAAAAAAGATGACTGAGGTGGAGGATCCCAGGATGGACGGCAGAATGCAACAAAACAATCTGTTACAACCGGGTGGCTCAGTGGCTTAGCGCCACCTTCAGTCCCGGGTGTGGTCCTGGAGACCCGGGATGGAGTCCCACGTCAGGTTCCCTGCATGGAATGGAGCCTGCTTCTCCCTCTGCCTGTGTGTGTGTGTCTCTCATGAATAAATAAAATTAAAAAAAAAATAAAAAAAAGAAAAGTCAATGAAGGGGGTTGAGGGTCTAGGTTGGTAATTCTTTTTTTTTTTTTTTTTTTTTTTTAAGGTTGGTAATTCTGATAGTGCTATACCTGCATACTAGAACTGAATCATTTAAGCCAATGGCAGATGGTAGGAGACAGGTTCTCGCTGTTGAAGTGAGAAGTTACAAATAAAACAAGGAAGCAGCTAGAATGATACAATGTAGTAATGGATTCCAGTTAGAGACATCATCAGTATGAACTCACATTTAGCTTAATGAAAGTTACACAGGAAAATAGTAATAGATACATGTACATACACTGTGAGCATACATATACCTATTTCCCTGCTCTGTCAGCCGAAAAGGCAACACCCAGTAAAAATGAGCACACCTTGCACCCAGACAGTGGCTTGCAATACTATTCTCTAATAAAAGAAACAAGGCTCCTTGGAGATACGGCTGATTCTAGGGTTAGAGTAGGAAACACAGAAGATAAACGTGGAGCATCTTTGTAGTGCCAGAAAGTAAAGAAGTACTAGGGAAAAACCCACCCACAATAATGAGGGAATGTCAAAGGAACACAGGAGCTAACCAAAACAACTCCCAGTGGCCAAAGCAGTAACAATTTGAGCACTGAAATAAAGCAGTGATGAATTATAACCCAAAGTAGAAGATAAATACCTACAAGTCCATACTGATAAAAAATAAATAAGTAAATAGGAGAGAAGAGACAAATCTCTGGTTTAGAAGAATTCCAAACAATTTATGCAGATACCTGCATAACTTTCCACTCTTTAAATGTGGATTGCACACAGTCCACTTCCTCCTAATATAGAAGGGGGTGGGGAGAACTCTACAAGAGAAATGTGACCTACACACTCCCTCAGCCCGGTTATCAAGGTCAATATTATGTCATAAACCATGTTGATATAACATAACCTTGATATGACATGATGAAAATAATATCGCCGTGGTCATCTTCCCCCAAATACATAACCCCAATCTAATCATGAGAAAAACATCAAATACCAATTGAGGGATATTCTACAAAATACCTGACCAGTACATCAAAATAGTCTAGGTCACCAAAACCAATAAGAGTCTGAGAAACCACCAGGGACAAGAGGAGACATGATTACTAAGTATAAGGTGTTGTGCTGGACAGGAGCCTACAATGGGAACAGTAGATAAAAACTAAGGTTATCAGAATGAAATAGACTTTAATTAATAATAATGTAATTGTAACAAATTTACCTTAGTAATGTAAGACATTAACAACAGAAAGAAAAAATATGTAGGAAATAATTACTAATGAAAGTTGTCTCTCCCTCTACCTATGTCTCTGCCTCTCTCTGTGTCTCTCTCATGAATAAATAAAATCTTTAAAAAAGGAGGGGAGGCACCGCCTGAGTGGCTCAATGGTTGAGCATCTGCCTTCGGCTCAGGTCATGATCCTAGGGTACTGGTGAATCTAGTGAATCTGTTATAATTCACTCTTATACCATTATTTTAGTGAATATGTTAAAGAGCATACCAAATTCTAGTGAATTAATTCTAATTAGTTCCATAGTGAGTAAATGGCATCCAAAAATTTGTGTCAAACAAAACTGGGCAATCAATACACTCATACATTTTCTCCTTGATGTGTCAGTAAGGACAGTGAATACAGTAAATTTAAAATTGTAGTCTGTCAGAAACTGATCACAGAGATGTGCAGGCGAGTCCCTTCTCCTCTTTTCTTGAGGATGGGAGTCAAATCACAAGTTATTCAAGAATCCCCAGCAATGGCCAAGTGCAGACTCAACTCACACACCACTACCTCCATCAGTCACCAGATTAAAGACAATAATGGCTTTCATCTATATGAACTTGAGGCAGGTCACTGACTTTTCTTGAAGGAAGTTAAGTGGAAGGAGAGGGCAGGGAGCTGGTGTCTCTAACAGCTTATTTTCTTTCCCTTAATATCCTGAGAGACAAGCCCTGCAGTAAGACAACCATGCTGTATTTTTGTGAAGCTCTGCCAGCATCCATTTTTACTGGAGTAATAAAGAATTTGTTTAAAGAATGGCAGTGGATAAGAGCTTATAGCCCTGAAACACAAGGTTAAGAAGAAATCTCAACTTGATCCAACTTACAAGAGTTGTGCCGACGGCGGAAACTTTTGGATTGACTCAAGGATTCCGTGTGCCTGTCCACATAGCTCTTTGAGCACTGTTGCTGCTGTGGGGAAATGGCAACATCCTGACTCTTCACATCTGTCCTCTTAGGGATATTCTGAGGAGCACTGCTGGAAGAGGATGGCTTCTTCACCAGCTTGCCCATGCCATTCTGGCTGATACCCACTTGGTACCCAACACCAGATGGGCCTAATTCTGTCTGATGAAGGTCTCCAAAATGCTGGTTTTCTCCAGGACCTGGTATCTCCAGAATTTTTAATTCCGTAATGTCACCTGCCCTGAAATACACAAGAGTCCAAGTCTCAAAACTTGCCTATGTAAGTGTCACACCAATATTCATAGCAGCATTCTCCATAATAGCCAAAAGGTGCAAACCCAAGTGCCCCCTGTAAGATGAATGGATAAACAAAACACAGCACATACAGCGAAGTACTTACTTACTCAGCCTTTAAAAGGAGAGAAATTCTAACACATGCTATAACATGGATGAACCTTGAAGACATTATGCTAAGTAAAATACACCATCACAAAAGGACAATTATTAAATGATCTCACATACCTAAAACAGTCAAATTCAGAGAAAGAAAGTAAAAAAGTGGTTTTTAGGGCTAGAGGAAGAAGAGATTGGAGAGTTAGTATTAATGGGGTATGAAGTTTCAGTGTGGGAGGATGGAAAAGTTCTAGAGGTGGATAGTGGTGACAGGTGCACAATACGTGAACATACTTAATGCCACTGATTTGTATACTGAAAAATGGTCAAAACATAAACTATATGTTATGGATATCTCATCACGTTAAAAAATAACACAAGCAATGTAAAAAAGACAAAGCACGAGAGTGATAAAAATGATGAAATTGGGATCAATAGCAACCAGTTACACTTTTGCAGAGCTGTAATTTTTCCCCCTAATTGAAGTATAGTTGACATACAGTATTATATTAATTCCAGGTGTACAACATAGTGATCTGATATTTATATATACCACGAAATGATCACCACAAAAAGTTTAGTGATATCTGTCACCATAGAAAGTTATTTTATATATATATTTTTAAAGATTGTATTTATTTGACAGAAAAAGACAGCATAAACGGGGAGCTGTAGGCAGAGGGAGAGGGAGAAGCAGTCCCCACCCTCAGAGCAGGGAGCCCAATACAGGGCTCAATCTCAGGACCCCCTCGGATCATGACCTGAGCTAAAAGCCATGCTTAACTGACTGAGCCACTCAAGCACCCTGAAAGTTATTTTATATTAATGACCATATTCCCTATGTTGTCCTTTACATCCTTATGTCTTACTTATTTTATAACTGGAAGTCTGTACCTCTTAATGGCAGGGCTTCATTTCATTGAAATAGAGGCAAAAATGAGGAAAGGTGGTAGAGCACTTAAGGACAAGGCTCAGGCACCAACACTGCCCTTTAAAGAGACCTATTGTTGGGAGCCTGAGTGGCTTGGTCAGTTAAGTTTCTCTGACTTTGGCTCAAGTCATGAGCCCAGAGTCCTGAGATTGAGCCTCATGTCAGGTGGATGTAAAGGAACGGAGGAATACATGAAAAGAAAACCCAAAGAGGCAACAGAGAAACTAAAAGAGGGAACTTCAATAGTTAGGGAGCATCTAGATTAAGGTTCAAATTAAGATACTGCAACTCGATTTGGCTATTAGGTCATTTATAACTTTGGCAAGAGTGAGTTCAACAAGATGGTGAAGTTTGAAAAGTGGGGTAAGGAAAGACTAGAGAATGAGGCCACAAAGGGAATGAAAGCAGACTATTTTGCTCTGGAAAGAACTGTGGTATATATAAAGAGAAGGGAAATGACAGGGCAACAGCTGATGGCTCACACAAGGCGTGGTGGGTATGTTGGTGGGTATGGGTGTGCAGGAGTGTGTGAACTGTGGGGGAAGGCTGGGGAGGGCGTCACAAAAATGCAAAGAGGAAAACAGGTATGAAGGTTGAAAATGAAGACACAAGAGACTGAGAACGGTATGAAAGGAGACCAAAGGGATCCCTGGGTGGCGCAGCGGTTTGGCGCCTGCCTTTGGCCCAGGGCACGATCCTGGAGACCCAAGATCGAATCCCACGTCAGGTTCCCGGTGCATGGAGCCTGCTTCTCCCTCTGCCTATGTCTCTGACTCTCTCTCTCTCTCTCTCTCTCTGTGTGTGACGATCATAAATAAATAAAAATTTTTTTAAAAAATTAAAAAAAAAAAAAAGGAGACCAAAAAGGAGAGTATATAAAGCATATGGGATAAGGGTAGCCCTGAACACAAAGGGTATGTCTTCTATTGAGACTTCAGAAGGGGAAAGAAATTAAGAATGGATACTCCTACAGAAAAGATTAAATGAAGGTATTGTTCCGAAAGTCAAGGAAGCGCTTATCTGACAGTTGTTTGTTGCCACTGTTCTTGTTTTAACCTAAGAAAGGGAGATTTTTATGAAAAACTGGTGAAAATAGAGATGTGAAGGCCACTGAACTTGAGATCCTCAAAAACTAAGAAAACTACATTCCTGTAACTACAGACGTCAGCTACTGGCGACAGTGTGCTTCCAGAGATAAATTATAATACAAATCTACAAAGAGAGATACATTTATGTGGTGGTGGGGGAGAGATCAATAAAACACAAATAATAAAAGCCTAAGAAAATAGATGATTCTGAATTTGACTGTTTTAATTAAGAATATTGAGTGTTTGACAGAGATTAGGAAAAGGTTTCACAAACCCTGATCTATTAGCTAAAAGTTAATGACGACATAAAGTCTACGCTGAAAACAGCCGCTAGCCTGTAAGAGTTAAGACTATAAAACCTCACCCCTGACAAGACTACTCAGATGCAGTCCTCTGCAAGAGAATACTGGCAACTGGACCTAGGCTCAAGCTCCACAGACCACCAGACTAGATCTGAAAAACTCAGCGAAGACACTCACCTGAAGGTGACTTCCGGCACGAGGCACTTCACTCCATTGTGGAAAGGCCGGGTGAGAGAAATGGTCTGGCTGACCTGGTCCACCGCGGACACTCGTCCCTGATAGACTCCCAAGCTATCTCCACAGTTGATGGACACAATACTGCCCAGCCAATCCGTAGCCATGATTCTGATGTAAGGCCACTGTCGAGAGAAGGAGCCACACACAGCTTGAGAAACAGACAAACCTTTCATTAAATTCAGCAGAAACTAGGTCAGGCTCTGAACCAGGTGTTGCTTAATAATGCACGTTCTGGGGGCGTCTGGGCAGTTCAGTCCATTAAGCATCCAACGTCTGATTTCAGCTCAGCTCACGATCTCAGGGTCGTGGGACAGAATCTGGGGTTGTGAGACAGGGCTCTGCACCCAGTGGGGAGTCTGCTTGGGGTTCTTTCTCTCCCTCTCCCACCTCCATCCTGTGTGCATGCAGATTCTCTAATAAATAAACTTTTTTTTTTTTTTTTTTTAAAGATCTAAGACCTTACAACTGGGAGGAGGGCAGAGGGAGAGGGAGAGGCACAAGGAGACTCCCAGTGAGCAGGGAGCCTGCTCCAGGGCTTGAGCCTAAGACCCTGAGCACTCGACCTGAGCCAAAGAGAGGCACCCAGGCGCCCTCAAGTTTTATTTTTCATACTTTATTACTTCAATTAAGGATGTGACAGAATGTGTAGTATTTTTTTTTTCTTAAAGATTCATGTACTGGGGCCCCCAGTGGCTCAGCTGTTCAGCACCACCTTCAACCCAGGATCGAGAACCGTGTCAGGCTCCCTGCATGGAGCTTGCTTCTCCCTCTCTCATGAATAAATTTTTTTAAATTTTTTTTTAATTGGCAATCGATAAAAAAAATAAACATGCAACTGCTACATGACCCAGCAACTGCACCACTGGTCATTTATCCGAGGGAAATGAAGACTTAAGTTTACACTAATAGCCCCAAACTAGAAAACCCACATGACCTTCCATGGATGAATGCTTAAACTGTGGTATATCCATACCACAGAGAAAAAGTGAAAAAGTCAACTCCCAAAAATTACATTCTGTACATTCTGTATAATTCAATTTGTGTTAACATTCCTGAAATGACTAAAGAGGGCAGCCCCAGTGGCCCTGGCGGTTTAGCACCGCCTTCAGCCCAAGGTGTGATCCTGGAGATCTGGGATTGAGTCCCACGTCAGGCTCCCTGCAGGGAGCCTACTTCTCCCTCTACCTGTGTGTCTCTGGCTCTCTCTGTGTGTGTCTGTCATGAATAAATAAATAAATAAAATCTTGAAAAGAAAGAAATGACTAAAGACATGGAGATGAGTGGTTCCAGGGTTTAGGAAGGGATGGAGGCAGGAGGAAAATGAGAATGGCTATAAAAGGACAATAAGGGGATCCCTGGGTGGCTCAGTGGTTTTGCGCCTGCCTTTGGCCGAGGGCGCGATCCTGGAGTCCCGGGATCAGGTACCGCGTCGGGCTCCCGGCATAGAGCCTGCTTCTCCTTCCTCCTGTATCTCTGCCTCTTTCTGTGTCTATCATGAATAAATAAATCTTTAAAAAAAATAAAAATAAAAGGACATTAAGGGGATGTCTGGGTGGCTCAGCACTTGAGCCTCTGCCTTTGGCTCAGGGCATGATCCTGCAGTCCCAGGATGGAGTCCTGTGTAAGGCTTCCTCCATGAAGCTTGCTTCTCCCTCTATGTCTCTGCCTCTCTGTCTCTCTCTGTCTCTGTCTCTCATGAATAAATAAAATCTTTCAAAAAAAAAAAAAAGGACAATATGGAGGATCCTTGTAGTAATGGGAATATTCCGTTCTTTGATTGGTAGTGACACGGTACTATAATTTTTGAAGATGTTATCAATGAGAAAAACTGGGAAAAGTATATGAAATCTTTCTGTATTATTCCTTAGAAGTGCATACAAATCTACAATTATCTCAAATAAAAAGTTTAATTGAAAAAAAATCAAAAAAAGAAAAAAAATCAATGTCTTCTACAGCATTAACAAAATAAATGAGGAAATCATGTACGATATCAATAAATATAGAAAGATAGGGGCGCCCGGCTGGCTTAGTCAGTAAAGCATGCGACTCTCAATATTGGGGCTAAGGTCAAGCCCCACATCGGATATAGATTACTTAAAAATAAAATCTTAGATAAATGCATAAAGATAATCCAACAAAACTGAACACCTATTCATGATATCAAGAAGGGTAGTGGTGGTATCTACAAAACAATTACAGATAACACCATATTAATGCTGAAATAATGAATCCTTTACCCAAGACTAAGGACAAGGCAAGGATGTTCACTTTCACTACTTCTAAGCAACATTACACTGTACATCCCACTCTGCAATAAAACAAGAAATAAACACAATAGGGACACGTGGATGGCTCAGCGGTTGAGCTCTGCTTTCCGCTCAGGGTGTGACCCTAGAGTTCAGAAATCAAGTCCTACATCTGGGCTCCCTGCTCAGTGGATAGCCTGCTTCTCCCTCTCCCTTTGCCTATGTCTCTGCCTCTCTCTAGAGTATCTCTCATGAGTAAATAAATAAAATCTAAAAACAAAAAAGAAAGAAGCACAAATATTGAAAAGAACTACATAAATGACTTTTGTTTTTAAGATTTTATTTGACAGAGAGTGTACAAATGAACAGACCAGCAGATAGAAGGGAGAGAGAGAGAAGCAGGCTTCCCACTGAGCAGAGAGCCCAGTGTGGGACTCAATCCCAGGACTCTGGGACCATGACCCAAGCCAAAGGCAGACGCTTAACTGACTGAGCCAACAAGGCACCTCATAAAAAAAAAAAAATTAAGATTTTATTTATTTGAAAGAGAAAGAGACTGCACACATAAGCTGGGAGAGAAGCAGAGGGAGAGGGAGAAGAAGGCTATCCACTGAGCAGGGAGCCCCAGGTGGGGCTCAATCCCAGGACCCCAGGATCATGACCTGAGCTAAAGGTAGACACTTAATTGAGCCACCCAGGCACCTCTCCAAAAAGGTCTTTATTTATAGCCATACAATTGACTGTATGTAGAAAACCCTAAGAAATGTACCAAATAAAAAATTGCTATTAGAATTTAGCAAGGTCACAGGATACATGCTGAATTAAAATAAACTGTATTCTTTACAATAGCAACAAAAAAATGAAATTTTTAAATACTATTTATGATAGTATTAAAAAACATAAGGTACTTAGGACTAAATCTAATGAAACACGTGCAGAATTTCTATAATGAAAACAATACGAGACCCCTGAGAAAAATTAAGATGACCTAAATAAATGGAAAGATGCACCACCTTTGTAAGGCAAAGGGCTCATTGTCAATTCTCTCCAAATTGATCTACAGATCAAACACAAATATTGATAAAAATCCCAGCTGGTCTTTTTCTTTTTTTAAGATTTTATTTATTTATTCATGAGACACACACAGAGAGAGAGAGAGAGAGAGGCAGAGACACAGGCAGAGGGAGAAGCAGGCTCCATGCAGGGAGCCCGACATGGGACTCGATCCCGGGACCCCAGGATCACGCCCTGAGCTGAAGGCAGATGCTTAACCACTGAGCCACCCCGGCATCCCTGTCAACTATAATTTTAAATAGACACTGATATCATACATTCAAGTTTATATTGTTAATAACTGAGAATTTTTAATAGTTTCTTTCTTTCCTTCCTTCTTAAAGATTTTATTTATTTATTCATGAGAGAGAGAGACAGAGAGAGAGAGAGAGGCAGAGACACAGGCAGAGAGAGAAACAGGCCCCCTGCAGGAGACTGATGTGGGACTTGATCCCAGACCCCAGGATCACACTCTTATTCAAAGGCAGACTCTCAATCCCTAAGCCAGGCATCCCAATTTTTAATAGTTTCAAAATGTGGACTGCCACTTCTACATTAATAGAAGCTTTTTAAAAAGTAACTATTCAGGACGCCTCGGTGGCTCAGTGGTTTAGTGTCTGCCTTCTACCCAAGGCATGATCCTGGAGTCCCAGGATCAAGTCCCACATCAGGCCCCCTGCATGGAGCCTGCTTCTCTGTCTCTGCCTCTGTGTGTGTGTGTGTCTCTCATGAATAGATAAATATAATCTTTTAAAAATAAAATAAAAGCAGTGTTTAGTCTGTGTGGGAAGGGCTTTCTACTCTTCTTTGTGTACTTACTTCTTTTCTATCAAGGTATAATATATATAGTAAGTCTACATATTCTAAGTGTACAGCTGAATCAATTTTTGCATACTAATTCACCAATATAACCTCCATTTAAGACATCGAATACTTCAAACATCAGAAAAGATTCCACTGTGTCCCCACAAGAGCAGCCATTATTCTGACATCTAATTTTTTTTTTTTTAATTTATTTATGATAGTCACAGAGAGAGAGAGGCACAGAGACACAGGCAGAGGGAGAAGCAGGCTCCATGCACCGGGAGCCCAATGTGGGATTCGATCCCGGGTCTCCGGGATCGCGCCCTGGGCCAAAGGCAGGCGCCAAACCGCTGCGCCACCCAGGGATCCCTATTCTGACATCTAACACAAAAGATTAGTCTGTTTTTGAACTTCATGTAAATGGAATCATAAAGGTTCTCCATAAAGAACCAAGGTTTAAGTTCTTTTGCTCAATATTATACCTGTGAGATTCATCCTTGTTGTTACAAGCAGCAATAGTTAGTTCATTCTTTCTCTGGCTACATAGTATTCTATATGCCTCAAAGTATTCACCCATCCTACTGCTGATAAACAATTGGGTTATTTCCACTTTGGTGGGGGAACTATTATAAATAAAGAATTAAACCTTTTTTTAAAAGATTTTACTTATTTATTCATGAGAGACAGAGAAAGAGAGGCAGAGACATAGGCAGAGAGAGAGAGAAAGAGAAGCAGGTTCCATGCAGGGAGCCCGATGCGGAACTCCATCCCAGGACTCCGGGATCATTCCCGGGGCTAAACTGCTGAGCCACCCAGGAGTCCCAAGAATTAAACATTTTTGTATTTGTGGGGGCAAATGTACCCATTTATGCTGACCATATTACACGGAAGCCCTAGAGTATTTATGGACTATTTTGCTCAAATGCTAAACTATCACTTTTTCCTTGTTAAGGATGAGACTTTTCTGTATTTCCCTTATAAGAAGTCTTCAGATAACAAAGTCAGGTATCCCTAAATGATCTTCCACCCATAGTGCAACTGAGGCAGTTGCCAAAATAATTCATAAACCACAAAAGAACAACTTGCCGATTACAGACTAATCAACTACCATTTCATCTGCCCCATCAGAAAGACATCATTCAGATCCAAGGAAAAACTCTGGTCCACTAAGGACAATCAACAGCTGAAGAGGAGTAAGTGATTAGTTACAGGCTTCTGAAAAAAACAGATATTTTTCCACACATTTACCTAGAAACCTGCTTAATCAAAATTTTGAGATTGGTGGAAATCATTAAAAAAAAAAAATCTAGTACCAAAAAAAAATCTAGTACAATCCAAGTACTAATTCTAGATCTTCCATAAAAATCAGCATAGTGAAAAGGGCACAGATCTCTGAGGTCAGGCATCATAGGCTCACATTCACTTCTGGACTTCACCATTTCCGTTACCATGACCTGGGCAAATTATCCTAATTTGAGTCTCAATTGTCTCAACTATAAAATGGTAATTAACACCAATCATACCACCACCTCACAGAACCACTGTGAAGATTGAGATAATCAATATAGTTTTTATCATTAGTTAATTTTATTTCAAATGTCTCCTTTTAGCAAAAATATTGACCAGATAGATGGGCAGCCCAGCCCAGTGGTTCAGCGATTTAGCACCGCCTTCAGCCCAGGGCCTGATTGTGGAGTCCCGGGATCGAGTCCCAGGTCAGGCTCCCGGCACGAAGCCTGCTTCTCCCTCTGCCTGTATCTCTCTCTCTCTCTCTCTCTCTCTCTCATAAATAAAATCTTTAAAAAAAAAAAAAAAAGAAATTCTCTCATAAATAAAATCTTAAAAAAAAAAAAAAAAAGAAATATTGACCAGATAGGGAACTTGAGTTATAACCCTAGAAAATCATTATGGGACAGCCACTTTGATTCTCACCCAAACAAAACTACAAAAATGCAACTACAAAAGCTACAAATTCTATCTTGGAAATGAAGTCCCAATTTTCAAACTGAAACACATATCTTTAGCGTTATGCAAAAATATGCAAGCAAGGGAATCAATTTCCACACTTTCATAAACCTGATCAGCCCACATAACTGGATTATCAATCAAAGACTTTCAATCCTAATATGCGTTACTCTAGGACAGGAGTCTGAAAACTATAGCCCATGGGCCAAATAGGGCCCACTACCAATCAAGTTTTATTCGAACACAACCCCACTTAGGGTGCCTCAGTGGCTCAGTCAGGTGAGCCTTGGATTCTTGATTTTGGCTGGGGTCCTGAGAACCAACCTTGATTTTGGCTGGTGTCCTGAGAACCAGCCTCGAGCACAGCGTGAAGTTCACCTGAAATTCTCTCTCCCTCTCCCTCCCCCTCCCACTCGTGCACTCTTGTTCTCTAAAATAAATAGATAAGTCTTAAAAGAAAAAGTATGAAATAGACAAATCCCCCAGAATAATACAAATTACCAAAAAATGACTGAAAAATAGAAAATCTGGATAGTCCTATATCAAGTAAAGAAAACTGAATTCGGGGATCCCTGGGTGGCGCAGAGGTTTAGCGCCTGCCTTTGGCCCAGGGTGCGATCCTGGAGACCCGGGATCGAGTCCCACGTCGGGCTCCCAGGATGGAGCCTGCTTCTCCCTCTGCCTGTGTCTCTGCTTCTCTCTCTCTATCATAAATAAATCAATCAATCAAAAAAAAAAAAAAAAGAAAAAGAAAACTGAATTCGAGGGGTGCCTGGATGGCTCAGTGAATAGAGCATGTGACTCTCTTGATCTTGAGGTCCTCAGCTCAAGCCCTATGCTGGGTGTAGAGATTATAAATAAACAAACTTAAAAAAAACAGTGGGGCACCTAGGTGGCTCTTCGTTTAAGCTTCTAGCTCTTGATTTCGGCTCAAGTCATGATCTCAAGCTCAGGGCCCATTCTGACTCTATGCCCTGCGAGGAGTCCGTTTGAGATTCTCCTTCCCTCTCGCTTTGCCCCTCTCCCTATACCTGCATGCTCTCTCAAATAAATGAATCTTAAATTAAGAAACTGAATTAGTAATTTAAAATATTCCCACAGGGCAGCAGCGGTGGCGCAGCGGTTTAGCGCTGCCTGCAGCCTGGGGTGTGATCCTGGAAATCCAGGATCGAGTCCCACATCAGGCTCCTTGCATGGAGCCTGCTTCTCCCTCTGCCTGTGTCTCTGCCTCTCTCTCTCTGTCTCTCATGAATAAATAAAATATTTAAAATAAAATAAAATAAAATAAAATAAAATAAAATAAAATAAAATAAAATAAAATAAAATAAAATAAAATAAATAAAATAAATAAAATAAATAAAATAAAATAAAATAAAATAAAATAAAATAAAATAAAATAAAATAAAATATTCCCACAAAAAAAAAGCCTAAGCCCAGAAGACTTCACTGGTAAATTCTATCAAACATAAGAGAAATAAAAAATGCTATACAAACTCAGAAAACAGAGAAAGCAGCATTTCCAGCTCATTTTATGAGGGTATTATTGCTGTTACTAAAGTCAAAGACATCATAAGAAAACTTCAGTATCCCTCATGAACAGACACGAAAATCCTTAACAAAGTATTAGCAAACTAAATTCAGCAACATGGATTAATATACACACCATTACTAAGGGGGGGGGGGCCCTCATTCCAAAATACAAGATTGGTTTAACATCCTAAATTCAAGTAACATAATACACCATTTATACATACCCTAAAGGGTTGTTTTAATATAAAAAAAAAGCTAGGGGCACTTCAGTGGCCCAGTTAAGTGTCTGCCTTTGATTCAAATCATGATCTCAGGGTCCGGGGATCAAGTCCCACATCAGGCTCCCTGCTCAGCAGGGGAGTCTGCTTCTCCCTCTCCCCAGCCCCCACGTGTGCTTTCTCTTTCTCTCCAATTTTTTTTATATTTTAAAAAAATATATTTTAAAAACATCAGGGGGCACCTAGCTGGCTCAGTCAGTAGAGCATCTGGCTCTTGATCTTGAAGCTCTAAGTTCCAGCCCCACACTGGGTATGGAGCCAACTTAAATAAATAAATAAATAAAATTGTGTGATTTAGGGGCGCCTGGGTGGCTCAGCCAGGTAAGTGTCTGCCTTCAACTCGGGTCACGATCCCATGGTCCTGGGATCCAGCCCCACATCGGGATCCCTGCTTAGTAGGAAGCCTGCTTCTCACTCTGCTTCTGCAACTCCTCCTGCTTATACTCTTTCAAATAAATAAAATATTTTTTTTAAGTGTACTTAGGGGGATCCCTGGGTGGCGCAGCGGTTTAGCGCCTGCCTTTGGCCCAGGGTGCGATCCTGGAGACCCGGGATCGAATCCCACGTCGGGCTCCCGGTGCATGGAGCCTGCTTCTCCCTCTGCCTATGTCTCTGCCTCTGTGTGTGTGTGAGACTATCAAAATAAATAAAAATCTAATAAATAAATAAATAAATAAAAATAAAAAAGTGTTTTTAGATAACTTTGCATTTATTTTTTAAAGTTAGTATTTACATGTCAAAAAATTTTGAGACCTGAGTGACGAGGGAAAAAGAATCATTCATGCCAAAGCAACTCCACTGTATCTTTGGACAGCCAATAAAAAAAAATCACTTTTGAAAATTTAACAAATCCAACTCCTTTTAAATTCTATCCCAAAATTAATTTACTTCTGTAGAGTACCCAAACATAAAGCTAATACTCCAGGATGGAGCCAGCCAGTGTTAGGGTCAACCTTCCTTTCTTCTACATTCTCCTAAAGCAATCTACTACCACAGGTACTAGATTTTCAATTCTTTTTTTTTTTTAATTTATTTATCCATGAGAGACACACAGAGAGAGAGAAGCAGGCTCCATGCAGGGAGCCCGACGTGGGACTCGATCCTGGGTCTCCAGGATCACGCCCTGGGCTGAAGGCGGCACCAAACCCCTGAGCCACCCGGGCTACCGGATTCTCAATTCTCGAGATCAGACGAGATCGGGCGCGTTCAGGGTGGTATGGCCGTAGACTGGATTCTCAATTCTCAAAGCCTAACCACATCACTGATTCCGACGACTGAGACTCCACTTGAACCCCTTCTAAGTCACATCTCTACCTTCATTAACTTATATAATTGCATTTTTTTTTTAATTTATGATAGTCACACACACACAGAGAGAGAGAGAGAGAGAGAGAGAGAGAGAGATGGAGGCAGAGACACAGGCAGAGGGGAAAGCAGGCTCCATGCACAGGGAGCCTGACGTGGGATTCGATCCCAGGTCTCCAGGATCGCGCCCTGGGCCAAAGGCAGGCGCCAAACCGCTGCGCCACCCAGGGATCCCCGTATTTTTTTTTTAACTCAACTGAAATTTCTGACATGTATATGACCCTTACATTTCATTAAACTGCACTAGGCAAATCTTGAGATTAACCAGATTCTCTCTCCACTTCATAAAGGCAACAAATCTGGTAAGCACACCTTCCAGATAGGCTGTAAATACTGTATATAAAGAAAAGGGATACAGACTCAACTCGGCAGAATCCCAACTGCAAGTTGTACCCATAAATCAAACCCCTCCAGACATAGGTGCTCAAAACCATGATTCCATCCAATTTCACCACAATCTGGCAAAATCCCCTAACTCACCCACCAGGTCATCATAAAAGACTTTAACTGATGCCTTACTAAAATTCGACACACTCTCATTCTATTCCTTTGAGATATCATTTGAATGTCCTCTTCTGGCAGAATTTATAACTCTAGCAACCCTGCTACTCTGGCTATTAAGAACGGAAAAATGACACATTTTCTACTTTGCATTAATTACAGCACCTCAGGAATCACAAATACTTTTTTTTTTTTTTTTAGATTTTACTTATTTATTCATGATAGACACAGAGAGAGAGAGAGGCAGACACAAGCAGAGAGAGAAGCAGGCTCCATGCAGAGAGCCCAAGGCAGAACTCGATTCCGCGACCCCAAGATCAGGCCCTGCCTGGGCCAAAGGCAGGCGCTAAACCGCTGAGCCACCCAGGGATCCTCCCCCCACAAACACTTTAAACATTTTCCAGTCCTTTGTTTTTTACACTACAGTTCTTTAGCGGTCAGACACATTAGCAGTCAATTTGGTGAGTTACAATCAACTTTTTCTGTTTTAATGAAATAGAAAATGTAAACCAGCATCCTATGCAGAAAGGGTAAACCTTTGGGAGGGGTGTGTGTGTGTACCCTGTGCATGCTGGGAGCACATTAAGTCATAATGTAATAATGTATCCAGCTGTTGGTCCTGGGTCAAAAAAAGTTTGAAACACACTTTGCTAGTCCCACAGGCCTATCAAAAAAAAAAAAAAAAAAAAAAAAAATTCTTAGTAGTCACAAAGTTCATTACTTGTAACCATCTTCCTTCCCTACAGAGAAACAAACAGGAATTTTGAATTGAGTACATCTAATCTGCCATTCACCAATCAATCAATCAATCAAGCCTGGGTTGAACCGCTAAGCGGTTGAACGTCTGCCTTTGGCTCAGGGCTGACCCCGGGGTCCTGGGATCGAGTCCCACGTCAGTCTCCTTGCAGGGAGCCTGCTTCTCCCTCTGCCTGTGTCTCTGCCCCTCTGTGTATGTGTCTTTCATGAATAAATAAAATCTTTTAAAAAATAATTAAAAAAAAAAAAAAAAACTAGAATCCACCTGAGGTTTCCAGGTGCAATACTAACCTGCTCAGAGACAATTCTGATGGAAGTTAAGACCTGTATAGGGCAGCAGACCCGCGATCGGTTTAGTCTGTGGAGAGGGGAGAGAACAAAAACCACTGATTCCTCATCCGTAACCGCAGGAGAGGGCTGCGGGGACCCCTCCCGGGTCTGGAATTGGGAGAGATTCATTGAAAACCGACTGGCCAAGCGCTGTGCCCCGCCTTGCACAAGCCATTCGACGAGCCGGTTACTACTGATAAAAATTCACTCGGTTATCACACAAAGAGCGCCTGCACCTGGAAAGAATCACGAAGCCGCGAACCTGGCCGGTGTCACGTCCTCAGCCGCCCTTGCGCCTGAGACCCCCCCAACACACCTCCGCCCGCAGGGGCTTCGGCTCAGGGACGTGGCACCGGCGCGCGCAGCTCCGA
This sequence comes from Canis lupus baileyi, assembly GCF_048164855.1. Taxonomy (NCBI): domain Eukaryota; kingdom Metazoa; phylum Chordata; class Mammalia; order Carnivora; family Canidae; genus Canis; species Canis lupus. The sequence continues at coordinate 41,208,253 of NC_132869.1, forward strand.
GCCACCGCGCTCCATTGTGCAGGGCGACACCGGGCAAGGAGCAAAGAGTGGGCGAGCTGCCGCGGCCGTGCCCGGGCGAAGCCGAGGGCCCCCGCGCTCACGCTCCTGCGGCCCTCGACCTGCCCCCCCAACCACACACCCCCCCCCCCCCGAGGCAGCGCCCCGCACCCGGCCCCCAGCCCGCGCGCTCGCCTCCAGGCACCTCTACGAGGCCTGGAACCGCGAAGCCAAAAGCAAAGCCGCCCGGCAGCCCCGGAAGCCCCCTCCCGCCAGCGCCCGCCGCCCCGCCGCCCCCTCGCGCCCACCTCCACGCCGGCCGAGCGCCGCCTCCGCACGCCGCGCCCAGCGGGGCCCGCCACGCACCCGCCGACACCGGGAGGCTCGACGGGCTCCTCCACACCCACCCCCGCAGCCGCGGCCGGAAGCGCCCCGCGTCTCCACGCCGCCGTCGTGAGGTCACTTCCGGCGCGACGCCTTGGAACCCCGAGGGCCGGCGGGGCGGGGCGGAGCTCCCGGGAAGGCTCGAGCGGGATCAAGATCCTGGGCGCGCCCTCCCGCCCGCGGGCACGGGGCTCTGCGCCGGTTCCCGCCCTCCCCCCAGGCCCCCGGGGCCTGTCGCCGAGGACTGTCGCCTGGAGGACTTCGGGGAGGAGGTGGCGCCCGGCGACGTGGGCCTCGTCGACTCCGGCAGCCGCGGCTGCGGACGCAAGGAGTCGGCCCCGCGACGGATTAAAGGATTAAAGGTTCCCTTCGCGGTTACCCGTCCGCGCGCGTGGGCTCCGGCGCGTTGGGGCTCAGCGTTGGCCGGACGCCCCCGCTCCCGGTGCGCGGGGGGACGCCGTTCCCCGGGGCCTCTGCGAGCGGCGTCCTGGGGAACTGGAGACCTGGAGGGCTTGCGAGGTCATCGCGGGAAAGCCCGAGACCCGGCTTGGGAATCCCTGCGCGGGCAGCAGGGCGGTTACGAACGTGGCTCTGCGAAGTAAGGGGAGGAGTTCTGTAAAAGCTCCCTCTGCGGGGACTCCCCACCCTTCCCTTATCGCGAGAGATCCAGTTTTAAGTCTGGAGGGACCCCGGCCTGTATTTTTTTTTTTTTAAGATTTATTATTCATTCATTCATTCATTCATTCATGGGACACAGAGAGAGGCAGAGACACAGGCAGGGGGAGGAGCAGGCTCCATGCAGGGAGCCCGATGCGGGACTCGATCCCGGGTCTCCAGGATCACCGGCCTGTATTATCTTTTTTTTTTTTTTTTTTTAAAGATTTTATTTATTTATTCATGATAGTCACACAGAGAGAGAGAGGCAGAGACACAGGCAGAGGGAGAAGCAGGCTCCATGCACCGGGAGCCCGACGTGGGATTCGATCCCGGGTCTCCAGGATCGCGCCCTGGGCCAAAAGCAGGCGCCAAACCGCTGCGCCACCCAGGGATCCCCGGCCTGTATTATCTTAAAGGTCTTTACAGTCGATCCTTTACACCCTCCAGATCCGGGAGCCCTTAGGGTGTGAAGCTCAGGGTTGAATCCTAACTCTACCTTCTGTTTTTTTGTTTTGTTTTTTTTTTTTTTTTCAGAACAGCTGTGCGGCTTGAGATGAACCTGAGATAGCTTAAAAAAAAAAAAAAAAAACTGCTGTGAAATGTGCACCTGAACCTGATTGGCATTCCTAAAGGGGTGATTAATTCTCTTGTGTCTTTTTTTTTTTTTTTTTTTTTGGTTAGGATTCTATACTCCAGGCCAAATAACTTTTTTTTTTTTTTAAGATTCACAGGAGAATTAGTTGTAGAGGCCACTTTTAGGCAACAGGCATAATAAGCACTTGGAAACCTGAGTCGGGCAGAGGTGCCCACAGTGACCAGGGGACTGAATGCAAACAGACTCATTAGGCGACCCACCTGAAAATAGCCATAGACCTAAGCTGAGGAATGGGCTACCTGCAACCGGGCACAGGTACCCAAACACGAAAATTCCATGTTCCCATCCCTCCTCACCACCTCCTAAACTACAGCCCAACACTGCCTCCTGACAGTCTCTCCTTTGCTTTCCTGACCAGCTAACTGGAAATTCAATAAACTTCTATCACCTTTGTTCTGCCTCAGGTGAATTCTTTTACCTCTGATGCCACCAGCCTCCACCCAATCTGGACACACCCACATCTGTCTTCTCCACCGCAAGCACTGCTGTAGCCCAGAAGTCAACTGAAGGTTATACCTAACCGTAATCCCACCATCTTGCACAGTGCCTGCCAAGAGTAGATGCTAAAATGTGTGTCTGTTGAATGAAAGAACTGTCCCTAAGACCACCTCAACAGACTTTGCCCAGAGTTCAAACTGGAAGACTTTTAGTAAGATCAGAAGCCCCACTTGGTCAGCCATTAAACTTTGAAAAAGAGATCAACTGCCCTAATTCCACTATTGAATTGTTTTGCTTAGCAAATACAGTGTATTGTTCTTGTATTGAACTTTGGCTTCATGGAGGGATCAGTCGCCCCATTTTTTTTTAATGTTTTTAAGCGTTACTGAGTTGCTCATTTGGCCTAACTGGTGTGGCAGAGACATTCAGAATTCTAAAGGGTAACATTGTTTTCTCTAAACTATGTATTCATTCTTCTTTCTCTAGTGCTGGTTATCTGGAGAGCCACAAAGATTCTCTCTGAGAAGAGTATTGTTTCTCTTCCTGACATGAGCACAGAAAAGTTGCTTTCATTAAGTTCTTTCAGAAACCACAATCCAGTGGCATCCAGCAAAGGTTGTTGAAGATACACATTCTAAAGAGAAAAAAAAGATACACATTCTAGGTCTCACAAAGAGTCTAATTCAGTTAAGTCTGGGGTAGCATCTGGGAGTCTGCATTTTAACAAGCTCCTCAGGGGGTCCTGATGCTGGTGGCTAGAAGATTATACTTCTGGAGTCACTTAAGCCTTGCTTAGCATTAGATAAAAGAGCCTTCTAGCACCACCATTCCCTCCTCCACCCTCCCACTACCACCCTAAACCTAAATTACGCGGAAATTGACAAGGTTTACTCCTCCGAAATGGACTTGAAAGAAAACTGGTGGAAGTGAGCCCAGATGACAAATGATGAGAAGCCATAATAAGGCACTAGCAAGTGGGGCTGATGAAGTGAGGACAGACAAATCCTAAAGATGTTTAGGAGATAAATCAACTGCCAGATTCGTGACTAAAGCAAAAGATTGGCAGTGCTGTTTGCTTAGATGTGGAATAGAAAAGGATGAAGAGGTTGTATAGACAGTAAAAGAAGAGAGGGAAAAGGTAGATGATAAATTCAGATCTGTGAATGAGTTTAAGGTAGTGTGGGAGCAGTTAAATTCCTTACACTTGGGAAATTGGGGGCCTTGCCCTAGACCTCAGGCTTTAGATGGCCCTCACCCTGGAACTATTTTATTTTTTTAAGATTTTATTTATTCATGTAAGACACAGAGAAAGACACATAGGCAGGGGGAGAAGCAGGCTCCCCATGGGGAGCCTGATGAGGGACTCGATCCCAGCACCCCGGGATCACCACCTGAGCCCAAGGCAGACATTCAACCACTGAGCCACCCAAGTGCCCCTCCCTGGAACTCTAAAGAAAGCCTTTCTTTGTGACTAAAGGGACGTGACTACCCAGAGCTCACGCCCCCACTTTCAGACCTGCTATATTTCATATTTCTGGGATTCCCAAATCCCCTCCCAAATGGCCTGAGTCCACTTCAGGCCCAAAGATACACCTCTTGTATAGGTCATCCTGATGGTGGACCTCACTACCATTGTGCAATACCCCTAAGCCCAAGGAGCAGCCCAAAAAGTGGCTGTTTGAGAGGAGTGTGAATACTCTTGCCCTGGCTGCTCACTTGTTAGGAACATACCTGCTGTGGGGTATCTGGTGGGAAATTGGAAACGGGAATCTGGAGCTCAGGAGAGAGAGATGAGATTTGGAAGTCATCCATAACCAAGGCAGTACTTAAAGTCCCAATAATGGATGATACAGTCCAGGGATGCCATACAGCATGGGAATAGTTAAAGGCCAAGGACAGAACTCCAAGGGCCAACATTTAAGGGATACTCATAGGAAGAGAATGATTCAAAGGAAATTGAGAAACCACGACTAGGAATACAGAAGAAAACTCAGAGGTGGGTAATGCCAAAGAGATACTTTTAAGAGAAAAATAATCAGAGAAGACCTAGAATGTCCATTTGATTAGGACATGGTTACTCCTGTAACTAGGAGCTCCCTCATGATTTTGACAGGGGCTTTAAAGGGGAATGAAGGAGCCAGAATTCAAATGTCAGTGGGCAAGGAGAGAGTTGGAGATGAGCAAGTGGAAACAGTTAAGTGCGAACAATTTCAAGAAGTTTGACTATGAGAGTGAGAAGTGAGACACAGTAATAGAGGCGGCTGAAGATAATCACTCAGCAGCAGAATTTACTATTCACCAAATGCTCTTGAAGCCTTCCTAAGTTCCCAAGTCCTAGAACTCCACCAAGTACTGCTGGTTATAGATAGTTTTCCTAAGTTCCCAAGTCCTAGAACTCCACCAAGTACTGCTGGTTATAGATAGTTATCTGAACTAAGTAGACCTACTGACCACTAGAGTCCAATTTCTGGGAGCCATTGTAGATTAAGCCAGTGGGCAGCACCTACTTGCCTCTCCCAACATATGGAAGGGGGGATTTGTTTTACCAAGACTTACTTCTGACTTACTGTGCTGTGGGCCACACTAACAGTCTCTAACAAGGACATCAACTATCAGAGAATGAACTCTTAGGTTGAGAAGAGCAAAGCACTAATCTGCAGTTCTTGACAGGGTATGTCATGGAGATCTAAATGGTAAAGCTGAAAGGAACCTTAGAAATTATCTACTTTATGACTGCCACCACCCTTGCTTAATTAATTGTTTTTTCTAAGTTTAAAAAAAATAAAAAAGAAAAGTTTTTAAAGTAGGCTCTATGCCCAATGTGGTGCTTGAACTCACAATCTTGAGATCAAGAGGCATGTGCTCTACTAACTGAGCTAACTGGGTTTCCCAGCCACCACTCCCATTTTACAGGTGAGAGCTTAACAAGTTAAGGTGGATCCAATATTGAGACCAATCTCCATTATTTATATGTAGGAGGAACATATATATGTCCCAGTTTGCCTGGAATAGTCCCAGTCATGCCTGTTACCCCTTCATAACGATTAATACTCTCCCCCCCTTTTTACTGTCACGTGTTCTGGTTTAGACAATAAATTCTTTTTGGAATGTTGGTGAAGTTGGTGGGGTCTGGAGTGACAGCCAAGAAAGAATTCTTGAGACATCTTTGGTGCAAAACGGTGGTTTTATTAAAGCATGGGGAGAGGACCTGTGGGCAGAAGGCGCTGCTCCCTGGAGATTGTGAGGAGTAACTGATATACACTTTCCAGTTGGGGGAAATAAAGTTCCAAAAAGATTTTTATATGTTAAAGAAGACTCACAGGATATTGGAGGCCTTGTTATTGTCAAACTTAAGGTTGTTTTTCCCTCTAGCAAGGCATTAACATTAAGACAGTTGGGAGCTCCCTGGAGGAACATTATGGTCTACCTGACTCAAGTATTTATCAATGGGCTGCAGGTTATAAGGACATTTAATTTTATCTACATTACTTTCTGCTTTTGTTTCCCACATCAACAACCACAATGAGATACCATTTCATACCCAGTAGGATGGCTGTAATTAAACAACAACAACTGAAAAGAAGTGTAGGTGAGGATGTGGAGAAATCAGAACCCCCTCATACACTGCTGGTGGGAATGTAAAATGGTACAGCCACTGTGGAGAACAATTGGACAGTTCTTCGAAGTCAGAATATCCATATGACCCAGCAATTCGACTTCTAGGTATATACCCCAGAGAACTGAAAATGTATGTTTGACCAAAATTGTGTACACAAATGGTCATAGCAGCATTATTCACAATTGCCACAGGTGGAAACAACTTAACTGTCCATCAACAGAAGAATGGACAAACGTAGAGACAGAAATTAGTGGTTGCCTGGGCCTTGGGGTGGGGTGGGGGGCAAATGTAAAGCCTTATAGATTCGCCTTTTCTGGACATTTCATGTGAACTGAATGGTACAATACCTGGTCTTTTGTGACTGGCTGCTTCCCTGATGAGGAGAGTAAAGGCAAAAGAAATGTAAATAAGATTAAATTTCCTTACAACTTGCATCCCGCTGACAAATACTTGAAGGCAGTTGTGAATGCCTTGAGGATGGTGTACCCTGCCTGCCTCGGATATTTCTTAATGGGCTGTAAGTAGTAAGTGATGTAGGAAACCAAGGCAGAAGAGAAACTATTAGATTTCCTTACTGCCCACAGCCATTTAAGTCCTTGAAACAGTCTGTGACATTCCTCTAGGGACTCAGCTGCCTCTGTTAATACTTTGCTAAGGGCAGAAGGCAATCTTAGCCGGACCCCCAGGATCCTCTAAGTCTACTCTAACACATAAAAGTTCTTTTGGAAACTTCCTTTATCTCTACCCACCAAAGATACGCGTTGGCAATCATCCCCCAAACATATGACCCGCTGATATACATCCAAAGGGTCTCAATACTGAGTTTTTACTAAACAGTAATAAATTTCCTTTTCCTAGCAATAGCTGACCCCCTCAAGGTCCTGGAAACCTTGTTTCCGAAATGCTTTGGAGCCTTGTGCTATCCCTAGGCCCCTCCCAACCTGAAAGTACATAATGGGCTACTCCTGAGACTCCAGTGCAACTCCTTCTGCCCAAGGGTCCTGTCCCTGTGCTTTAATAGAATCACTGTTTTGCACCAAAGATGTCTCAAGAATTCTTTCTTGGCCATTGGCTCCGAACCCTAACGTCTTTCCTACATCAACTTCATAATTCTGGGTTTAACGTTTTAGGTACCACCAAACTTTCCAAACTGGGAGTCTGTGGTCCACCCAGCCAAGGCAATGATGGAGGGAAGAGAAGGCAAGCTGAGGACGAGGCAGGAGCTAACGCCATACAGCACCACCCCCCCAAGGTGGGATTTGTGTGACATTCCTCAGGCACTCCCGGGGACCCTAAAACAATGACAGAAGGGATTGTAAATAAAATTAAATTTCCTGATAACCTGCAGCATGTTGACAAATACTTCAAGATACAAGCAAAGTATAACATTCCTCCAGGAGGCTCCCAAGCTGTCTTAATGAAAATGGAGAACAGAGGGCTAGCCACGGATAAAGCACAAGCTGACACCCCACAAAGACAAACACCCCCCACCCCCGCTGCCGCCCCCATGGGATATGTGTGACATTCCTCAGGAAGTTCCCAACTGTCTTAATATTAATGCCTTGCTAGTGGGAAAAACAACCTTTAACTTGACAATGGCAAGGCGTCCAGTATCTTTTAAGTCCTCTTTAGCATAATTAAAATCCTTTTGAAATCTCCCTTTTCCTTACCTCCCCCAACTCCCAGGTGTATAATCAGCCACCCCTCACAAGCCCAGGGCAGCGGCTCTTCCTGCCCCCTGTCATTTGATGAATCAATTTTCAAAATAGGAGATGCACAGTAGCTTCTAGGACTCTAGAGTTCAAGCATCCTGTGACTCTGATGTAAAAATAACAATTAGAACCTTGAGAAGAGTTTAAAAAGCACTTCTAAACCATAATTCGTGTCTTCTCAAGAGCTAGCCATGAGAACTGATTCCAAAGGGTATTTTTAAAAGCCAAGTAGCTTATTTTTAATTTTGTGGAAAGATGTTTCTTTTTTTTTTTTTTTTTTTTTAAGATTTTGTTTATTTATTCATGAGACACAGAGAGAGAAGCAGAGACACAGGCAGAGGGAGAAGCAGGCTCCATGCAGGGAGCCCGACGTGGGACTCGATTCCGGGTCTCCAGGATCACACCCTGGGCTGAAGGCAGGTGCTAAACTGCTGAGCCCCCCGGGCTGCCCAAGATCTTTCTTCTTAAGCAGAAGCATTTCTCCAAATAAACAAGAGGAGTTATTTGCTAATGGACAGACAGCACCTTTTTAGGCCAACAAGTAACTCAGTCTAATTCTATAACCTAATGCCATGGTGGCAAATGAATCAAGGCTTTTTTTTTTTTTTTTTTTTTTTTTTTGATAGTCACAGAGAGAGAGAGAGACAGGGACACAGGCAGAGGGAGAAGCAGGCTCCATGCACCGGGAGCCCGATGTGGGATTCGATCCCAGATCTCCAGGATCGCGCCCTGGGCCAAAGACAGGCGCTAAACCGCTGCACCACCCAGGGATCCCGAATCAAGGCTTTTTCATTGGGCATCAGTAATAAATGCTATAGGAAGAAAAGGATATTGTGTGCAATGTTCCAATGTAGGTGTACCAAATAAAGGAACAAAGACATTCACAAAAGGTCTGAAAGTCCTTTCTTGGACTCTTCCTAGATGATCTGCACTTGCAAGATCTGCACTTGCAAGACTGGGTGGCTCAGCGGTTAGACTACTGCCTTCGGCAGTGTGATCCTGGAGTCCGGGGATGGAGCCCCGCATCCAGCTCCCTGCATGGAGCCTGCTTCTCCCTCTGCCTGTTTCTGCCTCTCTCCTCTGTGTCTCTCATGAATAAATAAATACAAATCTTAAAAAAAAAAAAAAAAGTAATTCCTAGGTAGCAGGCTTCTCACTCCTTTCAAGTTCCCCATTGTGTAGCAATATTTGTCTGGCATGAACACTTAAGGCGCAATCTGTAATTTTGTTAAATTTGTTATCTATTTCTCAGATGTCTGGAAACCATTATAGCTAAATAAGTCTAAAGTGACAACTGAAAGAATTGTAGGTAGTCCTGCCAGAACAAAGTCATTTTCTTTGATCAATTAGCTGAGTGTAAAAGTGCTATTGGTTATTTCCTGTCATGTCATATAATCAGCAAGATTTTATATTAAATGGCTTTACAAAAAAACTATCATCCTTTATAGCTGAGATATTTATGTCAAATTTACATGCGATATCTTAGCTCAAGCCGTATAACCTAAGAATTTTTTTTAAAGATTTATTTATTCATGAGAGACATAGAGGCAGAGACACAGGCAGAGCAAGAAGCAGGCTCCATACAGGGAGCATGATGTGGGACTCAATCCTTGGACTCCAGGGTCCCTCCCTGGGCTGAAGGGAGGCACTAACCACTGAGCCACCCAGGCGTCCCATAAGAATTTTTTGAACTGTTATAACTAACTAGTTCCATTTCCTCAATGTAATCAGTCTGTATGATATACTTTGTTTTCACATTAAAGTTGTTTATTGTGAATTAATCAAAACAAATTCATTCCCAAGAATGAGCGTTATCACAATCGCAGCTGGTGGCATCTTTAACAGAATACCTTAATAGACCAGATCACCCCACTATTCCTGGAGACAAATGACAAATTCAATAACAAGTTAAAATTCCTGAGGTAGCTACTACATCTAACAAATGAGATGTCTTTATTTTTTTTCAAGATTTCATTTATTTTGTTGGTAAATTGAACACCAATAAAAATAAATCTATTATTAAAAAAAAGATTTCATTTATTTATTCATGAGACACATAGAGAAAGGCAGAGACCTAGGCAGAGGGAGAAGCAGGCTCCATGCAGGGAGCCCGATGTGGGACTCGATCCCAGGACCCAGGATCACAACCTGAGCCAAAGGCACTCAACCGCTGAGCCACCCAGGGATCCCCCTATCTTTTATTTTTTTAAGATTTTATTTATTTATTTTTGTGAAAGAGAGAGAGAGAGAATGAGTGGGGAGGGGGCAGAGGGAGAAGCAGACTCCCAGCTGAGCAGGGAGCCCTAAGCAGGACTCGATTCTAGGACCCTGGGATCCTGACCTAAGCCACAGTCAGGCACTTAACTGACTGAGCCACCCAGGCACCAAAAATTTGCCTTTTATTTTTTTTATTTATGATAGTCACAGAGAGAGAGAGGCAGAGGGAGAAGCAGGCTCCATGCACCGGGAGCCCGACGTGGGATTGGATCCCGGGTATCCCGGATCCCGCCCCGCGCCAAAGGCAGGCGCTAAACCAGTGCACCACGCAAGGATCCCAAAGTTTGCCTTTCAAAGAGAGATGTAAATCATTAACAAGGGACGCCTCGGTGGCTCAGCAGTTGAGCCACCGAGGCGTCCCTGTGGGTATTGTTCTTGATTGAAAGGTCTAGGGGTTGAGCTGTCTACTTTCATGAAGTCCCTGATTCTGGACTAAGAAGATCTGAAAGATCCTGACTTGGTCATTTAGTATAGTCTGGTGAGTGTCTGTGATGGTTCTTGGTTGAAGCTTTTAGTTCCTTCTAGAAGACTCAGTTTCTGATCTCTAACTTGTGGCAGTGTAAGGAAGAAGGTGAGTGTAAGGAAATAAAACCAAAACTACTTGAGCATGATAAAACTGAGTGGCTCTGGTTAACGCATTTTAATATAGGGGCACCTGGGTGGCTCAGTCCTTTAACCATCTGCCTTTGGCTCAAGTCATGATCCCAGGGTCCTGGGATCCAGCCCTGCTGAGCAGGGAATTTCCCTCTTCTTATCCCTCTGCCATTCCCTCTGATTGTGCTCTCTCTCTGTCAAATAAATAAAATCTTTTTTAAAATGTTAATATAAAAAAAATGTTAATATCAACAATACTAGAACAAGGAAAGTAGAATCCTTTATTGAGAATAATACACATTTAATCTGCCACTTATACCACTAAGTTTTTCTCTCTTTTTTTTTTAAGATTTTATTTGTTTGAGAGAGAAAGATAGTGAAAGCAGGGGGAAGGGCAAGGGAGAAGGACAGAGTCCTCAGAAGACTCTGTGGTGAGTATGGAGCTGACATGGGGCTCAATCTCATGACCCTGAGATCATGACCAGAGCCAAAATGAAGATGCTTAACCTACTACACCACCCAGGCGTCCTCTACAAAGATTTCCTTATGATTGTTCCCCACTGAAATGGATATTTAAGTCCAGAAACAAAAGCTGCTCATCAGGGGCGCCTGGGAGGCTCAGTCCTTTAGTGTCTACCTTTGGCTCAGGTCCTAATCCAGGGGTCCAGGGATCAAGTTCCACATCAGGCTTCCACCGGGGAGCCTGCTTCTCCCTCTGCCTGTGTCTGCCTCTTTCTGTGTCTCTCATAAATAAATAAAATCTTTATAAAACAAAAACAAAAGTTGTTCATCAATCTGTATACAGTTGCTGTTTCAGTTGTGGGTGAACAGGAGAATGCCTATTCTTGGGTGAGGCCATACCTAGATGGCTCAGTCAGTCAAACACCTTCCTTTGGCTCAGGTCATGACCCAGGGCTCCTGGGATTGAGCCCCACTGGGGGCTCTCTGCTCAGTGGGGAGCCTGCTTCTCTCTCCCTCTGCTGCTCCACCCGCTTGTGCGCTCTCTCTCTCTCTCTCAAATAAAATCTTTAAAAAGAGAGAGAATGCCAGTCCCAAGCTAAAATGTATATAGTCCCTAAAACATATTTACATTAATATCAAAACTAAACTCTTTGGGATGCCTGGGTGGCTCAGTGGTTGAGTGTCTGCCTTTGGCTCCGGTCATGATCTTGGGATCCAGGATCTAGACCCGCATCAGACTCCCTGCAGGGAGCCTGCTTCTCCCTCTGCCTGTGTCTGTGCCTCTCTCTGTATGTCTCTCATGAATAAATAAATAAAATCATAAAAAAAAACAAGTCTTTTTCTGATATGTCAGATTTCATTTATTTTCATCCAGGATTTGGAAAACAAAAAGAATTTTCCAACATTTTGAGTTAAATAAAACCTAGAAATTAACAAATAAACCCATGATTCCTCCTTTTATGAGAAGAAGCAAGTCTCTGTGGTTCGTCAGTGACCTGAGAAACTTCAAAGTCATTTAAGGTAAAAAGACTTGTTCTTTTAAAGATTGTAATAAAATACACATAACATGAATTTACTATTTTAACTGTTTTAAGGGCACAATTAAATGGCATTAAGTGTATTTGCAAGGTTCTATAACTGTCTACCACTGTCCCAAAGACTTAATACTTTATTATTTTAAATTTTGGAAAGGCAGTGTCAAAAAAGTTGTTGGAACAGATTGGCCCCAAGGAATATGTTATCTTGGCTACCTCATTAATCATGATAATAATAACAATATTTTAAAAATAATAATAAAAACAATATTTAAAACAATAAAAACAATAGTAAAAGAGCTAGCATGATAATCGTTAAGAATTTTAATGCTTCCTGATCCAGCCCGGGAGGCTCAGTGGTTTAGCGCCACCTTTGGCCCAGGGCCTGATCCCGGAGTCCTGGGATTGAGTCCCACATCAGGCTCCCTGCGTGGAGCCTGCTTCTCCCTCTGCCTGTGTCTCTGCCTCTCTCTCTCTCTTTGTGTCTCTCATGAATAAATAAATAAAATCTTAAAAAAAAAAGAATTTTTATCCTTCCTGAAGTATTAATCCTTCCTGAAGATTCCTTGTTGCTTTATTTAAAACATAGGAAAAAATAAAAAATAAAACAAAGATAAAAGAACCTAGGAATAAAGGAAAAGGCAGCTGGGAAACTGAAATTGTATTTTTTTGAGAATTGAGAGTATTTGCATAGGTGAGGCAAAATATAATTGTATTGTCTGAGTAGAGTGTCCAGAGGACAAAAAATATTTATTTCTTCATATCCAGAGTAAATTGTATATTTCAGGCCATAATATTCCTTTAGCTATAAGTCCCCTTGTCCCTACCATATTTAAATTTTTCACTTACTGATATTATTATGTGAATATATTTAAAGAGTTAGTCATACCCTACAATGTTGGATGACAATATTAAAGTTTTAATTTTTAATCTTAAAGTATAATTAATTTCATGAATATATGAAGTAACAAAAATCACATCAGCTATTTTAAGTTAAACCTTGTACAAGACAAAGATTTTTTCCTAACAAAAGCTGACGGAATTTGCCAGCCCTAGACCTGCCTTGCAAGAAATGGTAAAGGGAGTTCTTCAAGCTGAAACAAAAAATACTAACCAGTAACATGAAAGCATAAGAAACTATATAACATACCAGCTAAAGGTAAGCACAGAGTTAAATTCAGAATACTCTAATACTGTTCTATGGTGATATGCTAACCACTTAACTCTAGTATAAAGGTTAAAGGAAAAAAAAAAAGGTTAAAGGACATACACTTATCATGGTGAGCGTTGAGTAATGCTTAAAATTGTTGAATCACTATATGGTACACCTGAAACCAATATAACACTAATTACATTTAATTATACCAGAATTTAAAAAAGAAAAAGGTTAAAGGACAAAATGATTACAATAGCTATAACTATAATAATTTGTTAATGGATACACAATATAAAGAGATGTGAATTGTGATATCAAAAACAAAAGGAGGGAGTAAAATAGAATTTTTGTATGCAACTGAAGTTAAATTGCTATCCATAAAAAATAGATTGTTATATATAGAAGATGTTTTATGTAAGCCTCATGGTAACCACACAGCAAAAACCTGCGGTAGATTCACAGAAGATGAAGAGAAGGGATTTAAAGGATACTTCTACGGAAAGTCATCAATTCACAAAGAAAGGCAGAAAGAAAAAAAAAAAAAAGAAAGGCAGAAAGAGAGGAAGAAAGATACAAGGGAACTACAAAATAGCCAGTAAACCAATGAAGAAGGTGGAAGATGGCGTTAGTAAGTCCCTACCTATCAATAATTATTTTAAATATTTTATTTTGGGCAGCCCGGGTGGCTCAGAGCCGCCTTCAGCCCAGATCCTGGAGACCTGGGATTGAGACCCACATCAGGCTCCCTGTGTGGGGCCTGCTTCTCCCTCTGCCTGTGTCCCTGCCTCTCTCTCTCACTCATGTGTCTCTCTCTCTCTTTCTTTCTTTTTTTTTTTTTTTACGATTTATTTATTTATTTATTTATCATAGACAGAGAGAGAGAGAGGCAGAGACACAGGAGGGAGAAGCAGGCTCCATGCCGGGAGCCTGACGTGGGACTCAATCCCGGGACTCCAGGATCACGTCCTGGGCCAAAGGCAGGCGCCAAACCGCTGAGCCATCCAGGGATCCCCTCATGTGTCTCTCATGAGTAAAAAAATAAAATCTTAACTAAATAAATAAATATTTTTATTTTATTTATTTTTATTTTAAGTAGGCTCCACACCTAATGTGGGGCTTGAATTTATCATTAAGAGATTAAGAATCACATACTCTACTGACTGAGCCAGCCAGGCACCTTTCAATAATTATTTTAAATGTAAATTAGAATTTAATTTTCCATTCAAAAGACCGAAAGTGGTTGAATGGTTAAAAAAAATAAGACCTAGCTATACACTGCCTACAAACTACTCACTTCAAATTTCAGGACACACAAAGGCTAAAAAGTGAAGGGATGGAAAAAAGATATTCCATGCAAGTGGAAACCAAAAAACAGCATAGGTAGTTACACTTAGACAAAATAAGGCTTCAAGGAGGATCCCTGGGTGGCGCAGCGGTTTGGTGCCTGCCTTTGGCCCAGGGCGTGATCCTGGAGACCCAGGATTGAGTCCCACGTCGGGCTCCCGGTGCATGGAGCCTGCTTCTCCCTCTGCCTATGTCTCTACCTCTCTCTCTCTCTCTCTGTGACTATCATAAATAAATAAAAATTAAAAAAAAAAATAAGGCTTCAAGCCAAAAATGCTACCAAGAGATAAAGAAGGTCATTATATAATGTTAAAGAGGCCAATTCATCAACAACATATAATAATCATAAATATATATATGTGTGTGCGTTGCACCCAACGTCAGAGTACCTAATATATGTTTTTGTTTTTTTTATTTTTATTTTTTTTGTTTTTAAAGATTTTATTTATTTATTCATGAGAGACAGAGAGAGAGGCAGAGACACAGGCAGAGGGAGAAGCTGGCTCCATGCAGGAAGCCCAATGTGGGACTCGATACCAGGTCTCCAGGATCAGGCCCTGGGCCGAAGGCAGGTGATAAACCGCTGAGCCACCCAGGGATCCCCAAGCACCTAATATATGTTAAGCAAATACTAACAGATCTGAAGGGAAAGGTAGACAGCCACACAATAATAATAGAGGATTTCAATATCCCACTGTCAACAATACCTAGATTATCTAGAGAGAAAATCAACAAAGAAACATTGGATTTGAACTATACTTTATACCAAATAGACCTGACACACATCTACAGAACATTCTGTCCAATAGCAGCAGAATACATATTTTAAGTACGAGGAACATTCTCCAGGATGGCTCATATGATAGGTCACAAAAGTCATGGCAATTTTTTTAAAAGATTTTATTTATTTATTCATGGGAAACACAGAGAGAGGCAGAGACACAGACCGAGGGAGAAGCAGGCTCCATGCAGGGAGCCTGACGTGGGACTTGATCCCAGGATCACGCCCTAAGCTGAAGGCAGATGCTCAACTGCTGAGCCACTAGGTGTCTGGAGTCATGGCAAATTTAAGTATATTGAAATAATACCGGGATCCTTGGGTGGCTCAGCGGTTTGGTCTCTCATGAATAAATAAATAAAATCTTAAGAAAAAAAGGAAATAATACCAATTATCTTTTTC
This sequence comes from Canis lupus baileyi, assembly GCF_048164855.1. Taxonomy (NCBI): domain Eukaryota; kingdom Metazoa; phylum Chordata; class Mammalia; order Carnivora; family Canidae; genus Canis; species Canis lupus. The sequence continues at coordinate 41,223,762 of NC_132869.1, forward strand.
AAACGTATTGGTATAAAACTAGAAATAATTGAAAGGAGGGAAAATGAAAAATGAACAAATACATAGAAATGAAGCAACACACTCCTGAGAAACCAATGGGTCAAGGAAGACATCCATAGAGAAACCAAAAAATACCTTGAAACAAATAAAAATGGAAACACAGGCATGCCTGGATGGCTCAGTGGTTGAGCATCTGCCTTCGGCTCAGGGTGTGATCCTGGAGTTCTGGGATCGATTCCCACATCAGGCTCCCTGCATGGAGCCTGCTTCTCCCTCTGCCTGTGTCTCTGCCTCTCTCTTTCTGTGTCTCTCACGAATAAATAAATACAATCTTTTTAAAAAAAATAAGAAACACAACACACCAAAACCCATGTGATGCTGCAAAAGCAGTTCAAAGAAGGAAGCTCACACAAAATATGCTTATGTTAAGAAAAAAAGAAAGATCTCAAATAAACAACCTAATTTCATAACCCAAGGAACTAGAAAAAGAAGAAACTAAGGCCAAAGTTAGTAGAATTAAATAACAGAGATCAGACCAGAAATAAATGAAGCAAAGACCAGAAAAATAATAGAAAGATTAACCAAGTTAGCTTTTAGTTTGTTTTTTTTTTAAGATTTTATTTATTCATGAGACACACACACACACACACACACACACAGACAGAGACAGAGACAGAGACAGGCAGAGGGAGAAGCAGGCTCCATGCAGGGAGGCCGATGCGGTACTCGATCCCGGGACCCCAGGATCACGCCCTGGGCCGAAGGCAAAAGTTCAACCACTGAGCCACCCCAGCATCCAGCTTCAATGGTCTATAAGCCTGATATGATATATTCTGGTCTCCTAGCCCCTGATGTGATTTTTAAAAAATTGAAATAGAATACATATATCAAATATTCACTGTTCTAAAGTGTGTGATTTAATCATTTTTACTGTATTTACAAAATTGTGCAATGGTTACCACTAATTGCAGAGTATTTTCCTTACCCCCCCAAAACAAATCCTGTACCACTAGCGTCACTTCCCATTCCTGTCCTACTACAATTCAGCCCCTGGCAACCACGAATCTGCTGTCTCCATGGATTTGCCTATTTTGAACATATCACATAAGTTAAATCATATAATGTGACCTGCGTATAAAAAGTGGTCTGGCTTCTTTGACTTCACATAATGTTTTCAAGTCCCATCCATGTTACAGCATGTGTAAGTGTTTCCGACATGATTTTTTTACTGCAGAATAGTTTTCCATTATATGGATATACTGCATTTTATTTATCCATTCACCAGGTGATGCATATTTGAATTATTTCCACTTTTTTGGCTATTATAAATAACACTGCTGTGAACATCCATGTGCAAGTTTTTGTGTGGATATATATTTCAATTCTCTGGGGTATATACCTAACAATGGAATTACTGGATTATAGGGTTACTCTGGGTTCAATCTTTTAAGGAACTATTTTCCAAAGTGGTAAGATCATTTTGCATTTCACAGCAATGTATGAGTATTTCTTTTTTTTCTTTTTTCTTTTTTTTTCTTTTGAAGTATAATTAACGTATAATATTCTATTAGTTTCATTAGTTTATAACACAGAGATTCAACATTTGTATATTTTACAAACTGGTCACATGATAAATCTAGTTAACTTCCACCATCATACAAAGTCACCACAATACTTTTGACTGTACCCCCTCTGCTGTACTTTACATCCCATGACTTATTTATTTTATAACTGGAAGTATGTACTTCTTGATCTTCTTCACCATTTTACAACTCTGATCAGTCCTTTCCCACCTGTCGAACACAGCGATGTTCTCTCTATAAATTAGTCTGAATTTTATTTTGTTTGCTTTTAGATCCTGCTTATAAGTGAAATCATGCGGTACGACTCTCTTTTACTAACTTATTTCACTGAGCATAATGCCTCAAGGTCCATCCATGTCATCACAAATGATAAGATTTCATTCATTTTATGCATAAGTAGCATTCCATTGTGTACACACACATGCACACACATCTTCTTTAAATTATTCATCTATCAATGGACACTAAGGTTGATTCTATAACTTGGCTATTTTTTAAAAAGAATTTATTTATTTATTTATTCATGAGAGACACAGAGAGAGAGGCAGAGACACAGGCAGAGGGAGAAGCAGGCTCCATGCAGCGTGACTGATGTGAGACTCGATCCTGGGATTCCAGGACCACATCCTAAGCCAAAGTCTCAACTACTGAGCCACTTAGGTGTCCCCACTTCGCTATTTTTTTTTAAAATATTTTATCTATTTATTTGAAAGAGAGAGTGCACGAGCATGAGTCGGGGGAGGAGCAGAGGGAGAGAGAGAAACAGACTCCCCACTGAACAGGAAGCTGGGCTCGGGGTTCCATCCCAGGACCCCAAGATCGTGACCTAAGGGAAAAGCAGATGCCTAACTAACTGAGCGACCCAGACGACTCCATATCTTGGCTACTGTGAAGTAATGCTGAGATGCCTGGGTGGCTCAGTGGCTGAGAGTCTGCCTTAGGCCCAAGGCGTGATCCTGGGGTCCCGGGATCGAGTCCCATGTCGGGCTCCCTGCATGGAGCCTGCTTCTCCCTCTGCCTGTGTCTCTGCCTCTCTCTGTGTCTCTCACGAATACATAGATAAAATCTAATAAATAAACAAATAAACAAACAAATAAATGCTGCTGTAACAAACACGGGAATGCATATATTGAGTTAGTGTTTTTGTTTTCTTCAAATAAATACCCTGCAGTGGATTTACTACATCCTGTGGTATCTTCTATTTTCAATTTTTTGAGGAAACTTCATACTGTTTTCCATAGTAGTTGCACAGGTCATATTCCCACCAGCAGTCCATGAGAGTTCCTTTTTTCTTTTTTAAGATTTTATTTATTTATTAATGAGATACATACAGAGAGAGAGGCAGAGACACAGGCAGAGGGAGAAGCAGGCTCCATGCAGGGAGCCCGACGTGGGACTTGATCCCGGTTCTCCAGGATCGGGTCCTGGGTTGAAGGCGGCGGCAAACCGCTGAGCCACCCGGGCCGCCCGAGGGTTCCTTTTTTCCCCAACATCCTTGCCAACACTTGTTATTTTTTGCCTTTTTGTAATAGCCATTGTGACAGGTGTGAGGCGATATCTCATTGTGGTTTTGAGTGGCATTTCCCTGATGATGAGTAATGTTGAGCATCTTTTCATGTGCTTATATTTTTATAGACACTAAAGTATATCATGCTTCCCTGAAAAGACTCAGAAGCCCCCCAAATGAGACAAGCACAGATTATTCAGGGGACCTTTCATAACTGATTCCCTCTTCATGTGTGCTCTACCAGCTGCGATTCCCATGGTGGGACTAGTAAAAGTAGGAAAAGTTCAAAGTTTATCACTGACCTATCATAAGTCGTATACGACCATACTTTGCTCTAAACAAGCTAGTCTAAATTTATTAACTAGAGTTGTCAGAGATAATTGTATGGCCCATGATTTCCTCTTAGTCAATTAAGGGGAAATTTGGGTTATAGCAAACACTATTTGCTACATCTCTGTAAATGGTGTAAGACAAAAAGAAAATGCCACCTGACTCTCTAAAATAAGCCAATTTGGGGCACCTGGGTGGCTCGGTGGTTGAGTGTCTGTCTTTGGTTTGGGTCATGATCCTGGGGTCCTGGGATTGAGTCCTGTGAGAAGCCTGCTTCTCCCTTTGCCTACATCTCTGCCCTTCTCTGTGTCTCTCATGAATAAATAAATAAAATCTTTTAAAAATAAATGACTAAAATAAAATAAAATAAAATAAAACTTGATTTGGGAACAATTTTTTTTTTAAAGATTTATTTGTTTATTTATGAGAGACACAGAGAGAGAGGCAGAGACACAGCAGAGGGAGAAGCAGGCTCCATGCAGGAGCCAGATATGGGACTCGATCCTGGAACTCCATCCCGGAACTCCAGGATCATACCCCGAGCCGAAGGCAAGATGCCCAACCACTGAGCCACACAGTCATCCCAATTTGGAACAATTTTTGATTGCCTGGATTTAATAATCTAGGTTTTTGGTTTCCAGACTATTAAAAGACTTAGTCATTTTGATTCTGATAATTGCCTATGTTACAATTGGCCTGTGTAGTCTGACTAGAATCTTAAGTACTACTAGGACATTATCGGTAGGGCAGCCATTGTCACATCAGATGGACCAAGAACTCATGCTACAACAGAAGAGGGAAAGATGAATTCTAGGTCAATTATAGATGACATTCAGTGGATGTTCTTAATCAGCAAATTTATTTTAATCAGCAAAATCGTGGCAATGATGAAAATCTGGATATAATGGATGATATCCTAAGACCTGACTTTGTCTGCCCTCGATGAAAAAGGAGGACTGAGAAAGAAAGCCCCTGATAGCTGGAAATAATCTGATGCTCACAGCCAGACCTCACTTTTATCACAAGCCGCTCTAATGCTCGCAGGCTCCTTTGTTACCCTCTTTGGCTCTCTTCTCACGGAACACCAACCTCATAAAAAGTTATTCTGAGAATGTGATAAAATGAAACAAATAAGGTCACTTTTTGTAGAGGCAGAAGTAGAATTAAGTTAGGGACAAACAGGGCTGGGCAGGACTAGATAGGGGCCATAGAAGCAGGCTTACAAAAATCCCAAGAATGCTGAGGTGTAAGGAAACCAGATTTAAAGGAACAAGCCAGACCACCCTCCCGTATCAGAATGACCACAGGGAGGAGAAAATAGGGAGTTTTGGGGACACCTGGGTGGTTCAGTGGTTGAGCGTTTGCCTTGGGCTCAGGTAATGATCCTGGGGTCTTGGGCTCGAGTCCTCCATTGGACTCTGCAGGGAGCCTGCTTCTCCCTCTATGTCTCAGACACAGAGAGAGAGGCAGTGACATAAGCAGAGGGAGAAGCAGGCTCCCTGCGAGGAGCCCGATGTGGGACTCGATCCCAGGACCCCGGGATCATGACCTGAGCCAAAGACAGATACTCAACCACTGAGCCACCGAGGTGCCCTCAGGGGTAGAATTTAGTGACTTACCAGTTGCACATAACACCCAGTGCTCATTACATCAAGTGCCCTCCTTGTGTAATTCAGTGGACATTAGTATATTCACAAAGTTATACAATCATTTCTACTACCCACTTCCAGAATATTTCCATCACCCCTAAAAGAAACCCCTGCACCTTCCATTCTCCCCTCCCTCCATCCCTGGCAACCACTAATCTACTTTTTTCTCTATAGATTTACATTGTTCTAGACATTTCATACAAATGGAATCATATAATATGTGGCCTTTCGTGTCTGGCATACAAGTTCTTTTTTAAGCAAAAAATAAATCAATATAAGAATGAGCACCAAATTCCTCATTTCCCTATATAAACAGGTTGCTCCAACTAACTTTAGCTCATTCCTGGCAGTAGCCTGAAACTCTTGTTGAGGGGGCTCTATCTCCCCTTGCCAGAAAACAGAGAGTATGAATGGATGTGTGATGGCCATTGCACGATGCTTGAGTTAGAAAGCTAGGCTGGGGCGCCTGGGTGGCTCAGTCAATTAAGCATCTCCTTTTGGCTCAGGTCATGATCAAAGGGTCCTAGGATTGAGCCCCACATAGGGCTCCTTGCTCCACGGGAAGTCTACTTCTCCCTTTCCCCTGCTTGTGTGCTCTCTCTGTCTCTCTCTCTCTCTCTGTCAAAATCTTAAAAAGCAAGCAAGCAAGCAAGCTAGGCTGGAGGTCACATCTCAAGATGTGTCGTCTCCCCGTTTCTCCACCAGAACCGCTCCTGGCTTCATGGGTCCAGCCTCTGTCCTTACTGGGCACCACTACTCTGACACCCTAGATGGACAGGGATTTTCAGTGTTGAAATCTGGGCCACAGTCTGCTTGTGGTGCCCAATGACCAGAGTCCTCCTTTCCCAACTGTGACCAGCCTTGGGTTCTAGAAAGGCAGCAGGGCCTGAAACGGGCATGAACAGTGAGGAGTAGATCACAGCTTCTGAGCTGAGAACCTCCCTCCTTCCCCCACACCGTGACCAGAGTCTAGCCTATTGGACTTGAGAATCTAACACTGTGAGACCCAAGTAAGACTGGCCTTTATTCTCTTTCTTTCTCTCCTCTTTTCTTTTCTTTTCTTTTCTTTTCTTTTCTTTTCTTTTCTTTTCTTTTCTTTTCTTTTCTTTTCTTTTCTTTTCTTTTCTTTTCTTTCTTCCTTCCTTCCTTCCTTCCTTCCTTCCTTCCTTCCTTCCTTCCTTCCTTCCTTCCTTCCTTCTCTTTTTTTAAGATTTTGTTTATTGACTCCAAGCTAAGCTCAGAGCCTGACTCAGGCTCCATCCAATGACCCTGAGATTATGACTTGAGCCAAAGTCAAGAGTCAGAGGCTCAACAGACTGAGCCACCCAGGGGCCCCCTCCCTCTCATTGTTTGAAGAGCGATCTGCCTAAATGTCCTTAAGTTCTTCAGGATCCCCACCCCCACCCCCACCCCCACCAAGCAGCCAGCCCCAGCTCTGGGCCTCACCCTCCTGTAATATATCTCTCTGGTAGAGCCCTACTCAGAATGAATTGGATGATGTGTTTATAAACTGGCTCCTCCAACCTGTTGGGGAGGCTTTTGAAGGCAGAGACCGTGTTTTATTTGGTTTATATCCCTCCATGCCTCGTCTAGAGGATGTGCTTTGTCAACGTGTGATCAATTTGGGAGGAAGGCAGTAAGAGCTAGTCTTTTGCCCCAACTGGATTGTGAGCTTCCCGAGAGTCACAGCTTCACCTCTTCACTGCCTCCTCCTCTTCTTCCTCCGACAGTAAAAACCAATATGAGACTGGGCTCAGACTGGGCATGTAGGGGAGTGATGGATTCATTCAAGATTCAACAAATTGGGATCCCTGGGTGGCGCAGCAGTTTAGCGCCTGCCTTTGGCCCAGGGCGTGATCCTGGAGACCTGGGATCGAGTCCCACATCGGGCTCCTGCTGCATGGAGCCTGCTTCTCCCTCTGCCTATGTCTCTGCCTCTCTCTCTGTGTGACTATCGTAAATAAATAAAAATTAAAAAAAAAAAAGATTCAACAAATTTCCACAATAGGACTTCTGAATAATACTTTTATTTAGTTAGCTTAAGTAGATGTTTCTTACACATTTCTGGATACATGGATTAGAATTTTCTCTATTGCACTCAATAAATTGTTCTTAAGCTCTTATATACGATAAATGCAGACATACCAGTACAACGCAGGCTGGATAAAAGCTTCTTGTGTACAAACATTTTTTTATTTTATTTTATTTTATTTTATTTTATTTATTTATTTATTTATTTATTTATTTATTTATTTATTGATTGGTACAAACATTTTATTTTATTTTATTTTTTTGGTACAAACATTTTAAAAGGCATTTTTACATAGAGCATAGAGACTTGGTCTCTGGTGCCTGAATCTGGGTACTGCCTCCACTCTCTACTCCTCTTGGATTCAAGTCCCCAACCCCTCCTGGACAGGAACAGGGGCCTTCCAAGGCTAGGAGGCAGCCCTGTTCCTGCCTGCAGGGAGAGCAGAAAAAGGTATCACTGTGTCCCAGAAAGATGTGGTCGGATTGCTCAGCCTTGTTCAAACTGGGAGACCACCTCTGCGCCTCTTCCCTTCACTCTTGCCAGCTCCCAATAGTCAAAGCGATTGGACAGGCTCTGGTGTAGCCTGCTCTGAATGTTTCTCAAACCAGTCAGTCGCCACAGAAAGCCAGCCAGTCATTGGGCTCAGGGGCTTCTAGAGCATTCCTTCGAGGTTTCCAGGGGCTTGAGGACCTCCTAATCCTACCAAGCCTCCTGGCTCAAGCACAGCTCCAGAAGGTCCCATCTGCTCCTTCGTGGCCCTGCTGTGTCCACTGTCTGTGGTCAGTATGCAGAGGAGCAAGTCCAGAGTGGTGGGCAGGCATGAGCCTTCAGGCTTCCCGCAGCCCAGAAAGCAAAAACCAGCCAGACCAGTATCTGTGGGTTTCAGGCCATAGCTTAGAACACCCCCCTGACCCCGGGCCAGCCCCCTGGCCCGGCCACCCAGACAGGCCAGGTAGACAGAGTCTAGGCTGCAGGACTCTCAGCCCCCTCAGTGCGCACCCTCACTTGGAAATGTTCACAGCGGGCGTGCTTCATGGTCAGCCCATAAATGGGGGTCATATCTACCTTTGTGCCCTCTGGCACACTAAATTCCACCTGCTGCAGCAGGATGGCCAGAAAGAGAAAGACCTCCAAGCGAGCGATGGTCTCACCGATGCACTTCCGCTTGCCCAAACCAAAGAGAATCACCTTCTCACTCAGTGCCTTGTTGATGGTGCCATCGAGAGTGAGGAATCGTTCTGGTTGGAACTCAGACGGGTTACCCCATAGCTTCCTGTAATCAGAGAGAGGAGCTGAAGTGGTCAGAAGTGAAGCATCAAGTGGGTTGAACCCCAGCCCAAAAGAGTTGGGGTTGGGCAAGTGGCCCAGAGTCAGCGAGGTCTGAGGCTTGGCAGAGGGCAAAGTTTCCCTTGCCTCCTCTCGACTTACTGGTCATGGTTGATCTGCCACTGGTTCACAAAGACGCAACGTCCCTTGGGGATGTAAAAGCCACTCAGACTCGTGTCTCTTGTGGTGCTGGGGAGGAAGGAAGCCCAGTCAGGCTCAGGACCGCAGGACATCCCCTTGCCTCCCATACATGTCCCTCCCACCAGCCCTGATGGGGTAAATGGACCTGAGGAAGGCCCAGTATCAGACAGCAGGGGATCCATGGGGCTTTACCTATGAGGGATGGTGAAGGGGACGAAGGAAGCATGTCGGAAGGTCTCCAGGATGAATGCCTCCATGTAGGGCAGCTGGGGCCTGTCAGAGAGCCGGGGTTGCCGTGCCCTGCCAATCACTGTGTCTGCAGAACAGAAAGAACCATGTGGATGAAGGTGCTGCCCGGAACTTGGCCAGGCCCTCTGCCTTGAGCACTTAAAGGAAGCTACCACCTACCCAGCTCCTTCTGGATCTTTTTCTGTACATTGGGGTTTGTCACCAAGTACAGGAGGCTCCAGGAGATGGCAGTTGTGACTGTGTCAAATCCTGACCAGGGAAGAACAAAGGGACAAATCAGGCAGTTGGCAGGTTGGGGCAGTTGGGCCCAGGAAAGGCACAATGGGGTAGCTCTTACCAGCTCCAAAGAGGTCCAAGACAACATTAACAATCTTCTCATCAGACAGCTGGATATTGGCATTCTCATCCAGCCTCTTATCCTGACAGTGCTCGATCAGGCTGTCTGTGACATCCCGAATTTGGCCCTGGGCGGGGAAGGCCCACAGGTGAACAAGATGCCAAACCCAGACCTACCTTTCCATCCAGGCCTGGTTCTTCACCATCCCTAGCACCTTGATTCAAGAGATGACCCTCTACCCGAAGGCTGCCATCCCAGCTTCTCATGCCTCTTTAAGGTGATCTCCTGCCTCAGAATACTGGCAGCCCCAGCTCAAGGGACACCCGAGACAGAGGTGTCACCCAGGCAGGCTCTTTACCCTTCTCTCTCCCATGAAGCCGGGAGACCAGCTTTGTAATCCTTTCTGTTCCCCCACATCAGCTGGCCTAGGGTCCCGCACAGACTGGGTGTTCAGTAAATACTGCTGTCTGATGGAAGGAGAGAAAGGCTAATCAAGGAAAAGTTCTATTTCCTTGCCAAGGATGGAGTCTACTCTACCGCCGGCCTCAAAATCCCAGGGTGAAGGCCCCTGAGAGCCCGCCAGACCCCTGAGCCCCCTACTTCTTCGATTATCTCTGACCTGCTGGCCTACACCCCACCACCCACCTATAATCTCCCCCCAGCCTGTACCTTCTCAAACGTTTTATAGTGTTCCTTGACCATCTTTTGCATGAAGCTGTAGAATCTCTTATTCAGGTCCTTGAAGAAATCCAGGGCAGGGTTGGGTAGGTATCGAAGGATGGGAAAGAAGTCCAAGGGGTTCGCAGAGGCAACCCCCTCTCCAAACTCATTACTCAGGTTGACTAAGCTAAGCAGCTCCTGGTCGTCATGGTCATAGCGCTTGCTAAAGCACATGGCACAGATGACGTTGGCCACCGACACCACTATGTATCTATAGGGATCAAAGCGCCCAACCTCTGCCATCTGCTCCTGCAGCCTGCTGAGAAGGACCTCGGCCTCCTTGCTCACATGCTCTTCCAGGTAGCAAGAGCACGAGGAAGCCAGGTCGGAGGCAATGGAGAAACTCTTCAGCGCGTTCTGGGCCAGGCGCCTGCGCGCAGCCCACACTGGTCCGGAGTCTGGGCTGAAGGTCAGGCTTTGGCCGTCGGTAACCAGAGAGAAGCTGTAGAGGTCGGGCCGGCCCTTGAAATCATCCCCCTGGCGCACCAGGGCCTGCCGGATGGTGTCCAGGCCACTGAGCACCAGCACGGGGGTGGAGCCGATGCGGATCTGCAGCACGTCCCCATAACGCTGGCTCAGCCTGGACAGCGCCAGGTGGGGGCTCTTGCCCAAGGTCAGCACGTTCCCGAGCAGGGGCCAGCCCCAGGGCCCCGGTGGACTCTTCAGGCCTTTGGGAAGCCGAGGCTGCCAGGCCTTGACCACCCAGAGTACCAAGCAGAAGACGGTGGAGGCCAGGAGAAGCTCTGAGGCCGAGATGGGGATGGAGAGTCTGAACATGGACATCATCACCAGCGTAGAGACCTCAAGACAGCTGCGGAGACATGGGGTGGGAAGAAAAGGTCAAGAGATCAGATGGGGAGAGATGAGGAACCAGTGTCCTCAAGGGTCAGCATGCTGGTCAAGGAAAGGAGAAAGCTTCCTATCCAGAACAGCTAACACACACGCAGGGGAGGAGGGGACGGGAGAAGCTGCTCGTCGATCTCCAGCTACGTGCCAAGAACTTCACAGCCGTTCATTCCGTCTTGGCCACAGCCTAAAAGGTAGACTACAGTGAGGTTCAGAGAAGGTAAGTGACTTGCACACGATCACACAGTCAGGAAGTGTTGGATCCACGCTCCCAACTCAAAGTGTCCAATTCCAGACCACAGCTGCACCAGTCTAAAACAGGGTTTTCCTTAGGGCACATGGGTGGCTCAGTTGGTTAAGCATCTGACTCCTGATCTCAGCTCAGGTCTTGAGCTCAGGGTCTTAAGCTCAGGGTCGTGAGTTCAAGCCCAGCATGGAGCCCACTTAAAATGAATAAATAAAATAAAACAGGGTTTCCACACATCAGTCTGTGATTTCCCTATAGCACCTGCACTGTTATTTATTTTATGCTTTTCTTTTTTTTTTTTTTTATTTTATTTTATTTATGATAAGCACACAGTGAGAGAGAGAGAGAGGCAGAGACACAGGCAGAGGGAGAAGCAGGCTCCATGCACCGGGAGCCTGACGTGGGATTCGATCCCGGGTCTCCAGGATCGCGCCCTGGGCCAAAGGCAGGCGCCAAACCGCTGCGCCACCCAGGGATCCCTATTTTATGCTTTTCTAAAATCAACCTTAAATCTACCCACTTAGCATCATCCCAAACAAAAACACCTGCGTCAAAGTACAGGTTTGATTTCTTTCCTCCTAACGTATATTAAACACATAGTCGACATGTGTCACCTCCAATTGGCTTGAGCGCTACCCACCACACTTGGGGAATTACTGCCATCGGGGGAACTAGGGATCATGCTCTTCTTTTGCCTTATTTCATGCTTAGGGAAATTGACCTCCAGAGGGGCCACTGACTTGACCAGAGTCACTCAGCCAGGACTCAGACCTCATAGGGAAAGTTCCCTGGGAAGTTCTCAGCTCCTGTCACAGGTACCTCCCTTTGAAGAGTGGTCAGATCAATGAAAGGGAACTCTCCCAGAACTCTCAGTTTTGCACTGCTCCATCCCAGAGTCTAAGGAATCCTGCCAGACCAGACCCTAGGACACGGCAGGGAAGGGACAGGTGACTGGAAGGCCACAGCCTGAGCCACACTACTCAGCCTCAGCTCTCTGAGTTCAGCCACAGGGCTGAAAAGCAGCCAGAGACAAGCTACACTGAGGCTCCTGGTTGTAGAAATCCAGGCCAGGGTTTTTGTTGGGCTCGGTTCTCAATGAATGAACAGTAGTCAGCTTTTGCCAGTCACCAAAGAACAGAGATAAATGGAAGATTCCCACCAGAACAGGGTTGCAAGAAAATGCTAGACTGGAATAAGGGAAATGAGGAATCAATCCGAATTTAACAGAGGGGAGACAATATTTTCCTCTAGCTTGTTCTAGACAGGGTGTGCAAATTCATGGAGTAGTCTCCTCAAGACATTGGCCTCTAACTGGGGCATCGGCCAGGTGCCAGGGACTGGAGACAGGAGATCTGGCGTTCCATGGCATGGCCTTGGACTTGCATTTCGCCTTTCTGGCTCCAGTTATATCGCTTGAGGGAGTGGAGGGGGGGTATGATCTCTGATTCAAGGGGCTCAGCTAGATCTCAGAAAAGAGAAAACCTAGATCTGACCTGGGGAACCTCCCAGTGTGACCTGTGAGGTTCCCCCACAGGAGAACCATCCGAGATGGGGAGATTATCTGGTTCCTGCCTTGAGTCTATAGCCATCTGTCTAGGAAGGCTGCCTGGAGGAGCTGGATCCCAAAGCACACTCAAGCTCAGGCTCCCTGAGTGAACTAGGGACAAGCAAGCCTTGGGGTGCCATGGTGTTCCCTTCTGCACGCAGGGCACCCCAGGGACCTCCAGCCTTAGCGAGATGGTAGGAGGCCAAGAGAGATGTGACTGGCGAATGTTCAGGGGCGGATAGGCCAGCTCTCGGCAGCCGGCAGTCTTGCACACAGCTTGCCCCCCAGTACAGGTCAGAGGAGGCGGTCGGTGAGGCAGCGAAGGGCCCTGGGCAGTGCCCAGGCCTCCCGTTCAGATCAGCAGCTCCTGTCCTGGCCAGCACATCGTGGCCCTGACAACCCAGGTCTGCGGAGGGGCGAGACAGCTGCGGTAGCTTTTATATAAGGCAAAGTGCAGCTGGTCAGAGCCCAACCTGCCCCCCTCCATCCATCCTGACCACCCAGGGAGAAGCCCCCCTCCTCACACAGCCTGAACAAGGGGCTGCACATCACCCTGGCTTCCCACAGCCCCGTCCTTACCCCAGTCTCCCAGGTGACCCTGATGGGGAGGCCCCAGGGCATTCAGAGAGTCGCTGGGAAGGAAACTGGAGCCTGATGGCTGGAGTCCTTGAAGCTCTAAAATCTAGAATTCTGGCACCAGCTGTGGGGCCTTGGGTAATTCCTTCCTGCCCTTCCCCTGGCCTCAGTCGTCCCACTACGGAGCTGGAGCGCCTGGCCACTAAGGACACTCTTAGTGACCTTTTTGAGTTGCTAGACCAGTGGCCACCTAGGAAAGCTCGGAGGCATCCCGACTTTCTTCCTGTTGGGAGGGAAGGGCCGAGCCAGAAGCCCCCCACACTCACCTGTGGCCGTGAGAAGGTACTGAGCCGGCACGAGCGGTCTCGTAAGCCAGGGACCCCAAGGAAGGAAGGCTCCTAGGAGCTGTCCCCTTCGGGATGAGGGTGAAAGCACTTGTACCTTTATAAGCGGCTCGCGCGCTGGGCCACGCCCCCTGGAGCTGGGACGGGAGGGGCGGCCCCTAGGCGGGAGGTGGGGTGCTGTAGGATGTAGGGGGAAGGAGGGAGGGAATAGGGGGTGAAGGGGTGGGAAGTGGGGGGGAAGACAGGGTGGGGGACCTCAGAGAGACAGGTAAGAGCCCACTAGGGGATTCCTCATCCAAGTGCCAGCGCGCCAAGGGGTGAGGGCAGGGGACACCTGGACCCCCAGGAGGGCGCAGACCCCAGCTAGGTGGGGATCTGAAGGAGGCGTCCCGGGACAGCCCCAAGACGGGCTCCAGGAAGCCCTGCATCCCCCGCTGCGAGGGCCGGTCGCCCTCTCCCTCCCGGTGCGTCCGCGGGGCGCGGGGCTCGCAGGGGCCTCGGCTCGGGGCTGCGGGCGGGAGGGGAGGGGCGGGGCGGGCGGGCGGCGGCCTCTTCCCCCGGGGGACCGGGCCCAGGCTCGCGTGAGAAGTGCGGCGACCCCAGCCCGAGGTCACCGGGCCGGAAGGCCAGCGGCGCCGAAGGGCTGGCTCGCTTCCCCGGGGCCCCCGCGGCCGGTCACCGGGCGAGGCCGGGGTCCCCGAGGCGCAGCCGCGCGGGGCGGGGACGCGCAGTCCGCCGAGCGCCCGCCGCCTCTGGGGAGCCCGGGAGCGCTGGGGGGCTGCGAACCAGGGGCGCCCCGGCCCGGCCCCCAGGCCTGAGGTTCCCTCCTGGCTGCTGGGGTGTGAGCGAGTCTGCGGGCCGGAGAAGTGGGGCGACGAGTGGGGCTGTGCGGCGGCGGGCGGCGGGCGGCGGAGGAGGGGGACCCCCGGGCTGGGGGGCGGGGGGGCGCCCCGGGGCGAGGCCTCCCCGCCGGTGCGCAGCCCGGGGCAGAGGTCACGCGGCCCATCCCCGCCGCACCTGGCCGGGGGCGCGGTGCCCGGGAGTTGCGTGAGAAGGGCCCGGGGCGGGCGCAGCCACCCGGACTCCCCACCTCGGTCCCGGCGCTGTCACGCGAAGTTGGGGGGGGCGGGGGCGGGGCTCCCATAGGGCCGGGCTCGGGGCGTGGGAGGAACCGCCCGGCTCCGCGGGGCGCAGCTGGAAGGGGGGGCGGTGCAAAGGGCCCAGCTTTGCGTGCGGAGCCAGGCTTTGGCCCGCCAGCGGGAGCCCGCGCGTGTCGTGTGTGAGTCCCACGCGTGCGGCAGGACACGCAGCCCCAGGCCTGCCCGGCCCTCCCGGGAACGCGCCGCTTGCTCCAGCTGCGCCCCAGCCACCCGCACCACCGGGGCTCCCCGCCTGCTCCCCCGCTCGGCGAGGACACCCCAGGACACTTGCACCCCACCAAAAGCCGGGGCTCCGAATATCTTCCAATCGCCTGCTCCGCGCCGGGCGCTGTCCTGGATGCGGGCGATTGATCGAAAAGTGAACGAATCTGACGCGCGTCCTGCTCCCGTGGAGCTCCCGCTGGGGACGCGAGGGGGCGGCGGTGAGCGGATAAGGCGCGGGGAATGTCGGAGCCGGAGAGGCGCTTTGGAGAGAAATAAAGGAGAGAAAGGATAGGAATCACCGTGGGGAAAATTGCAGCTCAACGCAGGGTGCTCAGGGGCGCCTGGCTGGCTCAGGTGGAGCAAGTGACTCTTGATTTCCAGGTCATGAGTTCAAGCCCCACCTTGGGTGTGGAACCTACTTTGAAAAACTTAGGGTAGTCAGAGAAGGCCTCGCTGAGGAAATGAGCGGACGCAGGAGTGTGGAACCAAGACTCAAGGCGAACAAACACCTGGAAGCAGAGGAAGCAGCAAGTTTAAAGGCCCCTAAAGGTGGTCCTTGGGTCGGACAAGGAAGGGAGAAGCACCCGGGGCCCTGGAAATGCGCAGTCTTCTTGTGACTGGGGGTTTCTCCTAGAATTGAGGGTCCCCTTCGCAGGGTGCAGAGAGCACCCCGCAGAGAAACATCTTCTCTGTGTGAGATCGCATTGTGGGGTCTGGGGCAAGGAAGATGGCTCTGGCTCTAGTGCTGAGAGTACACCTTGCGGAGGAAGCCTTTCTCCACCCTGACATCTGTCCAGCCCTGCCGCCACATCCTCCGTTCAGGATCCCATCATTGCTCCCTAGGGTCAAAACAGCCTCCAAACCTGGTTCCCACTTGCCTGTCACTCCCTCCAACTCCTTCTCAAGCCTGTGGTATCCACAGTGGTCCTTTCCAAAATGGAAAATGTCACACACACACACACACACACACAAAGGAAAACGTCATTCTATCGCAACCATGCCCCTTCAATAGTTTGCATCTGAACAAAGCCCAGAATCTTCGACAGAACCTACCAGGCCTGATCACCTCTACCTATTACTACTACTACTACTACTACTACTACTACTACTACTACTACTACTATTACTTCTCCTTCTTCTTCTTCTTCTTCTTCATCATCATACTTTTTATTTCTATTTTATTTTATTTATTTATTTGAGAAACAGAGCACACAAGCAGGGGAACGGACAGAGGGAGAGGAAAAAAACAGACTCCTCACTGAATAGGGAGCCTGGGATCCCGACCTGAGCTTAAGGCAGCCACTTAGCTTAACCAACTGAGCCACCCAAGAGTCCCACCACTTCTACTTCTAATCTCCCCTATTTTATTTTATTTTTTTAAAAGATTTATTTATTTATTTATGATAGATAGAGAGAGAGAGGCAGAGACACAGGAGGAGGGAGAAGCAGGCTCCATGCCGGGAGCCTGACGTGGGATTCGATCCCGGGACTCCAGGATCACGCCCTGGGCCAAAGGCAGGCGCCAAACCGCTGAGCCACCCAGGGATCCCCTCTCCCCTATTTTAAACCTCAGCTAAGGGGCAGCTGGGTGGCTCAGTCAGTTAAACCATCCAACTCTTGATTTTGGCTCAGGTCATGATCTTAGGATGTTGAGATCAAGCCCTGTGTGGGGCTCCTGGCTCAGCAGGGAGTCTGTTTGAGAGTCTCTCTCTCCCGCTACCCTGTCCCCCAGGACACTTGCACTCACTTTCTTTCCCTTTCTCTCTTTCCTTAAAATAAATAAATACATCTTTAAAAAAAAAAAAAACAATAAATAGGAGAGCCTGGGGGGCTCAGTCGGTGTCTGCCTTCTGCTCAGGTCTGAGATCCTGCTCAGGAGAGAGTCTGCTTCTCCCTCTGCCTCAGCTCTTCCCCCCTCCTTGACCTCTCTCTCAAATAAATAAATAAAATCTTGTAATCAATCAATCAATCTCAGCTCACTTCCTCTGGGAAGCCTCTACCCCCCCCCCCCAAATCCTCCCCACAGCTATTTCAGTATCTCCTGATCTATGTTTCCATAGTTACTCCTCCCTGGTAACTCTCAGGGCTCTTGACCCTTGTGATGACTTCAACCCTACCTGTCATTTTTCCTCGAAGCCCTAACACAGAAAAACACCAACCTGGGGGAAATAGATTGATAAGCAAAGCCTTTGCAAGATATTAATGATTGGTCAAGGAGTTAAATCCCTCGGGGTGATGCTGAGCTGCCCCAAGTGCTGATACTATGATAGTGGAATTTAGGCAACAAAACAGGCAGGAGACAAGGGAGGTATCCACCTCTGCATCTCTGGTTTAGCCTGAAGAGCTTCGTGGTCCCCAAGAGAAGTCTGTCCTTCAATCTCCATTGGAGCTAGAGCCGCAGAGAATAGAAAATACACATGGAAATTGTGGCAAAGAAGCCAGGAGCAAGGCCTCCCTCCCAGATCCCTCTCCTATTCTGCAGCCTAGTCCTTGGCTTCCCAGAGTCCCCACCCATGCCCTAGCTCTAGAGAACTGTGGCAGCCGGCTCCTCAGGGCTGGAAGGTCATCTGCTAGGGCTCCTGACCAGGGACCCAGCAAACTCCTCTTGGTAGAAGATGCTTTGATCACATACTCTAAGGGGCTCTTGATCCCCAAGAAATTCATTAGCTGATTAAGCCGATTTCTCTCCCACTTCTCAGGCAATTTGAGCTAAAGAGACAGATGCCAGAAAAGAGAAGGCCCAAGGACATGTGGCAAACCAGACTCTAGAACTCTGGCCCCTTACGTCCTGGCCAGGGCTCTACCCACCATGATTTATCATCTCAGACTACCAGCGCTCCAAAGGTGGACAGGCTCAGCCCCTGGGTCAGGGCCCCCCATCTCCCCATACTCCTGGACGAGAGTCTGGTGCACTGGGGTTACGAGGGGCATTGCACTCCTCATCAATAAGCCCTGTCTCGGGGAACAGCCCCCAAGACAACGGGGCCTCCAAATCACCAGGCAGAGAAGGAGGGAGGCAGGCAGGAGGTTAGAGGGCCTTGGCGTGGAGCTGAACAGCCCATCCTGGGTCAAAGTTCTCATGCCTTTGCGTGAGAAGACTTTTGGCTAGGATTCCCTGGCCATCGATCAATCTGCTACCAGGAACATGGGGGCAGCGGGGCAGCAGGGCAGCAGGGAAGGGAGAGGGCTCGGGGCTGAGGGTCTTGGCCCAACCAAGAGTGTTTGGTCAGCACTTCGGAAGGCGGTGGGGGGGTGGGGAGGCATGGAGAGACAGCAAGAGCCACAGCAAACCCCTGTCCCATGGCGGAGATGGGACTCACACCCAAACATAGCCTGTGCCCAATTTGGAAATGCTCAGGAGCTGTGAGAAGGCTGAGACCCTGGGGTGGGCGCAGGTAAGGGGCTCAGCAGGATAGGCGGACTAAGAAGGGTATATGGGGGCATTCCTGGCCTGGGGAGAGGGCGCAGCACTGAAGGGCAAGGCAGCGGGAGGCCGGCTGAGGCTGGGGGGCAAGACAGGGGTGTGAGCAGATGTGGAGAAGTGGGACTTGCTTCCCAGGGTGTCTTCAGCCTCCACCACCCCCGAGCTCTGAACCCTGAGCACTTCCCCTTCCTACCTGCGCCCAGACAGCCAGGGAGATCCAGTTTGCTGGAGCCAGGGCTCCTCTGGGGGAGCGCCTCTGGCTCTCTGGCACGCGGCTGCTAGAGTTAGGGTTGACAACACTTTGTCAAGATAGTCTTTGTCTAAGCCTGTTGAACTGGTATAATTATTAAAAGCGCCTTCTTTCCCTCTTGAGGGAGTCCTGGCTTAGACAATACATCATATAGTTGCCCAGTGCTAGTGGCTGTCTGAGGGGCTTTGCGTGCCCAGCATCCATTCTCTCTTCCTCTGGCAACACCACTTGGAATGTCCTTTGGGGACCCCCTCACTCCTACTGTCAGCCAGGCGGTTTGCAGGAACTGGCCCCGCCCCAGGGTATTAGGCTAGCTGACCCAGGCCGGGCCAATGAGAACCTCCAGAGATTTTTATGAAATTGTTGGAAAAGAGTTCTCTTTTTGCCAGGGGTGGCTAAGCTGGTTAGAAAATAAGTCTGGGCTACCAGTGGCCATTTTTAAAGAAGGCCTACGTTCAAATGACGCCCATTCAGGGGAAAGCAGAGCTGGGAGATGAGGGCAGGGGAACAGAGAAAGAATTGATGACCTTGGGCACCTAGATCCCGTTATTCCAGAAGCCAGGAAACGCATCCATAGAACATCTCTGGTGCATGACTCCACATCACTACCACCTCCCTTTTTCCTTCTTCTTCACCTCTTCCTCTTTCCTTTCTTCCTCCACCGCCTCTTTTTCTTCTATTAGGATTTGGGGTTGAGGACTTAAAGCTGAAGAATCATAACCAAAACCTGCCTGCCAGAGAGCTCTCTGAGTGATTACACCTCAGGCCTTGGGGCACTGGGGTGGCTCCGTCGGTTAGGCGTCTGTCTTTGACTCAGGTCATGATCTTGGGGTCCTGGGATCGAGTCCCCACATTGGGCTCCCTGCTCAGCGGGGAGTCTGCTGCTCTCTCTCTCTCTCATATGCTCTCCCTAATAGATTCATAAAATCTCTAAAAAAAGAAAAACCGCAGCCCTTGAGGCTGACCCTAAGATATCCTGAACAGTGGGGTGGAATCCTAAGAAGTTATTCCTAATCACTTCCATTGGCCTGTCCCTGTGCCAAAAATGCCACCATCGACATCACTGGGGGAGGCTAATTCTTCTCCAGAAGCCCCTGTGACAGTGTTGAGGAGCTCTTGGCTAGTGAGTGTCTGGAGAGAACCCACATATGAAGCAGAGGCCATCAGACGAGTGTGTGCCCCTCAATGTACTGGGAGCAGAGCTCAGTGTCCCATTGGCTGGGGGATGCCCTGGGAGGGAAGTGGCCGTCTCCAAGTTCCTCATGCCCCAATTTGCTCCCACAGCTCCTAGCTGAGGAAAAGATACCATTCTCTTGCCAAGTTCGGGATGGAACAAGTTGAAGTTTTCAGAAGGAAGCTTTTGTGGAATCTTGGGGGAAGCAGTCCTTATGATGGCCTGCCAGGCCCTTCCAGATGTGGCTCCTATTAGCTCTCGGACCTTATCTGGCTCACTCCTCTCTAGGCGCAATAGCCTCCTTGGTGTTCCTAAGACGCTCCAGGCAAGTCCCTGCTTATATTTGTCAGGGTCAGTCCTTGCAGGAAACAGGGGGCTCCCCTCGAATTGGGTCATTTAAGAGAGTTTAATAAAGGGACCATTTGCAAAGGTATGAGCAAGATTTAGAGAAGCCAGCAAGGGACAATGCAGCACCGCAGGGTTAGCAACAACAAGGCCGGATTTGATAAGGGAAAGGAGCAGAAGACAGACCACAGGGAAGGAGGCTACGGAGAGGCTACACAGAGGGAGCTGGGGCCTTCAGTAGAGAATTGCAGCTAACATGCAAAGACCCTGCAAGGAGAGAGCCTAAGCACTCTGACCTCACTCTAGTCATGCCCTCTGATGTCCTGCTGGTAACTTCCATGAACCCAACTGAAAGCCAGAGAGCAAGGAACCAGTTCTTGTAGCCCACGAAATTCAGCCTCCGGGACCAAGGGTAGAGAACAGTGAAGAGTAGGTCTGGAAGGGTAAGTGGGAGATATCCAGCACTCTGCCTCAGGACCTTTGCACTTGCTGTTCCCCCTCCCCCTGGAAGCTTTCTCCCCAAATCTTCATGTCTTACTTCTTCATACATGGTTTTTGTTTGTATACTTACAAACTTCAAATATACTATATATTTTATTATGTAGTGTATAGTCTATTTCCCTCGACTAGAATGTAAGCTCCAGCAGAGGGTGGACTCTTTTCTCTCTTCTCTCTCTCTCTCTTTTAAAGATTTTATTTATCTATTTGAGAGAGAACACAAGCCAGAGTAGGAGCAGAGGCAGAGGGACAAGCAGACTCTACTCTAAGCACAGAGCCCAATGAAAGGCTCAATCCCATAACCCTGAGATCATGACGGGAACCCCAAGTCAAGAGTCAGATGTTAGCCAACTGAGCCACCCAGGTGTCCCCTCTTGTCCGTTTTGATCAATGCTTCATCAATAGCAAACTGGCACATTGTGGATGCTAAATGCATATCTGTTAAATACATGGAATGGAAACATGCTAAATCCCCAAATAGAAAAATACATTTTTAAGAAATCTTTATTTATTTATGATAGTCACAGAGAGAGAGAGAGAGAGAGAGAGAGGCAGAGACATAGGCAGAGGGAGAAGCAGGCTCCATGCATCAGGAGCCCGACGTGGGATTAGATCCCGGGTCTCCAGGATTGCGCCCTGGGCCAAAGGCAGGCGCCAAACCACTGCGCCACCCAGGGATCCCATAAAAATACATTTTAAAAAAAGATTTTGTTTATTCATGAGAGACACAGAGAGAGAGAGAGAGGCAGAGACACAGACAGAGGGAGAAGCAGGCTCCGTGCAGGGAGCCCAATGCGGGACTTGATCCCAGGACCCCAGGATCATGACCTGAACCAAAGGCAGATGCTCAACCGCTGAGCCCCCCAGACGTCCCCCAACATCTATTTTTAAATAACAGAGGCCCAGTGAGATTCTGGGTCTCTATAGGCAGGGCAACAGGTCCCAGATGGCCACCCGAAGGATTCCCCACGCAGGCCAGATCCTTTCTTCAGCACCTGCTCGGTCAGTCATGTCGCTCCCAGAAGACAGGCCATGGGCACAGCCATCCTTGAGAAGCTCCTCCCAGCCTGGCCCAGAGCAGGAGTCCCAGCCTACCCGGCCTTCCCTCCCGTCCAGGGCCAGCAGCTGGCAAGGCGCGAGGCTGACCACATGGCCCTGATCACCGGAAGTCCTCGGTCTCTTTCGGTGTCAAGGCCTCCCGGCTCCTCTTGACGGGCTGCAGTCGAGCCCCCCCAGTGATCCGCAGGGGGCAGGCTCTGGGGCGGCCCTCAGCAGACGCGCTCTGCGGGATTGGGATGAGACCCCCATGTTTTGACAGGTGGGGACCGGCTGGGAAGGTGCAGACCCTGGGACGCTGCACAGAGAGGGCTGGTGGGGGGTAAGGGGCACGGGGTGCACATGGCTCTGGGCTAACTCTAGAGCACGTGCAGAGGAAGGCAGCCCTTCTTTTTCCTTTTGCTCTTCTTCCTTCAATAGCAACAGATATGATTAATTTAGGCCCATATTATAGGTCGGAATTTGGCTAATTCTACTCAGGTTGGCAGGTGGCTTTACTGCTGGGGAACATTTGCCAAGCCAGTGAATTGTAAAAACAGTCGTGCAGGGAGATGTTTGACTTGCTGGAGGGCATGTTTGGCAGGCTCCGGGGCATGCTCCGCCCAGCTGGAGATGCCCTTTTATGCATAAACACAGAGATTAGCTGAGAGCGAAAGCTGCATCCTCTCATCAAAGCAAGGCCTCTGCTTTGTCAGCCAAATGCTCCTGGATGACCTCCCACTGTCTCTGCCCAGGAGGTCGTCTCTTTCAGCCCTAGGGGGGCACAGCCTGGTGCCCCACCAGCCGTTGTCAGACTACTCCACCAACTTAGGAACCGAACCCTTTCTCAACTGCCCCACCCCTGGTAGACACCCCATGGCTGTTCCCCCCACGTTGGGGCTCTCTTCTTCCTCACACCCTCCCCACCCCTAGTTTTGTGCAAGGATCCTCCATGTTCCCTCCCCAGCCCCCAGCCTGACCTAATGTGTCCTGGCTGCTCTGAACCAGTCATGGCAGCCCCAGTTGCCTTGCTGGTGATTAGATTAAACTCAAATGTGTGATGGGATTCTGGCCAATGACCTGTAGAAGAAATCTAGTTGGTGATAGGAATGTGGTTAAGAAAGACAGGTTAGGGCGGCCCGAGTGGCTCAGTGGTTGAGCGTCTGCCTTTGGCTCAGGGCGTGACCCCGGGGTCCTGAGAACGAGTCCCACGTCGGGCTCCCTGCATTGAGCCTGCTTGTGTCCTGCCTCTCTCTCTCTGTCCTCAAGAATAAATAAATGTTTTTTTTTTTAAGACAATTTTAAAAAAGAAAGAAAGACTGGTTAAGGATAGCAGAGTATCACAAAACCTTCAGAAAGAGAGGAGAACGTTTTGTGGACCATTTTTATGTGTGATACTAGGTCCAATCGAGCTGGCTGCCAAGGGGGCCACTGCTCTTCCTATGGGTGCTGGGTCCGGGACAGTGGCTGCACTATTGGCGGGAAGACAGAGGCTCCCAAGAGCCTGAGAAGGTCCACCGCACCCCCCCACCCCCCTCACCCCCCGCCCCAAGCCTCATGGCCTGCAGGAGACAGAAGCCAAGAGCTAGAGGTGTGGTGGAGAGAGACGGAGATTCTGCTTGAGTTTTTATTGCCTAGAGTAAAAAATAAGGAATGGCTATCTGCGTCTGCCAGGGTGGGGCAGCTGAGCAAGGGTTCCCGAGTGGGTTGAGCGGCCCGTCGCTGGGGGGGCAGCCAGGCTGCGCCGATAGGTCTGAATGGAACCACCTCCCTGAAAGAGACTGCGGGAGCCCACTCAGGAGCTTTTGGCTGACAATATTTTTTGTTTGTTTGTTTACTAAGAGCAATTTTACTACAGCTGGGACCAAATGCTTTCTGGAACACATTCGTGATTGTTTACTGAAAACCACAGGACGGACAGGGCAATTCCCTTAATGAAAAAATACTTCAGAGCAAGCTATTCTGAAAACTGAGGTCACCTGGGACAACTTTCAGGAAAAGCGGCTTCACTCTTAAAAGGGATACATGGCAAGAGGTGCAGTCTTGTCCCTCTGGCTCTTGTCATGTCTGTATGTGATGGCTGGAGCTGCAGCAGCCATATTGTGACCAGAGGGAGACAGCTGGGGCAAACAGCCGATGTTCCCAGGATGGTGGACCACAGATTTGCAGAGAACGAATGTGTTATTAGGGTCCTCACAGGAAATAAGATCCATTCAGACTGAGTCATTGGGGAGAGTTTAATAAGGAGACTATTTACAAAGGTGTGGGCAGGTGTAGAGACACCAACACAGGATAGTGCAGTGCCATACAGTTAGGAACAGAGAGGACCCCTTGCTATCTTGGGCCTGAAGGGACAGAAGAAGGAGGTGTTTCCAGGACCAGAGAGAGACTAAGGAGAGGAGGACGGCCTGGCCGGAGCTATGACCTACCAGAGTGACTGGGACGTGTGGAGAAAAGATACCCCGGGCTCATTCTCTGGACCCGTGCATCTCATGCTAGTGCCTCCCGTTGACTAAACCAACAAGAAGGGGGATCCCTGGGTAGCGCAGCGGTTTGGCGCCTGCCTTTGGCCCAGGGCGCGATCCTGGAGACCCGGGATCGAGTCCCACATCGGGCTCCCGGTGCATGGAGCCTGCTTCTCCCTCTGCCTGTACCTCTCCCTCTCCCTCTCTCTCTCTCTCTCTCTATCATAAAGAAATAAAAATTAAAAAAAAAAATAAACCAACAAGAAGCCAGAGGAGGGGGTTGCCCACCGATACAGTCTGCAGGGATCAGCCTCTCAGTGCCCAGAGAGGGGGGTCGGGTGGACCTGGAAGACAAAGAGGAGGTGCAGAGCACCTGCGATGATCTCATTCATCTGACTGCCTGCTTGTGTGTCAGTCTCCTCCATGAGGGCGGGGCCTGTCTTGTCCACGGCTCTAAGTCTTCTCCTAGAACAGGGACTGGCAGCTTAAGTTATGCTCAAAGAATATGGCCAAACATCTGCTGGCGACAGGCACTGCCCTAAAAACTGAGCAAACGAGAACACTGTTTGCCTCAAGTTGTCCAGTCTAGAGAGCGAGAAGGAAACCAAGCAATATGACACGAGAGCGAGTCATGCCCCAAAGAGGAGGATCTGAGCCAGAGGAAGGGGTCAGGAAGGCCCAGAGGAGGTGGGCTGGGAGCTGAGGTTTGGAGGATTTGCTCCACAGGAGAGATGGGAATCCTTCGTCATTGATGCATCCCCTTGCCACAGTATAAGTAAGCATTTCGAACCTGGACGCAATCCTGGAGGGTGTTTGTTGGCAGGGGAAGGTCGGGAGGAGGGTAGGGTGCTCCAGGCAGAGGGAACAGCATATGTGAAAGCCCAGAGGCAGAAATCTGGAGGAATAAGAAGCTGCTCGCTTCAAATGTTGGGAAAGCTGGCGGGAAATGAGGAGACGAGGGAGCAGGAACTGGCTCATGCGCTGGGCTGAGTTTGAATTTTGTTTCCATTGCTTTAAGAAACTCCTGAAGGATTTGAAGGAGGGATAGGACCCGCTCAGTTTGCAGTTCTGCAAGTGCGAGTGGGTGACGGCTTGGAAGGATGAGCTGAGGAGGGAGCCAAGAACAGCTCCAGCCAATGTGGCAGCCGCGAATCACATGCAGCTACTACGATTTAAAATTTCGGATCTAGAGATCCCTGGGTGGCTCAGCGGTTTGGTGCCCGCCTTTGGCCCAGGGCATGATCCTGGAGTCCCAGGATCGAGTCCCACATCGGGCTCCCTGCGTGGAGCCTGCTTCTCCCTGTGCCTATGTCTCTGCCTCTCTCTGTGTCTCTCATAAATAAATAAAATCTTTAAAATAAAATAAAATTTCGGATCTCAGTTGCACTTACCCCGACAAGAGCTCCATAGCTCTATGTGGCTCAGGGCTACCCTATCGGATGGCACAGAGAACATTCCCATCACAGCAGAAGGCTCTATCGGACAACACCGGCCTACACGTGGTGAGATCCAGCAGGAGGTTCCTGCAAAAGCCCCAGCGGGAAGCGGTGTTGACAACGTTGTGCAGACAGTGCCCCAGTAATGGAGAGAAGGAGTGAGACCCAACAGGTATTTACGCCGTAGAATCCTGAGAACCCGGCTGGTGGGGAATGACAGAGAGAGACCCTCCAGGATTCCCGGCTTCTGGCTGGGGTGAGATCAGAGGGGCAGCGTGTGCACAGGGAATGACAGGCCTCATTTGGGCATATGCGGGTGCTGTGGGAGGGGGCCTCTGGGTGGACACTCACAGCGGGTGACTGGGCGTCCAGGATGGAAGCTCCGGGTCCATATCTCATAGATTCCAGTCCACCTGCATTTATGACTCACCTGTGTCCACCAGGGTTCTCCTTCTCTGCCAGGTCTGGAAACAGAGACAAATGGGGCTCAGCCCCTGCCTTCAGAGGCCCACAGTTGGCTGGAATTTGGCTTAGACCATGGACCAGCCAGAAGCCACGGCTTCCTGTGGCCAGAGCCGTGGCATAGTGAGAATGGAAGTAAGAGGCAAAAACAACGAGCAAGACAGGAGCTGTCAATTCCTGAGTCCTGACCCCCAGCCATCCTGATGAATGCACAGAATAAATTTGTCGAGTGACCCAGGGGTGCTCTTAACCTTCCCCTCACCTTAACCTTAGCCACGTCCTGTGTTTCCCTGAGATCCTCTCCTCAGGATAGGATTGCTATGAAGCTAAAACAGAGACGGCCGACCTCAACATGCAGCACAGAGGTTAAGGCATAGCAGGTGCTCCATAAATTTTAACCGTAAGGATTATTACTTGGAAGTTCCATAAAACCAATGCAGGAAAGGCCCAAAGCAGAGTCTTCACAAAGCTCTCATGCCGGTTAGCATTCTTACTTGTGAACACTAACTGATTCAGCAAATCTTGTTCTGAATACATGCGTGCCCGTCCCCGTGCTAGGAACTAGAGATAAGAAGAGAAGCAGAGGCTACCTCGACCTTGAAGCTCACAGTCCAATGGGGAGGCAGCATGAAGGGTGCCTTAGAGGAGGGCAGTATGGGGCCTGTGGGAACTCAGAGCCGAGCAGTGTGGTGACAGCTGAGCAGGGTATAGAATGATGAGCAGGAGCTGGCCAGAGAATGCAGGGTGAGGCATGAGTTTCAAGAAAAGGGATAAACCTAAGGAGAAAGACGATGGTGGTGGGGCTGGAGGGGTCATGGGGGCAAACAGATCCAGAGAGGTGAGCAAGAGCTCCTGCTGAAGCCTTTGGGTACTAAGCGAAGGAGTTTGGTTTTTAGCTTGAAATCTCTGGGAAGCACTGAGGGATTTTAAAAAGCGAAGCAGTCAATATGCACTCCAGAATGGATAAAATGAAAAATATTAAAAATATTCCATGGTAGGGGATCCCTGGGTGGCGCAGCGGTTTGGCGCCTGCCTTTGGCCCAGGGCGCGATCCTGGAGACCTGGGATCGAATCCCACGTCGGGCTCCCGGTGCATGGAGCCTGCTTCTCCCTCGGCCTATGTCTCTGCCTCTCTCTCTCTCTCTATGACTATCATAAATAAATAAAAATTGAAAAAAAATATTAAAAAAAAATATTCCATGGTAGTGAGCAAGCTGGTGGGCATGCCTATTGGTTCAAGTACTCTGAAAAATTGTTCTGTTTCTGTAGAATCTACTAGCATCGGACATATGTCTAGTCTATGACCTAGCATGTCTACTCATGGGTCTATACACGACAGAAATACATACAAAAACATGTGCAAGGGGGGCCTGGGTGGTTTAGCCGGTTAAGCACCTGACTTTAGCTCAAGTTGTGACCTCAGGGTCCAGGAATGGAGCTCCAAGATGGGCTCCCTGCTCAGCGGGGAATCTACTTCTCCCTCTGCCCCTCCCCTCTCTTGTGTGTGTTCTCTTTCTCTCTCTCAAATAAATGAAATCTTAAAAAAAAAAAAAAAAGAAAAAAGAAAAGCTTTCTCTTAAAGAAAACAAAACAAGGGCAGCCCTGGTGGCCCAGCGGTTTAGCACCGCCTTCAGCCCAGGGCGTGATTCCTGGGATCGAGTCCCACGTCAGGCTCCCTGCATGGAGCCTACTTCTTCCTCTGCTTGTGTCTCTGCCTCTCTCTCTCTCTCATGAATAAATAAATAAAATCTTTAAAAAATCAAATCAAATCTGGGGGTCCCTTGGTGGCTCAGTCGGTTAGGCATCTGCCTTCAGCTCAGGTCATGATCCCAGGGTCCTAGATGCAGCCAGGCTCTGGACTCTCTGCTCAGCGGGGAGCCTGCTTCTTCCTCCCCTCTACCTCTCCCCCTGCTGGTCTGCTCTTCCTCTCTCCTTCTGTCTCAAATAAATAAATAAAATATTTTAAATAATAAATAAAAAATAAAATCTGTTAATTAACAAAATATTCCGTGACCAAAAAAAGAGTACACACAGCATGATTTCATTTATAGAAAGAACAAAAACAGACCCAAGTAATGTACACTTTTAGAAGTTGGGGTTGTAGTTACCCTTGGGGAGGGAGCTCAAAGGGGGTTCTGGGGTGCTGGTCATGTTCTTTCTTTTGATCTGAGGGCTGGTTATGTGGCTTTGTTAAATCTGTAAAAATTCAAGTTGTACATGACAGCTGTGCTTTTCTGCATGGTCCTTAGCATTGAATAAACGTTTTAAGATTTTTATTAAAAATAAAAAGATAAGTAGAAGTTCAAATA
This sequence comes from Canis lupus baileyi, assembly GCF_048164855.1. Taxonomy (NCBI): domain Eukaryota; kingdom Metazoa; phylum Chordata; class Mammalia; order Carnivora; family Canidae; genus Canis; species Canis lupus. The sequence goes on from NC_132869.1 coordinate 41,251,957, forward strand.
CTTTATGTAGATACTCCATCCTCAAGGAGGGGGAGAAGAAGTCCCCTCTCCATAGGTGTGGGCTATTCACACACAGTGACTTCTTCCAAGGAGCACAGTATGGTAAGGAGTGGAAAGAATGACTCACCACGAAGAAACTTGACAAACACTACTTCAACAGGTTGATTAAGGCCAACATCAACCATCCTGAGTCAGGCTGACAATATCTAGCCTTGACATGATGTGAGTAAGATGGCACTTTACTTCTATGGTCCTCCTGCCAATAACCCATAACCCCAGCCTCAACGTGAGAGAAGCAGACAGTTTCCAGTACTGGGCCTCCTGTGGAATACCAGGCCAGTATTCCTGAAAACTGTCAAGGTCATCAAAAACAAAGATAGTGGGGATCCCTGGGTGGCTCAGCAGTTTAGTGCCTGCTTTTGGCCCAGGCTGAGTCCCACATTGGGCTCCCAGCATGGAGCCTGCTTCTCCCTCCTCCTGTGTCTCTGCCTCTCTCTCATTCTCTCTCTCTCTCATAAATAAATAAATAAATAAATAAATAAATAAATAAATAAATAAATAAACCAGGACGCCTGGGTGGCTCAGTGGTTGAGCGTCTGCCTTCGGCCCAGGGCATGATCCCAGAGTCCCAGGATTGAGTCCCACATCAGGCTCCCTGCATGGATCCTGCTTCTCCTCCCTCTACCTATGTCTCTCTGCCTCTCTCTCTGTGTATCTTGTGAATATATAAATAAAATCAATAAAAAAAAACCTTAAAAAAAACAAAAACAAAGATAGTCTGAGAAAGGTCACAGCCAAGGGGAGCTTAACGGCACATGGTCACTCAGTATAATGTGGTGTCTTCCTCGATGGGATCCTGGAACAGGAGAGGACATCAGGCTAAAACTAAGGAGATTGAATAAAGCACGACTTTAGTTCATTAAGGAGTGAGAGCCAGAGAGGGGGAGAGGGAGAGGGAGACGGGGTGAGGGAGGGAGGGAGGGAGGCAGGGAGGGAGGTGGGGAGGGAGACGCAGGCAGACCGAGAGCGGTGTTCCCTAAAACTCAGCCTCGGCTCAGACCCTGATCTTTTTATTGCGTGAGCGGAACCTAGTAGAGACACAGACTGAAGACTGTCGTCCTTTCTCTCAGCCGCGGTCCTCACACCTGCTCGGCGGCTCCTCCAGACTCCCCAGCCGTGGCCCTGACTGCGGCCCAGATTGAGCACACAGCTTTCTCCTTTTCAGGAATGAGAGAGCCCAGTCCCGTCTAAATCTAAATTTGCTCCTCACATCCAGTCTGGGGCGTGTTCTCAGCCTTCTGCGGACCCGACGAGACCCCACGGGGAGGGGAGAAGTCTGCTCTGTTTCTGTGCTCCTTCCTCCCCCGACCCCCCACCTTGCAGGCCTCTCCACCTGGATGGGTGCAGGGGGAGGGTGCTGGAGGAGACACCAATCTCTATCCGGCTGGTGCTGTGTATCTTCTCCCTGGGTGAAGGGTGCCCTTATGGAGCAGGTGTTCCCCTGCGGGCTTTTCATCAAGTGCCTTAGGGTCCCCGCTGTCCTGCACATCACAGAGTTCCTAGGTGGCTCCTGGACTCTGGCTGACCTCCTGCCCCCCCAGCTCACCCCCACCCTGTGGCTTCTAGGGTCTCCTCTGCAGTGAGCCCCCATGCATGCAGCTTGAGTCCAGCGCCTTCAGGATGCCTACCTGGCTCTCGGGAGACTCATATCCTCGTATTGCACCCCACTGTGTCACGCAGGCTGCCCTCTGCTGCCCCCACCATCACAGCTGCTCCCCCCACAATCCAGGGATACATTTCAAGCAGGTACACAGTGTGCTGGTCCAGGGGACAGCCTTCTTCTTCTTTTAAAGATCTTATTTATTTATTATGAGAGACACACAGAGAGAAAAGCAGAGACACAGGCCGAGGGAGAAGCAGGCTCCATGCTGGGAGCCTGACCTGGGACTCGATCTTGGGTCTCCAGGATCACGGCCTGGGCCGAAGGCAGATGCTCAACCGCTGAGCCACCAGGATCCCGAGGACAGTCTTCTGAAGGTCTGGTCTCAGCTCTAACACACTGCTCTGGGACCCAGAACAAATGACACAACTTCTCTGCGTTTCTATTACCCTGTTGTCACGTGAGAAAAGTATTAATTTCATTCCCACAGGATCCCTGAGAACGTGTTTCCTTCATACGTAGCTCTTAGGACAACTGAGCCCATAAGCATCAAGCTCTATAAAGTGTGTGATACGTGTGTCAGTGGCACAGGCCCCGCACGGTTCTCCAACCCACAGGACGCCCAGCGGGAGGCCGAGGCCATTCTCCCCTCTTGCAGGCATCCCCATCTCAGCGCCGGCCTCCAGGCCGCTGTCCCGGGAGGAGACACAGGATCATCGAGGACAACTCCTCGCCAAGCAACCGTCTGCCACCACCCTAAGGCTCCGGACATTCGCTGAAGGCCCACACACCTTCCCCAGGGCCCTGCGTCGCAGCCATCTGCCACTTCTACTCCCTCTCTCCTCTCTATGTACAAACACACACCCAGACATCTATTTTTAAATGGAATCTTTTTTTTAATTTAAATTCATTGATTAACATACAGTGTATTATTAGTTTCAGAGGTAGAGGTCAGTGATTTGTCGGTCTTGTAGGACACCCAGTGCTCATGACATCACATACTTTCCTTAATGTTCCACCACCCAGTTGTCCCATCCCCCCACCCACCTTCCCTCAGCGACCCTCAGTTTGTTTCCTTTTATAAATTATTTTTATTTTTTTATTTTTTTATTTTTTATTTTTCTCAGTTTGTTTTTTATGATTAAGTGTCTCCCGTGGTTTGTCTCCCTCTCTGATCTCATCTTTTTTTTTTTTTTTTAGATTTTATTTATTCATGAGAGACACAGAAAGAGAGGCAGAGACACAGGCCGAGGGAGAAGCAGGCTCCATGCAGGGAGCCCGATGTGGGACTGAGCCTAAAGCAGGTGCTCTCCCGCCAAGCCACCCAAGCGTCCCTCTAATTCCATCACTAAACAGAATCATTTAGCAGTAAGTTGCAGAAATCATGGCACCTCACCCCTGAATGCCCAACATTAGTCTCCTAGGATTTCCTACAATATCCTCCCACATAACTGTGGTGCTATGTTCACGCCTAAGAAAATTCACATTAGGGTCACCCTGGGTGGCCTAGTTGGCCTTCTGCACCGCCCCCCCACAGTCAGCAGGGAGTCTGCTTCTCCCTCTCCCTCCGCCCCTCCCCCCACTTATGAACTTGCGAGCTTGTTCTCAAATAAATAAAATCTTAAAAAAAAGAAAATTCACATTAATTCCATAATATTTTCTAATCTCCTGTCCATGCTCATGTACCTCCAATTGTCCCAAAAATGTCTTCTGTAACTTTAAAAAGTTTTTAAGTCCAGGGTGCCATGAAATTTTACATATAGTATTTGGTCGTTTTGTCTCTGAGCTCTTCACTCTAGAAAAGGACTTTTTTTTTTTTAAAGATTTTATTTATTTATTCACGAGAGACGCAGAGAGAGAGGCAGAGACACAGGAGGAGGGAGAAGCAGGGGCCTGTGACAAGGACCGGACCGCAGCGGGAGCCCTGGTGTGGGGCTCGGTGCGCCCGCCGTTTGCGGCCCGGGCTGCGCACCAGGAAGCCAATGTATTTCATGGCCAAGCGGAGCCTCGTTCCTGCTCAGCTGGGTCGGGGTTGGGGTCGAGCAGGTGCATTGGCAGCAGCTTCCTGAGCTTTGCGAAGGCCCCATTCACGTTCTGCTGCCGCCGGCGCTCCCGGCTGTCGGTGAACACACGCGGGACCACCTTCTGGGGCTGGTGCCCCACGGCCAGCTCCAGCTCACAGTGGCTCGGCCTCCGCTTCAGCCGGCTGCTAGGGAAGATGCCAAAAGGTCCTGCTGGCCCAATGTAGAGGCTGTAATGGGTCGTGGGTCACTAACGCCCTGTGGGCAAGGACCCCAGCCCCGTATTCCCCCCAGGCCCCAGCTCCCCACTGACGTTGAGGAAAGGGTGAGGGTGGTAATGCAGGGCCAGGGGCCTGGGGCGGTTCCCAGGGTAGAGAGCTGCAGCAGCGGGGCCGCAGGGCACTCAGCTCCGTGGTGGCCACGGCTGCCCCTGGGGGCCTGGCGTGGCCCAGGCTGATCACTGGCACGCCAGGGTGCAGCCTGGGAGGTGAGGAGCTTTGGTGGCCAACCTCCTTCACTTTCGGGGGCCCAGGCGAGGCGGGCGTGGGGGGCAGAGCAGGCACTGGGCTGGGGGCACACACCGTTTCGGCCTTCTCAGTCATGGTGGGGTCCATCTCTGCCTGGGCCTGGGGCAGGCACATGGACCCCAAGGGGGTGCTCACCCTGGCGCTGGTCCTGCTGTCTGGTGAGTGCCCTGGCTCTGTCCTTCACGGCTCCAGGCCGGGCTCCGTGGCCCCAGTCGGATGCAGCCTGGGCAGCGGTCAGGGCCGCACCTCTCCCAGGCTCCCAAAGGCCGCAGAGGGCCGCGTGGATCCCTCGAGGGAAAATGAGCTGCTCCTGGCTGGCCCGCCCTCTCCCTGGCCCTGGCAGCCCAGTTTCCTCCCTCTCACCCCCGGCCGCGCCGGAGGATGCTGGACTGGCACAGATAAGGGCTATTTTTAAAAAAGATTTTATGTATTTATTCATGAGAGACACACACAGAGAGAGTGGCAGAGACACAGGCAGAAGAAGAAGCAGGCTCCCCACAGGCAGCCCAACGCGGGACTTGATCTCAGGACCATGGATTCACGCCCTGAGCCTGAGGCAGACGCTCAACTGCTGAGCCACCCAGGAGTCCCTGTCTCTTGTTTTTAGATTAAGGACTTGGACTGAAATTCAGAGATGGCCAGAACATGCCCATTCCCTACCTGGTTGTGCAGGGTGTTGCAGGGGTGCTACAGAGCACGCTTCCCAAGAGGAGCACATCCGCCTGGACAGAGGAGGGTCCCTCCTCATGGGTGCAGTGAGAAAGGAACCTGGAACAACCCAGGAGACTTGTTTTCAGCACCTTGTCCTGCCCTTGAGAGAAATAAGTAGGCTGATCCTGGATCCTGAGAAGAGCTGGATGTTCCTCCCTAGCGACATGGCATCTCTCCCTGAAGACCTGCCCTGGGTAGTAGATGGAGCCAAGAGAACATGGCCCAAGGCCAAGGGCTGAGCCTTCCAGCTTCATTTGGTAACTGATATCAGGTGGCCAGGATGGCTGGGCCAATCTGAGAGAGGGTGGTATTTATAAAAGGCCTCCTCCCCCAGGGGCCAGAAGCTCTGTACCAGCCTCCACAATCCTACTGATCTCAAGCTCCTGCCTCTACAGGTACGTTTCTTGAGCTCATTTTCCAGTCCCTGGAAACTCTACCATATATCCTGGGAACAGTGGAGTTGGAGGAATGAAAGGACCTGAGGTTAGGTGTAGGAGGCCTGAATTCAAGGCCTCCCTGCCCAGCTCCAAACCTCAGTTTCTCCATTTTGAAATTAGCGGCTAGGACTGGACCATCTTAAGGGCCCTTGGAGTGATTCAAATGGAGAAATGGGGAGGGATCCCCACCTGGACGAGGGCAGCCGAGGCTCTGGCTGCAGCCCAACCTCAGGCTCTGAGATTATGAGGGGATGGGGACTCATCCTCAGAGGAGGTGTCTTCTGGGGTATCGTAAAGAATGCCTCGGGCAAGGGGCATCACCAGTCATTTGCATCAGCCTGGGATGTTGGCCCCCTCCGTGTTGCTGGGGGGGAGCAGCTCCCTGTACCCTGGGTAGAAGGAGGTATTGGCAGGAAGCCAGTATGGACAGGGACTGCTTGGCATGATGTCCAGCATGACCTTGAGCTGGGGCCTGGTAAGGGGGCTTCCTGTTTTCAAGTGTCAGTTGCCTCCACTCCAGCCTCAGAATTGGAAACTAAGGTGATGGCACAGGGGAGGGTCAAAGTTAGAAGTGCAAACCCTCAGGTTGGGAATTTTGAGGCTCCTTTCCAGGCCTGAGATTCTGTGATGCTCTAACGATGAGCTCCGGGCACACAGGACCCAGGGCGGATGTATCTTAGTCTTTCTGGCGTCCAGCGGGGAGCCAAGCACTGAACAGGTGCCAGTGTGGATTGACTGAGTGAGTGAATGAATGATTGGCTGCAACTTGACACTTGGCTTGGCTCCTCCTTCTTCTTCCCCCGTAGTTGATACAGATGGCATTGTCCCAGATGGCCACAGAGCTTCTCCTGGCCTCCACCATCTTCTGCTTGATACTCTGGGTGGTCAAGGTCTGGCAGCCTCGGCTTCCCAAAGGCCTGAAGAGTCCACCGGGGCCCTGGGGCTGGCCCCTGCTCGGGAACGTGCTGACCTTGGGCAAGAGCCCTCACCTGGCGCTGTCCAGGCTGAGCCAGCGTTATGGGGACGTGCTGCAGATCCGCATCGGCTCCACCCCCGTGCTGGTGCTCAGTGGCCTGGACACCATCCGGCAGGCCCTGGTGCGCCAGGGGGATGATTTCAAGGGCCGGCCCGACCTCTACAGCTTGTCTCTGATTACCGACGGCCAAAGCATGTCCTTCAGCCCAGACTCCGGACCAGTGTGGGCTGCGCGCAGGCGCCTGGCTCAGAACGCGCTCAACACCTTCTCCATTGCCTCCGACCCGGCTTCCTCGTGCTCTTGCTACCTGGAAGAGCATGTGAGCAAGGAGGCCGAGGCCCTTCTCAGCAGGCTGCAGGAACAGATGGCAGAGGTTGGGCGCTTTGATCCCTACAACCAAGTGCTGCTGTCAGTGGCCAATGTCATTGGTGCAATGTGCTTTGGGCACCACTTCTCTCAGAGAAGTGAGGAAATGCTCCCCCTCCTAATGAGCTCCAGTGATTTTGTGGAGACCGCCTCCTCCGGGAACCCGGTGGACTTTTTCCCCATTCTCCAATATATGCCCAACTCAGCCCTGCAGAGATTCAAGAACTTCAACCAGACGTTTGTGCAGTCCCTGCAGAAAATTGTCCAGGAACACTATCAAGACTTTGATGAGGTGAGCCCAGGGTGCTGGTGGTGAGGGGGTACCCTGCAGAGCATGGGTGTGGCCCCTCTCACCCAGCTTTGAGGTACACACACGGCTGATGTGCTGCCAAGGCCTAGGAAGCCTCTGGAACATCTGGGACCAATCTTTCTCCCTCTTGGGGCTCAGATTCCTCATCCAATTGCCTCCGTCTTGGGGTTGCTCAAAGTCCCAGAGATATTTGGCTGTGAATGGGGCCCTGGCAAAGTTCCACAATGTGGGGGGATGTTACCATGAGAAGGCTTTTGTTCTTCAGGAACCCGAACCCTGACGGGGGCTTATCCACACCTAGGTAGCACTTGGCTGCCAGTACTCTCCACAAGCTCTTCCTTTGAAATTGGGCCCCTGAGGTTATTGTGAGGGAAGGTATCCAGGCTGCTACCAGTTCCTCCTGTAAGCCCAACCTACTGCCTGGAATCCAGGTGGCAGTGCCATATAGGGTACGGCAAGGTCCAACCTGGAAGTGCTATGGTGCCCCTAAGCTTGTGTCCCCACAGCGCAGTGTCCAGGACATCACAGGCGCCCTCTTGAAGCACAATGAGAAGAGCTCTAGGGCTAGTGATGGCCACATCCCCCAAGAGAAGATTGTCAACCTTATCAACGACATTTTTGGGGCCGGTAGGTACCAGACCCACGTCCCTTCCATCCATCCATGCCTGTTGTTCGACCACAGACTTGTCCAGTCCCTGAGTCCATCAGATAATTTGCCAACTATACCCCAGATAGTGCAGGACACAGACATCTGGCCCATGTTCAGGGTTCTGAGTCCAGGTCATGCCAACAATTCCCAGTGGAAATTCAACTAAGTCCCTGTCTGTTTCTGGGCATCAGTTTCCCCACATGAACAATAAGGGGTGCTCATGTAATTCTAGCAGCTAATTATAAAACTAGGAGACCCAGTCTCTACTCTCCGGAAAATCATGGGGGGTGGAGGATGTACTTGGAAGGAGACAGAGAAAGCAATGCTTGGTACGTAAGTGCTGGATGCTTAGTAAATGTTGGTTTCTTGTTCTTGTCTTCCCCCTTCCTCACCTTGCATCATGCTGCCTAGGATTTGACACTGTCACAACGGCCATTTCCTGGAGTCTTATGTACCTTGTGGCAAACCCTGAGATACAGAGAAAGATCCAGAAGGAGTTGGGTATGCGGTAGAGATGCACAAGCTAAGAGAAGCTTGAGATCCCCAGGTTCTTTGTTCAATGACATATAGCTGTTGTGTGCCTACCATGTGTAAGCCCTGGGCATACACTGGTGCCCACCCTTGCCTAGAACATGCTGGGGTAGGGTGGTTACTGGGCCTTAGATATATAACAGACAGTACTATGTAATAGGGGACTTAGATACCATGAAGCAGTCGGGGCAGCCCTAAGCCCGGTTTGGTCTTCTGTGTTCTGCAGACACGGTGATTGGCAGGGCACGGCAGCCTCGCCTCTCTGACAGGCCCCAGCTGCCCTTAATGGAGGCCTTCATCCTGGAGATCTTCCGACACACCTCCTTTGTCCCCTTCACCATCCCCCACAGGTAAGGCCTGCTTCTTCTGCCTTGCCACCTTTGTAGCCTTCACCATGTTTCTTCCTCCCATCTTCTCAGCCCTGGATCTGGCTCAGACCTCGGCCTCTCACTTCTGGCCACGTCACCAAGTTCCCCTCAGCCTCTTGGCTGCCGACAACCAATCCAACCATGATCAAACTACCCAGCTTTCAGGAGAAAGTCACACTGCTGATCTCAGCTCTCATTCACCTCTGCTCACATTCCTTTCCTGCAAGTACTCTCAATCCACCCGGGCTGGCCTCGCTGTACCTCCCCAGCATGATGCGGTCAACCTCCAATTTTGCTTATGCTGGACCTTCTGCCTGGAATGCCTTTTAACCTCTTCTCCCACCACCTGAATCTTACCCTTGCCCAAGGTCAATCCTGACACAAACTTCCCCTTCACTATCAGGCTTTCTTGACTCATCCAGCTGGCACAGCTTCATTCTCTGATATATTGTAGGACTTTCAGCCATTTGTCCTTGATTATGTCCTGGGATTTTAACAACATCAAGAGACTTAGTGAACATTTACTCTTACCCATATGTTGGTCTATTTATTCCCAGAGTAGAAGGTCTGACTCCTCAGTCAGGCTGGGAACTACCCAGGGATACTCCAGACTGCCAGTTTCTTGGCTTCAGAGGATGGCCAAGTGCACAGCTGGACACAAACAAAGGTTTAGTGAACACTTGCTGAAGTTGAAGAACAGAAGCTGAGGAAGAGGAAGGATAGTTTCACCCCTTCCGTGCTCCTGATAGTCCCTCCCAGTGTAGGACATAGAGACTGTGGGGGACAAGCTATTGGGGTGGAAGAAGGAGCAAGTAGATCCCAGAGACACACCCCAGTGTTCCTGCCCTGAGCCTGACAGAGCCCTCTTCCCTCCTCAGCACAACAAAGGACACAACGTTAAAGGGCTTCTACATCCCCAAGGAATGCTGTGTCTTCATAAACCAGTGGCAGGTCAATCATGACCAGTGAGTATACCTCCCCCATTGAAAAATATATGAGGCTCAGCAGTCAGGAAGGCTATTTGTCCCCCTGGGAACTGGGTATAATACAGGAATGGGGTCTCAATGGCTATATATATAGTATGTTCTTTAAAAAAAAAAGAAAAAAGGGATCCCTGGGTGGCGCAGCGGTTTGGCGCCTGCCTTTGGCCCAGGGCGTGATCCTGGAGACCCGGATCGAATCCCACATCGGGCTCCCGGTGCATGGAGCCTGCTTCTCCCTCTGCTTGTGTCTCTGTCTCTCTCTCTCTCTCAATCTCTGTATGACTGTCATAAATAAATTTTAAAAAATTATTTAAAAAAAAAAAAAAAGATTTTGTTTATTTATTTGAGACAAAGCATGAGAGAGAGAGATCACAAGCAAGGAGAGGTAGAGAGAGAAACAGACTCCTCGCTGATGCGGGCTCAATCTCAGGACCCTGGGATCATGACCTGAGCTGCAGGCAGGTGCCCTATGTAATGTGTTCTAAGTAACAAAATTGAGGTCTATATTTCTCAAACATTAGTGTACATAGGAAATGACCAGAGGTTGGTTAGGTTAGGGTGCCTATCCCCTAAGATTCCACTTCGGTAAGTAAAGTGGAACATCTCAGGTGATTGTGATGTCAATGGTCTACCGACCTCTCTTTGGAAAATCCCACTCTAGCCTACAGGTAGGGGGACCATATAATTTACCATCCAAATTGAGGTACTTCTGAGGAAAAGGGATGCTGTCAACAGTTATTCCAAAACAATAAAGCATAAACCAGGAGGTACAGCTGATACTCCTTGTGTTCAGTAGGATGGAGATAATGTTTTCCTTCTTTTTTTTTTTAAAGATTTATTTATTTATTCATGAGAGACACACAGAGAGAGGCAGAGACATAAGCAGAGGGAGAAGCAGGCTCCCCACAGGGAGCCTGATGTGGGACTCGATCCCAGATCCTGTGATCATGCCCCGAGCCAAAGGCAGACACCCAACCGCTGAGCCACCAGGCATCCCATGTTTTCCTTCTTTTAATTTCTTATAGTTGAACCATTATTTCTTTAAAATAACACTATGATAAAGCACCATTAACAGGGTCGTTTTAGAGACAGCTTTGTAAAAGAAATAAGTTTGAAAGTATATCTCGGTTCCTCTCTCCACTCTCTTCTCATTACTCTTGATCTATTCTAACCCTTGTGCTATCAACAGAAGTCTTGCCCAGGCTTTTCCTCCTAGGGTCTCCCTAGCCCAGAAATCCCGTCTCCTCTGTTCCTCTTGCAGACAGGTGTGGGGGGATCCATTTGCATTCCGGCCAGAGCGATTCCTCACTGCAGATGGCACCACCATCAACAAGACCTTGAGTGAGAAGGTGATGCTCTTTGGCATGGGCAAGCGCCGGTGCATAGGAGAGGTCCTGGCCAAGTGGGAGATCTTCCTCTTCCTAGCCATCTTGCTGCAGCGGCTGGAGTTCAGCGTGCCAGCAGGTGTGAAAGTAGACCTAACCCCCATCTATGGGCTGACCATGAAGCACACCCGCTGTGAGCATGTCCAGGCACGGCCACGCTTCTCCATCAAGTGAAGGCACCAGCATGCCAAGGCAGAGGGAGGAGAAGGATCACCCATGGGGCCTCAGCCCTTCTTTTTTTTCCTTCTTCTTAAATAAAGTTTCATTAAGGTATAATACACACACCATACACCTCGTCTTCTTAATGTATACAATCCAATGGGTTTTAGTCTATTCACAGATCTTTGGGGGTTCCTGGCCCCAGTTTCAACATGGGGGTCCCTCTTCCCCACAACACCAAACACTTCTCAGACACCAACAGGGTGTCCAAGAATTCAACTCGATTCTGACACTATCTACCCAGAGATAGCAAGCTTACACTTCACAGGTTAAGGGCTCAAACCTACAAGACTACCCCCCACCCCTGACTTCAGTTGCCAGTCACAAGCCCCAGGCTGTTATCAGCTGCGCTTCTGACCAATCAACTTCAGATTGGAGGTTCCAACGACCTCCTTCTTACGTTCTTTAATTTGCTAGAGTGGCTCACAGAACTCAAGGAAACACTTTTGTTTACCAGTTTATTAAAGGATATGACAAATGATATGAGTCAACAGCCAGATAAAGAGATACACAGGGCGAGACATGAGGAAGAAGGCACAGAGCTTCCGAGCCCTCTCCAAGCACATCACTCTTGCCATTCTCCGCGTGTTCACCAACCTGGAAGCTCTCAACCCCAATCCTTTTGGGATTTTATGGAGGCTTCATTGCATACTCAGGACTGTCTTTGGCCATTGGCTGATTGATCCTCCAGACCTTTACCCCTCCTTGGAAGTCAGGGAGTAGGACTGATCTAACGTTCTAATCACATGGTTGGATCTCCTGGCAACCAGTTCCCACCCTTGAGTGCAGTTCAAAAGTTATCTATGTGAATATAACAAAAGACACCTTCATTAATCTCAACACTTAGGGAATTCCAAGGGTTTGGGGAGCTCTGAGCCAGGATCTGTGGACAAAGACCAAATATATATAAGAAATATATTTTGGTCATCTGAGTGACCAACCCTACATTTCCTTTTTTTTTTTTTCAACCCTACATTTCTTATAAATCACAATATCACAATAGAGTTGTACTACCACACCGTAATCAATTTTAGAACCTTCTCATAAAAAAAGAAGAACCTTCTCATCAACTGGAAAAGCAATCCCATTCCTGTTAGCAGTCCCTCCCCATTTCCCCTAACTCACCTCCATGTCCCACCGGTTCTAGGCAACTACTAATCTACTTTTTGTCTCTATAGATTTGCCTACTGTGGACATTTCAAACAAATGCAATTATATAACTAGTGGTCTTTTGTTACCAGCTTCTTCACTTAGTGTAATGTTTTCAAGCTTCATCTATGTTGCAGTGTACATCAGGAAGCCCTGGTTTCTTGAGTTGTAAGAGTAGGTCCAGGTTTGTTTCCTCAATCATTGATGGGCACATTATTCACTGCTCTCTTTTCTCTCCTTTCCTGTTTGACCCAAGTCTTTGAACACTTGAGGGGAACATGAAGGAAGGGACCAACCCTTGTGGGCCAAACCCCGATGGCTAAATAGAGAGTCCGTCATGTCCCATCTTCAAAACATCTGACTTCTCACAAGGCCTTGATTTCTTCATGCACAGTGAAGGGAGGATAAGCTCCCCAGAAGCACTTGGGTTACCTGAAAAAGGCCCAGGTCTCACCAAAAGGCATTATCAAAAGAATGAAAACATAAGCCACAGAATAGGAGAAAATATTTGCAAATCATATATCTGATAAGGGATTAATATCCAGAATATACAAAGAAATTCTACAAATTGACAATAAGAAAACAACTCAATTAAAAAATGGGTCAAAGACTTGAATAGACTTCTCTAAAGAAGATATGCAAGAGGACAACAAGTACATGAAAAGTTGCCAAACATCATTAGTTATTAGGGAAATGCAAGTCAAAACCACAGTGAGATACCACTTCATACATGCTAGAATGGTTATAATACAATTTAAAATCTAGATGGCTATAAATATAACTTGTTATATATATACATATATATATAATTTAAAGATTTTATTTATTTACTCATGAGAGACACAGAGAGAGAGAGGCAGAGACACAGGCAGAGGGAGAAGCAGACTCCATGCCGGGAGCCCAACGTGGGACTCGATCCTGGGTCTCTCGGATCGGGCCCTGGGCTGAAGGCGGTGCTAAACCACTGAGCCACCCGGGCTGCCCAATACCCCACTTTCATTAAGGACAGATCATCCAGATAGAAAATCAATACGGAAGCATTGGATTTTAATGACATGTTAGACTAGATGGAGTTAACAGATATATAAAGAACATTCCATCTAAAAGCAAGAGAATGTACGTTCTTCTCAACTATACATAGAATATATATTTTAAAAGATTTTATTTTTTAAAAAATATTTTATTTATTTACCCATGAGACACACACACAAAGAGGCAAAGAAACAGGCAGAGGGAGAAGTAGGCTCCATGCAGGGAGCCCGACGTGGGACTCGATCCCATGTCTCCAGGATCACGCCCTGAGATGAAGGCAGCGCTAAACAGCTGAGCCACCTGGGCTGCCCAGAATATTCTTTTTTAAAAAAGATTTTATTTATTTAAGAGAGAGAGAGAGCATGAGTAGGGGGAAGGGTAGAGGGAGAGGGACATGCAGAGTCCCTACTGAGCAAGGAGGCTGACTTGGGGCGCACTCCCAGAACCCTAAGATCATAACCTGAGCTGAAGTCATATGCTTAACCATCTGAACCACCCAGGTACCCCAGAGCACTCTATGATAGACCACATGGTTGGCACAAACGAGTCTTAATAAACTTGAAAAGACTGAACTCCTATGAAGCGTGTTTTCACAATGGTATGAATCTAGAAATCAACAAACACACGGAGGTTCAACAGCATGCTACCGAACAACCAATGAGTCAAAGAAGAAATCAACAGAGAAAGAAAAAATTACTTTGAAGGGTTTCTGAGTGACACAGATGGTTAAGCATCTGACTCTTGGTTTTGGCTCAGATTGTGATCTCAGGGTCATGATCCAGCCCTGCGTGGGGCTCCATGCTTAGCACAGTGTCTGCTTGGATTTCTCTCTCCCTCTCCCTCTCCCTCCGCCCTCCCCCCATGTATCTTTTCTCTCTCTCAAATAAATAAATCCTTTTTAAAAATACCTTGAGAGAAATAAAAATGGAAACATAATATACCAAAACTGTAGCAGAAACAGTTCTAAGAGGGAAGTTCATAGCAATAAAGGCATACCTCAAGAAACAAGAAAATATCAAATAAACAATCTAACTTTACACCACAAGGAACTAGAAAAATAAGAACAAATGGAGCCCTATGTTAGTAGAAGAAAGGAAATAATGAAGGTAAGAGTGGAAATAAATGAAATAGGGAGTAAAAAGACAATGGAAAAGATCAATGTAAAGATGAACAAAACTGACATGCCTTTAGCTAGACTCACGAAAAAACTCACGAGAAAATAAGAGACTCAAATCAATAGAATCATAAATGAAAGAGGAGGGCAGCCCATGTGGTTCAGCAGTTTAGTGCCACCTTTGGCCCAGGGCCTGATCCTGGAGACCCGGGATCGAGTCCCGAATTGTGCTCCCTGCATGGAGCCTGCTCCTCCCTCTGCCTGTCTCTGCCTCTCTCTCCCTCTCTTTCTCTCTCTCTCTGTCTGTCTCATGAGTAAATAAATAAAATCTTTAAAAAAAATGAAAGAGGAGACTTACAACTGATACCACAGAAATACAAAGGATCATCAGATGACTATGGACAAAAATATGCCAACAAATCAGACAACCTGGAAGAAATGAATAAGTTCCTAGAAACATGTAACCTACTAAGACTGAATCATGAAGAAATAAAAAAGTCTGAAGATGCTGATTACAGATTAAATCAGTAATCAAAAACTTCTCTGTAGGGACACCCGGGTGGCTCAGTGGTTGAGCATCTGCCTTTGGCTCAGGGCGTGATCCCGGAGTCCCGAGATCGAGTCCCACATCGGGCTCCCTGCATGGAGCCTGCTTCTCCCTCTGCCTGTGTCTCTGCCTCTCTTTCTGTGTCTCTCATGAATAAAGAAATAAAATCTTAAAAAAGAAGGAAAGAAAAGGGCATAGTAATACTGTCACTATTTGCAGATGATGTGATATTAAATACATAAAACCCTAAAGACTCCACCAAAAAACAAAAACTTATTAAAACTGATCAATAATTTGATAAAGTTGCAGAATATAAAATTAATATACAGAAATCTGTTGCATTTCTATATACTAATAATGTAGTAGGAGAAAGAGAAATTAAGGGGTGCCTGGGTGGCTCAGTTGGTTAAGCATCTGGCTCTTGATTTCAGTTCAGATCATGATCATGGGGTTGTGAGGTGAAGCCCTATTGGGCTCCACACTAGACATGGAGCCTGCTTAAGATTCTCTCTCTCCCTTTCCCTCTGCCCCTCTCCCACCCACCCACATGCATGTGCTCTCTTTCTCTCTCTCTCAAAAAAAGAGAGGGCGGCCCAGGTGGCTAAGCGGTTTAGCACCACCTTCAGCCCAGGGCCTGATCCTGGAGACCTGGGATCAAGTTCTATATCCGGCTTCCTGCATGGGGCCTGCTTCTCCCTCTGCCTGTGTCTCTGCCCCTTCTCTCTCTCTCTGTCTCATTAATAAATAAATAAAATCTTAAAAAAATTTTAAAAAGAGTGAGAAATTAAGAACTCAATCTCATTTACCATTGCTTCAAAAACAATAATGGGAGTGTTCTTGGCTGGCTCAGTTTGTAGAGCAAGTGACCTTTGATCTCGGGGTTGTTGAGTTTGAGCACCGTGTTGGGTGTAGAGCTTACGTAAATAAACAAAAACAATAAAATACCTAGGAATAAATTTAATCAAGAAGATGAAAGACACATCCGCTGGAAACTGTAAGACATTGATAAAAAAAAAAATTGAAAAAGACCTGAGGCACCTAGATGTCTCAGTCAGTTAAGCATCTGTCTTCAGCTCAGATCATGATCCTTGGGTCCTGGGATCGAGCTCCATATCAGGCTCCCTGCTCAGTGGGGCGCCTGCTTCTCCCTCAGCCCCTCCTCCTTTTTTCCAAAGAAGACATACAAATGGCCAAAAAGCACATGAAAAGGTGCTCAGCAACATGATCATCAGGGAAATGCAAATCAAACCACAATGAGCCACCTGGCACCTGTCAGAATGGCTATTGTCAAAAGGACAGGAAATAACAAATGTCGATGAGGATGTGGAGAAAAGGGAACTCTTGTGTCCAGTTGGTGCATATGTAACGTGGTAAGGCCACTATGGAAAACAGTAAGGGGTTCCTCAAAAACTCAAAAATAGAACTACTATATAATCCAGCAATTCCACTTCCAGGTATTTTTCCTACAAAGACACTAAAACAAAACAAAAGAACAACAACAACAACAACCCACTAACCTGAAAAGAGGTATGTACTCTCATATTCATTGCAACATTATTTACAGCATCCAAGATATGTAGCAACTTAAGTGTCTGTCAACAAAGGATGGATAAAGAAAATATGATTCAGGGACGCCTGGTGAGCTCAGGAGTTGAGCGTCTGCCTTTGGCTCAGGTCGTGATCCTGGGGTCCAGGGATTGAGTCCTGCATCAGACTCCTCGCAGGGACCCTACTTCTCTCTCTGTCTATGTCTTGGCCTCTCTCTCTCATGAATAAATCAATAAAATATTTTAAAAATGTACAGAAAAAAAAGAAAAAAAAAGAAAATGTGGTACATACACACACAGGAATATCATTCAGCCATGAAAAAGAAGGAAATCTTGCCATTTGTGACAATATGGATGAATCTTGAGGTCATATGCTAAGTAAAATAAGTCAGATCGCTTCTATATGTGAAATCTAAAAAACAAACAACAAACAAACTGAGCTCATAGATACGGAGACCAGATTGATGGTTTCCAGAGGGAGAGGGTAGAGGGAGAATAAAATGGAAGAAGAGGGTTAAAAGCTCAAACTTCTGGGGCATCTGGATGACTCAGTCAATGAAGTATCCGACTCTTGACTTCACCTCAGGTCATGATCTCGGGGTCACGGGCTCTGGGCTCAGCGAGAAGTCTGCTGGAGATTCTCTCTCTCTCTCTCTCTCTGTCTCTCTCTCTCTCTTTCTCTCTCCCCTGTTACATCTGCTCCTCCCCCCACTCACTCTCATGCTCTCTCTCTCTCTCTCAAATAAATAAAACTCTTTTTTTTAAAAGTACAAAGTTCCATCTATTAGAATAGATAAATTACTGGGATATAATGTACAGCATGGTGACCATAATTATATACTGTATCATATATTTGAAAGTTGCTAAAAGAGGAAACCTAAAAGTTCTCATCACAAGAAAAAATGTGACTGTGTTTGGTGATGGGTGTTAACTAGACATATTGTGGTGACCATTTTGCAACATATACAAACACTGAATCGCGTTGTGCACTGAAACTAATATATGTCAGTTATATGCAAGTTTTTAAAAAGCCAGTAAACAGCACGTGTTGGTGAGGAAGT
Organism: Canis lupus baileyi; assembly: GCF_048164855.1. NCBI lineage: Eukaryota > Metazoa > Chordata > Mammalia > Carnivora > Canidae > Canis > Canis lupus. Next base: position 41,269,550 of record NC_132869.1, read on the forward strand.
GGATAAATGATAGCAGTGTGCATTTCTGGGAGGGATGTAAAATTGTGTCGTCATCGTAGACGGCAGTTCGGCAGTTCCTCCAAGGGTGAAACATAGAATCCCCGGACGACCCACCAGTTCTGCTCTTAGGTATACACCCAAAAGAACTGAAAACAGATGTTCAAACAAAAACTTGTACAAGAATGTTTGTCGCAACATTATTTTCCATGGTTCAAGGAGGAAACAGCCCAAGTGCACAACAGATGAACAGATAAAGTATCACATAGAAATACAGTGGAATATTATTTGGCCATAAAAAGGAATGACATCCTTGCCCATGCTGTGACATGGATGGAGTTGGAAAACATTATCCTAAGTGAACTTTTGCACCTAAGCCAGGTGCAAAAGGACAAATAGTGTATGATTCCACTTGTGTGAAGCACCTAGAATAGTCACACTCAAAGAGACAGAAATTAGAACAACGGTTAGTTACCAAGAGCTGGAGACGGAAAAATACGGAGTTAGTGTTCAACGGGTACAATTTCAGTTTGGGATGATGACAAAGTTCTGGAGATGGGCAGAACGGATAGTTTCACAACACTGTGGATATATTTAGTGTCACCGAATTACATGCTTAACAATGGTTAAAATGGTAAGGTTTTTTTTTTTTAAGATTTATTTATTTATTCATGAGAGACACACAGAGAGAGGCAGAGACATAAGCAGAGGGAGAAGCAGGCTCCCCACAGGCATCCCATGTTTTCCTTCTTTTAATTTCTTTTAGTTGAACCATTATTTCTTTAAAATAACAAAATGAGGGATCCCTGGGTGGCTCAGCGGTTTAGCTTCTGCCTTCAGCCCAGGGCATGATCCTGGGGACTTGCGATCAAGTCCCCCGTCAGGCTCCCTGTGTGGAGCCTGCTTCTCCAGCTGCCTGTGTCTCTGCCTCTCTCTGTGTCTCTCATAAATAAATAAAATCTTTAAAATAAAATAAAATTTCGGATCTCAGTTGCACTTACCCCGACAAGAGCCCCATAGCTCTATGTGGCTCAGGGCTACCCTATCGGATGGCACAGACAGAGAACATTCCCATCACAGCAGAAGGCTCTATTGGACAACACCGGCCTACATGTGGTGAGATCCAGTAGGAGGTTCCTGCAAAAGCCCCGGCGGGAAGCGGTGTTGACAACGTTGTGCAGACAGTGCCCCAGTAATGGAGAGAAGGAGTGAGACCCGAGAGGTATTTACGCCGTAGAATCCTGAGAACCCGGCTGGTGGGGAATGACAGAGAGAGACCTCCAGGATTCCCGGCTTCTGGCTGGGGTGAGATCAGAGGGGCAGCGTGTGCACAGGGAATGACAGGCCTCATTTGGGCATATGCGGGAGCTGTGGGAGGGGGCCTCTGGGTGCACACTCACAGCGGGTGACTGGGCGTCCAGGATGGAAGCTCCGGGTCCATATCTCATAGATTCCAGTCCACCTGCATTTATGACTCACCTGTGTCCACCAGGGTTCTCCTTCTCTGCCAGGTCTGGAAACAGAGACAAATGGGGCTCAGCCCCTGCCTTCAGAGGCCCACAGTTGGCTGGAATTTGGCTTAGACCATGGACCAGCCAGAAGCCACGGCTTCCTGTGGCCAGAGCCATGGCATAGTGAGAATGGAAGTAAGAGGCAAAAACAACGAGCAAGACAGGAGCTGTCAATTCCTGAGTCCTGACCCCCAGCCATCCTGATGAATGCACAGAATAAATTTGTCGAGTGACCCAGGGGTGCTCTTAACCTTCCCCTCACCTTAACCTTAGCCACGTCCTGTGTTTCCCTGAGATCCTCTCCTCAGGATAGGATTGCTATGAAGCTAAAACAGAGACGGCCGACCTCAACATGCAGCACAGAGGTTAAGGCATAGCAGGTGCTCCATAAATTTTAACCATAAGGATTATTACTTGCAAGTTCCATAAAAGCAATGCAGGAAAGGCCCAAAGCAGAGTCTTCACAAAGCTCTTGTGCCGGTTAGCATTCTTACTTGTGAACACTAACTGATTCAGCAAATCTTGTTCTGAATACATGCGTGCCCGTCCCCGTGCTAGGAACTAGAGATAAGAAGAGAAGCAGAGGCTACCTCGACCTTGAAGCTCACAGTCCAAAGGGGAGGCAGCATGAAGGGTGCCTTAGAGGAGGGCAGTATGGGGCCTGTGGGAACTCAGAGCGGAGCAGTGTGGTGACAGCTGAGCAGGGTATAGAATGATGAGCAGGAGCTGGCCAGAGAATGCAGGGTGAGGCATGAGTTTCAAGAAAAGGGATAAACCTAAGGAGAAAGACGATGGTGGTGGGGCTGGAGGGGTCATGGGGGCAAACAGATCCAGAGAGGTGAGCAAGAGCTCCTGCTGAAGCCTTTGGGTACTAAGCGAAGGAGTTTGGTTTTTAGCTTGAAATCTCTGGGAAGCACTGAGGGATTTTTTTTTTTTTTAATTTATTTATGATAGTCACAGAGAGAGAGAGAGAGAGGCAGAGACACAGGCAGAGGGAGAAGCAGGCTCCATGCACCGGGAGCCTGATGTGGGACTTGATCCCGGGTCTCCAGGATCGTGCCCTGGGCCAAAGGCAGGCGTCAAACCGCTGTGCCACCCAGGGATCCCGCACTGAGGGATTTTAAAAAGCGAAGCGGACAATATGCACTCCAGAACGGATAAAATGAAAAATATTAAAAATATTCCATGGTAGTGAGCAAGCTGGTGGGCATGCCTATTGGTTCAAGTACTCTGAAAAATTGTTCTGTTTCTGTAGAATCTACTAGCATCGGACATATGTCTAGTCTATGACCTAGCATGTCTACTCATGGGTCTATACATGACAGAAATACATACAAAAACATGTGCAAGGGGGGCCTGGGTGGTTTAGCCGGTTAAGCACCTGACTTTAGCTCAAGTTGTGACCTCAGGGTCCAGGAATGGAGCTCCAAGATGGGCTCCCTGCTCAGCGGGGAATCTACTTCTCCCTCTGCCCCTCCCCTCTCTTGTGTGTGTTCTCTTTCTCTCTCTCAAACAAATGAAATCTTTAAAACAAAACAAAAACAAAACAAAACAAAAAAAAAAAAGGAGACAAAAGCTTTCTCTTAAAGAAAGCAAAACAAGGGCAGCCCTGGTGGCCCAGCGGTTTAGCACCGCCTTCGCCTTCAGTCCCAGGCGTGACCCAGATTCCTGGGATGGAGTCCCACATCCGGCTCCTTGCATGGAGCCTACTTCTCTGCATCTCTCTCTCTCTCTCTCTCTCTCTCTCTCTGTCTCCCTCTGTGTTTCATGAATAAATAAAATCTTTTTAAAAGTGGCTGAAATGGGGGATCCCTGGGTGGCGCAGCGGTTTGGCGCCTGCCTTTGGCCCAGGGCACGATCCTGGAGACGCGGGATTGAATCCCACGTCGGGCTCCTGGTGCATGGAGCCTGCTTCTCCCTCTGCCTGTGTCTCTGCCTCTCTCTCTCTCACTGTGTGCCAATCATAAATAAATTAAAAAAAAATTTTTTTTAAAAGTGGCTGAAATGTTAAATTTATCTTTTATAGTTGACCCATAAGAAAGTGAAAACAAATTATAGAGCCTGGGATCGCCTCGGTGACTTGGCGGTTAAGTGCCTGCCTTTGACCCAGGGTGTGATCCTGTGGTCCCGGGATCGAGTCCCACATCGGGCTCCCTGCGCGGAGCCTGCTTTTCCCTCTGCCAATGTTTCTGCCTGTCTCAGTGTGTCTCTCATGAAAAAATAAATAAAATTTAAAAAAATTCAGAGAGCCCTACAATATAGGGTGTACTTTGATTTAGTGTGTACTTTAATGTAAACTGCAGACTTTAGTTATTACTAATGTTTCAATATTCATACATCAGTTGCATCAAGTGATACAAATGTGAGTATCAACCCCATGAAAGTGTGCATGGGTGTAGGGAATATGTCGCAGTTTTCTGTACTTTCCACTCAATTTTTCTTTTTCTTTTTCTTTTTTCCACTTGATTTTTCTATAAAGCTAAGACTATTGTTAAAAATAAAATCTGGGGCAGCCCTGGTGGCGCAGCGGTTTCGCTCCGCCTTCAGCCCAGGGCGTGATCTGGGGACTAGGGATCAAGTCCCACATGGGGCTCCCTGCGTGGAGCCTGCTTCTCCTTCCGCCTGTGTCTCTGCCTCTCTCTCTCTCTCTCTCTCTCATGAATAAATAAATAAAATATTTTTTAAAAATCAAATCAAGGGATCCCTGGGTGGCGCAGCGGTTTGGCGCCTGCCTTTGGCCCAGGGCGCGATCCTGGAGACCCGGAATCGAATCCCACATCAGGCTCCCGGTGCATGGAGCCTGCTTCTCCCTCTGCCTGTGTCTCTGCCTCTCTCTCTCTCTCTCTGTGTGTGACTATCATAAATAAATAAAAATTTTAAAAAAAAATCAAATCAAATCAAATCTTGGGGTCCCTTGGTGGCTCAGTCGGTTAGGCATCTGCCTTCAGCTCAGGTCATGATCCCAGGGTCCTAGATGCAGCCAGGCTCTGGACTCTCTGCTCAGCGGGGAGCCTGCTTCTCCCTCCCCTCTGCCTCTCCCCCTGCTGGTCTGCTCTTCCTCTCTCTTTCTATCTCAAATAAATACAATCTTTTAAGTAATAAATAAAAAATAAAATCTGTTAATTAACAAAATATTCCATGACCAAAAAAAGAGTACACACAGCATGATTTCATTTATAGAAAGAACAAAAACAGACCCAAGTAATGTACACTATTACAACTTGGGGTTGTAGTTACCCTTGGGTAACTAGGGGTTACCCAAGGGGGTTCTGGGGTGCTGGTCATGTTCTTTCTCTTGATCTGAGGGCTGGTTATATGGCTTTGTTAAATCTGTAAAAATTCAAGTTGTACATGACAGCTGTGCTTTTCTGCATGGTTCTTATCATTGAATAAACGTTTTAAGATTTTTATTAAAAATAAAAAGATAAGTAGAAGTTCAAATACTTTACGTAGATACTCCGTCCTCAAGGAAGAGGAGCAGGAGTCCCCTCTCCATAGGTGTGGGCCATTCACAGTGACTTCTTCCAAGGAGATCAGTATGGTAAGGAGTGGAAAGAATGACTCACCACGAAGAAACTTGACAAACACTACTTCAACAGGTTGATTAAGGCCAACATCAACCATCCTGAGTCAGGCTGACAATATCTAGCCTTGACATGATGTGAGTAAGATGGCACTTTACTTCTATGGTCCTCCTGCCAATAACCCATAACCCCAGCCTCAACCTGAGAGAAGCAGACAGTTTCCAGTACTGGGCCTCCTGTGGAATACCAGGCCAGTATTCCTGAAAACTGTCAAGGTCATCAAAAACAAAGATAGTCAGAAACGTCACAGCCAAGGGGAGCTTAACGACACATGGTCACTCAGTATAATGTGGTGTCTTCCTCGATGGGATCCTGGAACAGGAGAGGACATCAGGCTAAAACTAAGGAGATTGAATAAAGCACGACTTTAGTTCATTAAGGAGTGAGCGCCAGAGAGGGGGAGAGGGAGAGGGAGACGGGGTGAGGGAGGGAGGGAGGCAGGGAGGGAGGTGGGGAGGGAGACGCAGGCAGACCGAGAGCGGTGTTCCCTAAAACTCAGCCTCGGCTCAGACCCTGATCTTTTTATTGCGTGAGCGGAACCTAGTAGAGACACAGACTGAAGACTGTCGTCCTTTCTCTCAGCCGCGGTCCTCACACCTGCTCGGCGGCTCCTCCAGACTCCCCAGCCGTGGCCCTGACTGCGGCCCAGATTGAGCACACAGCTTTCTCCTTTTCAGGAATGAGAGAGCCCAGTCCCGTCTAAATCTAAATTTGCTCCTCACATCCAGTCTGGGGCGTGTTCTCAGCCTTCTGCGGACCCGACGAGACCCCACGGGGAGGGGAGAAGTCTGCTCTGTTTCTGTGCTCCTTCCTCCCCCGGCCCCCCACCTTGCAGGCCTCTCCACCTGGATGGGTGCAGGGGGAGGGTGCTGGAGGAGACACCAATCTCTATCCGGCTGGTGCTGTGTATCTTCTCCCTGGGTGAAGGGTGCCCTTATGGAGCAGGTGTTCCCCTGCGGGCTTTTCATCAAGTGCCTTAGGGTCCCCGCTGTCCTGCACATCACAGAGTTCCTAAGTGGCTCCTGGACTCTGGCTGACCTCCTGCCCCCCCGGCTCACCCCCACCCTGTGGCTTCTAGGGTCTCCTCTGCAGTGAGCCCCCATGCATGCAGCTTGAGTCCAGCGCCTTCAGGATGCCTACCTGGCTCTCGGGAGACTCATATCCTCGTATTGCACCCCACTCTGTCATGCAGGCTGCCCTCTGCTGCCCCCACCATCACAGCTGCTCCCCCCCCAATCCAGGGATACATTTCAAGCAGGTACACAGTGTGCTGGTCTAGGGGACAGCCTTCTTCTTCTTCTTCTTCTTCTTCTTCTTCTTCTTCTTCTTCTTCTTCCTCTTCTTCAAGATCTTATTTATTTATTCATGACAGACACACAAAGAGAGAGGCAGAGACTCAGGCCAAGGGAGAAGCAGGCTCCATGCAGGGAGCCCGACGTGGGACTTGAACCTGGGGCTCCAGGATCATGCCCTGAGCTGAAAGCAGGTGCTCACCTGCCAAGCCACCCAAGCGTCCCTCTAATTCCATCACTAAATAGAATCATTTAGCAGTAAGTTGCAGAAATCGTGGCACCTCACCCCTGAATGCTCAACCTTAGTCGCCTAGGATTTCCTACAATATCCTCCCACATAATTGCAGTGCTATGTTCATGACTAAGAAAATTCACATTAGGGGCACCTGGAGGCCCAGTCTGCCTTCCACCCCCACTTGCCCCCCACAGTCAGCAGGAGTCTGCTTCTCCCTCTCCCTCCGCCCCTCCCCCCACTTATGACCTTGCGAGCTTGCTCTCAAATAAATAAAATCTTTAAAAAAAAGAAACCTCACATTAATTCCATAATATTTTCTAATCTCCTGTCCATGCTTATGTACCCCCAATTGTCCCAAAAATGTCTTTTGTAACTTTAAACAGTTTTTAGGTCCAGGGTCCCATGAAATTGTACATATAGCATTTGGTTGTTTTGTTTCTTCACTCTTCAACCTAGAAAAAGACCTTTTTTAAATTTTTTATTTTATTTTTTTAAAGATTTTATTTATTTATTCATAGACACACAGAGAGAGGCAGAGACACAGACAGAGGGAGAGGGAGAAGTAGGCTCCATGCAGGGAGCCCGATGTGGGACTCGATCCCAGGTCTCCAGGATCACACCCAAGGCTAAAGGCGGCACCAAACTGCTGCGCCATCAGGGCTGCCGTTGAAAAGGACCTTTTAAAAAAAAATTATATTGACTGTTTTGAAGAATTTAAGCCCGTTTCCATGAGGAACAGCCCATAGCATGGATATTCTTCACTTGATTTTAAGTTTTTTATCATCTCTTACAAGGATAGAGGAGGGCAAAGGAGTTGCCCTTTAGAATGCAGGGTCTTATTGTCTCTTGTTTTTATTTATTTTTTTAAAAAGATTGTATGTATTTATTCATGAGAGACACACACACACACACACACAGAGGCAGAGACACAGGGAGAGGTAGAAGCAGGCTCCCCGCAAGAGGCCAGATGTGGGGCTCAATCTAGGGACCCCAGGATGAGGCCCCGAGCCGGAGGCAGACGCTCAACCGCTGAGCCACCCAGGAGTCCCTGTCTCTTGTTTTAGATTAAGGACTTGGACTGAAATTCAGAGATGGCCAGAACATGCCCATTCCCTACCTGGTTGTGCAGGGTGTTGGAGGGGTGCTACAGAGCACGCTTCCCAAGAGGAGCACATCCGCCTGGACAGAGGAGGGTCCCTCCTCATGGGTGCAGTGAGAAAGGAACCTGGAACAACCCAGGAGACTTGTTTTCAGCACCTTGTCCTGCCCTTGAGAGAAATAAGTAGGCTGATCCTGGATCCTGAGAAGAGCTGGATGTTCCTCCCTAGCGACATGGCATCTCTCCCTGAAGACCTGCCCTGGGTAGTAGATGGAGCCAAGAGAACATGGCCCAAGGCCAAGGGCTGAGCCTTCCAGCTTCATTTGGTAACTGATATCAGGTGGCCAGGATGGCTGGGCCAATCTGAGAGAGGGTGGTATTTATAAAAGGCCTCCTCCCCCAGGGGCCAGAAGCTCTGTACCAGCCTCCACAATCCTACTGATCTCAAGCTCCTGCCTCTACAGGTACGTTTCTTGAGCTCATTTTCCAGTCCCTGGAAACTCTACCATATATCCTGGGAACAGTGGAGTTGGAGGAATGAAAGGACCTGAGGTTAGGTGTAGGAGGCCTGAATTCAAGGCCTCCCTGCCCAGCTCCAAACCTCAGTTTCTCCATTTTGAAATTAGCGGCTTGGACTGGACCATCTTAAGGGCCCTTGGAGTGATTCAAATGGAGAAATGGGGAGGGATCCCCACCTGGACGAGGGCAGCCGAGGCTCTGGCTGCAGCCCAACCTCAGGCTCTGAGATTATGAGGGGATGGGGACTCATCCTCAGAGGAGGTGTCTCCTGGGGTGTAGTAAAGAATGCCTCGGGCAAGGGGCATCACCAGTCATTTGCATCAGCCTGGGATGTTGGCCCCCTCCGTGTTGCTGGGGGGGAGCAGCTCCCTGTACCCTGGGTAGAAGGAGGTATTGGCAGGAAGCCAGTATGGACAGGGACTGCTTGGCATGATGTCCAGCATGACCTTGAGCTGGGGCCTGGTAAGGGGGCTTCCTGTTTTCAAGTGTCAGTTGCCTCCACTCCAGCCTCAGAATTGGAAACTGAGGTGATGGCACAGGGGAGGCACAGGGGAGGTGATTCCTCAGGTTAGGAATTTTGAGGCTCCTTTCCAGGCCTGAGATTCTGTGATGCTCTAACGATGAGCTCCGGGCACACAGGACCCAGGGCGGATGTATCTTAGTCTTTCTGGTGTCCAGCGGGGAGCCAAGCACTGAACAGGTGCCAGTGTGGATTGACTGAGTGAGTGAATGAATGATTGGCTGCAACTTGACACTTGGCTTGGCTCCTCCTTCTTCTTCCCCCGTAGTTGATACAGATGGCATTGTCCCAGATGGCCACAGAGCTTCTCCTGGCCTCCACCATCTTCTGTTTGATACTCTGGGTGGTCAAGGCCTGGCAGCCTCGGCTTCCCAAAGGCCTGAAGAGTCCACCGGGGCCCTGGGGCTGGCCCCTGCTCGGGAACGTGCTGACCTTGGGCAAGAGCCCTCACCTGGCGCTGTCCAGGCTGAGCCAGCGTTATGGGGACGTGCTGCAGATCCGCATCGGCTCCACCCCCGTGCTGGTGCTCAGCAGCCTGGACACCATCCGGCAGGCCCTGGTGCGCCAGGGGGATGATTTCAAGGGCCGGCCCGACCTCTACAGCTTCTCTCTGGTGACCGAGGGTCAAAGCATGTCCTTCAGCCCAGACTCCGGACCAGTGTGGGCTGCGCGCAGGCGCCTGGCTCAGAACGCGCTCAACACCTTCTCCATTGCCTCCGACCCGGCTTCCTCGTGCTCTTGCTACCTGGAAGAGCATGTGAGCAAGGAGGCCGAGGCCCTTCTCAGCAGGCTGCAGGAGCAGATGGCAGAGGTTGGGCGCTTTGATCCCTACAACCATGTGCTGCTGTCAGTGGCCAATGTCATTGGTGCAATGTGCTTTGGGCACCACTTCTCTCAGAGAAGTGAGGAAATGCTCCCCCTCCTAATGAGCTCCAATGATTTTGTGGAGACCGCCTCCTCCGGGAACCCGGTGGACTTCTTCTCCATTCTCCAATATATGCCCAACTCAGCCCTGCAGAGATTCAAGAACTTCAACCAGACGTTCGTGCAGTCCCTGCAGAAAATTGTCCAGGAACACTATCAAGACTTTGATGAGGTGAGCCCAAGGTGCTGGTGGTGAGGGGGTACCCTGCAGAGCATGGGTGTGGCCCCTCTCACCCAGCTTTGAGGTACACACACGGCTGATGTGCTGCCAAGGCCTAGGAAGACTCTGGAACATCTGGGACCAATCTTTCTCCCTCTTGGGGCTCAGATTCCTCATCCAATTGCCTCCGTCTTGGGGTTGCTCAAAGTCCCAGAGATATTTGGCTGTGAATGGGGCCCTGGCAAAGTTCCACAATGTGGGGGGATGTTACCATGAGAAGGCTTTTGTTCTTCAGGAACCCGAACCCTGACGGGGGCTTATCCACACCTAGGTAGCACTTGGCTGCCAGTACTCTCCACAAGCTCTTCCTTTGAAATTGGGCCCCTGAGGTTATTGTGAGGGAAGGTATCCAGGCTGCTACCAGTTCCTCCTGTAAGCCCAACCTACTGCCTGGAATCCAGGTGGCAGTGCCATATAGGGTACGGCAAGGTCCAACCTGGAAGCGCCATGGTGCCCCTAAGCTTGTGTCCCCACAGCACAGTGTCCAGGACATCACAGGCACCCTCTTGAAGCACAGTGAGAAGAGCTCCAGGAGTAGTGATGGCCACATCTCCCATGAGAAGATAGTCAACGTTATCAACGACATTTTTGGGGCCGGTAGGAACCAGACCCACGTCCCTTCCATCCATTCATGCCTGTTGTTCGACCACAGACTTGTCCAGCCCCTGAGTCCATCAGATAATTTGCCAACTATACCCCAGATAGTGCAGGACACAGACATCTGGCCCATGTTCAGGGTTCTGAGTCCAGGTCATGCCAACAATTCCCAGTGGAAATTCAACTAAGTCCCTGTCTGTTTCTGGGCATCAGTTTCCCCACATGAACAATAAGGGGTTCTCATGTAATTCTAGCAGCTAATTATAAAACTAGGAGACCCAGTCTCTACTCTCCGGAAAATCATGGGGGGTGGAGGATGTACTTGGAAGGAGACAGAGAAAGCAATGCTTGGTACGTAAGTGCTGGATGCTTAGTAAATGTTGGTTTCTTGTTCTTGTCTTCCCCCTTCCTCACCTTGCATCATGCTGCCTAGGATTTGACACTGTCACAACGGCCATTTCCTGGAGTCTTATGTACCTTGTGGCAAACCCTGAGATACAGAGAAAGATCCAGAAGGAGTTGGGTATGCGGTAGAGATGCACAAGCTAAGAGAAGCTTGAGATCCCCAGGTTCTTTGTTCAATGACATATAGCTGTTGTGTGCCTACCATGTGTAAGCCCTGGGCATACACTGGTGCCCACCCTTGCCTAGAACATGCTGGGGGTAGGGTGGTTACTGGGCCTTAGATATATAACAGACAGTACTATGTAATAGGGGACTTAGATACCATGAAGCAGTCGGGGCAGCCCTAAGCCCGGTTTGGTCTTCTGTGTTCTGCAGACACGGTGATTGGCAGGGCACGGCAGCCTCGCCTCTCTGACAGGCCCCAGCTGCCCTTAATGGAGGCCTTCATCCTGGAGATCTTCCGACACACCTCCTTTATCCCCTTCACCATCCCCCACAGGTAAGGCCTGCTTCTTCTGCCTTGCCACCTTTGTAGCCTTCACCATGTTTCTTCCTCCCATCTTCTCAGCCCTGGATCTGGCTCAGACCTCGGCCTCTCACTTCTGGCCACGTCACCAAGTTCCCCTCAGCCTCTTGGCTGCCGACAACCAATCCAACCATGATCAAACTACCCAGCTTTCAGGAGAAAGTCACACTGCTGATCTCAGCTCTCATTCACCTCTGCTCACATTCCTTTCCTGCAAGTACTCTCAATCCACCCGGGCTGGCCTCGCTGTACCTCCCCAGCATGATGCGGTCAACCTCCAATTTTGCTTATGCTGGACCTTCTGCCTGGAATGCCTTTTAACCTCTTCTCCCACCACCTGAATCTTACCCTTGCCCAAGGTCAATCCTGACACAAACTTCCCCTTCACTATCAGGCTTTCTTGACTCATCCAGCTGGCACAGCTTCATTCTCTGATATATTGTAGGACTTTCAGCCATTTGTCCTTGATTATGTCCTGGGATTTTAACAACATCAAGAGACTTAGTGAACATTTACTCTTACCCATATGTTGGTCTATTTATTCCCAGAGTAGAAGGTCTGACTCCTCAGTCAGGCTGGGAACTACCCAGGGATACTCCAGACTGCCAGTTTCTTGGCTTCAGAGGATGGCCAAGTGCACAGCTGGACACAAACAAAGGTTTAGTGAACACTTGCTGAAGTTGAAGAACAGAAGCTGAGGAAGAGGAAGGATAGTTTCACCCCTTCCGTGCTCCTGATAGTCCCTCCCAGTGTAGGACATAGAGACTGTGGGGGACAAGCTATTGGGGTGGAAGAAGGAGCAAGTAGATCCCAGAGACACACCCCAGTGTTCCTGCCCTGAGCCTGACAGAGCCCTCTTCCCTCCTCAGCACAACAAAGGACACAACCTTAAAGGGCTTCTACATCCCCAAGGAATGCTGTGTCTTCATAAACCAGTGGCAGGTCAATCATGACCAGTGAGTATACCTCCCCCATTGAAAAATATATGAGGCTCAGCAGTCAGGAAGGCTATTTGTCCCCCTGGGAACTGGGTATAATACAGGAATGGGGTCTCAATGGCTATATATATAGTATGTTCTTTTAAAAAAAAAAAAGATTTTGTTTATTTATTTGAGACAAAGCATGAGAGAGAGAGATCACAAGCAAGGAGAGGTAGAGAGAGAAACAGACTCCTCGCTGATGCGGGCTCAATCTCAGGACCCTGGGATCATGACCTGAGCTGCAGGCAGGTGCCCTATGTAATGTGTTCTAAGTAACAAAATTGAGGTCCATATTTCTCAAACATTAGTGTACATAGGAAATGACCAGAGGTTGGTTAGGTTAGGGTGCCTATCCCCTAAGATTCCACTTCGGTAAGTAAAGTGGAACATCTCAGGTGATTGTGATGTCAATGGTCTACCGACCTCTCTTTGGAAAATCCCACTCTAGCCTACAGGTAGGGGGACCATATAATTTACCATCCAAATTGAGGTACTTCTGAGGAAAAGGGATGCTGTCAACAGTTATTCCAAAACAATAAAGCATAAACCAGGAGGTACAGCTGATACTCCTTGTGTTCAGTAGGATGGAGATAATGTTTTCCTTCTTTTTTTTTTAAGATTTATTTATTTATTTATTTATTTATTTATTTATTTATTAGAGACACACAGAAGGGGCAGAGACATAAGCAGAGGGAGAAGCAGGCTCCCCACAGGGAGCCTGATGTGGGACTCGATCCCAGATCCTGTGATCATGCCCCGAGCCAAAGGCAGACACCCAACCGCTGAGCCACCAGGCATCCCATGTTTTCCTTCTTTTAATTTCTTATAGTTGAACCATTATTTCTTTAAAATAACACTATGATAAAGCACCATTAACAGGGTCATTTTAGAGACAGCTTTGTAAAAGAAATAAGTTTGAAAGTATATCTCGGTTCCTCTCTCCACTCTCTTCTCATTACTCTTGATCTATTCTAACCCTTGTGCTATCAACAGAAGTCTTGCTCAGGCTTTTCTTCCTAGGGTCTCCCTAGCCCAGAAATCCTGACTCCTCTGTTCCTCTTGCAGACAGGTGTGGGGGGATCCATTTGCATTCCGGCCAGAGCGATTCCTCACTGCAGATGGCACCGCCATCAACAAGACCTTGAGTGAGAAGGTGATGCTCTTTGGCATGGGCAAGCGCCGGTGCATAGGAGAGGTCCTGGCCAAGTGGGAGATCTTCCTCTTCCTAGCCATCTTGCTGCAGCGGCTGGAGTTCAGCGTGCCAGCAGGTGTGAGAGTAGACCTAACCCCCATCTATGGGCTGACCATGAAGCACACCCGCTGTGAGCATGTCCAGGCACGGCCACGCTTCTCCATCAAGTGAAGGCACCAGCATGCCAAGGCAGAGGGAGGGGAAGGATCACCCATGGGGCCTCAGCCCTTGTTTTTTTTCCTTCTTCTTAAATAAAAGTTTCATTGAGGTATAATACACACACCATACACCTCGTCTTCTTAATGTATACAATCCAATGGCTTTTAGTCTGTTCACAGATCTTTGGGGGTTCCTGGCCCCAGTTTCAACATGGGGGTCCCTCTTCCCCACAACACCAAACAGTTCTCAGGCACCAACAGGGTGTCCAAGAATTCAACTCGATTCTGACACTATCTACCCAGAGATAGCAAGCTTACACTTCACAGGTTAAGGGCTCAAACCTACAAGACTACCCCCCACCCCTGACTTCAGTTGCCAGTCACAAGCCCCAGGCTGTTATCAGCTGCGCTTCTGACCAATCAACTTCAGATTGGAGGTTCCAACGACCTCCTTCTTACGTTCTTTAATTTGCTAGAGTGGCTCACAGAACTCAAGGAAACACTTTTGTTTACCAGTTTATTAAAGGATATGACAAATGATATGAGTCAACAGCCAGATAAAGAGATACACAGGGCGAGACATGGGGAAGAAGGCACAGAGCTTCCGTGCCCTCTCCAAGCACATCACTCTTGCCATTCTCCGCGTGTTCACCAACCTGGAAGCTCTCAACCCCAATCCTTTTGGGATTTTATGGAGGCTTCATTGCATACTCAGGACTGTCTTTGGCCATTGGCTGATTGATCCTCCAGACCTTTACCCCTCCTTGGAAGTCAGGGAGTAGGACTGATCTAACATTCTAATCACATGGTTGGATCTCCTGGCAACCAGTTCCCACCCTTGAGTGCAGTTCAAAAGTTATCTATGTGAATATAACAAAAGACACCTTCATTAATCTCAACACTTAGGGAATTCCAAGGGTTTGGGGAGCTCTGAGCCAGGATCTGTGGACAAAGACCAAATATATATAAGAAATATATTTTGGTCATCTGAGTGACCAACCCTACATTTCTTATAAATCACAATATCACAATAGAGTTGTACTACCACACCGTAATCAATTTTAGAACCTTCTCATAAAAAAAGAAGAACCTTCTCATCAACTGGAAAAGCAATCCATTCCTGTTAGCAGTCCCTCCCCATTTCCCCTAACTCACCTCCATGTCCCACCGGTTCTAGGCAACTACTAATCTACTTTTTGTCTCTATAGATTTGCCTACTGTTGACATTTCAAACAAATGCAATTGTATAACTAGTGGTCTTTTGTTACCAGCTTCTTCACTTAGTGTAATGTTTTCAAGCTTCATCTATGTTGCAGTGTACATCAGTAAACCCGGGTTTCTTGAGTTGTAAGAGTAGGTCCAGGTTTGTTTCCTCAATCATTGATGGGCACATTATTCACTGCTCTCTTTTCTCTCCTTTCTTGTTTGACCCAAGTCTTTGAACACTTGAGGGGAACATGAAGGAAGGGACCAACCCTTGTGGGCCAAATCCCAATGGCTAGAGAATCCGTCATGTCCCATCCTCAAAACATATGACTTCTCACAAGGCCTTGATTTCTTCATGCACAGTGAAGAGAGGATAAGCTCCCCAGAAGCACTTGGGTTACCTGCAAAAGGCCCAGGTCTCACCAAAGGGCATTATCAAAAGAATGAAAACATAAGCCACAGAATAGGAGAAAATATTTGCAAATCATATATCTGATAAGAGATTAATATCCAGAATATACAAAGAAATTCCACAAATTGACAATAAGAAAACAACTCAATTAAAAAATGGGTCAAAGACTTGAATAGACTTCTCTAAAGAAGATATGCAAGAGGACAACAAGTAGATGAAAAGTTGCCAAACATCATTAGTTATTAGGGAAATGCAAGTTTAAACCACAGTGAGATACCACTTCATACATGCTAGAATGGTTATAATAAAATTTAAAATCTAGATGGCTATAAATATAACTTGTTATATATATACATATATATATAATTTAAAGATTTTATTTATTTACTCATGAGAGACACAGAGAGAGAGAGGCAGAGACACAGGCAGAGGGAGAAGCAGACTCCATGCCGGGAGCCCAACGTGGGACTCGATCCTGTGTCTCTCGGATCGCGCCCTGGGCTGAAGGCGGTGCTAAACCACAGAGCCACCCGGGCTGCCCAATACTCCACTTTCATTAAGGACAGATCATCCAGATAGAAAATCAATACGGAAGCATTGGATTTTAATGACATGTTAGACTAGATGGAGTTAACAGATATAAAGAACATTCCATCTAAAAGCAAGAGAATGTACATTCTTCTCAACTATACATAGAATATATATTTTAAAAGATTTTATTTTTTAAAAAATATTTTATTTATTTACCCATGAGACACACACACAAAGAGGCAAAGACACAGGCAGAGGGAGAAGTAGGCTCCATGCAGGGAGCCTGACATGGGACTCGATCCCATGTCTCCAGGATCACGCCCTGAGATGAAGGCAGCGCTAAACAGCTGAGCCACCTGGGCTGCCCAGAATATTCTTTTTTAAAAAAGATTTTATTTATTTAAGAGAGAGAGAGAGCATGAGTAGGGGGAAGGGTAGAGGGAGAGGGACATGCAGAGTCCCTACTGAGCAAGGAGCCTGACTTGGGGCTCACTCAAGAACCGCAAGATCATAACCTGAGCTGAAGTCATATGCTTAACCATCTGAACCACCCAGGTACCCCAGAGCACTCTATGATAGACCACATGGTTGGCACAAACGAGTCTTAATAAACTTGAAAAGACTGAACTCCTATGAAGCGTGTTTTCACAATGGTACGAATCTAGAAATCAACAAACACACGGAGGTTCAACAGCATGCTACCGAACAACCAATGAGTCAAAGAAGAAATCAACAGAGAAAGAAAAAATTGCTTTGAAGGGTTTCTGAGTGACACAGTTGGTTAAGCATCTGACTCTTGGTTTTGGCTCAGATTGTGATCTCAGGGTCATGATCCAGCCCTGCGTGGGGTTCCATGCTTAGCACAGTGTCTGCTTGGATTTCTCTCTCCCTCTCCCTCTCCCTCCGCCCTCCCCCCATGTATTTTTTTCTCTCTCTCAAATAAATAAATCCTTTTTAAAAATACCTTGAGAGAAATAAAAATGGAAACATAATATACCAAAACTCTAGCAGAAACAGTTCTAACAGGGAAGTTCATAGCAATAAAGGCATACCTCAAGAAACAAGAAAATATCAAATAAACAATCTAACTTTACACCACAAGGAACTAGAAAAATAAGAACAAATGGAGCCCTATGTTAGTAGAAGAAAGGAAATAATGAAGGTAAGAGTGGAAATAAATGAAATAGGGAGTAAAAAGACAATGGAAAAGATCAATGTAAAGATGAACAAAACTGACATGCCTTTAGCTAGACTCACGAAAAAACTCACGAGAAAATAAGAGACTCATATCAATAGAATCATAAATGAAAGAGGAGGGCAGCCCATGTGGTTCAGCAGTTTAGTGCCACCTTTGGCCCAGGGCCTGATCCTGGAGACCCGGGATCGAGTCCCGAGTCATGCTCCCTGCATGGAGCCTGCTCCTCCCTCTGCCTGTGTCTTTGCCTCTCTCTCCCTCTCTCTCTCTCTGTCTGTCTCATGAGTAAATAAATAAAATCTTTAAAAAAAATGAAAGAGGAGACTTACAACTGATACCACAGAAATACAAAGGATCATGAGATGACTATGGACAAAAATATGCCAACAAATCAGACAACCTGGAAGAAATGAATAGGTTCCTAGAAACATGTAACTTACTAAAACTGAATCATGAAGAAATAAAAAAGTCTGAAGATGCTGATTACAGATTAAATCAGTAATCAAAAACTTCTCCGTAGGGACACCCGGGTGGTTCAGTGGTTGAGCATCTGCCTTTGGCTCAGGGCGTGATCCCGGAGTCCCGAGATCGAGTCCCACATCGGGCTCCCTGCATGGAGCCTGCTTCTCCCTCTGCCTGTGTCTCTGCCTCTCTTTCTGTGTCTCTCATGAATAAAGAAATAAAATCTTAAAAAAGAAGGAAAGAAAAGGGCATAGTAATACTGTCACTATTTGCAGATGATGTGATATTAAATACATAAAACCCTAAAGACTCCACCAAAAAACAAAAACTTATTAAAACTGATTAATAATTTGATAAAGTTGCAGAATATAAAATTAATATACAGAAATCTGTTGCATTTCTATATACTAATAATGAAGTAGGAGAAAGAGAAATTAAGGGGTGCCTGGGTGGCTCAGTTGGTTAAGCATCTGGCTCTTGATTTCAGTTCAGATCATGATCATGGGGTTGTGAGGTGAAGCCCTATTGGGCTCCACACTAGACATGGAGCCTGCTTAAGATTCTCTCTCTCCCTTTCCCTCTGCCCCTCTCCCACCCACCCACATGCATGTGCTATCTTTCTCTCTCTCAAAAAAAAGAGAGGGCGGCCCAGGTGGCTAAGTGGTTTAGCACCACCTTCAGCCCAGGGCCTGATCCTGGAGACCTGGGATCAAGTTCTATATCCGGCTCCCTGCATGGGGCCTGCTTCTCCCTCTGCCTGTGTCTCTGCCCCTTCTCTCTCTCTCTCTCTGTCTCATTAATAAATAAATAAAATCTTAAAAAAATTTTAAAAAGAGTGAGAAATTAAGAACTCAATCTCATTTACCATTGCTTCAAAAACAATAATGGGAGTGTTCTTGGCTGGCTCAGTTTGTAGAGCAAGTGACCTTTGATCTCGGGGTTGTTGAGTTTGAGCACCATGTTGGGTGTAGAGCTTACGTAAATAAACAAAAACAATAAAATACTTAGGAATAAATTTAATCAAGAAGATGAAAGACACATCCACTGGAAACTGTAAGACATTGATAAAAAAAAAAAAATTGAAAAAGACCTGAGGCACCTAGGTGTCTCAGTCAGTTAAGCATCTGTCTTCAGCTCAGATCATGATCCTTGGGTCCTGGGATCGAGCTCCATATCAGGCTCCCTGCTCAGTGGGGCGCCTGCTTCTCCCTCAGCCCCTCCTCCTTTTTTCCAAAGAAGACATACAAATGGCCAAAAAGCACATGAAAAGGTGCTGAGCAACATGATCATCAGGGAAATGCAAATCAAACCACAATGAGCCACCTTGCACCTGTCAGAATGGCTATTGTCAAAAGGACAGGAAATAACAAATGTCGATGAGGATGTGGAGAAAAGGGAACTCTTGTGTCCAGTTGGTGCATATGTAACGTGGTAAGGCCACTATGGAAAACAGTAAGGGGTTCCTCAAAAACTCAAAAATAGAACTACTATATAATCCAGCAATTCCACTTCCAGGTATTTTTCCAACAAAGACACTAAAACAAAACAAAAGAACAACAACAACAACAACCCACTAACCTGA
Organism: Canis lupus baileyi; assembly: GCF_048164855.1. Classification (NCBI taxonomy): domain Eukaryota; kingdom Metazoa; phylum Chordata; class Mammalia; order Carnivora; family Canidae; genus Canis; species Canis lupus. The sequence goes on from NC_132869.1 coordinate 41,288,697, forward strand.
AAAGAGGTATGTACTCTCATATTCATTGCAACATTATTTACAGCATCCAAGATATGTAGCAACTTAAGTGTCTGTCAACAAAGGATGGATAAAGAAAATATGATTCAGGGACTCCTGGTGAGCTCAGGAGTTGAGCGTCTGCCTTTGGCTCAGGTCGTGATCCTGGGGTCCAGGGATTGAGTCCTGCATCAGACTCCTCGCAGGGACCCTACTTCTCTCTCTATGTCTTGGCCTCTCTCTCTCATGAATAAATCAATAAAATATTTTAAAAATGTACAAAAAAAAAAGAAAAAAAAAGAAAATGTGGTACATACACACACAGGAATATCATTCAGCCATGAAAAAGAAGGAAATCTTGCCATTTGTGACAATATGGATGAATCTTGAGGTCATATGCTAAGTAAAATAAGTCAGATCGCTTCTATATGTGAAATCTAAAAAACAAACAACAAACAAACTGAGCTCATAGATACGGAGACCAGATTGATGGTTTCCAGAGGGAGAGGGTAGAGGGAGAATAAAATGGAAGAAGAGGGTTAAAAGCTCAAACTTCTGGGGCATCTGGATGACTCAGTCAATGAAGTATCCGACTCTTGACTTCACCTCAGGTCATGATCTCGGGGTCACGGGCTCTGGGCTCAGCGAGAAGTCTGCTGGAGATTCTCTCTCTCTCTCTCTCTCTCTCTCTGTCTCTCTCTCTCTCTTTCTCTCTCCCCTGTTACATCTGCTCCTCCCCCCACTCACTCTCATGCTCTCTCTCTCTCTCAAATAAATAAAACTCTTTTTTTTAAAAGTACAAAGTTCCATCTATTAGAATAGATAAATTACTGGGATATAATGTACAGCATGGTGACCATAATTATATACTGTATCATATATTTGAAAGTTGCTAAAAGAGGAAACCTAAAAGTTCTCATCACAAGAAAAAATGTGACTGTGTTTGGTGATGGGTGTTAACTAGACATATTGTGGTGACCATTTTGCAACATATACAAACATTGAATCGCGTTGTGCACTGAAACTAATATATGTCAGTTATATGCAAGTTTTTAAAAAGCCAGTAAACAGCACGTGTTGGTGAGGAAGTGGATAAATGATAGCAGTGTGCATTTCTGGGAGGGATGTAAAATTGTGTCGTCATCGCAGACGGCAGTTCGGCAGTTCCTCCAAGGGTGAAACATAGAATCCCCGGACGATCCACCAGTTCTGCTCTTAGGTATACACCCAAAAGAACTGAAAACAGATGTTCAAACAAAAATTTGTACAAGAATGTTTGTCGCAACATTATTTTCCATGGTTCAAGGAGGAAACAGCCCAAGTGCACAACAGATGAACAGATAAAGTATCACATAGAAATACAGTGGAATATTATTTGGCCATAAAAAGGAATGACATCCTTGCCCATGCTGTGACATGGATGGAGTTGGAAAACATTATCCTAAGTGAACTTTTGCACCTAAGCCAGGTGCAAAAGGACAAATAGTGCATGATTCCACTTGTGTGAAGCACCTAGAATAGTCACACTCAAAGAGACAGAAATTAGAACAACGGTTAGTTACCAAGAGAAGGAGACGGAAAAATACGGAGTTAGTGTTCAACGGGTACAATTTCAGTTTGGGATGATGACAAAGTTCTGGAGATGGGCAGAACGGATAGTTTCACAACACTGTGGATATATTTAGTGTCACCGAATTACGTGCTTAACAATGGTTAAAATGGTAAGGTTTTTTTTTTTTTTTAAGATTTATTTATTTATTCATGAGAGACACACAGAGAGAGGCAGAGACATAAGCAGAGGGAGAAGCAGGCTCCCCACGGGCATCCCATGTTTTCCTTCTTTTAATTTCTTTTAGTTGAACCATTATTTCTTTAAAATAACAAAATGAGGGATCCCTGGGTGGCTCAGCGGTTTAGCTTCTGCCTTCAGCCCAGGGCATGATCCTGGGGACTTGCGATCAAGTCCCCCATCAGGCTCCCTGTGTGGAGCCTGCTTCTCCAGCTGCCTGTGTCTCTGCCTCTCTCTGTGTCTCTCATAAATAAATAAAATCTTTAAAATAAAATAAAATTTCGGATCTCAGTTGCACTTACCCCGACAAGAGCCCCATAGCTCTATGTGGCTCAGGGCTACCCTATCGGATGGCACAGACAGAGAACATTCCCATCATAGCAGAAGGCTCTATCGGACAACACCGGCCTACATGTGGTGAGATCCAGTAGGAGGTTCCTGCAAAAGCCCCGGCGGGAAGCGGTGTTGACAACGTTGTGCAGACAGTGCCCCAGTAATGGAGAGAAGGAGTGAGACCCAACAGGTATTTATGCCGTAGAATCCTGAGAACCCGGCTGGTGGGGAATGACAGAGAGAGACCCTCCAGGATTCCCGGCTTCTGGCTGGGGTGAGATCAGAGGGGCAGCGAGTGCACAGGGAATGACAGGCCTCATTTGGGCATATGCGGGAGCTGTGGGAGGGGGCCTCTGGGTGGACACTCACAGCGGGTGACTGGGCGTCCAGGATGGAAGCTCCGGGTCCATATCTCATAGATTCCAGTCCATCTGCATTTATGACTCACCTGTGTCCACCAGGGTTCTCCTTCATTGCCAGGTCTGGAAACAGAGACAAATGGGGCTCAGCCCCTGCCTTCAGAGGCCCACAGTTGGCTGGAATTTGGCTTAGACCATGGACCAGCCAGAAGCCACGGCTTCCTGTGGCCAGAGCCGTGGCATAGTGAGAATGGAAGTAAGAGGCAAAAACAACGAGCAAGACAGGAGCTGTCAATTCCCGAGTCCTGACCCCCAGCCATCCTGATGAATGCACAGAATAAATTTGTCGAGTGACCCAGGGGTGCTCTTAACCTTCCCCTCACCTTAACCTTAGCCACGTCCTGTGTTTCCCTGAGATCCTCTCCTCAGGATAGGATTGCTATGAAGCTAAAACAGAGACGGCCGACCTCAACATGCAGCACAGAGGTTAAGGCATAGCAGGTGCTCCATAAATTTTAACCGTAAGGATTATTACTTGCAAGTTCCATAAAAGCAATGCAGGAAAGGCCCAAAGCAGAGTCTTCACAAAGCTCTCATGCCGGTTAGCATTCTTACTTGTGAACACTAACTGATTCAGCAAATCTTGTTCTGAATACATGCGTGCCCGTCCCCGTGCTAGGAACTAGAGATAAGAAGAGAAGCAGAGGCTACCTCGACCTTGAAGCTCACAGTCCAAAGGGGAGGCAGCATGAAGGGTGCCTTAGAGGAGGGCAGTATGGGGCCTGTGGGAACTCAGAGCGGAGCAGTGTGGTGACAGCTGAGCAGGGTATAGAATGATGAGCAGGAGCTGGCCAGAGAATGCAGGGTGAGGCATGAGTTTCAAGAAAAGGGATAAACCTAAGGAGAAAGACGATGGTGGTGGGGCTGGAGGGGTCATGGGGGCAAACAGATCCAGAGAGGTGAGCAAGAGCTCCTGCTGAAGCCTTTGGGTACTAAGCGAAGGAGTTTGGTTTTTAGCTTGAAATCTCTGGGAAGCACTGAGGGATTTTTTTTTTTTTTAATTTATTTATGATAGTCACAGAGAGAGAGAGAGAGAGGCAGAGACACAGGCAGAGGGAGAAGCAGGCTCCATGCACCGGGAGCCTGATGTGGGACTTGATCCCGGGTCTCCAGGATCGTGCCCTGGGCCAAAGGCAGGCGCCAAACCGCTGTGCCACCCAGGGATCCCACACTGAGGGATTTTAAAAAGCGAAGCGGTCAATATGCACTCCAGAACGGATAAAATGAAAAATATTAAAAATATTCCATGGTAGTGAGCAAGCTGGTGGGCATGCCTATTGGTTCAAGTACTCTGAAAAATTGTTCTGTTTCTGTAGAATCTACTAGCATCGGACATATGTCTAGTCTATGACCTAGCATGTCTACTCATGGGTCTATACATGACAGAAATACATACAAAAACATGTGCAAGGGGCGCCTGGGTGGTTTAGCCGGTTAAGCACCTGACTTTAGCTCAAGTTGTGACCTCAGGGTCCAGGAATGGAGCTCCAAGATGGGCTCCCTGCTCAGCGGGGAATCTACTTCTCCCTCTGCCCCTCCCCTCTCTTGTGTGTGTTCTCTTTCTCTCTCTCAAATAAATGAAATCTTTAAAACAAAACAAAAACAAAACAAAAAAAAAAAAAAAAAAAAGGAGAGAAAAGCTTTCTCTTAAAGAAACCAAAACAAGGGCAGCCCTGGTGGCCCAGCGGTTTAGCACCGCCTTCGCCTTCAGTCCCAGGCGTGACCCAGATTCCTGGGATGGAGTCCCACATCCGGCTCCTTGCATGGAGCCTGCTTCTCTGCATCTCTCTCTCTCTCTCTCTCTGTCTCCCTCTGTGTTTCATGAATAAATAAAATCTTTTTAAAAGTGGCTGAAATGGGGGATCCCTGGGTGGCGCAGCGGTTTAGCGCCTGCCTTTGGCCCAGGGCACAATCCTGGAGACGCGGGATTGAATCCCACGTCGGGCTCCTGGTGCATGGAGCCTGCTTCTCCCTCTGCCTGTGTCTCTGCCTCTCTCTCTCTCACTGTGTGCCAATCATAAATAAATTTAAAAAAAAATTTTTTTAAAAAGTGGCTGAAATGTTAAATTTATCTTTTATAGTTGACCCATAAGAAAGTGAAAACAAATTATAGAGCCTGGGATCGCCTCGGTGACTTGGCGGTTAAGTGCCTGCCTTTGGCCCAGGGTGTGATCCTGTGGTCCCGGGATGGAGTCCCACATCGGGCTCCCTGCGCGGAGCCTGCTTTTCCCTCTGCCAATGTTTCTGCCTGTCTCAGTGTGTCTCTCATGAAAAAATAAATAAAATTTAAAAAAATTCAGAGAGCCCTACAATATAGGGTGTACTTTGATTTAGTGTGTACTTTAATGTAAACTGCAGACTTTAGTTATTACTAATGTTTCAATATTCATACACCAGTTGCATCAAGTGATACAAATGTGAGTATCAACCCCATGAAAGTGTGCATGGGTGTAGGGAATATGTCGCAGTTTTCTGTACTTTCCACTCGATTTTTCTTTTTCTTTTTCTTTTTTCCACTTGATTTTTCTATAAAGCTAAGACTATTGTTAAAAATAAAATCTGGGGCAGCCCTGGTGGTGCAGCGGTTTGGCTCCGCCTTCAGCCCAGGGCGTGATCTGGAGACTAGGGATCGAGTCCCACATCGGGCTCCCTGCGTGGAGCCTGCTTCTCCTTCCACCTGTGTCTCTGCCTCTCTCTCTCTCTCTCTCATGAATAAATAAATAAAATATTTTTTAAAAATCAAATCAAAAAAATAAAAAATAAAAAAAAATAAAAATCAAATCAAATCAAATCTTGGGGTCCCTTGGTGGCTCAGTCGGTTAGGCATCTGCCTTCAGCTCAGGTCATGATCCCAGGGTTCTAGATGCAGCCAGGCTCTGGACTCTCTGCTCAGCGGGGAGTCTGCTTCTCCCTCCCCTCTGCCTCTCCCCCTGCTGGTCTGCTCTTCCTCTCTCTTTCTATCTCAAATAAATACAATCTTTTAAGTAATAAATAAAAAATAAAATCTGTTAATTAACAAAATATTCCGTGACCAAAAAAAGAGTACACACAGCATGATTTCATTTATAGAAAGAACAAAAACAGACCCAAGTAATGTACACTATTAGAACTTGGGGTTGTAGTTACCCTTGGGTAACGAGGGGTTACCCAAGGGGGTTCTGGGGTGCTGGTCATGTTCTTTCTCTTGATCTGAGGGCTGGTTATGTGGCTTTGTTAAATCTGTAAAAATTCAAGTTGTACATGACAGCTGTGCTTTTCTGCATGGTTCTTATCATTGAATAAACGTTTTAAGATTTTTATTAAAAATAAAAAGATAAGTAGAAGTTCAAATACTTTACGTAGATACTCCGTCCTCAAGGAAGAGGACCAGGAGTCCCCTCTCCATAGGTGTGGGCCATTCACAGTGACTTCTTCCAAGGAGCACAGTATGGTAAGGAGTGGAAAGAATGACTCACCACGAAGAAACTTGACAAACACTACTTCAACAGGTTGATTAAGGCCAACATCAACCATCCTGAGTCAGGCTGACAATATCTAGCCTTGACATGATGTGAGTAAGATGGCACTTTACTTCTATGGTCCTCCTGCCAATAACCCATAACCCCAGCCTCAACGTGAGAGAAGCAGACAGTTTCCAGTACTGGGCCTCCTGTGGAATACCACAGTATTCCAGTATTTCCAGTATTTTCAGGCCAGTATTCCTGAAAACTGTCAAGGTCATCAAAAACAAAGATAGTCAGAAACGTCACAGCCAAGGGGAGCTTAACGACACATGGTCACTCAGTATAATGTGGTGTCTTCCTCGATGGGATCCTGGAACAGGAGAGGACATCAGGCTAAAACTAAGGAGATTGAATAAAGCACGACTTTAGTTCATTAAGGAGTGAGCGCCAGAGAGGGGGAGAGGGAGAGGGAGACGGGGTGAGGGAGGGAGGGAGGCAGGGAGGGAGGTGGGGAGGGAGACGCAGGCAGACCGAGAGCGGTGTTCCCTAAAACTCAGCCTCGGCTCAGACCCTGATCTTTTTATTGCGTGAGCGGAACCTAGTAGAGACACAGACTGAAGACTGTCGTCCTTTCTCTCAGCCGCGGTCCTCACACCTGCTCGGCGGCTCCTCCAGACTCCCCAGCCGTGGCCCTGACTGCGGCCCAGATTGAGCACACAGCTTTCTCCTTTTCAGGAATGAGAGAGCCCAGTCCCGTCTAAATCTAAATTTGCTCCTCACATCCAGTCTGGGGCGTGTTCTCAGCCTTCTGCGGACCCGACGAGACCCCACGGGGAGGGGAGAAGTCTGCTCTGTTTCTGTGCTCCTTCCTCCCCCGGCCCCCCACCTTGCAGGCCTCTCCACCTGGATGGGTGCAGGGGGAGGGTGCTGGAGGAGACACCAATCTCTATCCGGCTGGTGCTGTGTATCTTCTCCCTGGGTGAAGGGTGCCCTTATGGAGCAGGTGTTCCCCTGCGGGCTTTTCATCAAGTGCCTTAGGGTCCCCGCTGTCCTGCACATCACAGAGTTCCTAAGTGGCTCCTGGACTCTGGCTGACCTCCTGCCCCCCCGGCTCACCCCCACCCTGTGGCTTCTAGGGTCTCCTCTGCAGTGAGCCCCCATGCATGCAGCTTGAGTCCAGCGCCTTCAGGATGCCTACCTGGCTCTCGGGAGACTCATATCCTCGTATTGCACCCCACTGTGTCACGCAGGCTGCCCTCTGCTGCCCCCACCATCACAGCTGCTCCCCCCACAATCCAGGGATACATTTCAAGCAGGTACACAGTGTGCTGGTCCAGGGGACAGCCTTCTTCTTCTTCTTCTTCTTCTTCTTCTTCTTCTTCTTCTTCTTCTTCTTCTTCTTCTTCTTCTTCTTCTTCTTCTTCTTCAAGATCTTATTTATTTATTCATGACAGACACACAAAGAGAGAGGCAGAGACTCAGGCCAAGGGAGAAGCAGGCTCCATGCAGGGAGCCCGACATGGAACTTGAACCTGGGGCTCCAGGATCATGCCCTGAGCTGAAAGCAGGTGCTCACCTGCCAAGCCACCCAAGCGTCCCTCTAATTCCATCACTAAACAGAATCATTTAGCAGTAAGTTGCAGAAATCGTGGCACCTCACCCCTGAATGCTCAACCTTAGTCGCCTAGGATTTCCTACGATATCCTCCCACATAATTGCAGTGCTATGTTCATGACTAAGAAAATTCACATTAGGGGCACCTGGAGGCCCAGTCTGCCTTCCACCCCCACTTGCCCCCCACAGTCAGCAGGAGTCTGCTTCTCCCTCTCCCTCCGCCCCTCCCCCCACTTATGACCTTGCGAGCTTGCTCTCAAATAAATAAAATCTTTAAAAAAAAGAAACCTCACATTAATTCCATAATATTTTCTAATCTCCTGTCCATGCTTATGTACCCCCAATTGTCCCAAAAATGTCTTTTGTAACTTTAAACAGTTTTTAGGTCCAGGGTCCCATGAAATTGTACATATAGCATTTGGTTGTTTTGTTTCTTCACTCTTCACCTAGAAAAAGACCTTTTTTTAAATTTTTTATTTTATTTTTTTAAAGATTTTATTTATTTATTCATAGACACAGAGAGAGAGACAGAGACACAGACAGAGGGAGAGGGAGAAGTAGGCTCCATGCAGGGAGCCCGATGTGGGACTCGATCCCAGGTCTCCAGGATCACACCCAAGGCTAAAGGCGGCACCAAACTGCTGCGCCATCAGGGCTGCCGTTGAAAAGGACCTTTTAAAAAAAAATTATATTGACTGTTTTGAAGAATTTAAGCCCGTTTCCATGAGGAACAGCCCATAGCATGGATATTCTTCACTTGATTTTAAGTTTTTTATCATCTCTTATAAGGATAGAGGAGGGCAAAGGAGTTGCCCTTTAGAATGCAGGGTCTTTATTGTCTCTTGTTTTTATTTATTTTTTTAAAAAGATTGTATGTATTTATTCATGAGAGACACACACACACACACACACACAGAGGCAGAGACACAGGGAGAGGTAGAAGCAGGCTCCCCGCAAGAGGCCAGATGTGGGGCTCAATCTAGGGACCCCAGGATGAGGCCCCGAGCCGGAGGCAGACGCTCAACCGCTGAGCTACCCAGGAGTCCCTGTCTCTTGTTTTAGATTAAGGACTTGGACTGAAATTCAGAGATGGCCAGAACATGCCCATTCCCTACCTGGTTGTGCAGGGTGTTGCAGGGGTGCTACAGAGCACGCTTCCCAAGAGGAGCACATCCGCCTGGACAGAGGAGGGTCCCTCCTCATGGGTGCAGTGAGAAAGGAACCTGGAACAACCCAGGAGACTTGTTTTCAGCACCTTGTCCTGCCCTTGAGAGAAATAAGTAGGCTGATCCTGGATCCTGAGAAGAGCTGGATGTTCCTCCCTAGCGACATGGCATCTCTCCCTGAAGACCTGCCCTGGGTAGTAGATGGAGCCAAGAGAACATGGCCCAAGGCCAAGGGCTGAGCCTTCCAGCTTCATTTGGTAACTGATATCAGGTGGCCAGGATGGCTGGGCCAATCTGAGAGAGGGTGGTATTTATAAAAGGCCTCCTCCCCCAGGGGCCAGAAGCTCTGTACCAGCCTCCACAATCCTACTGATCTCAAGCTCCTGCCTCTACAGGTACGTTTCTTGAGCTCATTTTCCAGTCCCTGAAACTCTACCATATATCCTGGGAACAGTGGAGTTGGAGGAATGAAAGGACCTGAGGTTAGGTGTAGGAGGCCTGAATTCAAGGCCTCCCTGCCCAGCTCCAAACCTCAGTTTCTCCATTTTGAAATTAGCGGCTTGGACTGGACCATCTTAAGGGCCCTTGGAGTGATTCAAATGGAGAAATGGGGAGGGATCCCCACCTGGACGAGGGCAGCCGAGGCTCTGGCTGCAGCCCAACCTCAGGCTCTGAGATTATGAGGGGATGGGGACTCATCCTCAGAGGAGGTGTCTCCTGGGGTGTGGTAAAGAATGCCTCGGGCAAGGGGCATCACCAGTCATTTGCATCAGCCTGGGATGTTGGCCCCCTCCGTGTTGCTGCGGGGGAGCAGCTCCCTGTACCCTGGGTAGAAGGAGGTATTGGCAGGAAGCCAGTATGGACAGGGACTGCTTGGCATGATGTCCAGCATGACCTTGAGCTGGGGCCTGGTAAGGGGGCTTCCTGTTTTCAAGTGTCAGTTGCCTCCACTCCAGCCTCAGAATTGGAAACTAAGGTGATGGCACAGGGGAGGCACAGGGGAGGTGATTCCCTCAGGTTGGGAATTTTGAGGCTCCTTTCCAGGCCTGAGATTCTGTGATGCTCTAACGATGAGCTCCGGGCACACAGGACCCAGGGCGGATGTATCTTAGTCTTTCTGGTGTCCAGCGGGGAGCCAAGCACTGAACAGGTGCCAGTGTGGATTGACTGAGTGAGTGAATGAATGATTGGCTGCAACTTGACACTTGGCTTGGCTCCTCCTTCTTCTTCCCCAGTAGTTGATACAGATGGCATTGTCCCAGATGGCCACAGAGCTTCTCCTGGCCTCCACCATCTTCTGCTTGATACTCTGGGTGGTCAAGGTCTGGCAACCTCGGCTTCCCAAAGGCCTGAAGAGTCCACCGGGGCCCTGGGGCTGGCCCCTGCTTGGGAACGTGCTGACCTTGGGCAAGAGCCCCCACCTGGCGCTGTCCAGGCTGAGCCAGCGTTATGGGGACGTGCTGCAGATCCGCATCGGCTCCACCCCCGTGCTGGTGCTCAGCAGCCTGGACACCATCCGGCAGGCCCTGGTGCGCCAGGGGGATGATTTCAAGGGCCGGCCCGACCTCTACAGCTTCTCTCTGGTGACCGAAGGTCAAAGCATGTCCTTCAGCCCAGACTCCGGACCAGTGTGGGCTGCGCGCAGGCGCCTGGCTCAGAACGCACTCAACACCTTCTCCATTGCCTCCGACCCGGCTTCCTCGTGCTCTTGCTACCTGGAAGAGCATGTGAGCAAGGAGGCCGAGGCCCTTCTCAGCAGGCTGCAGGAGCAGATGGCAGAGGTTGGGCGCTTTGATCCCTACAACCATGTGCTGCTGTCAGTGGCCAATGTCATTGGTGCAATGTGCTTTGGGCACCACTTCTCTCAGAGAAGTGAGGAAATGCTCCCCCTCCTAATGAGCTCCAATGATTTTGTGGAGACCGCCTCCTCCGGGAACCCGTTGGACTTTTTCCCCATTCTCCAATATATGCCCAACTCAGCCCTGCAGAGATTCAAGAACTTCAACCAGACGTTCGTGCAGTCCCTGCAGAAAATTGTCCAGGAACACTATCAAGACTTTGATGAGGTGAGCCCAGGGTGCTGGTGGTGAGGGGGTACCCTGCAGAGCATGGGTGTGGCCCCTCTCACCCAGCTTTGAGGTACACACACAGCTGATGTGCTGCCAAGGCCTAGGAAGCCTCTGGAACATCTGGGACCAATCTTTCTCCCTCTTGGGGCTCAGATTCCTCATCCAATTGCCTCCGTCTTGGGGTTGCTCAAAGTCCCAGAGATATTTGGCTGTGAATGGGGCCCTGGCAAAGTTCCACAATGTGGGGGGCTGTTACCATGAGAAGGCTTTTGTTCTTCAGGAACCCGAACCCTGACGGGGGCTTATCCACACCTAGGTAGCACTTGGCTGCCAGTACTCTCCACAAGCTCTTCCTTTGAAATTGGACCCCTGGGGTTGTTGGGAGGGAAGGTATCCAGGCTGCTACCAGTTACTCCTGTAAGCCCAACCTACTGCCTGGAATCCAGGTGGCAGTGCCATATAGGGTACGGCAAGGTCCAACCTGGAAGTGCTATGGTGCCCCTAAGCTTGTGTCCCCACAGCACAGTGTCCAGGACATCACAGGCGCCCTCTTGAAGCACAGTGAGAAGAGCTCCAGGACTAGTGATGGCCACATCTCCCATGAGAAGATAGTCAACATTATCAACGACATTTTTGGGGCCGGTAGGAACCAGACCCACGTCCCTTCCATCCATCCATGCCTGTTGTTCGACCACAGACTTGTCCAGCCCTTGAGTCCATCAGATAATTTGCCAACTATACCCCAGATAGTGCAGGACACAGACATCTGGCCCATGTTCAGGGTTCTGAGTCCAGGTCATGCCAACAATTCCCAGTGGAAATTCAACTAAGTCCCTGTCTGTTTCTGGGCCTCAGTTTCCCCACGTGAACAATAAGGGGTGCTCATGTAATTCTAGCAGCTAATTATAAAACTAGGAGACCCAGTCTCTACTCTCCGGAAAATCATGGGTGGTGGAGGATGTACTTGGAAGGAGACAGAGAAAGCAATGCTTGGTACGTAAGTGCTGGATCCTTAGTAAATGTTGGTTTCTTGTTCTTGTCTTCCCCCTTCCTCACCTTGCATCATGCTGCCTAGGATTTGACACTGTCACAACGGCCATTTCCTGGAGTCTTATGTACCTTGTGGCAAACCCTGAGATACAGAGAAAGATCCAGAAGGAGTTGGGTATGCGGTAGAGATGCACAAGCTAAGAGAAGCTTGAGATCCCCAGGTTCTTTGTTCAATGACATATAGCTGTTGTGTGCCTACCATGTGTAAGCCCTGGGCATACACTGGTGCCCACCCTTGCCTAGAACATGCTGGGGGTAGGGTGGTTACTGGGCCTTAGATATATAACAGACAGTACTATGTAATAGGGGACTTAGATACCATGAAGCAGTCGGGGCAGCCCTAAGCCCGGTTTGGTCTTCTGTGTTCTGCAGACACGGTGATTGGCAGGGCACGGCAGCCTCGCCTCTCTGACAGGCCCCAGCTGCCCTTAATGGAGGCCTTCATCCTGGAGATCTTCCGACACACCTCCTTTATCCCCTTCACCATCCCCCACAGGTAAGGCCTGCTTCTTCTGCCTTGCCACCTTTGTAGCCTTCACCATGTTTCTTCCTCCCATCTTCTCAGCCCTGGATCTGGCTCAGACCTCGGCCTCTCACTTCTGGCCACGTCACCAAGTTCCCCTCAGCCTCTTGGCTGCCGACAACCAATCCAACCATGATCAAACTACCCAGCTTTCAGGAGAAAGTCACACTGCTGATCTCAGCTCTCATTCACCTCTGCTCACATTCCTTTCCTGCAAGTACTCTCAATCCACCCGGGCTGGCCTCGCTGTACCTCCCCAGCATGATGCGGTCAACCTCCAATTTTGCTTATGCTGGACCTTCTGCCTGGAATGCCTTTTAACCTCTTCTCCCACCACCTGAATCTTACCCTTGCCCAAGGTCAATCCTGACACAAACTTCCCCTTCACTATCAGGCTTTCTTGACTCATCCAGCTGGCACAGCTTCATTCTCTGATATATTGTAGGACTTTCAGCCATTTGTCCTTGATTATGTCCTGGGATTTTAACAACATCAAGAGACTTAGTGAACATTTACTCTTACCCATATGTTGGTCTATTTATTCCCAGAGTAGAAGGTCTGACTCCTCAGTCAGGCTGGGAACTACCCAGGGATACTCCAGACTGCCAGTTTCTTGGCTTCAGAGGATGGCCAAGTGCACAGCTGGACACAAACAAAGGTTTAGTGAACACTTGCTGAAGTTGAAGAACAGAAGCTGAGGAAGAGGAAGGATAGTTTCACCCCTTCCGTGCTCCTGATAGTCCCTCCCAGTGTAGGACATAGAGACTGTGGGGGACAAGCTATTGGGGTGGAAGAAGGAGCAAGTAGATCCCAGAGACACACCCCAGTGTTCCTGCCCTGAGCCTGACAGAGCCCTCTTCCCTCCTCAGCACAACAAAGGACACAACCTTAAAGGGCTTCTACATCCCCAAGGAATGCTGTGTCTTCATAAACCAGTGGCAGGTCAATCATGACCAGTGAGTATACCTCCCCCATTGAAAAATATATGAGGCTCAGCAGTCAGGAAGGCTATTTGTCCCCCTGGGAACTGGGTATAATACAGGAATGGGGTCTCAATGGCTATATATATAGTATGTTCTTTTAAAAAAAAAAAAAAAGATTTTGTTTATTTATTTGAGACAAAGCATGAGAGAGAGAGATCACAAGCAAGGAGAGGTAGAGAGAGAAACAGACTCCTCGCTGATGCGGGCTCAATCTCAGGACCCTGGGATCATGACCTGAGCTGCAGGCAGGTGCCCTATGTAATGTGTTCTAAGTAACAAAATTGAGGTCTATATTTCTCAAACATTAGTGTACATAGGAAATGACCAGAGGTTGGTTAGGTTAGGGTGCCTATCCCCTAAGATTCCACTTCGGTAAGTAAAGTGGAACATCTCAGGTGATTGTGATGTCAATGGTCTACCGACCTCTCTTTGGAAAATCCCACTCTAGCCTACAGGTAGGGGGACCATATAATTTACCATCCAAATTGAGGTACTTCTGAGGAAAAGGGATGCTGTCAACAGTTATTCCAAAACAATAAAGCATAAACCAGGAGGTACAGCTGATACTCCTTGTGTTCAGTAGGATGGAGATAATGTTTTCCTTCTTTTTTTTTTAAGATTTATTTATTTATTTATTTATTTATTTACTTATTTATTTATTCATGAGAGACACACAGAAGGGGCAGAGACATAAGCAGAGGGAGAAGCAGGCTCCCCACAGGGAGCCTGATGTGGGACTCGATCCCAGATCCTGTGATCATGCCCCGAGCCAAAGGCAGACACCCAACCGCTGAGCCACCAGGCATCCCATGTTTTCCTTCTTTTAATTTCTTATAGTTGAACCATTATTTCTTTAAAATAACACTATGATAAAGCACCATTAACAGGGTCGTTTTAGAGACAGCTTTGTAAAAGAAATAAGTTTGAAAGTATATCTCGGTTCCTCTCTCCACTCTCTTCTCATTACTCTTGATCTATTCTAACCCTTGTGCTATCAACAGAAGTCTTGCTCAGGCTTTTCCTCCTAGGGTCTCCCTAGCCCAGAAATCCCGACTCCTCTGTTCCTCTTGCAGAGAGGTGTGGGGGGATCCATTTGCATTCCGGCCAGAGCGATTCCTCACTGCAGATGGCACCACCATCAACAAGACCTTGAGTGAGAAGGTGATGCTCTTTGGCATGGGCAAGCGCCGGTGCATAGGAGAGGTCCTGGCCAAGTGGGAGATCTTCCTCTTCCTAGCCATCTTGCTGCAGCGGCTGGAGTTCAGCGTGCCAGCAGGTGTGAAAGTAGACCTAACCCCCATCTATGGGCTGACCATGAAGCACACCCGCTGTGAGCATGTCCAGGCACGGCCACGCTTCTCCATCAAGTGAAGGCACCAGCATGCCAAGGCAGAGGGAGGGGAAGGATCACCCATGGGGCCTCAACCCTTGTTTTTTTTTCCTTCTTCTTAAATAAAAGTTTCATTGAGGTATAATACACACACCATACATCTCGTCTTCTTAATGTATACAGTCCAATGGCTTTTAGTCTGTTCACAGATCTTTGGGGGTTCCTGGCCCCAGTTTCAACATGGGGGTCCCTCTTCCCCACAACACCAAACAGTTCTCAGACACCAACAGGGTGTCCAAGAATTCAACTCGATTCTGACACTATCTACCCAGAGATAGCAAGCTTACACTTCACAGGTTAAGGGCTCAAACCTACAAGACTACCCCCCACCCCTGACTTCAGTTGCCAGTCACAAGCCCCAGGCTGTTATCAGCTGCGCTTCTGACCAATCAACTTCAGATTGGAGGCTCCAACGGCCTCCTTCTTACGTTCTTTAATTTGCTAGAGTGGCTCACAGAACTCAAGGAAACACTTTTGTTTACCAGTTTATTAAAGGATATGACAAATGATATGAGTCAACAGCCAGATAAAGAGATACACAGGGCGAGACATGGGGAAGAAGGCACAGAGCTTCCGAGCCCTCTCCAAGCACATCACTCTTGCCATTCTCCGCGTGTTCACCAACCTGGAAGCTCTCAACCCCAATCCTTTTGGGATTTTATGGAGGCTTCATTGCATACTCAGGACTGTCTTTGGCCATTGGCTGATTGATCCTCCAGACCTTTACCCCTCCTTGGAAGTCAGGGAGTAGGACTGATCTAACGTTCTAATCACATGGTTGGATCTCCTGGCAACCAGTTCCCACCCTTGAGTGCAGTTCAAAAGTTATCTATGTGAATATAACAAAAGACACCTTCATTAATCTCAACACTTAGGGAATTCCAAGGGTTTGGGGAGCTCTGAGCCAGGATCTGTGGACAAAGACCAAATATATATGAGAAATATATTTTGGTCATCTGAGTGACCAACCCTACATTTCTTATAAATCACAATATCACAATAGAGTTGTACTACCACACCGTAATCAATTTTAGAACCTTCTCATAAAAAAAGAAGAACCTTCTCATCAACTGGAAAAGCAATCCCATTCCTGTTACCAGTCCCTCCCCATTTCCCCAAACTCACCTCCATGTCCCACCGGTTCTAGGCAACTACTAATCTACTTTTTGTCTCTATAGATTTGCCTACTGTGGACATTTCAAACAAATGCAATTATATAACTAGTGGTCTTTTGTTACCAGCTTCTTCACTTAGTGTAATGTTTTCAAGCTTCATCTATGTTGCAGTGTACATCAGGAAGCCCTGGTTTCTTGAGTTGTAAGAGTAGGTCCAGGTTTGTTTCCTCAATCATTGGTGGGCACATTATTCACTGCTCTCTTTTCTCTCCTTTCCTGTTTGACCCAAGTCTTTGAACACTTGAGGGGAACATGAAGGAAGGGACCAACCCTTGTGGGCCAAACCCCGATGGCTAAATAGAGAGTCCGTCATGTCCCATCTTCAAAACATCTGACTTCTCACAAGGCCTTGATTTCTTCATGCACAGTGAAGGGAGGATAAGCTCCCAGAAGCACTTGGGTTACCTGAAAAAGGCCCAGGTCTCACCAAAAGGCATTATCAAAAGAATGAAAACATAAGCCACAGAATAGGAGAAAATATTTGCAAATCATATATCTGATAAGGGATTAATATCCAGAATATACAAAGAAATCCTACAAAGTGACAATAAGAAAACAAACAACTCAATTAAAAAATGGGTCAAAGAGGCGGATCCCTGGGTGGCGCAGCGGTTTGGCGCCTGCCTTTGGCCTAGGGCGCGATCCTGGAGACCCGGGATCGAGTCCCACGTCGGGCTCCCGGTGCATGGAGCCTGCTTCTCCCTCTGCCTCTCTCTCTCTCTGTGTTACTATCTAAATTAAAAAAAAAAAAATGAGTCAAAGACTTGAATAGACTTCTCTAAAGAAGATATGCAAGAGGACAACAAGTACATGAAAAGTTGCCAAACATCATTAGTTATTAGGGAAATGCAAGTCAAAACCACAGTGAGATACCACTTCATACATGCTAGAATGGTTATAATAAAATTTAAAATCTAGATGGCTATAAATATAACTTGTTATATATATACATATATATATAATTTAAAGATTTTATTTATTTACTCATGAGAGACACAGAGAGAGAGAGGCAGAGACACAGGCAGAGGGAGAAGCAGACTCCATGCCGGGAGCCCAACGTGGGACTCGATCCTGGGTCTCTCGGATCGGGCCCTGGGCTGAAGGCGGTGCTAAACCTCTGAGCCACCCGGGCTGCCCAATACCCCACTTTCATTAAGGACAGATCATCCAGATAGAAAATCAATAAGGAAGCATTGGCTTTTAATGACATGTTAGACTAGATGGAGTTAACAGATATATAAAGAACATTCCATCTAAAAGCAAGAGAATGTACATTCTTCTCAACTATACATAGAATATATATTTTAAAAGATTTTATTTATTTTTTTAAAATATTTTATTTATTTACTCATGAGACACACACACAAAGAGGCAATGACACAGGCAGAGGGAGAAGTAGGCTCCATGCAGGGAGCCCGACGTGGGACTCGATCCCATGTCTCCAGGATCACGCCCTGAGATGAAGGCAGCGCTAAACAGCTGAGCCACCTGGGCTGCCCAGAATATTCTTTTTTAAAAAGATTTTATTTATTTAAGAGAGAGAGAGAGCATGAGTAGGGGGAAGGGTAGAGGGAGAGGGACATGCAGAGTCCCTACTGAGCAAGGAGGCTGACTTGGGGCGCACTCCCAGAACCCTAAGATCATAACCTGAGCTGAAGTCATATGCTTAACCATCTGAACCACCCAGGTACCCCAGAGCACTCTATGATAGACCACATGGTTGGCACAAACGAGTCTTAATAAACTTGAAAAGACTGAACTCCTATGAAGCGTGTTTTCACAATGGTATGAATCTAGAAATCAACAAACACACGGAGGTTCAACAGCATGCTACCGAACAACCAATGAGTCAAAGAAGAAATCAACAGAGAAAGAAAAAATTACTTTGAAGGGTTTCTGAGTGACACAGTTGGTTAAGCATCTGACTCTTGGTTTTGGCTCAGATTGTGATCTCAGGGTCATGATCCAGCCCTGCGTGGGGCTCCATGCTTAGCACAGTGTCTGCTTGGATTTCTCTCTCCCTCTCCCTCTCCCTCCGCCCTCCCCCCATGTATCTTTTCTCTCTCTCAAATAAATAAATCCTTTTTAAAAATACCTTGAGAGAAATAAAAATGGAAACATAATATACCAAAACTGTAGCAGAAACAGTTCTAAGAGGGAAGTTCATAGCAATAAAGGCATACCTCAAGAAACAAGAAAATATCAAATAAACAATCTAACTTTACACCACAAGGAACTAGAAAAATAAGAACAAATGGAGCCCTATGTTAGTAGAAGAAAGGAAATAATGAAGGTAAGAGTGGAAATAAATGAAATAGGGAGTAAAAAGACAATGGAAAAGATCAATGTAAAGATGAACAAAACTGACATGCCTTTAGCTAGACTCACGAAAAAACTCACGAGAAAATAAGAGACTCAAATCAATAGAATCATAAATGAAAGAGGAGGGCAGCCCATGTGGTTCAGCAGTTTAGTGCCACCTTTGGCCCAGGGCCTGATCCTGGAGACCCGGGATCGAGTCCCGAATTGTGCTCCCTGCATGGAGCCTGCTCCTCCCTCTGCCTGTCTCTGCCTCTCTCTCCCTCTCTTTCTCTCTCTCTCTGTCTGTCTCATGAGTAAATAAATAAAATCTTTAAAAAAAATGAAAGAGGAGACTTACAACTGATACCACAGAAATACAAAGGATCATCAGATGACTATGGACAAAAATATGCCAACAAATCAGACAACCTGGAAGAAATGAATAAGTTCCTAGAAACATGTAACCTACTAAGACTGAATCATGAAGAAATAAAAAAGTCTGAAGATGCTGATTACAGATTAAATCAGTAATCAAAAACTTCTCTGTAGGGACACCCGGGTGGCTCAGTGGTTGAGCATCTGCCTTTGGCTCAGGGCGTGATCCCGGAGTCCCGAGATCGAGTCCCACATCGGGCTCCCTGCATGGAGCCTGCTTCTCCCTCTGCCTGTGTCTCTGCCTCTCTTTCTGTGTCTCTCATGAATAAAGAAATAAAATCTTAAAAAAGAAGGAAAGAAAAGGGCATAGTAATACTGTCACTATTTGCAGATGATGTGATATTAAATACATAAAACCCTAAAGACTCCACCAAAAAACAAAAACTTATTAAAACTGATCAATAATTTGATAAAGTTGCAGAATATAAAATTAATATACAGAAATCTGTTGCATTTCTATATACTAATAATGTAGTAGGAGAAAGAGAAATTAAGGGGTGCCTGGGTGGCTCAGTTGGTTAAGCATCTGGCTCTTGATTTCAGTTCAGATCATGATCATGGGGTTGTGAGGTGAAGCCCTATTGGGCTCCACACTAGACATGGAGCCTGCTTAAGATTCTCTCTCTCCCTTTCCCTCTGCCCCTCTCCCACCCACCCACATGCATGTGCTCTCTTTCTCTCTCTCTCAAAAAAAGAGAGGGCGGCCCAGGTGGCTAAGCGGTTTAGCACCACCTTCAGCCCAGGGCCTGATCCTGGAGACCTGGGATCAAGTTCTATATCCGGCTTCCTGCATGGGGCCTGCTTCTCCCTCTGCCTGTGTCTCTGCCCCTTCTCTCTCTCTCTGTCTCATTAATAAATAAATAAAATCTTAAAAAAATTTTAAAAAGAGTGAGAAATTAAGAACTCAATCTCATTTACCATTGCTTCAAAAACAATAATGGGAGTGTTCTTGGCTGGCTCAGTTTGTAGAGCAAGTGACCTTTGATCTCGGGGTTGTTGAGTTTGAGCACCGTGTTGGGTGTAGAGCTTACGTAAATAAACAAAAACAATAAAATACCTAGGAATAAATTTAATTTTTTTTTTTTTAAATTTTTATTTATTTATGATAGTCACAGAGAGAGAAAGAGAGAGAGGCAGAGACATAGGCAGAGGGAGAAGCAGGCTCCATGCACCGGGAGCCTGATGTGGGATTCGATCCCGGGTCTCCAGGATCGCGCCCTAGGCCAAAGGCAGGCGCCAAACCGCTGCGCCACCCAGGGATCCCACCTAGGAATAAATTTAATCAAGAAGATGAAAGACACATCCGCTGGAAACTGTAAGACATTGATAAAAAAAAAAATTGAAAAAGACCTGAGGCACCTAGGTGTCTCAGTCAGTTAAGCATCTGTCTTCAGCTCAGATCATGATCCTTGGGTCCTGGGATCGAGCTCCATATCAGGCTCCCTGCTCAGTGGGGCGCCTGCTTCTCCCTCAGCCCCTCCTCCTTTTTTCCAAAGAAGACATACAAATGGCCAAAAAGCACATGAAAAGGTGCTCAGCAACATGATCATCAGGGAAATGCAAATCAAACCACAATGAGCCACCTGGCACCTGTCAGAATGGCTATTGTCAAAAGGACAGGAAATAACAAATGTCGATGAGGATGTGGAGAAAAGGGAACTCTTGTGTCCAGTTGGTGCATATGTAACGTGGTAAGGCCACTATGGAAAACAGTAAGGGGTTCCTCAAAAACTCAAAAATAGAACTACTATATAATCCAGCAATTCCACTTCCAGGTATTTTTCCTACAAAGACACTAAAACAAAACAAAAGAACAACAACAACAACAACAACCCACTAACCTGAAAAGAGGTATGTACTCTCATATTCATTGCAACATTATTTACAGCATCCAAGATATGTAGCAACTTAAGTGTCTGTCAACAAAGGATGGATAAAGAAAATATGATTCAGGGACGCCTGGTGAGCTCAGGAGTTGAGCGTCTGCCTTTGGCTCAGGTCGTGATCCTGGGGTCCAGGGATTGAGTCCTGCATCAGACTCCTCGCAGGGACCCTACTTCTCTCTCTGTCTATGTCTTGGCCTCTCTCTCTCATGAATAAATCAATAAAATATTTTTAAAATGTACAGAAAAAAAAGAAAAAAAAAGAAAATGTGGTACATACACACACAGGAATATCATTCAGCCATGAAAAAGAAGGAAATCTTGCCATTTGTGACAATATGGATGAATCTTGAGGTCATATGCTAAGTAAAATAAGTCAGATCGCTTCTATATGTGAAATCTAAAAAACAAACAACAAACAAACTGAGCTCATAGATACGGAGACCAGATTGATGGTTTCCAGAGGGAGAGGGTAGAGGGAGAATAAAATGGAAGAAGAGGGTTAAAAGCTCAAACTTCTGGGGCATCTGGATGACTCAGTCAATGAAGTATCCGACTCTTGACTTCACCTCAGGTCATAATCTCGGGGTCACGGGCTCTGGGCTCAGCGAGAAGTCTGCTGGAGATTCTCTCTCTCTCTCTGTCTCTCTCTCTCCCCTGTTACATCTGCTCCTCCTCCCACTCACTCTCATGCTCTCTCTCTCTCTCTCAAATAAATAAAACTCTTTTTTTTAAAAGTACAAAGTTCCGGGGATCCCTGGGTGGTTCAGCGGTTTAGCGCCTGCCTTTGGCCCAGGGCGCGATCCTGGAGTCCCGGGATCGAGTCCCACGTCGGGCTCCCAGCATGGAGCCTGCTTCTCCCTCCTCCTGTGTCTCTGCCTCTCTCTCTATGTCTATCATAAATAAATAAATAAATATTAAAAAATTAAAAAAAAAAATAAAAGTACAAAGTTCCATCTATTAGAATAGATAAATTACTGGGATATAATGTACAGCATGGTGACCATAATTATATACTGTATCATATATTTGAAAGTTGCTATAAGAGGAAACCTAAAAGTTCTCATCACAAGAAAAAATGTGACTGTGTTTGGTGATGGGTGTTAACTAGACTTATTGTGGTGACCATTTTGCAACATATACAAACATTGAATCGCGTTGTGCACTGAAACTAATATATGTCAGTTATATGCAAGTTTTTAAAAAGCCAGTAAACAGCACGTGTTGGTGAGGAAGTGGATAAATGATAGCAGTGTGCATTTCTGGGAGGGATGTAAAATTGTGTCGTCATCGTAGACGGCAGTTCGGCAGTTCCTCCAAGGGTGAAACATAGAATCCCCGGACGACCCACCAGTTCTGCTCTTAGGTATACACCCAAAAGAACTGAAAACAGATGTTCAAACAAAAACTTGTACAAGAATGTTTGTCGCAACATTATTTTCCATGGTTCAAGGAGGAAACAGCCCAAGTGCACAACAGATGAACAGATAAAGTATCACATAGAAATACAGTGGAATATTATTTGGCCATAAAAAGGAATGACATCCTTGCCCATGCTGTGACATGGATGGAGTTGGAAAACATTATCCTAAGTGAACTTTTGCACCTAAGCCAGGTGCAAAAGGACAAATAGTGTATGATTCCACTTGTGTGAAGCACCTAGAATAGTCACACTCAAAGAGACAGAAATTAGAACAACGGTTAGTTACCAAGAGCTGGAGACGGAAAAATACGGAGTTAGTGTTCAACGGGTACAATTTCAGTTTGGGATGATGACAAAGTTCTGGAGATGGGCAGAACGGATAGTTTCACAACACTGTGGATATATTTAGTGTCACCGAATTACGTGCTTAACAATGGTTAAAATGTAAGGTTTTTTTTTTTTTTAAGATTTTATTTATTTATTTATTTATTTATGAGAGACACACAGAGAGAGGCAGAGACACAGGAAGAGGGAAAAGCAGTCTCCATGTGGGGAGCCCGATATGGGACTGAACCCCGAATCCCAGGGTCATGCCCTGAGCTGAAGGCAGGTGCCCAACCGCTGAGCCATCCAGGTGACCCACCACCTGACTCCTTAATGCCCTTCTGGCTCCAGGTTCTTTCCAGGGACACATCTTTATGCTTAAAGTTGCTAGAGTGTGACTCCAGAGTACCCACCTGGGTGTGAATAAAATGATCATGATAGAAGAATCTTTGGGGAGGGTCCTCGAAAAATGGCTGTGCCCCTCCAGCTATCATGACCCCCTGCTTTCTAGGACAGAATCATCCAGCAACACAGGCAGTAGACTGAGTCTCTGCAAAATGTATCCTATTTTCCTATTGCCCTTATCAATGTATTAGAGACACATTCTGTAGAAAAATAGCTCTGAGGGCCCCAGTCCAGAGCGGGATGCAGCCCAGCCCTGGGAATCTCAGGAAACATGGCCTTGCTGGAGGAAAGACACATGGCCTTGTTTTGGGAGCTGTAGTCTGAGGGGGACATGGTCAAAACCTCCATCTGGTGAAGACTCACTGATGCACCCTCATGGCATGTGGAGACCTGGCCAGTCATACTTTGTCAGTCCAGGATTTGGCCAAATCCCAGTTGAGTTTTGGGTCCAGTGGCCACTCAATGGTCATCACTCCGTCCAGCTCCCTGCGGTCAGGAGTTGGCTCGAGCTTCTCACGCACACCTGGCCAATCTTTAACTCACCCAGGCTGGCCCAGGGCTGCCCTCTGGCCAGAGTCAAAGTAGGAGGAATTAGACATAGAGATTTTGCAACCTCCCACCACTGCCACCCATTCCTGCCTCCCCCGCCTCCCCCCCCCCCCCACCGCAGGCTGGAGGCTGGCTGGAACAATCCTGTCCTGCTGCTTCCTGGACGCACGTCATCCCAGGCTGTTCCCACAGCCCCAGGAGGCAGGTGCCATTACACCCTCTTTGGAGGTAAGGAGCCCAGATCTCAGAAAGCATGCCCTCCGATTGGTGGGGAACTCGGGCTGTGTCACTTGTACCACGTGCAGAGCCTCCCGCACCCCCCCCCCCCGCCCCACCCTTTGTTTTCCCCGGTAGCCAGGACTGTCTGGATAGAACAGGGCAGCTTGGAAAGGCAGCTGGAGCAGGAGCTGGAGCCGGAGCCAGGAGGCACGTGGAGAGTTGGAAAGGGTGCTCAGTGGGAGGGCTGGAGCCCTGAGCTCAGGCTCTGGGTGAGGGTGACCTTGGGCAAGGCCACCCCATCTCTGGGCCTCAGACCCCTGTCTTCAGCCCCCTCTGAGGTCTTCTCCGGCACCGTGAACTGGAAGCCCAGGCTAAGAACAATGACCCCCACTCTGCCAGCCTCACTTTAGGCTCTGGCACACTTGGAAGTGCCGTGCACCGGCAGGTGGTCATTCTGGTGGAGATGAAACAGTGGGAACCCCGCCTTGGCCTCAGGGGGAAAATTCAATGACTCCTCTGTCCCCCAGCTGTTCAGTCAGGTTCTCAAGTCCTCTTATCTTAAGTATCATACACCTACTAGGACTTAGTTCACATTCTTGGAGAGGAATGAGATGCGTGCAAGCCATCTTTTGGACAGGCCTTATAGGTGAGCGGTCACAGGTTAGTCAGTGATTGGGTCCCCCTGGGGCAGCGGTCACCTCTGATCCACGTGGCATCCTGGCTGTATTTGCAGGAGTGCCCGGCACACCAGGGACAGGAGAGACGACCAGAGGCTGAAAGCAGCGGAGCCACACAGCAGCTCCTTTGTTTTCTTCCTGCCCTGCCCAGCCCTCCTCACACCCTCGTGCAGAGAAACCTTGTCCTTGTCCTCAACCTCCTCTGACACTGCAAGACTGAGTCTCCTGACTAATTAGAGGAAGGCACCCGTTCTTACTCCAAGACAGCTCAACCTTCTCTGCATGGCGCTGTGCCACTGAGCCAGGTGGTCCTGCCCTGGTCCCTTTGAGTTCAGGGTGACCCCTCTCCCAGGATCCCCTCAGCCACTATGCAAATGAATCCACATCTGCCCACATAAGCCTCTGTCCTAAGGCAACTTGCTCGTGGGAAAGATTATCCAGGTGACAAACAAATCTGAAGAGGGGACAGATTGAAAGAAGGGTGGCAGATGCACATCTGGGAAGCCAAGCAGAGGCTGGATTTTCCTAGCATGAAGTTTATTGGGTTCGGGTCGGCCCTCCACCTCATCCTTGCCATTGGCTCTTGCCCCTGAATCACCCTTAGCTGAGCTCCCCATCTCTTGATGATCCCCTCCCTCAAAAATAGCCCCCAAACCCTGTGTCCTGCTTGGGTCTCTACCATGACATAACCACACCACGGGTTCATAGGATCCCCACGGACTTCGGGCTGTAACTCAAAGATGTGCGACCATAGCAGTGGGCTCTCAGCTGTGCAAAGGAGGGGGAGCTTTGGGGTAAGGAACCTGCCAAGCACAAAGCCCTCAGCTTGCACTAGTGAGGGGGGCCACCTCTGGTTCTCTGGTCACTGTGCTCTCCCCAGAGGCCCCGGGGGCCAGCAGATTTCTCTGGTTTTAGAAGGATAACATGGTGATACTCGATAGCTTTCCCCAGACCGCCCCTTCACCTCTGCACCTCCCATTTCCTCCTGGCAGGTAATCAATGATTGGAGTCCAATCCCCAGCAGGGCCTAGGAAAGGAAAGGAGATAGGGCAGGAGGCTGGCTCCAGAGAGGCCCAAATCCCAGCTCACCCCTGACCCTGGGCCGGTTGCATAACCCTTCCGAGTGTAGCTTTTCTCACGGTGTAACCAGGGATGACAATCTTATCCCACAGGGCTGCTGGGAGGCTTGATGATATATGGTGTGCAAAGTGCCAGGTATTAGGTCAGTGCTTGATACACACACACACCAGGAATGCTGGGAAAAATGGTCTCCGGGCAAGACCAGACTCATGACACGTGTGCTGCATTTGCAGCTGTGCATACACCAGGCGCACATGTGTGAGCCAGCATTCCCGGGACCCGACACCCTCTCACTGGGGTCTTGCCAGGGCCTGGGCTCAGCCCACTTCCTTCCACCGTTCCCCCCACCCAGAAGCTGGGGAGGGCTGGGGGTGCTGGCGTGCCAGGGAACAATAGGCCCCCAACCCCTTCCGGCTAATTGCGTGAGAAGGAGCTGTCGGAAGGAAAGTCACCTCCCGGTGGGACAGGCCTCCCCCCCTCCACGCCTGCCCCAGGGAAGCCCCTGGAGAACCCCACACTGCTCAAGGGGAGGGCTTCCGTGGGCTCCCGGCCTCTCGCTCTGGGTGCATTCTGTCCCCAGACCTGGACTGGCTTCCCGGACTGGCTGGGGGAGCAGCAGGGCCACGAGGCTTCCCGCACCCCTCTGGCAAAGGCACCCTCGCCCGCTCCTCAGGAGCCCAGGAGCCCGGTCTCGTTCTTCTCTGTGTCTCCAGCACTGGCCTGCCTCCAGGGTCTCCAACCGAGGGAGGGACGGACAGCAGGACTCCAGTCCGGGGATGGTCGGTCGGGGCCCAGGGCTGAGCCAGCAAGGCTGAGAGGGAGAAGGGGCCAGCTCGGGCCAAGCTTCCACTGCAGACGGCCAGGAGCTCGGGGCCCCAGAAGTCCCTCCAGAGAGTGCGGGGCCTCTGCTGTGGCTAAAGACATTCTCATTCTCCCTCAACAGTCCTTCCAATGGGGCACCTGGGGGGCTCGGCGGTGGAGCCTTGAGCGTCTGCCTTGGCCCAGGGCATGATCCTGGGGTCCCGGGATCGAGTCCCACATCGGGCTCCCTGCGTGGAGCCTGCTTCTCCCTCTGCCTGTGTCTCTGCCTCTCTCTCTCTCTCTGTCTCATGAATAAATAAATAAAATCTTTAAAAAAATCCTTGCAACACACAGGGTTTCATTTGTAGAGCACCGCCTTCACCTACACCCCACCCCAACTTGCGCACCCACGCATGCACATTACCTCCAAGTGGGTGCAGCACCCCCCCTCCAGGCTAGGGGTTCGCTAAGGCCAGGGACGATGGAGGCTGAGGCTGGGGGTGGGGGCTCTTCTTCCACTATGCCTGTCGGCACCCAGCAGCATGTGTCAGTGGCTTCATGCCAGGTGGGCTAGTGACAGAGGTTCTGGATAGACCACCCCTGTCTCAGCATCAATTTCCCCACCTAGAAGCCGTGCAGCGTGTGTGTGGGGAGGTGGGTGTGTGCGTGCGTGTGTGTGTGTGTGGGGGGGGTGCGTGTGTGGGGGGACTGCAGGGGACCATCCCTGGGGCCGGGCACTCCTGGCCTGGTGGGTGGGCGCTGCAGCCCAGAGCACAGCCTTGTCCCGTGTGTGGTGGAAGCTGAGGTCCGGCTGGATCTTGTCCCCGCCACTTGTTTTCCCACCCCTCCCCCAGCTCGGCTCCCCCTGCCCAGGTAGGTGCGCCACCAGGTGCAGGTCTCCAGGTTCTGGGGTGTGACCATGCTGTGGGCAGGAGAAGCAATAACACGGCTCCTTGACCTGCCTAATTACGCAGGCCACCTCCCCGCAGCCACCCCCACTGCAGAGGAAGCACTGATCTGGGGACTGAGAGAGTCCTCCATTCTCACGACTCTCAGCTCCGGGACAAGGACTCTCAGGCACGCAAGCAGGTGGCTCCGGCGGCCCAGAGGGCAGGGAGATAGCAGGCACACCTGCAGACACATGCCGGCTGCAAGCACGCACATACTTGGCCGCTGCGCTGCCGCACCTGAACGCACACCTGGCAAACTCACGCACATGTGTAACGCCGGACCGTTCCAGGCCCACACCTGCCCGTGGGCATGTGCCCCCCGAGACTGAGTACCCTCTCGCCCTGTCCACAGCCTTCGACCCACACTCCCAGGACTGGCATTTGAAATGCATGCCCACGCCTACCACTACCCCCCACTGGCCCACTCGTGTACTTGGGCACCCCAGGACCTACATCTGTGCACTCCACACCAGCTCCACCTTGGAGGTTCAGAGGACACTAGGGTTAGAGCAGGCCTTTGGAGGTGAACCCCAGTGATAACAGTGAGGTCTGGTGCCGTGTAGCAAATGATAGAGCAATGAGTTTTTGTTCTCGGCAATGCTACCAAGTCACTCGTTCATTCATTCATTCATTCATGTTCTTACTACAAAGTATCATTTCCAATCAGTGCGGGAAAGGTATATTCTTGAATAAATAATGTTGAAAAAATGCAGATACTTACCTCCCTCCTAAGGCCAAAATAAATTCGAATGCATCAAAAATTTAAATGTTGGTAATAAAACCGTAGAAGGAGGAACCTGGGTGGCTCACGGGTTGAGCGTCTGCCTTCGGCTCAGGTCATGATCCAGGGTCCTGGGATAGAGCCCCACATCGGGCTCCCTGCTCAGCGGGGAGTCTGCTTCGCCCTCTCCCTCTGCCTGCCACTCTGCCTGCTTGTGCTCTGTCAAATAAATAAATAAAATATAAATAAATAAATAAATAAATAAATAAATAAATAAATAAATAAAGTACACTGACATTTGCAGAGAATATCCTGCAAAGTTGTATAAGAAAAAATGTCAAAAAAAAAAAAAAGAAAGAAAAAATGTCTCTTGTCTAAAGAAGGTAATGCACATCTAGAGGACATGGGCTTGAGAGAGATTTCATCCTTTTGTGACTTTTGGACTTTGTACCTTGTATAGAGATTTCCTATTTCAAACAAAAGAATTTATGTTACAGATTGAACGACTATTATGTACTAGGTGCTGTGCTAGCTGGTGGAGAGATGGCAACAAACCAGATTAGGATGGTTATCTTCTGCTTTCGTGGAATTTGCAGTCTACTGGGCAGCCCCAGGTGGCTCAGCGCTTTGGCGCTGCCTTCAGCCCAGGGCGTGATCCTGGAGACCCGGGATCGAGTCCTGCATCAGGCTCCCTGCATGGAGCCTGCTTCTCCCTCTGCCTGTGTCTCTGCCTCTCTCTGTATGTGTGTCTCTCTGTGTCTCTAATAAATAAATTAAAAATCTTAAAAAATAAAATAAGTAAATCTTAAAAAAAGAGTAATAATAAGAAGAAGTAAGGGTGCTATGAAGAGACAGATAGGGATGATGACCTAAGATGGGTTGATGAAGGCAGGCTTGTCAGCAGAGGTCCGTAGAATTGGACAGGAAGAGCTAAGGAGAGCAGTTCCGGGCAGAGGGACCAGTATGTGGTCCTGAGGCAGGAAAGGGTTTATGTGTTCTCATGGACAAGTTATGGTACCCCTCGTCTCTGGGAAGGTAGAGCCCCACCCACTAAATAACCCCTAACCCTGCTTTAGAGATGGAGAGACAGAGGCTCAGGGAAGGGGAAACAGCTTCCCTAGCAAAGCTGGCGAGCAGAACTGGCACCTAGATGTTCTGAGGCCATAACTCAGTGGTATTCAGGCTGCGTATTTCGGGACTGTTTGCAGGATCACGGGGACCAAGGGCAGAGATTTTTTTTTTTAAGAAATTTTTTTTAATGATTTTATTTATTTACTCATGAGAAACACACACACACACAGAGGCAGAGACACAGGCAGAGGGAGAAGCAGGCTCCATGCACCGGGAGCCCGACGTGGGACTCGATCCTAGGTCTCCAGGATCATGCCCTGGGCCAAAGGCAGGTGCCAAACCACTAAGCCACCCAGGGATCCCCCCCCAAGGGCAGAGATGAAGGGGAGAAAAAAGTCTGCCATTCCCTTGCCTCTGCCCTGCCTCCCCCCACCACCCCAGACCACCTCAGGGACTGAGGGAGGGAAAAACAGAGGCGCGTACACACAGGCGTGTACACACGTGCCAGGAGCACCGAGCACAGCTTACAGGCAGCCAAGCTGCTGACCTGCCGTGGTCATCTTGGGCCTGAGTTGGACCCTCTTCCACCTGGTACCGGCCTCCAAAATGTGCCTCTATCAAGATGCTGCCGAGGGGCGCCTGGGGGGCTGTCAGTTGAGCATCTGACTTTTGCTTTCGGCTCAAGTCAGGATCTTACAGGTGGTGGGATCAAGCCCCACATCAGGCTCCGTGCTCAGCAGATGAGTCTGCTTGAGATTGTCTCTCTCCCTCTGCTCCCCCTGTCTCGCACCCACTCTCTCTCTCTCTCTCTCTCTCTCAAAATAAATAAAATTGTCCATAAGAGACGCTTTTAGAAACTATAGGAAACAAACTGAGGGGTACTTGGAGGGGGGGGGCACTAGGAGGGCACGTGATGGAATGAGCACTGGGTGTTCCATGCAACTGATAAATCACTAAATTCTACCCCTGAAACTAATAATACACTCCAAGTTACCTAAATTGACTTTAAATAAAAATTTTTCGAAAAAAATAAATAAAATCTTAAAAGGCTGCCTATTCTGTGTACAAATCTCAGTTCCCAGGGCGTATATATGCACATTCCTGGGGTGGAGAGGCCCGTTTATTCTGAGCTCTCCCCAAGGACAGCAACGAGGCCCCACTGACCTCATTGCCCGACGGTGCTTTAATCCTCACAGCAATGCCACGAGGCACACACTGTTATTTACCCTTTATCACGATGAGGAAACTGAGGCCCGGGGGACACCACAGAGCTTGCCCAGCAAGTGAAGTGGCGCAGGACAGACTCCAGGCCAGGGATGCAGGAGAGCAGCACCTGGTAAATGTGCAATGGATAAGTTAGTGAGCGGTACTCGGAGCACAGATGAGGAAACTGGGGTGTACATGGGCACCCAGGAAATGGGCGCAGGGGCAGTTTTATTCTCCCCGGGCAGGCCCCTGCCGTGATGCCACCACATGCGGGGCTGCGGCTTGTCCAGCTCCAGCCAGGCCCCCACTGCTCGGCCATCCTGGGCTCTGGCTGGACTCGGCAGCGGCCCTACCCTCCTGCGGCCGCCAAGAAGGTCCTGGGCCTCCGTGCCCTGCACCCAGGGGACCTGGCAAGGTGAACCTGCTGCCTTCTCCCCAAGCTACTCCCCCCGCTAGCCACCCCCCCACACACACTTGCCACCTCCTGCCTCAGGTGCATCAGTGCCCCCTCGCAGGCCCTGCAAGGCCTGCTTCCTCGGGGTGGTGTGCAAACCCAGGATTCTAGAAAGCCAGCAACAGGGCCTGCCCACCCAGAGGATGATGAGAGGCCCTCCAGGGAGGCCCACACCTGGCGCCTGGGTGTGGGCACTGCCCGCGGAGGGGAGTGGGAGGCAGTGTTCAGCTGCCGTGCACCAGGAGCCACACGTTCCCCTCTCCCCCCCACAGGAGGGGTAACGCATTCTGCCTTGAAGCTTGCACAACTGCAGTCTTTTTCATAAACTTTCCAGTAATTTTATAAATTTCACCCAGTGGCAGGGCTCATTGTTCAAAGGAACTATTCCCACCCGCCCACGCAAGGCCCTGCCAAAAAAGTCAGGCTTGTGATCCGTGGGCAGGAGAGCGGCCCTTCCCCGAAGCCACCCCCCCGCCCCCGCCCTGCAGGCCTGGATCCGCCCGCCCCGCCCCGCCCCTGCCCGGCTCCTCCCGGGAGCGGGAGCGGCGACAATGCGGCCTGCGCCGCCCCCTCGTGGCCACCCGGAGAAGCGCAGGCCTCGCAGCCGCCCCGCCCCAAGCCCACGACCTCAGGCAACACACTTACTTCTTTTGTAAATGCAGCTTCAGGACAAGTCTCCCGTCTTTCTCACTCAGAAATTCTGTAGCCGCCACTAGGAGTGGCCAGAGGACATGGATGCGGAGAGCAAGTGGACGCCTGGGGGCTCAGCGGTTGGGCACCTGCCTTTGGGTTGGGTCCCCGGATCGAGTTCCCCATCGAGATGGTTGCATGGAGCCTGCTTCTCCCCTGCCTGTGTCTTGGCCTCTCTCTCTCGCTCTCTCTCTGTGTCTCTCATGAATAAATAAATAAAACCTTAAAAAAAAAAAAAGAATGGCCAGAGAATGCTCTTCCTCCACCCCCACCCCCACCCCCATCATTCCCTGACCTGGTCTCCATAGACCCACTCAAAGTAGAAACTCTTTGTCCAACTCCCTGCCAGGACTTCAACCCTGTTCTCTTACTTCCACCTTCAAGGAATCATCACCCACCAGGCTGACCCATTACCTTCTCTGTGCCGGGGCCACCAGGAACACCGATGGCGGCCACCCTTCCTGACCTCCGGGGACTCACTCCACTCCTCACCGGAGCAACAGGTGAGCAAATGAGGGTCACAGGTGCACTGACAGGCCCAGAAGGAGAGAGTGGCCCATCCTACAAGGATCTACACCCCTACCTAGCTCTTCTCAGAGATCTTCTTCTCTTTTTTTTTTTTTTTAAGATTTTATTTATTTATTCATGAGACACACACACACACACAGAGGCAGAGACACAGGCAGAGGGAGCAGCAGGCTCCATGCAGGGAGCCCGACATGGGGACTCGATCCCGGGTCTCCAGGATCACACCCTGGGCAGAAGGCAGGTGCTAAACCACTGAGCCACCCAGGCATCTTCTCAGGGGTCTTCTATTTGAAGAAATTAAATGTTGGAATCTGGAAGATGTCTGGAATCCAGATGCTCCCCTGATTCTGCTTGAGAATCTGCCTGAGTTCTCGGAGCCTCTGCTTTCTGCGGGTCCCTCCTGCCACTTTGCCTACGTGGCCCTCAGGACACTCTGTGGGTGAGGATAGCAGACTCATGCCCACTGGGCAGACGGGGACAGGGTGCAGAAGGGGAGGTCCCTCACCAAGGATGACATCACTGGTGCTCTGCAGAGGCAGCTCTTGCAGCTCATGCGGAATTCCCTGCGCCAAAGCGTGACCCCCCGGGCGCTCGCCAGGAAAGCCACAAGTTTGACCCTTGGCGGCCCCGTCACACCCTCCTCCCAGCCCTGCCGCCCACCCTGGGCTCTGAGACCCTGCCCCCGACCCTCCTACCTGGACTGTCTGCCACCCAGGACCACTGCTCTGCAGCTCGCCTTTTCCTCAAGGGAGGACAGGCAGGCGGGCGGCAGACACCCCAGCTCGCGGCCCGTCACCCCACGCACACCTAGGCCCCGGGCCCGCCTGCGGACCCCTGCCTGAGAGCCTCCTGTGGGGCAGGACGGGAAGGCCAGGCTTCGGGATGCTTCCGCAGGCCACCTCTGAGCCTCCGTCCAGCCGTACAGATAAGGCTTAGACACTGCTACGTTTCCCGGAGGACAAGGAGCAAATGAGACCAAGTGACAAACACCCAGCACGCGGGGTGTCCGCAGAGGGTGCCTTCCCGCCCGCCTTCTCTTGTTCCTGTCACTCAGGAGAAGGCCAGCGATGTCAGCGAGGCCGGGCCAGGTGCCCTGCGAGCCGGGGGGCGGGGGGGGGTGTGTGTGGCTGGAATGAGAGAGAAGCCCGAGGACCCGGAGAATGCGGGCGCCGGGGGCTGACCTGGCTGTCCCCCACTAGCACCCCGCCTGGAAAAAGCCCTCCCAGAGGTGGTCCCAGAGGGGCTGGTTTCTGCCTGCGTGAAGGGATGACCGAGCGGCCCCCGCTCTCCGGAAGCGGCCTTATCTCTGGTTCCCTGCCCTCATCTGCAAGAACGGCCTTGCCCAGAGCACGCTTTGCAGCCCTCCCCACTGGACAGGGTCAGCCCTGGCCCTGCTTGAGGTCGGGCCGGGGTCCCCTCCAGGCTCCCGGCAGCTTCCAGAGAGACACACCTGCTGTCAGGACACGGCTCTGGGGCTGCCGGCCAGGGCCCTGGGGCTTTGCCCTGCCTGCAGCCCGGCTGCCTCCCCTCTGCTCTGGCCACCAAGGGGCGCTGGTCCCCCCCAGGCCTGGCCAGACGCACCCTGCCCGCAGCTCGGTGGAGACCAAGCTCACTCTGAAAGAGAGAGCAGAAGTGAAGTCATCGCGAGGAGTGCAAGGGGAAGAAGATGACCTTTGTCTAATCGCCGTTATGAATCTGACACTTCCCACGCAGGACCTTACCTCATGCTCTTGCCACACGGTGGGTGTGGGGCCAGCGCCACCGGGGAAGCTTCTAAACGACAAGTGGAAACCGACCTTGGACTCACAGAAGCAAAAAATAAACGTACTGTTACCAAAAGCAGAAGACAGAGCCCCGGGCTGGGGAAAGGGCAGCCCCCCAAGGAGGAGGGCCACAGAAGCCAGCTAAGATGAGGCTCCGCTGCGGTTTGCACAGGATGCTGGCCCTGGCCCTCAGCCGCCGCTGCCACTGAACATGATCTCCGAGGGTCGCTGGGCTTGGGGCACTGCATCCCCCTGTCACACACCGTCACCCTAGCTGCACAAAGCCTTGTTCTCCGTACTACAAGCTCAGGGACGTGGCTAGCTCCTTCCAAGCTTTGGTCCTGTCACCCCAACCTTAATCCTTCGCTCACCCAACCAAGCAGGAGGCCCTGGGCTCCCAGCCCCTGGCAGGCCTGGCCGGTCTCTGCAGCCGCCCTTCGCCCTGCTGCTTGGCCGGTGGAGTTGCGGGCGAGGTCCAGCTACGGCCCTAGCTGCTGAGGAATCGGAGTTGCAAGGTCCCTGCGGGCGGGGGGGTCCTTAGGGGACAGGGGGCCATCTCTTTGACTAGACCAGCCCTGCCACAGACTCTGTGCCACCCCTCGGACAGACAGAGGAAAAGGAGCCAGGCCCTGTCCTCAGGCCCGTCCAGACACTCATAGCTCGGAACTACACTTTGGGGGGCCTAACAACCAGAGGGAGGGAACACTTCTCCCCAGTACCCCCTCCCCCCCCCCCCCCCCCCCCGCAGCCCACAGAGGAAGCCCTCCAGCCCTCATTCCTGACTCAGGTGGCTTCTGGAACCTCCTTCAGCTCAGGGAGGGTCCCCTCCCTGCCCAGCTCCACTCCACTCCCAACCAAGGGAGGAGTCTTTCCAAAGCTGCCCTAATCTCCCATGGGGACAGGTGTTGGCCACCAGGCTATTCACGGGTACAACACCTGGGCGGGAGGATTTGCATGTGATTTGCAAAGGCTTGACCCGAGACCCACCAAAGCCCAGCTACTCCAGCTTGCACAGCCCAAGCCCCGCAAACCTCCTGCTCCTTTTCCTTGCCAGCCCCCGCCCTGGGGCACACTTCCAACCTTTGCACCTGGGGGCCCCCCAGGACCTCTTTTCTTGCTTTCCCCAAATCAGTTCCCCTGAAGAAGACAAAAGAGCCCTAACGGGGTTTCCAATTTGCAAGGCGGGGCCTGGGCACTTCTGGGTGGAGGTTGGTTCAGCTCGAAGATGACACCTGACAGGTGAGAGTCTCCGGGCAGCACTGAGAGAGGGGTGTCAACCGTAAGAGGGTTTGTGAGCCCAGCACTCCCGGGGAGAACCGAGCACGCTCCGCCCTGCCCAATCCCAGGGGCTCCGGAGCCCGGAGAGTAGTGAACGTGCCCTGGATATCTGGTGCGTGGCTGGAGGAGGGTTTGAACTGGGCAGCCACGGAACCCACTCAGGGCCGGGCACAGACAGGCCTCAGGCAGCTGTGCCCAGTGCTGAGAGGGCAATGGGGTGGTGCCAGAACCACAGAGGCTGTGGGCACTCAGCGCAAAATCCTCTTCTGCCTGCCAGCGAGCGAAAGCGTGCTTTGTGCCGAAGCGCCGCGCTAAGTGGTTAACTTCACGCGGCCTCCGGTCAGCATCACAAGCACCCCGTGAGGTGGGCCCCTCGTGTCCATTTTAGGGAGGAGGAAACTGAGCCTCGGAAAGGTTCAGTGACTTTTGCTTAAGGTCACACAGCTGGGCAGGAGTGAGGCCGGGACTCTAACCCAGAGCTCTCCCAATAAACTGGGTGATAGGGATGCAGCAGGGTCCTGGGCCCTTCCTCCCCCACCCAGGATCTGGCAACCAAGCTCCCCGACGGGATCCCTCTGAAGGTTCTGTATCTGCAAAATGGAGATAACAATGGTCCTTACCTTGCGAGTATATGGCGAGGCTAAAGTGACCATTAAGACAGGTGAAGTGCTTAGGACAGCGTCCGGCACATTGTCAGCCCCTCAGGAGTGTTACCTAGTTATTATTATTATTGTCAGCGGAAATTCACATTACTCGGTCCTTCAGCCAACCTCTGGGTGCTGCATTTTGCCTCCTAAGGGCATATCAGGAACCCCCCACAAAGGGGTAGTCGGTGCCCCGATGCTGAGGGATCCAGCACAGAGGAGGAATCTAGCCTTGGGATTTGGGACGATCATTGCAGCAGCTTCCTGGAGGACAGAGAGGCAGTCAGTTCTCCACCTGTAGGGAGGAGTAGCTTTAAAACTGCAAATGCACAGCCAGCACTGTGGTAAAAACTTCAAAGAGCAGGGTCCCTCTGCCTGGGGAGGAGGTGCACAGACTCTGCACAGCAAGGGAGGCTCTGCTCCGGGCCTCTGCCCCCCTGCCCTGCCCCTCTCTCCATCCTGGCCTCCCTCCCCATTCCAGCTCCACGGCCTCTGCTCCCCTCTGCCTGCCTCCTAGGCCGGGTCTGAGCACCGAGGTGAGGAGGGCTCCTCTGCTCTGAACCCACAGCACGCCTGCACACCCTCCGGGTGACTCTCATCACCTCATTTAACATCCATGTCCCAGTAGCCAGAACATTCCAAGAAGACAGGGGTGGAGGAGGAGATAAATATATGCCATGAGGGGAGGCACTGAGACACTTTGCAGGAATCACAGGTACCTTGGCCAGTTCATGCCATGGACTTACCTCTGCAGCCTCCCACCTCTGGAAGATTCTAAATCAGCCCGCCCAGGACCCATGACCTTTGAGGTCAGGGGACCGGCCAGTTAACCCCTGTGTGGTAGGGGAGGGCCTGTGTATGGACAGCCTCAGGCCACAAGAGTGGGAGCCACCAGCTCCCCAGTGACCTTGCAGTTGGGTCGCCATCACTAACACCACTAAAGCCACCAAGCCACCACCATCAAGACACCTTTGACCACTGTTGCATCAAAATGAAAGACCAAGTTCCTAGGAAATGTCCCTGGAGCAAACTGGTGCAGTGCAGAGAACGGACCTTAACTTGACACAAAAACATGCTGTGCACAGGGGCGCCTGGGCGGCCCAGCCGTTGAGCATCTGCCTTCCGCTCAGGGTGTGATCCCGGGGTCCTGGGATGGAGGTCTACATCAAGCCCCCGCGGGGAGCCTGCTTCTCCCTCTGCCTGTGTCTCTGCCTCTCTCTCTGTGTCTCTCATTAATAAATAAAATCTAAAAAAAAAAATGCGCTCATGCATAGGAAGCGCTCAGTAGATATTAGCCGTCATCATCCATAATAATAATGAGGCGTCTTCAGGAAAAAAAAAAAATAATAATGAGGCGTCTGGCACACAGTGGGTGCTCAGCAAATGGCAGCTGCCTGGTCCCGGGAAGTCAGAAGACGGGAGGCAGTCGGCAGCCACCTATGCTTGTGCACAAGGAGCCAGAGCTGCAGGAGATCCCCAGGTGTGAGCCTTCACCACACAGGTGTGGAGGCTGAGGCCTAGACGGGGAGGCCTTGCCCAAAGTCAGGAGCAAGGTCTGTTCCCAGAGCCTCAGTTTCCCAGGCCAGCACCTCATCCTCATGATAAACCCCACCAGCCCAAGGAGGGAACTTTTCAATGTGTGACAGCCCTGGATTCCAGGCAGGCACCGCTCCCTCCCGAGGACAGCTTTGTAGGGGTGGGCGTTCAGGCCGAAGCACAAGGGCTTATGTGGAAGGCCAAGGCCGTGCCCCTTCATGGGCCAGTGCGGCCTCTTGACTTGACAGAGCCTGCGGAAGCCTGCTGGCCCGCAGGTCAGGAAGGGACAGAGGTCCCAGGGGAGGCTCATACAGGCCCCTGCTTCCCTGAGATTTTAGCAGCACTGGATTTTATCAGCTTGGCCCTCTAGCTGAGCTGCCCCT
Organism: Canis lupus baileyi; assembly: GCF_048164855.1. NCBI lineage: Eukaryota > Metazoa > Chordata > Mammalia > Carnivora > Canidae > Canis > Canis lupus. The sequence continues at coordinate 41,325,969 of NC_132869.1, forward strand.
GGCTTTGAGATGACAGAGGCCACTGTGGCCTCTTGCTGTTTCCTGGTTCCTGTTTTCCTTAGAGACTCTTGGCCCTTGACATTGGCCTGGTTGCTCTGGTCACCTTCCCCCAAGCCCCTCTTTCCTCTGCTTCCACTCCCCAACACCCCCCACCCCCCAACCCCACCATCCTTGGGTCATTGAGAGCCTGCAGCAGGGCAGTGGCATTCACAGCAGGCTGAGTGACCCAGGAGCCCATGCCCTTTCCACTTGGTCTCACGTCACCCAGTGTCCCCAGGTGCTATTTCCTCTCAGTGCCACTAGCCTCTTTCCCAGTGAGCCCCCCTTCCATCTGCCATAGCCTCTTCCTGGAGGAGGTACCTTCCCCCAGAGCCTAGCAGGAGCTCCCCACTGGGGATGGTGATGGCAAGACCACAGAACAGCTCCCAAGGCAGGCGGCTGAGGTGCTGTCAAGCAAGGGCAGAGACTCACAGCTCAGCCCGAGCACCTGCTCTGCAGGAAGTTAGAAGGGGACTTTGCTGGAAATCTGCCTTTAATCTTGGCTTCCTGTTTTCTGCCCTGGGGGACCGCCCAGAAGGTCTGAGTTTCAAACTATTTCACACCAGCTTCTCTAAACTGTCATCTCAGATGCAAAGAGACTGGGGGAGGGGAGGAGGCAGGATGGAGAGAGGAGAGGTCCTTCCCTTTCCAAGGGGCTGACAACACACCATCCACAAAGGTGCTTGGCCTTGGCCCTGGGCTTCTGGCCACCAGCAACCAATCCAAGCCTAGCTCATGTTGTTAAATGTAGCCAGAATGTCTTTTTTTTTTTTTTTTAAAGATATTTATTTATTAATGAGAGACACAGGCAGAGGGAGAAGCAGGCTCTATGCAGGGAGCCCGACGTGGGACTCGATTCCGGGTCTCCAGGATCACGCCCTGGGCCAAAGGCAGGCACCAAACCACTGAGCCACCCAGGCTGCCCTGTAGCCAGAATGTTAAATGAGCATCATCCTCCACATCCAGGAGTTTCCAGCCTCTCTTTTTTTGACTCCCCCCGGGGTGGAGACAAGTAGCCCAGGCCTGGGAGAGTGAGTGCTGAGCCTACTTGGCCTGGGGGAGGTAGGGTGTGCTCCTCTTAAATTTACTCCCCAGTCCTAAAACCCAAGGACTTTCCTTCTCTGATGATTTTTTTTTTCCCTAAAGTCTTCTGAGTTTTGAGGCTGTTTGGTGCTCTAGGCTTTGGCAGTTCTCAGACTCGAATCCCAGTCCTGGGGGTGGGTCTCTGGGAAAGGTCTTTATATCCAAGCCTCGGTGGCCTGGTCTGTAGAGCTTGGCTGCAAATGCCAACGTGACATCTCCAGGTCTCACAGGTGTCTTAAGCCCAGTTTGTCCAGAATCCAGCTTTTGAGCATTATCCTCCCTCCCAAATCCTCCCCACCTCAGCAAAGAGCACCACCATTTCCCCAGATGCTCCAGCCATACCCAGGGATTAGGCCCACTTCCTCATGTGCCCTTATTCCGCACAAATAGTGCCTAAGCAAGAGCCATCAGGTAACTCACCTTTGTCCCCAGGGGCCCATGGCCATCACCACTGGCTCCCCACTGGCCATATAATAAGCTCCAAACTCGTGTAATAAAATGTCTGGCCCACAAGGACCCCCAGGACCTGGCCCCTTCCTCCAATATCTCTCTCCCTTACTTATGGGCCTTATCACCTTGGCCTTCTGACTGTCCCTCAAGCTGCTGAGCCTCTGTGCCTGGCTCCCCTCGCCTGTTCTACTCCATCTAGCATTCACTGCCTTCCTGCCACAGTGTCTAATCACCCTGTTTGTTTATCCTGCTGGGCAAGGACCATGTGACCTTGCTTTATGCCTTCATCTCTAGCATCCAGGACGGTGGCTGGCACTGAGTAGGTGCTCAGTGTTTGTTGAGTGAGTGCCTAAAAGAGAAGTGACTGGAGAAGTTGGAAATTAGTTAGCTCTCCCACCAGAGGATACCTAGCAGGCCAGGGCACTTTATTGATATGTCCCCTAGGCCTAGGGTTTGGGGAAGTTAAAAAATATATTTCACTCTGCCGTGGAGAGGTGGAGCCAGGCTTCAAACGCAACTTTATTTGACTCCAAAGTTCACTCCTGGCCACAGCAAACCAGGGGAGAAAATAAAGTGTGTTGGGGGAAAAGGAAGATGGGTTGGTGACAAAACTGGAACACAAATTAGAGCATTTCCCCCAAATCCCCACAGTCCTTTCCCATTTCGCCAGCTGAGCCCATCTGGGGAGAAGAGAGGTCAACTTCTCCCTTTCAAAAGCCTTTTGCAAAGCTGCTGCAGTGCTTTCCTGCAGGCTGACATCTGCCCCACATGGCACTACTTTATCATTCCATCTTGACCTCAGAGGAAAGAAAGGGAAACCAACCGAGCTGAGCACCCTCCTCACCCCCACACCCAGGGCTGTTATCTTGCTGAATCTGCAGCATCTCTCATGAGCAGAAGGATATTTTGAGCCTGATCTTACAAAAGAGGAAACTGAGCTCAGAGACCTTAAGTAGCTAGCCCAAGGTCACACAGCTAGTAAGTGGCCCAGCTGAGATTCAACTTTGAGATTTGAGGCCCCAATCCGTGCTCTTTTCCCATTACACCATAGCAATCTCTGAGACTTGATGTCTCCTCAAAGGGCAGAGGTGTGACTACTAATTCCCTCCCTTTCTTGTTTTTAAGTCACTTATTTACTTATTTATTTAGAGAGAGTGAGTGGGTGTGCACATGTGTGGAGGGTGGGGGCAAAGGGAGGGAGAGAATCTTTATTTTTAAGACTTTATTTATTTATTTATTTATTTATTTATTTATTTATTTATGAGAGACAGAGACAGAGAGAGAGAGAGAGAGAGAGGCAGAGACACAGGCAGAGGGAGAAGCGGGCTCCATGCAGGGAGCCCGATGCGGGACTCGATCCCGGGACTCCAGGACCATGCCCCCAGCCAAAGTCAGCGCTAAACCGCTGAGCCCCCCCAGGGATCCCTGGAGAGAGAGGATCTTAGGCAGGCTCCACTGCCCAGTGCAGAGCCCAACTCGGGGCTCGATTTCATGATGCCGAGGTCATAACCTGAACCAAAATCAAGTCGAACACTTAAGGGACTGTGCCACTGAGGGGCCCTTGCTTCCCTCCTCAGAGGGCTAGCCCCTCCCCGGGAAGCTGGCCCAGGGGTACATTGGGTCACAGGGCCGGCCTGTGGTTTGTCCAGGGAGGCACACCCAACTCAGGCTCCTGGCATTTGAGGTTCTTTGCACACTGCAGCCGCACTGTCTCTCCAGCTCACTCTCCCACAGGCCCATTACTGTCCCTCTCAGGCCTTCAGTCTGGGTATACTAGACCTTGCCAGGATACGTCATGTCCCCCACCAGCCTGTGCCCCTCCTCTCTGCCCACCCAACCCTGGCTCTTCCTTCAGGGCCCAGTCCCTAAGAAGTGCCTCGATGCCTCCTACCTACGCCAGAGTCTGGTCTCCCCTCCGTCACTGACCACCTCCCCAACACACACACACACAACCACACACACTGTCTGCTCCTGTCGCTCAGAGCAGACCACGTTCCTGCTCCTCATTGACTAGGACATGTCACGGCGGTGCTTGACCCAGCGCCGATCACGTGCCAACTACTGCACACTAAGCACTTTACATGACTTAACTCATTTCCTCACCACAAAAACCTTAAGAAATGGGTGCTCTTATTTCCCCCATTTTACCAAATGGGAAAAACCGTAGCACAGAGGGTTTAGGTAACTTTCCCAAGGTCCCACAGCTGCCGACCACAACCTCATTGCCTCCAGGCTGAAAATAAAGTCCAAGGAAGTCCCACAAGGTTCCTTGCTTGGATCTCTTGTCCCCGCAGCTTGCAGAGACCTGTCCTGAAGCCCCACTGCCAGCTGCAGCCCTACTGAGCTCTTTAGGCTTCCCGGAGCCCTCGAGGGTTCCCCCCATGCCCTACCCTTGTCCACGCGGTTCCCCCACCTGGGGTCCCAGTTCTATTAAGTCCTCCCATCCGCCGGCCCCTCTTTTCTGCCTTCCCGGACCTCGTCCCCCGGCTCTCGGTGTCTCTGCCCCGGGCTGCCGGCCCGTCCGTTATCCCGCCGAGGCCCGCGACGGGGAGGAGGGCCGGCCGCTCCCGGAGGCTGCACGGCAGGGCCAGGAGCCGGCGAATGAATGAGTGAGCGAACGGATGCCTGCTCGCGGCTGCCAGCGAGGCCCCGTGTCTGCGGCCGGGTCGGGGGAGGGCGGCCGAGGCCCGGCCTCAGTGGCTCCGGCGCGGGGCCCGAGCCGGGAGCCGGCGGGGTTGCCCCGGGAGGGCGCGGGGCGCGGCGGGGGCAGGGCAGGGCAGGGCAGGGCAGGGCAGGGCAGCGCAGCGCAGGGCGCGGACACACCCCCTGCAGTGCCCCCGGCGCCCGGCAGGGGGCGCCGCCCCGCCCCCGCCCCGCCGCCCCGGGCAGGCCCCTCGCGCAGGCGCGCTGCGGCGGGCGGAGGATCCGGGCCGCGCTTCCTCTCGCCAGGCCTGCGAGCTTCCTCCCGGCGGAGCCCCGGGCGAGCCCAGCGTGTCCGCCGCCGCCCCCCGCCCGCGCCCGCCCGCCCGGGGGCCCGCGGGGAGGGGTCCGAGCGGGGCGCCCCCGCCGTCGGGGCCGCGTCCCGGCCAGCCCGCGGCCGCCAGACCCCGCCCGGCCCTGCAGCGCGGGAGCCCGCCGCCCCGACCCCGGCCCCGGCCCCGGCCCCGGCCCCGGCTCCCCGCCCCGGCCCCGGCTCCCCGCCCCGGCCCGGCCGCCACGTCCCCGCCCCGGCCCGGCCCCGGCCCCGGCCCGGCCCGGCCGCGCTCGGAAGCGGAACTCTGCGGGGCCGCGCGGCTACATTGTTTCCTCCCGCCGCCCCCGCCCCCGCCCCCCCGGCCGCCGCCGCCGCCGCCGCCGCTTTGTACCGCGCCCCCGGGGACCCCGCGCCCTCCGCGCCCCGGCCGCGTGCGCCGCCCCGCAGCCCGCTGATGCTGCCCGCCGCGGGGTGGCCGGACCGCAGCGCCCCGAGAGGTGAGTGCGGGCGGGGTCTGGGGGAGGGGGCGGCCGGGGGCCGGGGCAGGTCGCGCCTCCCGCCCGCCCGGCCCGGGGCGCCGCGCTCGCGTCCCCCCGCCCTGACCCCCGCCTTCCCGGTTTGAATTCTCCCGGGAGCCGCTGTCAGCCCGACGGGGGGGGGGGGGCCGGAGGTGCTGCCCGGGAGCCCCACGGACCCCTGCCCTCCTGGCCCCGCCTGGCAGGGCCGGCTGGAGCCCCAGGGAGCCCCAGGGAGCCCCGAGGGGGTCGGCGGGAGCCCCCAGGCCCTGGACCTGCCCGGCCCTCCGCGCGGGCCCGGCCTGCCTCCTTCCGAACCCCCTCCCCGCCGGGGCCGAGGCTCAGGAGGCCCAGGGCCCGAGCACCTCCTTGATCTTGCAGGAGGTTCAGCCTGTCCCCCTCCCAGACGGCCAGGCCTCAGCCGAGAGACCTGTGACCCTTGGGTGGAGACACTGGGCAGATCCTCTGTGTGTGGGGATGTGACACCGGGCCCTGGGACGGTGCCCCCCCTCCCGGCAGCCCGGTCATCTCATTCTCCCAGACGCCTCGAGGCCCAGGCCCCGTGTCAGGAAGAGGCGTGTCCGGCCACCAGATCCTTGGTGGTTAACTTAGGGGTTCACCTCCCCTCGCGTTTTGTGGACCAGGAAACTGAGGCTCAAAGTGGGAAGTTGCCACCCCAGGTCTCCGCCAGGGTCCGGCAGTCCTTCCAGGCTCCGCTCCGCGGAGCAGGACTGTTGTAGATGGAGGGAAGGCAGGCAGGTGCCTTCTCCCACCAAGGACCCAGGCCCCCAGCCTGACCCGGGGGACCTTGTGGGTGAGCACGTGCTTCCCTCCAGAGGGCTTCCGGCCCCAGCGCTGCCCGGCTCTGGGCTCAGGCCGTGTCGCACTGCCCACGGGATTTCCCCTTGGTGCCTGAGGTGGGTGCTGCTGACAGGGGATGTGGCGGGAGGGGGGCACCTTGTCTGGTGTGGCCACGGCACAGAGTGGAAACAGCCTGGCAGTCAGTCCCGACCCAGGCCTCCCACACACTGGGCCCAGCTGCCCCAGGAGCAGCCAAGTCCAGAACACGAATGGGGTCCAGACAGGGAAGGGGAGAGCCCCGCTTCCACAGCCGTGGTGGAGCAGCGTGGCCAGTGGGCACACACAGCGGGCCCGTTCCAAGCTCCCCACGCTTTGGTGGTTCCAGCATCTTTCTTGATGGGGCCCCAGCAGTAACGGGGCAGAGGCAGCACAAGGAAGGCTGGGAGGGTGGCAGGGTCCTCTTGCTCCCTGGAGGGTAGGAGGTTCCCTGGAGGCTGTTGAGCTCTGTCTGGGCCCCCGTGGGGCCGTTGGTAGTTTTGTCCTGCTCCAGACTCTGCCCGTGATGTAGTGTTTTTCCAGTTGCCCCGCCATGCACAGCGAAGGGGACCCAGAAGTGGTGGGCCTGTGAGGCGCCCCACACCCGGCCCTAACTTCCTTTCCGGCCTGAGGGCCTGGGACTGAGGCCTGAAGATCGGGCACTTTTATGCCAACTGTGAGCTATGTGGATGCGGCCCCAGGGTCCCCAGGCCTTGGCAGAAAAGGGTCTGGCGTCCGGCCAGCGCACGTGTGGAGATGTGTTTCTTATCTGGTGAGCTTGTTGCCTTCCCCCCTTGCAGAAGTGGCTGCTCTTCTTTCTGCGTCGGGTCAGGGGCAAGGAAGGACCACATGATAGTCTCCGGGGCTGCTACAGGGGGCACCAGGGCCCAAGAGGTTGAGCCACCGTGAGCAGACCGGGGTACAGGTGGGGCTAAGGCCCAGGGGTCACAGTGCATAATGCAGCCGCCCGAACAAGCTGCCAGCTGGCCTCATGGGGGAGAACGGCCTGGGTCCAGTTCTGGGCTCTATTTTTTGAGGCCTCTTGAAGCCCCGACACAGAGTTCCCAAAGAAAGAGTTTGGTCCAGGAAAGAGAAGGTAGGGAGGGACGGCTGGGTGGCTTAGTGGCTGGACGTCTACCTTCGGCTCAGGTGTGATCCCAGAGTCCCGGGATCGAGTCCCTCCCTGCAGGGAGCCTGCTTCTCTCTCTGCCTGTGTCTCTGCCTCTCTCTCTGTGTCTCTCATGAATAAATAAATATCTTTAAAAAAATAGAGAATGTAAGGAGGGCCCTGCAGGTGCCCAAGGGGCTGTTCCAAATCAGAAAGGCCGTCCCTCCGTGGAAGACGTCCCGGACGTCAGGGCCAGATCTGGGGGGGGCAGTCAGGTCCCAGGGGAAGCAAGTCTGAGCTCAGGAGAAAACTATGTGATGCTTTCTTTTTTTCCTTTTTTTTTTTTTTTAAAGATTTTATTTATTAATGAGAGACACAGAGAGAGAGGCAGAGGGTGAAGCAGGCTCCATGCAGGGAGCCTGATGCGGGACTCGATCCCGGGTCTCCAGGATGGCACCCTGGGCCTAAGGCAGCACTAAACCGGTAGGCCACCCAGGCTGCCCTATATGCTTGTTTGTTTGTTTGTTTCTTTCTTTCTTTTTTTTAAATTTTTTTTTAAAATTTATTTATGATAGTCACAGAGAGAGAGAGAGAGGCAGAGACACAGGCAGAGGGAGAAGCAGGCTCCATGCACCGGGAGCCCGATGTGGGATTCGATCCCGGGTCTCCAGGATCGCGCCCTGGGCCAAAGGCAGGCGCCAAACCGCTGCGCCACCCAGGGATCCCCCTATCTGCTACTTTCTTAATGCAGAGAGTAACAACACAGCATTACAGAAAACTTAGAAAACAAAACAAGAATTGCAGTTTCACTAGCGGAGGAAGTGTTTGCCTTTTGGAGTTCCCTGCCTGTCTTATTCCTGATTTTTTTTTTCCGCCTTCCTCACTGTGTCATTGGAGGGTGCGCACCATGGTACCTTTTTTCGTTTCGTTCTGTGTCTCTGAGCATTTCCTCACGTTGCTGCCCAGCCCCGGGAACCTCACCCCTGAGAAGTTGCCCGGTGTTCCAAAGCTCTAGGCTGCAGTGACCTCACCCGGGCCCCCTGACTAAACTCGTTTTCACCAGTTGCCCGTACAGCTGGTGTGACCACAGGCCCCCTGAGCAGCCTGGGGAATGGCAAGGAGTGGGCAGCTGCTGCAGGTCCAGGCCCAGCCACGCCATCTAGGCCGTCACCCTCTGAGATGGGCTTCCTTTATGGGCACCACAGGATGGCCATACCTGGGGCAGTGGAGACTGTGAGCAGGGTCCAGGCTAACTAACCAAGGTACTAGAAAGCACCTGGCACCGCCCCTCGCCTCCAGGATGCACTTTGTAAGGAGAGGTTGGCGTTGCTCAGAGCCTGCAGGCCGCCTCTGTGTGTGGGGGTGACACCTGGGCCCCTGGACTGCCCTGGCCAGTGCCCTGTCCCACCCCACCCACCCATCACCACCTGATTGGCTGGTCCAGGACACGGACCTGGCCTTGGGAAGATGGGTTACTGGCTGGGTTCTGGAGAGTTTGACTGGGGCGGTAACACCTGTCAAACGGTAACGCAGGTCCTAAGGCGAACTCAGGGAGGACAGAAACCTCCCGTGGAGCAGAAGGGCAAAAGCTCGCGTGATCATGATCCCCCTTTGGTCTCCTGGCAGCAGAGCTGACTGGACCAGGCCTCTCCTGAGAGCCTGGCCTCCTCCTACCCCCGCTAGCTTCAGCTACTTCCGGGGCCACCCCAAATTTCCCTACTGGAGACAGAGGCCTACTTTCCCTGGGAAAACCACAACTTGGGCAAGGAGCCCAGGCAGGCATCCTGAGCCCCAACCCAGGGATGGCATGCCAGCCTCTTCTCCCTACCCTTTCCCGGTGGCAGAGGGTGGGGGGTGAAAGGAAAGAAAATTGGCTGAGGGAGGGGGGTGCAGGGTTTCTAGCCCCCCGGATGGGAGTTGGAAGGGAACATAGACAAATCACTGGGGAAGTCTTGTGTGTTAGCGGCCTCCTCTTCGGCAGGTGTTCCCTGGGTCTGACCCGAGTGCAGACTGCTGTGCCACTCCTTGCTTCCTTTTGTTCTGCCTCCTTGGAGACCACAGTAACTGGGAGTGCCCTCCTGGGGCCATGCCATGGGCAGTGGGAGGGAATCCTTCTCCACTTGGCACTCCTGGGGCCTAAGAGACCGTAGCCCCAGATGACCTAACGGTAGCCTGGGACTAATCTGGGCAGGAGGTCCTCCCCTAGGTGGCCCATCCGATGCAGAGGTCTCCCAGGCACGTGACCTCAGATTCTAGCTGCTAGATGTTTGCCCGTGGAGCGTCTCCCTCCTCCCTGGTCTTGGCGCAGGGGAAGTGGGCATTACAACTGCCCTCCTGTCCCACAGCTTGGGCTGGGATGAGGTCACAGGGTGGGGTCCCCTCCAAGATGCTGGCCTGGCTGGGGTAAGCCCTTCGGCTGTTTCTCAGTCCCCTGGCCTTAGTTGGGGACAGGATGGGTGGAGGAGCAGGCTGCCCCCCATGCCAGGCAGGGAGCACTGCCTCCCTTCCTCCTCTCCTGTGGGTCCCTTCATTCGAGGGCTGGAAATAGAATCCGCTAAGTAATGATTAAAGTCAAATTCAGACCTAAAAATAAAGAGCTGGTGAAGGAAGAGCTAGTGTGCTCCCTGCGTGGCTGAGGGAGAAGCGAGCAGGGCGAGGCTAGCTTTGGGGGCCAAGCCCCCACTTCCCGGGAGAGGCCGGAGCTGCAGGGGGATGGCAGGGGGATGGCGAGTGCTCCGCTAGCTGGGGGGAGCTCGTTTATCCAGCAAGATGCAGCCGCCTGGCAGGAGGGAGGGAATCCCATTCTTCCTCTGGAGAGGAGAGGCCGAGGCCCGGAAGGCCCAGGCGCTCCCCTTGGCAGGTGCCCGGGGATCCGAGGGCCCCTCACAGCCCAGTGTGTTCTTTCTCCCTGCTCAGTTTCTCTTCCTGGTTTTGAGGTACTGCGAGGAGAGGAGCTTCTCATCACACCCTGGCTTTGTACGCCTCGGCGGCCTCCGACCGCAGCTTCCCTCCGTCCCCCTGCTCCCCCCACCCCCGCCCCTTCCTGGTCGGGGCCCAGAGCTGCAGGAACAAGCAGGAGGGAGACACCCCGCGCCCCGGCTGCTCTCCTCACAGCCCAAAGCCCTGTAGGTGGGTGAAAACCTGGGTGTCCTCTGACGCCTGCCTTCCCGGGCTGCTGCTTCTCAGCCCTGCCCAGCCCCACACCAGGTCTCCACCCTGGTCCCCGGGACCTGCGCTGGCATCCTGTGCTGTCCCGGCCACAGGCCGCAGGCCTCCTGGAAGGGAGAGCTCCCCTGCTGGCCAGCAGAGACCAGACTCCGCGAGGGGTCAGGGGAGGCCTGTGGTTCCACTTCCTGGCAGGGCTGGTGGGAGCTCAGAAGCTGGGGATCTGCGTAGGCTGGAGCAGCCAGGAGGACTTCCTGGAGGGGAAATGCCAGGAAAACCAAGGGTTGGAGCTTCTCCCTTCCTAGGGTTGCTGGCTCCTCTAGCTGCTGTGTGGCCATGGACAGACTCTTGGCCTCTCCGTGCAAAGCAGGATATGGAGCGAGGAGTGGGCCCACGTGTGACCTCTGCTCCCCAGAGCAGGAGGGCCGAGCTCTAGGCAGGCCTCCCTTCAGCCCCCGCTCTCAGCTGGCCGCCAGTTTTCAGGGTGTCCTCCATCCTGCCCAAGGAAAGGCTGGGGCTTTTTCTCCTGACCAAGTTCAGACAGATCTGAGTTCACATATCTGCTCTAGCCCCTTTGAAGCTGGTGGCCTGTCAGCCTGGTCCCTCCTCTGTCAAACAGACATAACAGTAAAACCTCATGGGGGTTTTTGAGGCTTAAGTACCTGCCAGGGGGCCGGGCTGGGGGGCTGTCATTCCCATGCTTTCATTTTTATAGCCCATCCTGCTAGGGGAGAGTGTTGACAGCGTCCTCCTCCGTCGGGTGGGTAGCAAGGCCGTGAGTCCTCTGTGTTGGGCTCTGTGTTTGAGGGTCCCAGTTCTGCAATGGGGAGACCCGAGAATCTGGGGGCCAAAGTTCAAGGCAATTCGTGGGCCTCTGGGCCTCGGTTCCCCCACCTGTTATGTACATAGGGGACTTGAGGTACAGGACAAGGACACTCGGGATTTTTAACTGTCCGTTGGAGGTCAGTGCTGAGAGGCTATATGTAAATGTAGGCAAATGGCCATGCAAAGACCACAGCCTGTGCAGGGTGGGGTGGGGGCAGGGGACAGAGGCCTGTGTTAGGACCTTGGGGAGGCCCCAAGTCCCCCCTGCCCAGTGCATGTAGGTAATTAGGTTCCTGAGCGGTAATTAGAAACCTTTCTGGGCCAGGAGTGTCAGCCTCAAGCCCCAGCGGTGCCTTCCCATTAGCCTTCTATAACTCCAGCCCCCGTGCCTCCCAAACCACTAGATGGGATTTCCGGTCCCACGAGCCATTGGGGGCAGGGAAGAGGCCATGAGTTGCTGTAATTTAGTTTTAAACATTTTTTAGCCATTGACTCACCCCTACCCTTAGGGCAGGGGTGCCGAAGACTGAGGAGACCCGGGGTGGGGGCTCTGCAGCCAAGGTGAGGCCATCCTCCCAGCCTTCCTCGACCCCCAGGGAGGCGTGGGCATCTCCAAGGGTCTCGGGCGCAGTTCCGCAGCCTGACCCTGAGATGTGTGTGCAGGGGCTGCTGAGGGTCCGGCCCTCCAGCCCCCTGCCTGCTGCGCGGCCGGGGCATCACCCTGTCCTCAGCCTGAGTGTCATCTCCAGAGCCGAGGTGGGGCTGATGGCCCGGCTGCCAAACCAGCCCAGCTGCTGGCGCGCCCCGCCCCCTCAGGTGCCCTGCCTCCAGGGGCGCGGGCCTCAATCAGCAGCTCAGTTTTGCCTGTTATCTCCCTGTGGCCTGTCGGAACTTCCGGGCCGGTTCAGAGCCGCTCTGGGCCCCGGCCCGAGCCTTCTGCCCTCCGTGACTTCCATGCCACGGTCTTGGACACGAAATCCTGGCCCGGTCTGGCACAGCCCCCTCCCAGTTGCTTCCACTGAAATCCCCCGGGCTCCAGCTCCCCTCCCCTTGGAAGCTTTCCCGGTTGCCGTGTCTGTCCTGTCTGTCGGGGCACCGAGCACACCTGGCCACGACGCACTGGCAGCCAGGAGGACAGAGGCAGGGCTGCGTTTTGGTGGCGGCCTTAGGCTGGGCGCAGAGGGGAAGACGGACGGATGAGCGAGGTTCTTAGGCCCTCGGGGTCTCCTGGGCCCTTTTCTCCTGTCCGTCCTGGCCGGCCAGGCAGGGTGCTGGTGGCACAGGGAGGCTCCAGGAACACTGGCTCGAAGAGTGAGAAGGCGTGGAGAACCTGCCTGTCGCTCGGCAGCTGCCCCTGCCCCCAACACGCTCCAGCTGGGTCCTGTGGCAGAACCAAAGTCTCTGGGGGCCGTGGCCCCGAGTTCCCCCAGGTCTCTTGTGCACTTCCCTTTTCAGTGGGTATTTTTAGCTGGGTGTAAACAGTTATTGAAGGCTCCCACGCCCCAGTAAGCAGTGGAGTTTTGGTGAGGGGGGCAGGGCAGGAGCCTCTTGACCTGCCCTGGCCTTCAGCACGTGATAGCTGTGGGGGTCTGCTGCTGCCCCGTGGGCAGGGAGAGGGTGGCCTGGGAGTTTGGGGGCTCCCAGTTCTCCTTGCTTCCCCGACTCCCTGCCAGCCTGGGCTACCAAGAAAGGCCTGCCTGAGGCTGCAGCCACTGACCTCAGTGCTTGGGCACAATGCCCAGCCTGTTCCTGGGACCCCAGCACAAGGACTGCTGGGAGTCGGGTTTGGGGCAGGAAATCAGAGTGAAGCGCTGACTTCACAGAGTTCCAAAGCCCCCTGCCCCCTGGTCCTTGGCGGGTGTGCTGACAGCTGCTGTCCCTTTGGGGTTAAATATAGTCCTGTCAGTTAGGGGACCTTGGTGTGGCGCAGCCGGCCTGGCTTCCTCCTCTCCTTTGTTGGTTCATTCATTCATTCAGCACTCACTCACCGAGCAGCCACTCTGGGCTCAGCCCATGCTGGGCACATGAGTCAGCTCCCAGCCCCCCCCCCGCCCCCCCCCCCCCAGCTCCCAGGCCACGAGCAGGGAGCTTGTCTCTGGAGCCTGGGGATGTGTGAGAGGCTGGGGAGGCCTTGGAGCATGGCCGGGGAACCAAGGGAGGCTCCTGGCAGAGGCGGTTTTCAAAAGTGATTTATTTTCAACCTTATTTTTAGGGGGAAGTTAGTAATAGATACATGTGGTTTAAAAAAAAGAAGTCAGAAAGGACAAAATAGCAAACTCACAGTGGAAAGTAATCTTCCCTTAAACTTGACACCCCCCCCCCCCAATCCCAGAGACAACTCGTGTTGCCAGTTTCTTCTGTCTTTCAGGGATGATCTGCGTGGATTGGAGTTAGGGATGCCTTGTGTGTCACGTACCATGGATCAGGTCCCTCACCTTGTCTTTTCTCACGGCCTTTCACTTGGAGTATTTCAAACCTACTAAAAAGCTGAAATAGGGCACCTGGCCCACTCAGTGCATGGAATATGTGACTTTTTTTTTTTTTTTTAAAGATGTTATTTATTTATTCATGAGAGACACAGAGAGAGAGAGGCAGAGACACAGGCTCTAGAGAAGCAGGCTCCATGCAGGGAGCCCGACATGGGACTCGATCCCGGGACTCCAGGATCACGCCCTGGGCTGAAGGTAGGCGCTCAACTGCTGAGCCACCCAGGCGTCCCGCGTATGTGACTCTTGATCTCAGGATCATGAGTTTGAGCTCCACGCTTGATGTAGAGATTACTTTTAAAAAATAATAATAATGGGGTGCCTGAGTGACGCAGTTGGTCGAGCGTCTGACTCCTGATTTCCACTTAGGTTGTGGTCTTGGGGTTGTGAGATCAAGCCCGGCTTCTGGCCCTGCACTCTGTCCCTCCCCGTACCCCCACTGTACTCATGTGCATGCACGCTCTCTCTCTCTCTGAAATAAATAAAATCTTTAAAGGTAATAAAAATAATAAGAAACTGAAATAATAATGTAACAAATACCCAACCATCCCTTACCCAGATTCACCAGGTCTTAACATTTTGCCATATTTGGTTTCCCTCTTTCATATACCGAGATGCGTATTTGTGGAGTTTTTTGCTGGTGTGTTTGTTAGTTGCAGGCATCCTACATCTTCATTTCTAAGTACTTGAGCGTGCACCTCTTACGTAATCACAGCACCAGGATCGTCCTTAGGAAAATTAACATTAAAATTCCATAATATTACCTTACATTTCCATTTTTCCAACTGTCATCCAATGATTTTTATAGCTACTGTCTTTTTCCCTCTGAGCCAGAATCCAGTTCAGGATCTCTCACTGAATCTTGTTGTCCTGTTCCTTTCACCTTTTTTCCCCCAGCTTTATGGAGATGTAATTGCCATATAAGGTTGTGTAAGTTTAAGGTGTACAGCGTGGTGATTTGATGTACGTGTGTTGCTAAATAGTTACCACGGTAAGGTTAGTTGACACCTCCTTCACCTCACAGAAATACCATTTTGTTGTTGTGTCACATGCCTCTAGCGTCCTGTTTATTCGAGAACATTCCCCAGCCTCTGCATGTTCCTTGGTTTTGTCTCTTACGACATTAACTTCGAGAGTCCGGGCCAGTTGTCGAGGCTGTGCCTGATTGCATCTTCCTGATTTGAGTCAGGTTAACGGGCTCCGTGGGAATCCTACCCCCGGGATGCTGTGCCCTCCTCCGGGCGTCCCGGTGGGAGACGCTCTGTCGTTGCTCTCATCGTGGGTGATGCTTGATTCGGTCGCGTGGTTAACGAGATAGATCGATAGGTCTATCTGCCAGGTCCACCTGTTGTGTAGATGCTTTTCTGCTTTCTGATTCACCTGTGGGGTGGTCTTTGGAAGCCATGTCACTGTCTCGTTCCCCCCAGCAGCTTTTCCTTGAGCGACTTGAGCTGGCTTTTTGCCCTTCCGGCTTGCTGCATCATACGGGTGCTGTGTGTCAGCACCTGAAGGTCGGGGCCCCGTCACCGCAGGGACTGTTGTTCCCTCTTAGGGATACCCGGCTGTTTATTTGCCTGGTCCCTCACTGATGGACATAAAGATCGCTTCCCAGTCGCTTGCCACCATAGACAATACCACAGGGACTTTGTAGGCACACGTGAAACAGAAGCAATGCCTCAGTTGTGACCCGGAGGTTGAGAGGAAGTTCCTTGGGTAGAGAAGAGGGAGGGAGTGGAGAGGGAATGCCAGGCGAGGTGGGAACAGCAGGTGGGACACAGGTCCGTCTGAGGTGCCAGAGAGCCAGCAGGTCCCAGAAAAGTCAAATGACTTTCCCAAGGTCACACGCAGCAAGTTGGTGGCAGAGCCAGGAATAGGACTCAGAGCCCCTGACTCCCAGGACAGCGTCCCAGCAGCCTCCACAGAGTGGCCTAAAAGTAGGTTCATGTGACTCCAAAGGGACCCCTGTGTGCCAGGGGTCCAGACCAGAGCCCTAGGTTCACAGGGGCCCCTCCCAGCCATCCTGGCTCTTTGTGTCCAACCTGGAGGGAGCTGGCCCCTGGCCCCTCAGGACCCTCGGGAGGGAGACCTCTGAGCCCGCCTGGGCTTGACGCCAGCAGGGAGGAGCTGTGCAAGAGCCCACGGCCTGCCCTGCAGCATTCCTGGGCAGGGGCGGGTCGAGGCGCCTGGCAGCTGCGTGCAGAGCAGCCCTGGCTGCTGTGGAGGTACCGCCAACCCATTGTACAGGTGGAGAAACCAGGTCCTGAAGTTTTAGGCAATAGACCAAGGGAGGGCTCAGCTCCTTCCCCTGCCTTCCAGATGTCTGGTTGTCGGAGCCTGGCCCCTTGAGCTAGCCCACCCTGGCCTCTCCAGTGGCGCTTGCCCGTCCTCTGGGCGCCCCATGGTGCCGGGGCTGGGCAGTCGAGGCCCGAGCGTGGCAGGGTGCTCCCGGGAGGTGTAAGCCCCCTTGCCTCTTGGCAAGACCACTTTGCCTCTTGACCTCGCTCAGGGTCCTCGTCTACAATATGGGGGGAGTAACAGGCTCAGTTGTTAGAGGATGAGATGAGCCATTACGTGCCAAGGACGGGGCCTGGCACAGAACAAGTGCTCAGAAAACGGCCTATTATTATTTTTATTATTATTGTCATGTCAGTGGGGAGGCGGCGGCAGCAGCTGCAGGCCAGGAAGGGAGTGTTTGGGGAGGGTGACTAACGGGGCCACAGCCACCATGCCCTCTGTGGTGGCCCAGTGGTGGCAAGCTGGGGAGGGAGGGGAGGCCGGCCGAGGGTGTGGAAAGCTGGCAGGGCCTCTGTTCAGAAGGGCCTGAGGGTCAGGGCCCCCGCCAGCCCCAGTGGAACCCTCATTTGGGTTCTGGGCCGTCACCCCTAACGAGCTGTGTGACTTCACACAAGTTGTTCGGCCTCGTGAGCCTCAGTTTCCGCTCCTGTGGAACGGGGGCAAGAGCAGCTCGCGGCTCACCACGGTTTGTGGGCCACGAGAGCCCGGCGGGCGGTTCCTGTCCCCGGCTCAGCAGCTCAGCCGTGCGACCGTGTGTTCGGTGGGGGCGATGTCTCTGCTCGGCCTCGTGGGCCCCGGGCTCCTGTGCCGACAGCAGACGGCGGCAGGTTGGCCTCGGGACGCGAAGCCCCGCGTGCCAGAGGAGGGAGGCCTTTCTGTCCGGAGGAAGGGGGCGGCTATGCCCAGCCCCGCGCCAGACCTTCTCAGGCCCGAGGTCTACTCCCTCGCAGCCTGCATGCAGGACACGCCTGTCCCCGCCTGGCAGGGTGAGGAGCCGAGGCTCAGAACGGTTGAGTCATTCTTCCGAGTTGCACACTCGACGGAGCCAGGTCCGCCTGACTGGAAGCCGGAGTGAGGCTGGGAGTGGTGGTTGTCCCGGCCGTTGCTGCCCTCAGCCGCGCACTTCACTGCTGAGGCCCCGGTTCCTTGTCTGAAGCCCCCGCTGAGCTGCAGGGTTGGTGCTGGGTGGGCACCTCCGGACTGTCCCGACAGCAGCCGGGTAGGGTGCTCAGATGGCCGGGCTGTGTCCCACTGCCCTCCCGGGGCTCGCGGCCGGGCCCCTTCCTCTCGGCTGTCCCTGTCGACCTGCCCTTCTGGCTCGGCCTGCACCCCACCCGGTGGAACCTTTTCCAGCTTGCCTTCTGTCCCCAAGCTCTCTGTTCTTCAGAGTGTGGCCCTGGGGCTCCCCGCTCCGAGAAACGGGCCTCGGCCCTGCGGTCCTTGTTCAGCTCACAGGCCAGGCACATGCACTCAAGCGTCTCCTCCCACTGCCCAGCCTGGGTGGAGGGGGTGGCATTGCAGCCTGGCCCTAGACCTTGTCCGTCCTGTCAAATGCACCTGGGAACAGGACTCCTGGGGTTTCTCTCCTAACACGCAGGGACGAGTCACTGGCCTGTCTGAGCCTCTATCCCCTGGAAACAGAGAACAGTGGCTCCAGCCCCACTGCTTCCTGAGATGGGGGCTCGGGGGGCTCTGGGCTTCAGGAAGGCAGCGGCGGTCAAGGGGGTGCCAGCCTGGGGCCACGGAGTCTGTGGCTTGCCGCCCTTGGAGCGTGGGTCAGCTGGAGGTTTTCTGGAGGGGTCACCTGCACCAAAGGAAACCACAGAGTGCCCCAGGCGTAAGGGTACAGCTCCGTGAGGTGCGGCCAGGAGAACTCCGCTCTTCCAGTGGCTCTACCCCTCCGAGGGCAGCTGCCGTCCCGCACCGTGGGCTCGGCCAGATTTTGAATTTTATACGGTCTACGTGGGATTACCCAGCCTGTGCTCTCTGTCGGGCTTTCGGGTTGATACTGTTTCAGAAATTCATCATCGTGGTTTCATTATTCGGTCTACTCGTGTTTGCTGCTGCGCAGCATGTACCGCTCTGGAAGACACCACAGCTTAGCCATCTTACCCTTGATGGGTATCGGGGCGGCTCCCAGCGTGAGGTACAGATCCTGCCTCGCCGTTGCTCTTGCACATCTGGGCTCACACCTGCCCTGTGTTCTCTTGGGTGTGTACCTAGAAGTGGGGCGACCGGGCCACGAGGTTGGTGTACCTTTGTCTTTAGACATGTTGCCTGGGCACCTTTTTATAGGCTGTGGGACTAGGAGGCCCACGGAGGACAGGTGACTTTCCCAAGTTGCGTTGCACCTTTCCTAGGCTCACAGAGCCGCCCTGGGCTCCCTTCCTCCACAGACCACGTGACTGACCTCTGGGCCTGGGGCTTCTCACCCCCAGAGCTTCTTTTGCCTCTGTTGGCCATTTGGTGGGGCTGTGAGGCCCCCATGGGCTTAGGATTGGTGACCCCTCCGTCCCTGGGGGCCCTCAGCCTTCATGCCCCTGCCTCCCCCTATCCAGCGCTCTCAGGCTGCCAAGAGTCCCAGCTCTAGGGGCCTTCGGTACGTGTTCACATTGCTGTGGGGAAGGAATGGGGGGCTCAGTGACTGGGAGGAGCCAGCTTCTCACACCCCTCCTCGGTCTTCCCTTTCTCCCTGCAGCTCTCATGGTACCAAGTGACGGGGTGGCCTTCCTGTGACAGGAGGACGCCAGATCTTCTGAGAAGATGTCAGCAATCCAGGTACCGTGGGGGCGGGGGCTGGGGCAGTTGAGTACTCCCCCCACCCCTGGAAGGGTGCTCAGTGGAGGAGAGAGAACGAGGCCTCACGTCAGTCTGCTCCCCTTGGCCCCACCCTGGCCTTCGACAAAGGAAAATTCTAGGGTGTACTGTTGGACCCAGGGCCCTCAAGGTGGGCGTACGGACCTGGGGGCAGTGGGGGGGGATCTCAGCTGGAAGGCACCCAGAGTTCTCGGGGCAAGAGGTTTACAAAGAGCAACGAGAGTCTGTGTCCTGAAGGGCGGATGGGCAGTGGGTGGAGATGGGCCCCGGGCTCCCTCCACCTGCCCACCTGTCGCCTGCCCTACAGGCCGCCTGGCCATCCGGTACAGAATGTATTGCCAAGTACAATTTCCATGGCACTGCCGAGCAGGACCTTCCCTTCTGCAAAGGAGACGTGCTCACCATTGTGGCGGTCACCAAGGTAATCGGGGACCTCACGAGGCCACACCTATGCCCTCCCGCCTCTGGGCATTCTAGCTGGGTGGGGGCTCCCCTGCAGGGGGGCCAAAGGAGGGCTGAGCGTGTGTCTGGGATGCCCTCTCCCCAGGACCCAAACTGGTACAAAGCCAAGAACAAGGTGGGCCGTGAGGGCATCATCCCAGCCAACTACGTCCAGAAACGGGAGGGCGTGAAGGCCGGCACCAAGCTCAGCCTCATGCCGTGAGTACTGCTAAGGAGCGCTCGGGGTCTGCAGCGTGGGGAGGAGGGAGGACAAGAAGCCCTGGTTCCCTAGAGGAGTCAGGAAAGCAGCGAGCGGGCGTAGGGGTTGCAGCGCGTGAAGGCTTCTCAGGCGGAGGGCGAGGCGCGGGTGCTAGGTCCCCGGGGCCTGGGAGGCCCGAAGCAGGAGGAGCGTGTGGGGGCCATGGGGAGGTGGCGCAGAGGGAGGGCCTCAGACAGCGGGCCCGGGTGGCCGGGGTCCGTGCCTGGAGCCGCCACGAGCCCTGGCCCGGCCTCCCCGCAGCTGGTTCCATGGCAAGATCACGCGGGAGCAGGCCGAGCGGCTGCTGTGCCCGCCCGAGACCGGCCTGTTCCTGGTGCGGGAGAGCACCAACTACCCGGGGGACTACACGCTGTGCGTGAGCTGTGACGGCAAGGTGGAGCACTACCGCATCATGTACCACGCCAGCAAGCTCAGCATCGACGAGGAGGTGTACTTCGAGAACCTCATGCAGCTGGTGGAGGTGAGCGGGCCCGGCTTCCGGCCCAGTGTCCCCCCACTGCTGGCTGGCCTCGGCACGTGCCGCCTCCGGAGCCTGCGTTTCCTCACGCCCCTCGCCTTGGCGAAGCACCTGCTGCGTGCCAGGGTTGACTTCTGGCCCCACGCACCCACCACAGGTGGGGGACAGAGAGGCTCAGAGCGGTTTCGGGACCTGCCTCAGGTCACACAGCTGTCAGTTAGAGGCGCCAGGGCCAGAGTCGGAGTCTCGCCCCAGAACTAGGCCTCCCTCCAGGCCTCAGAGCCACATGTCAAGCCGCGCACATAAGCCTGCCCTCATGAGCTGCACCTTGGTGGTCAGGTCACAACCCTGCGTGGCTGTGGCCACATGTCCCTGCAACTCCCAAGGCCAGTTCTGCTGGTCCTGTTGAGGCCACACCTGGCTTCCCGGAGCCCCAGCGGCCTCCCAGACGCCTCCTGCGCTCTTCTCAGCTCCTTGCCCCTGCTAGCCCCTGGCTGGGGGGAGGCCTCCTCGCGTCTGGCCAGAGGCCAGGGCTCGCCTTCCGCCTCGGGATGCTGGTGAGGCCCGTGGCCCCAGTGGAAGTGAGGGTCACAGATCTGAGTCGGGACCTCCCTAATCCTTCCCTGGGGGGACCCGGGGAGCTCCGGCCGGTGGGCTCGCCTCGGCCGCCCTCTGGTGGTTGGAGCCGGGCAGTGCGCGTAGGCGGCGGGCGCGGCGCTGGCCCTGAGCCCCCGCCCTGCCCCCGCCCTGCCCCCCGCAGCACTACACCTCGGACGCGGACGGACTCTGTACTCGCCTCATCAAGCCAAAGGTCATGGAGGGCACGGTGGCCGCCCAGGATGAGTTCTTCCGCAGTGAGTGCCATCCCCGCCCCCGTGCTCACCTGCTTCCCCGCCTCCTCCCTCCGGGCTCCGGGCACCGCCCCCAGCCCTGGAGGAGCCCTCCCCGGGTCGCCACACACTGTGACGCCTGCTCTGGCTCCACCCCTCACTGACACCCCCTCCCCCGCCAGGCGGCTGGGCACTGAACATGAAGGACCTGAAGCTGCTGCAGACCATTGGGAAGGGGGAGTTTGGAGGTGAGCGGGAGCGGGTGGCGGCCGCGGGAGGGCCGAGGGCCGGTGGAGGGTCCAGGGAACAACCTCCAGCCCTCGCCCCGCAGACGTGATGCTAGGCGATTACCGAGGGAACAAGGTTGCTGTCAAGTGCATTAAAAATGACGCCACTGCCCAGGCCTTTCTGGCTGAAGCCTCTGTGATGACGTGAGTCGGGCTGCGAGTGGGTGTGGAGGTGTCCCCCGGCGGGGAAGGATGGGGGGGCCTGGCAGCGCTGACCACCCCCATCCTGCCCCAGGCAACTTCGGCATAGCAACCTGGTACAGCTTCTGGGTGTGATCGTGGAAGAGAAGGGCGGGCTGTACATTGTCACGGAGTACATGGCCAAGGTGCGCCCCTGCCCGGAGAGCCGCCCCCGCCCTGGGCTGAACACTCCAGCCTTCCCCGCCGGGCCCCTCACCGCGCCCCTCTCCCCGCTGAGCTTTGTAGTCACCAGGCAGGGCTCAGGTTTTGTCCTGACTCCTCCTTCATTCCCTGTGACCTCATCAGGCCTCAGTTTCCTCCCCTGTGGGATGGAGGTAGTGCCAGGGTTTGCCTTAGAGATTTGTGAGCTCCGAGCTCAGGGAACTGCCGGGCGCGGGGGCCAGCTTGCAGCACCTACTGCTCGTTCCACGGTGATGCCCCGAGCCCTCCCCTGCAGGTTCCCCTCAAGTATTTACCCAGCCCACGGTTCAAGAGGATGGGGGGGCGAGTCTGACCCGTGGGGCCAGTCGGTCTGTCTGTCCTGCTTTAGGGAAGCCTGGTGGACTATCTGCGGTCGAGGGGTCGATCGGTGCTGGGCGGAGACTGTCTCCTCAAGTTCTCACTGTGAGTGAAGCAGCACCCATTCGGGGGGGCCCTGCCGTGCCGTGGGTGCCCTGTCTGAGGGGCTGTGTGGCTGGCTCTCTCCCAGAGATGTCTGTGAGGCCATGGAATACCTGGAGGGCAACAACTTCGTGCACCGGGATCTGGCTGCCCGCAACGTGCTGGTGTCTGAAGACAACGTGGCCAAGGTCAGCGACTTTGGCCTCACCAAGGAGGCCTCCAGCACCCAGGACACGGGCAAGCTGCCAGTCAAGTGGACGGCCCCGGAGGCCCTGAGAGAGAAGGTGGAGGGGGCCTAACCCTGAGCCCGGGGGCTGCTGGGTGGGGGGCCTGGGCTCCCCTCCCCCGCCTCCGCCAAATCCCGAATCCCCAGGGTCTGACCCTGCTTCTCCCATCCACGTGGCAGAAATTCTCCACCAAGTCTGACGTGTGGAGTTTCGGAATCCTTCTCTGGGAAATCTACTCCTTTGGGCGAGTGCCTTACCCAAGAATTGTAAGTTGGGCGCTGGGCCTGGGCAGGGCTGGGCGGGGCGGGGAGGGGGCTAGGGAGCCTCCTGGGCCCTGCTCGGTGTTCTGAGCTGCAGGCCTGCCCTCGGGACCTTCGGGGCCTGCTGGCTCTGAGGCCCAGGTCTGAGGGGGATCCCCGGAGCTGAGTCGGGGTCCCCCGGGGGGTCGGCCCTGCACACTCACACCACCCGCCTGCCACAGCCCCTGAAGGACGTCGTCCCTCGGGTGGAGAAGGGCTACAAGATGGACGCCCCCGACGGCTGCCCACCTGCGGTCTACGAGGTCATGAAGAACTGCTGGCACCTGGATGCTGCCACAAGGCCCTCCTTCCTGCAGCTCCGGGAGCAGCTCGAGCACATCAAAACCCACGAGTTGCACCTGTGACCGCTGCCTCCTCCCCCAGGTCGTGGGGCTGCGGGACTGAACCTGGAGCGATTGTGGGCCTGGTGCCCCCACTGGCTGGGCCCCAGCCTGAACTGAGCCCAGCGGGCCAGTGGGCCTCCTTCCTCTGCCCCAGCCTGCGCCCCCTCTGGCCCCGCAGAGACCCCGCCTAGGCCTGGCACCTCTTCTCATGGACCCACCCGCGGGGTGTCGGGAGCCCCACCGAAGGGCCAAGGAGGGAGGAGGCTGAGGAGCGTGAGGCAGATGCCCCCCGCCGCAGTCAGGCTTCTCCTGGCCTCCCATCTCTCGCCTTCTTAGAGTTTTATTCCTTTCCTTTTTTTGAGATTTTTTTCCCGTGTGTTTATTTTTTATTATTTTTCAAGATAAGGAGAAAGAAAGTACCCAGCAAATGGGCATTTTACAAGAAGTACGAATCTTATTTTTCCTGTCCTGCCCGTAAGGGTTGGGGAGAGCAGGCCCCTCTCTAGGGACCCGTCAGCCCAGCCTCGTTCCCCGTTCCGTGTTCCGTGTCCCGTGTCGCCTCGGTCGCCCGTGTTTGCGCTTGCCCATGTTGCACTGTTTGCATGCGCCCGAGGCAGACGTCTGTCAGGGGCTTGGAGTTCATTCATGTGCCGCTGCCGCCCACCCACCTGCCTTGTGAGATGGAACCGTAATAAACCACTCCATGAGGACACCGCTGCCGGCCTCGGCGCTTCCTCCGCCGAGCCTGCCTGGCCCCCCGGCCCCCTGTCCCTGTGCCATCTTGTCCATCCCCCTGTCTCTGTGAGTGGGGCTGTGCTTGCCCTGGGAGTGGAGTCGGGCGGGGAGCACGGCTGGGAGATGTAGCCGCGCTTTGTGTCAGCTGCACGAGCGAGTGTCCTGTGTCTGCCGTGGGGGGAGCCCTCACCCCCCGCCCTCCCACACCATCCTGCTGTGGCGGGGGCTTGGCCCTGGGGCCGTCCCGAGCTCGGGACCCTGTGCACAGGGTAACGTCTGGGGGTCCCAGCTGCCTCCCCCGCCGTGTGGTTCAAGGCGACAGCACGAGGATGCCTGGCACCAAGGATGGGGGAGGCGCCCAGGCCTGACCAGGTGGAAGCGGGGTCCCCCTGGTTGGAGGCAAGATAAATGTCACCTGCCTCAGAGAAAGTGCTGACCCCAGAGGGTGAGGGAGGGGGAGCCTCTGAGCCACTGGTGGTTCTCACTGTTGACCCAAGATGACACGGCGCTGGCCTGTCCCACGTGTGCCCAGCCGCGTGCCTGAGGATGAAGGTGGGGGGCCTTCCCCACTCTGCCTCGGGGGCCCCAGATAGAGGATGAGGACCCACCAGGGCATGGTCCCCCCTCCCTCAGGTTGCCCGGGTGTGGTGGTCAGTGCAGAAGCTGTAAAGATTGGGGGAGGCTCCTTTCATCATTGAGATGGGCACCTCGCTGGGTGGGGGGTGGTTTCCCTTGTCCGGGGGCGACGCTGACCCCGGCCCAGCTAGCAGGACCTGAAATCCAGGGGGTTCGGACTTGGCCGTGTGTCTCGTGCCTGTGTCTCAGCCCCCGGCAGCCCGGCCGCCAGCGTCTGCCCTCCAGCCCGGAGCAGCAGCTTCCTCGCCTCCCCTACCAATGACAGGCTCATTTCTCCAAGGCCAGACCCTTGGTTCATTCAACGACAGACATGTGAAAACCTGCTTTGTGCTAGGACTGGGGCTCGGCAACGAGCAAGACAGAGCCGTGGAGTTAGGGAGGCCATCACACAGACGACTACAGGCTGCTAAGTGCTACGGCAAAAACCATGTGTAACGGGATCGGATCTTGTCTGTGGGTCAGGGAGGACTTCCCGTAAGAGGCAGCACGGCAAGCTAGATGAGGATGACCAGGAGGTGTGAGGAGTGGGCCGCAGCATTCCAGGAAGAGAAGCCTGGACTGGAGAGAGGGCAGGCGAGCCTTGAGGCAGAGGGGGGAGGCCAGAGCAAAGGTTGGCCTTTGTCACACTGAAAGCCACGGGGAGCCAGTGACAGGCTCTGAACAGGAAGGTGTTGATACAAACACTGTGGCTGCTGGTGGAGGAGTCCCCCCAGGCAGCAGAGGGGGGCTGATGAGTGTAAGAGAAGGGGCCGGGAGGGGACGACCTCCAGAGGGATGTGAGATGAAGCCCAGGGGACTTGCCAGCGGAGTCCTCCTGCAGGTGCAGGGCGGGCAGAGTGGCCGGGGTGAGGGGGCGGCCACCAGGAGGCTCCTGTCCAGGAGAAGGCACCCGGCGTTCTAGTAAGGGCATGGTGAGTTTTAGGTGTGCCTTTGACTGCCAAGAGGCCTTGAGCAAGTTGTTGGAGCCCAGAGGCTGGAGCAGGGAATCGGAGAGGTCAGAGTGCGGCTTGGATCTGAAGCCACGTCCAGGGAGGAGGTCACTTTGGGAGGACGTGCAGAAGGAGCCCGGGACCATGCCTGGGGGAGTTCTTGACATTCAAAGGTCAAGGAGAGGAGGCTGGCCAGGCAGGGTATGGAGAGGGAGGTAGCAGACCGCCCTGTGGCAGAGGCAGGGGACAAGCCGGCAGGTCCCTTCTTCCCAGAAGAGCAGAGCCTGCCACTGGCGTCAGCTAGGAGGCCGCTGGGCCTCTAGCGAAACCGGAGTTCGTGGGGGTGCAGATTCTAGGCCTGGCTGGGGGGAGGGGGGTGAGCCCTGCGGGAAGGTCCCCGGCTTGGGAGATTCAGCTGTAAGAAGAGGAGAGGGTGACGGGATTTGAAGGCAGCAGAGGGGGAGCAAATCTGATGCCAAAGGGAGGGACGTTTGCCTTCAGGCTGCATCCACGCGCTGAGGGGGCGGAAAAGGTAGAGGCGGGAATGGTAGTGACCCAAGGGGGAGGCTTCCTTAGAGCAGGAGGGGTGGCTGGACACCCGCCAAGCGCGAGGTGTGCCGCGATGGAGCCCGCACTCGGAGGGAACCGCGGGCCGCGCCGTCGCTGGGAACAGACCCCGAGGCGTGGAGGGGGCTCAGATCTGGAGCTTGTGGCGTCCACGGTGTACGCGCCATGGCCAGTGTCAAGCCACCAACCTGACTTCGCTGAAGGCACAGGTGGCCGGGGAGTTTTGAGAACTGGCTCGGGTTCAGACACCTGCACTGGTGCGTGGCCACGGGATCCGGAGAGAAGGGCTGGGGCCAGGGCATGCAGGCCCAGAGAGCTGGATGCTCCCAGTCCTTCCACCTGCTGACATGTGAGTCCGCCCTGTTCTTCCTTCCAGTCTCTCACTTGACTTATGGCTGTTTTGTTCCTGTGCTGGCCGCTGGCCTAGCGGAGACGAGCATGTCACCCTCATAGAGAGCCCACTCAATCTCAACTTGGTGCCCAGAAATCTGGTGAAGTGGAGGGGGCAGGAGACGCTAGGTGGCCTCTCAGACACCTGGAGTTCGGACAGGGACAGAGAATGAGGCGTTTCTGGCAAAGGAAGGGCACTGCCTGGGCAAAGTGCTGAGATGCCACAGCCTGATGAGGTCCTGAAGTGTGGCTGGGCCCCAGGTGCCAGTGGGGGTCTTTTGGGAGCAAGCAAGGCTAGAGAGGAAGCAGGGCCCAGACCCCACCTGGCTCTGCAGATCCCACGGGTTTAACTTGCTACAAATGACCAGGAGCAATTGAAGGGTTTAGGACCAAGGAGCCATGTGGTCAGATCTGCATTTGAGAATAATTCTGGTTACAATCTGGCCCTGGGGGTGGGAGTGTCCAGAGTGGAGACAGAGAGACAGTGGGGAGGCTGCAGGCGGCCAGCCAGGAGGTGACTGCCGGTGGCCTGGGCTGCGGAGGCCATTGGAGGTGCAGAGGAAGGTGAGCACAGCTGACACTTTACTGAGCGGAGTGCTCACTACGTGCCACGCCCTATTGTCAACACACGAGATGTGTCATCTCACGTACCCCCCAGTCAGCTCTTGAAGATACGT
The DNA here is from genome assembly GCF_048164855.1 of Canis lupus baileyi. Lineage (NCBI taxonomy): Eukaryota > Metazoa > Chordata > Mammalia > Carnivora > Canidae > Canis > Canis lupus. The sequence goes on from NC_132869.1 coordinate 41,352,463, forward strand.
GCTGTGAGTACCTCATCCTACAGATAAACAGGCTTGGAGGTTAGAGGATCAGGTAAGGTGGCCTATGAGTAGCGAGAGCAAATTGAAGAGCTTGCTCCGGTTTGACAGGGCAGGGGTGGGGGTTGCCATTCACGAGCCCCTAGCCTTGACAAGGGCAGGCCAGACGTTGGACAACAGCAGTTTGAGGTGGACGTGTTCTCTGGGGACCTCCAAGTAGAGATGTCACCACAGAGTTAGACATTCAGGCCCATAGCCCATTAACAGTAGAGTTTTGGGGATCATGAGCACCGCAATGGTGCTGGAAGCCGTGGGCTTGGGTGAACTTGGCCAGGGAACTCAGGGAAAGCGAGGACAGGCCCCAGCACAAGGAACCCCAGAGGTGCCGGGAGGGAGGGCAGTGGGTGGCAAAGGCGCACAGAGGAGGCCGGCAGGGGCGGGGATGAGGGGGGGCCCTGCAGGGGAGCCAGAAGGCTTCTCAGAGTGTAGGGGAGGGGGCGAGGAAGTGGATGCTCATGGCAGTCCACCCTGCAGAGACCGGTTGACAAGTGTCCCCTGGAAGCAAAGGACAGGGGTCATTGTCAGGCCCTCCCAGAGTGGTTTCCTTTCCTTTTTTTTTTTTTTTAAGATTTTATTTATTTATTTGAGAGAGAAAGCATGAGTGGGGGGAGGGGCAGAAGGAGAGGGAGAAGCAGACTCCCCGCAGAGCAGGGAGCCCCATCTGGGGTTGGATCCCAGGACTCTGGGATCGTGACCTGAGCCGAAGGCAGATGCTTAACCGACTGAGCCACCCAGGCACCCCTGGAGCGGTTGTGATGGGGCAGTAGGGGCAGGAGTGAGAACTGAGTGGCAGGTGAGGGAGCAGGGCCACACTGGGGCCTGCCGTTGCACAGCATGGCCGTGGAGGTGGGGACAGCGGGGTGCAGGTGGCTGAGCACTTACTGTTGAGAAATGAAGGTTTCCTTTTAGCGTGTCCTAAGCTTTTCCATTTACAGCCTTGATTTTAATTAATTTGTAGGGTTTCGGTAACTTAATCCCATTGGGAACTTAGAAAGTACAGTAAAACTTCAGCTAGCCAGATTCTTGGCAAGTGAGCCACTCTGGAAAATGAGCATTTGAGTGAAAATATTTGAAATATAGGATTTCTTTTTTTAAAACGTTTGTAGAATGGAAATAATCCTATAACCATATGCAGGAGAGAGAAGTCACAAACACCCACATCCTCACCATCCAGCGTGAACAGCAGTTCCAGACTAATCCTGTGCCCAGCACCCCCACCTCTGAGCTCTGAGCTCCCGGACACTTGGAAGCAGATCCTAAGCATTTGATCAATTTATTGGTAGAGCTTTCCTACATTTCTCTAAAAGACAAAACACATTTTTTAAAAAAGATTTTATTTATTCATTCATGAAAGACAGAGAGAGAGAGAGAGAGAGAGGCAGAGGCACAGGCAGAGGGAGAAGCAGGCTCCATGCAGGGAGCCCGACGCGGGACTCGATCCTGGGTCTCCAGGATCAGGCCCTGAGCCCAAGGCAGATGCTCAACGGCTGAGCCCCCCAGGCACCCCAAGACAACACTTTTTTAAAAAATAATGTGACCACAGTACCATTATTACTCTTAAAATCTTTAACAGCAATTCCTTATTTAAATCAAGTATTTATTGTTCAGATTTCCCCCAATAGTCTCGTTTCCCCCCAGTCGGTTAGTTAAAACGAGGCTCCAGACAAGGCCACACGTGGCGTTCATTTGCTGTTGAGACCCCCTTTCTCTGCAGGAAACTTCTGTGTTGAGGAAACAGGCGCTCGGAGGCCTGAGTGTCCGGGGACGCGGGAGGAGCGCCTGGGACAGAGAAGGCGGGACGGGGGTGGCCCGGGACATTGATCTGCGGGCAGGAGGCGGGGCGGGGCCCATCCTGAGCCAGGGGAGAGGCCGCCCGAGGGACGGCGGGTGATGGCCCGAGGTGCGCGAGAGGTCGGGGTCAGGCTGGCGAGGAGGTCGCCCCGGGGAACCGGCCTCTGTGGGGACAGGGAGAGGACGGCGACAGCAGCTCCTCCCCGCCCGGCCGCCCTGGGGCCCGCCCTGGCCTCCCCCTGCGGCTGCAATGCTGGTGGCCAGCGGGGAGCCCCTGCTCCGCCTCGCCCTCGCCCTCCTCCTGCTCCTGGGCGCCCCCGGCCCTGAGGGGGCCAGTTCTCTTCAGAGGAGGTTTGAGTATAAGCTCAGCTTCAAAGGACCAAGGCTGGCGGCGCCCGGGGCTGCAATACCCTTCTGGAGTCATCACGGAGGTGAGCGGGCCGGAGGGGGGGGACAGGCGGGATCGGCCGAGGGGAGCAATGAGGGGGGGTGGATCAGCCGCGTGGGGGGGGGGCTGGCCAGCTCCAGGCAGCTGTGACTCGGTGCTGGCGGGCCCAGGGCCCAGGGCCCCTGTCACCCACCTCCTCCTCCGCCCACCACGGCCCACCCCGCCCCCCGCCTCAGTTTCTCTCCCTGCCTTCCTCTGTCTCCGCCTAGGGCTTCTCTCTCTCCCTCTGCCTCTCCTGGACCCTCTCCTTCCTCTGCTTCTCCCGCCTGTAAGTACACACGCTCGCCCGCCTGCTGAGGCCCAGACCCACCGCCCAAGGCAGCTTGGGCAGCGCCAGCCTCCCCGCTCCCTGCTCCCCGACGGGCCGGGCTGTCCGGGAGAACTGGGGGCTGCCTGGCAGCTGGAGCAGCAGCTCTGCCCTGTGTGTGCTGGGGGCGGGGGGCACGAGCACAGTAGCTTCGGGAACTGCCCAACCAGGCCTCCGGAGTCTCCTTTCTACTTGCTCTTGTTGAAGACGGAACTTTCTCCCCACTGTGGGGCTCAGTCCCACAACCCTGAGGTCATGACCCGAGCTGAAATCAGGGGTCAGATGCTCAACCCAGACAGGCACCCGAGGAAAGGCTCCCCGAGGACTGACGAAAACCCACGCAGTACAGACGAGCTTAGGTTAGAAATGAACGAGAGGATCAAGACTAGGGGGTAAGGCTGAGGCAGGAGGTGAGTCTAGGAACACGGCTTGTCACCAGCGCGTGCTGCGTGGCCTGCCCCCTACTTGGCCATAGAGCTGGCTCAGAGCCCCCTAACAGGCAGGGCAAAGAGAGAAAGCAGATCCATCACGTATTTCTGTGTGTGTGAGGTGGAAGCTCTGAGCGGCGCGTGATTCCTGACTGAGGCCAGAACAGGTGTCCCTTTACCATGACAGGCCCCGTCAATCTTCCCTCACGGAGGCACCGGAGGTAAACAAAGGAAGGGGCCGGTTCTCGCGGCACCAAGCCAGGCCCTGCCTCAGGCCCGAGCGCGGCGCCCCCTGCCCCTGGGCCCCATCAGGCCCGGAGTGGCTCAGACCCATAGAGGGGCAGAGGCTTTGCCGAGGTCACACAGCCAGATGCGGCCTGTCCCTTCATTCGTTCACTCACCTGCCACCACCACTGCCCCTCTGTGCCGAGCCCAGAGACGCAGGGCCGAGTCGGACTCGGGGAGCCGGCAGTTTGGGGTGAGGTCTCACGCACAACCCACCTAAGGCTGACTGCACACGTGTAGTATTCAGTGGACAATCCTTGCCTCCTACAAGCCACTTCAGAGGCAGTGGTGGCTTCTAAGGGCCCCCAGGATCTGGCCTTGCAGCCTCTGAGCCTCCCCACCCCCAGCCCTGGCCTTGCTGAGCAAACAGCCGGGATTAGTAGCCTCCGGAAAGTCCTGGCAAGGCCTGGGCCTTGGGCCAGGTTCCAGGCTGGCAGGCCAGAGGGGTGGGGAGCCAGCTGGGTGAGGCCTCTGATCACCCTCCCCCCGATTCCTGCCGAGCCTGCCTCAGTTTCTCTCCCCTTTCCCTCCTCCTCCCAGATAGGTCTCCCCCTAGCCACAGCCACTGAGAATTCACACACACACACACACACACACACACACACACACACACACTCACTCCATCCCCCACCCTTTCCTCACCACCTGCCTTGCCAGCCAGGTCCCACTTTGGCTTTCAAATGCTTTCCTCACCTTGGAATGCCCCCAGGTGCCCCCACCAGGAAGCCCCCGGGCCTCGTTTGGCCACACGGGGCATCTCTCCGTCTCTCCGTGCTTCCGCAGTCTGGATCCTGAACCCCAACGTGGTTGTTCTCACAAAGCACTCTGCTGTGTCCCGGGGCCCCCCGCGCATCCTTTTCCTCCGTGGGTCCTGTTTCCTCACCTGACACTCAGAGAGGCACAAATCTGTCTTGTGGGGCAAAAGGCTGATGCTTGAACGGTTGACACTTGAACAGCTCAGGGGTTAGGGACGCCGGCCCCACACGCGTGGAAAATCAGGATGTCACTTGTGATGCCCCCAAGACTTAACTGTTAATAGCTTGACCCCAAGCCTTACCAATATGCACAGAGGCAAGTAACACATTTTGTACGTTGTACGTATTATATATCGTATTCTTACAATAAGGTAAGCCAGAGAGAAGGAAGTGTTAAGAAAATCGTAAGGAAGAGGGCGCCTGGGAGGCTCAGTCCGTTAAGCCTCCGACTCTTGGTTTTGGCTCAGGTCGTGGTCTCAGGGTCGTGAGCCTAGGCTCCAGGCTCAGTGCGGAGTCTGCTGGAGAGTCTTTCTCCAACCCCTCCTTCCTCGCTGCTCCTCCCCCTGCTCACACTCATTCTCGTTCCTTAAAATAAATAAATTCTTTAAAAATATTTTATTTAGGGCAGCCCAGGTGGCTCAGCGGTTTAGCGCCGCCTGCAGCCCGGGGCCTGATCCTGGAGACCCGGGATCGAGTCCTGCATCAGGCTCCCTGCATGGAGCCTGCTTCTCCCTCTGCCTGTGTCTCTCATGAATAAGTAAATAAAATCTAAGAAAAAAAAAGAAAAAATGTTTTATTTATTTATTCATGAGAGACACACAGAGGCAGAGACACAGGCAGAGGGAGAAGCAGGCTCCATGCAGGGAACCCGATGCAGGACTCGATCCCAGGACCCCGGGGTCACGCCCTGAGCCAAAGGCAGACGCTCAACCGCTGAGCCACCCAGGTCCCCCTAAAATAAATAACTTTTAAGAAAAAAGAGAATCATCAGGAAACCGCATTTACAGTATCATATGGCATTTATGAAAACAATCACGCGCATATAAATGGACCCACGCAGCCCAAAGCCGTGTTGTTGGAGGGTCAGCCATACTTTGGAATCGGATGAGCTGAGTTCCAATCCACTTAGTTCCTTAGCTTGTCTGAGCCTCGTGTGTAAAATGGGGTCTCTTATTTATTTTTATTTTTATTTATTTATTTATTTTATTTTTATTTTTATTTTTATTTTCATTTTTATTTTTTTTAATGGGGTCTTTTAAAAGCAGGCTGCACAAACTTGTGGTGAGGCTTCCTTGAGAAATCAGGTGAAGCGCCCCCCGTGGGTCTGACATCTGTTGCCCCCACCCGGTGAGGCGCCCCAGCTGTGGGGGGCTCCAGCTCTGTGCTGGGCTCCAGCACCCACGTCTCCGGTGGGTTCCCGCATGCGACAGCTGGCCTGTTATTTACTGGCAGGCCCTGATGTCACCTCCTTGCTCCCCCAGAGCGCGGCCCAGGCCAGACAGAGAATGACGGAGGGCAGGGGACGGGGGGGGGCCCCCGGCTCTGAGCTGTCCCGATACGCAGGTGCTGTACTGGGTCCGGAAGAAGTGCGCCTGGCCCCGTCCACGCAGAGCCTCAGTGGTGCCGTGTGGAGCAGGGCTCCCGTCCTCTTCTCGGCCTGGGAGGTGGAGGTGCAGATGAGGGTGACGGGGCCGGGGCGCCTGGGAGCCCAGGGCATGGTGAGTGGCCCCAGTCGAGGCCCGGCGGGAGCACGGGGGGTGAGCCGGGGAGGCGGGTGGCGATCCCGAGGCTCTGGTGTCCCGAGGTCCCCGGGCTGAGCAGCTGGGGCCCCGCAGGCCGTGTGGTACACCCGGGACAAGGGCCAGGTGGGCTTGGCCCCGGGGGGGCCGAACTCGTGGGACGGCATCGGGATCCTCTTCGACTCCTCGGCCGAGGACACCCAGGTGAGTGGTGATCTCCGGGCCGTCCTCCTGTCCACACCATCGCACTCCAGCCCGCACCCATGGCTCAGGCCGCTTGTCCCCCCCGCAGCAGAGCCCTGTCATCCGCGTGCTGGCCAGTGATGGGCACACTCGCCTCGAGTCGCACGGGTAAGCCCCTGTCGGGACTGACCCCAGCCCGCTCCCGGGGCCTCCGCGGTACCCTCACTGCCTACCCGAGCCCCGGCCTGGGTCCTGAGGCGCCCCCCCAACACTGCCCGGCTGTGCCCTCCTCGCTGGCCTCTTATCTGAGCTGCTGCCCTGGAACTCCTGTCTCCTTGGTCCCCGCGGGGCCTCCTCCAGGGCAGGGACCCGAGTTTGTTCGGGCTTCCCAGGAACGGCCCCACTGAGTCCTCAATGCCTAGCGCCCCCACCCTGGTGGGGGGTGTCAAAGGACACAAGGGGGAGCATGTGCCGAGTGTGGTCACTCACAACACCGCCTCTGAGCAGCAGCACCCTGGCGGCGAGGGAGTCTTAGTCCCCAATCACAGGTTGGCCGGGGAGGCCCAGAGAGGTGGAGCGACTTGCCCAAGGTCACACGGCTGTGCGCAGGGCCGAGATTGGAGGCCATGTGGCCTGTGCCCTGCCCTGCGCCACCCCTCCTTCCAGCTGACGTGGCTTCCCGTCCCACCGGGAGCAGGGCCAGCCCGTCAGTGTCGCTCAGCAAATACCCCTCAGCTCATAACAATTAGAGTAATTGCTCATGTTTATGGAGCAGAGACTACCTGTGCGCCTGGCGCCGGGCCGAGCGCTTTACATTCATGGTCTTGGTTAAACCCTCATAACAATGTTATGAGGTAGTTCCAATTATTATCCTCATTTGGAAGGTGAGGAAATTCAGGTTTGGGAGGGCTGGTCACACGGCCAAGGTGACGCAGGCTGCCCCCGGAGCTGGCCTCCCTCCCCGCCCTGCGCCCGGCTGGGGAGCACCTGCTGTGCGCCTCCGCCCCACGGAGCCTCGGCCCCCTCGGGCCCCCAGAACTTGTCTGTGCCACTGTCCCGACTCAGTCCTGCTGAGTCAGGCCGGGAGAAAGGAGAGGGAGGAGAAGCCTTACCCGCAGGCGCAGGCGGATGTGGAGGTCAAGGGAGGGCCCGGGGACCTGAGGGCAGGACCCACGCCCGTCAGGCTCTGTCCCCCAGGGACGGGGCACAGGGAGGCCTTGGCCTTTTCTGTAAACTCCAACTCCCAGCTCCGCCAGGCGAGGCCTGCTTTCCTGCGCCTCTCCTCCTGCTAGAGAAGCAGACTCGGCTAGGCCACGGGGACCTGTCCCGTCCCGGGTCCCCAGGACGCCTGCGCAGAGCAGCCCCCGGGACCACCCCCGCGACCAGACCTTGGGTCCTGCGCCCACAGGGACGGAGCCGGCGGCGAGCTGGGCTCCTGCCGCTGGGACTTCCGCAACCTGCCACGACCCTTCACGGCACGGATCACGTACTGGGGGCACAGGCTGCGTGTGAGTGGCCCCTCCTGCTTCTGCAGCTTCTCTGGGTGGGGGCTGGAGGGCTGGAGGGCCCAGAGCTACAGAGCTGCTGTGCGAGCCCCGTGACCCCAACAGAGTCGTGCCCGTGCCGCTGCACGGGGTTCCTGGCACATGCGGGCTCCTCCTCCCTGCACACACTGCTAACTCCCAGAGCACATACTTACGTGGGCTGGAGTGAGACCAGGTGAGCGTGTGTCCCCCCACCCCCGTGCCATTCTGATGCCAAGCCCTGCAGCCACCTGCAAGCTCTACTTTAGAACCAGGGGAGCTGGTGAATCAGAGATGGGGACAGTGCCCCACAGCTGGGGTCAGGGGAGAGGAGAGGGTTCTATCTGCAAGGGGCTCACTCCTCTGTACCCCTCAGGTGTCCCTGAGCAGTGGCCTCACACCCAGTGACCTAGATGAGGTTTGTGTTGACACCGGGCCCCTGCTTTTGGCTCCTGGAGGTTTCTTTGGGGTCTCGGCAGCCACCAGCACCCTGGCAGGTGAGGCCTTCTGGGCAAGTGAGGGCAGAGTGGTACCTAATGACTCATCCTGCGCACACCTTCTAAACGGCTCTGGGCGTGGGGCTAGCCACTTCCTCTCTATGTGGCCTGGGAAGTCATGCACAAGCCGTCTCTGGGCCTCTGCTGCCACCGGGGGAGGTCACGTCTGCCTTGCAGGGCTGCTGAGTCTCGAATAGGATAAGCACCAGAAGCCTTTATTCCGGTGATGGTCTCATACGTGCCCCCAGCTGGGGACTGTGGGGCAAGCAGAAGAGGGCAGCCACGAGGGACATTTAGGGAACCGGAGCAAAAGGATGTAATGTCATGGAGAGTCCACAGAGAGACCCACAGCTGGAAAGCAGAATAGAACCCGAGAGTGGGAGTTCTTGAAGGCCAGGACTTTGGTCTTTAGGCTCTAGGCCCTAGGGAGCCATGGAAGGTTTCTGAGGAGGAGAGTGAAATGATCAGAGCCCTGCTGAGGGGGTGGCCGCTGCGTGCTTGCTTCTGCCAGTAGAGGCCACGCTCTGGGGCCTGAGGGTGTCAGTCTGCTGCCCTGGCTCTCACCCAGGACTGTCCAGTTTACCCACTCACTGTGGGGCACCCACCTGGCTCTGTGTGTGGGTCCACCCTCACTGTCCACCCCCCTGCTTGTCTGCCCCCCACACGTTTCCTATGAAGTGAGCAAGACGAAGGATAGAGCTGCCCAGATCTCCTGCCTGCCCAGAATGTAATGGGGCCTGGGGGTGAGGGCTGAGCACACAGGCCACTGGGCCGAGGGGGGCGTCTTACCTTCCCTTCTCTCCCCCCTTCCAGATGACCATGACATCCTGTCCTTCCTGACCTTCAGTCTGAGTGAGCCGGGTCCTAAGGTGATGCCAGCCCTGGGCCGGCACTTCAGGGGAGAGCTAGGGGAGAGACAGCCCGGGGACCCCTCCCTGTCGCAGAAGCTTCTGCTCACGTCACGGTGTTCCGTACCATCATTCCAGCCTTTATCTCTACTGAGAGCTGTCTGTGTCTCTGAGCTCTGCAGCTCTGCCCAGGCCAGGCTTTATTCCGGGCCGTGCTGGGGGCCAGAGGTGACCTGGCACCAGGCCCTGTCCTGGAGCATCTCCCAAGCTGGCTGGGGACTGTGGGAACATGAAAGAGGGGTCCTGACCAGCTAAGGGGAGCAGGGAAGGCCACCTGGAAGACAGGAGCTTGAAGAGCAGAGAGAGGTGGCTGAGTGGGGAGCCGCCCGGACAAAAGTCCGAGTCCCGAGAGAGCTGCTGGGGTGTCAGGCGGCAGCAGGAGGGAAGGGGTGGGGATGGGGCAGCCACAGAGCCGGGCTGCAATTGTAGGGCCTCGTGGCCCAGTGAGGGAGACCCAGCTGGGGCGCTTCTTCCCTGGCTGGGATGGATGTTTGGTCCACCAGGATGGGGGCTGGGGCTCTGGGGGAAAGCTCCCCTCACCGCAGGCCTCCCACGGGTTTCAGGCCTGACTTCTCTCTTCTTTGTCCAGCCTCCCCGCCATCCCCTTCTGGAGATGGAGGAGCGCCGGCTGGCAAGGCAGCTGGAAGGGCTTCGGGCGAGGCTGGCCCTTGGCACCAGGGAGGACGCGATGCCAAAGCTGAGCTCCAAAGTCCAGGAAGAGGGTAGGGACCCAGGGAGCAGGCAGGTGGGGCAGGGGCCCATTGGAGCATCACAGGACCCTCTTCCCTTCAAACCAGGAGTCCTTTAAGTAGTGGGGAGAGGAGGGCCTGAGGAGGCCCCATCTAGCAGACCCCGGGTCCTGGGACTCGGTCCTATTCCCACCCCACGGGTGGGGTTCCTCCACGGGTTCACATCTTTTCAGGGGAGAGTCTTGGAGGCAGAAGCCTGACTTTCTGCCCACCCTCTCCAAGAAGCCCCCCAAAGATAGGACCTCCTACCGCGGTGCCGCCGGCTGCCTGTCCCAGCTCTGCCCCATTCTCCAGGGGAGCGACGCTTTGGCCTGGAGGAGACGCTGGGCAGACATCGCCAGATCCTGCAGGCCCTCCAGGGTCTATCCAAACGGTTGGCCCAGGCTGAGAGGCAATGGAAGATGCAGCTGGGGTCCCTGGGCCATGCCAGGCCTGTCGGAGCCTGGGTGAGTGGCCCCCTTGGGCACCCAAGGCCCTGCCTGCAGGCCTGGAAGAGTGAGCTCCCTCAGGCACTGGGCCCCTGGCACCGGGGGGCTCCCTCTGTCCAGGAGGAGGAGCAACCACTGTACTTGGGAACTAGTCTCCCCCAAGGCCTGGGGGGAAAGGAGAGGGGGGTGCAGTGCCGCAGGTGGCAGGATGGGCTGGATCTGCGAGGCCGGGGAGCATGCAGGGGGCTAGCCCTGTGTGAGCAGGTGCCCCCGGATCCACGTGGCTGGGGCTGGGAGAGGCACTGCCGGGTACCCGGGGCCCTGGACAAGTGCCAGAAAGAGACCGGGTGCTAATTTGCATGTAGCTCCACATGTGACTTGGGTCACGTACGGATGGCTGGCTTAGTGCTCAGATGCACCCGAAGCCTCGCTTCATCGCCACTGCCCTCCTGGCTTCTCCTCGGAACAGTCATGCCCCGTGGCATGCCCAGCCTGGGCCGGAGAGCTGGATGCTCGATGCCAGGCAGGGAGGCCAGGGGCTCCTGCGAGCTTTGCTGGGCTCTGACAGCTCGGGGCTCTCATCTGTGTCCTCGGGCCAGAGCGGCTGAGGCTGGGCTGCTGGAGCGGCGGGGTGGCGACGGGGCCACACTCCAAGGCCAGGCCGCTCTCTGACCCTACTTCCAGGCCCAGAACTCCTCCTGCCAGGTTCTACCCACCCCGGAGAGGGGCGGTCACTTCTCCAGGCCTCTCAGCGAGACAGAGGCGCAGGCACTGAGGGCTGTTGGGCACTGGCCCCATCTTGGACTGGGCCCCGAGTGGGAGTAGGTAGGAGAGGACTCGACTGGGCCTTTGCTGCCTCCAGGGGCAGAACCACTTCTGCAGAGGGCAGAGAGCCTATGACCCTCAGGGATAAGCCGTTTGAGAGGAGGGAAGTCCAGAAGCCCAGCCGGACGGGGGATAAACTCAGTATGTCAGATAATGTCCAAAGTGAGCAGGGGCCAGGAAAGCTGGTAAGGCCTTCCAGAAGGAAGAGGGCTTCAGTGTCCCTGGGGAAGAGGGATTCTGAGGAGAGAGGGGCTGAGCCCTGGGCCCCAGAGAACAGGGTGGCACTCCTGCAGGACTCTGCCAAGGTCTGCGCCCTGCTCCACAGACAGAGGACTCTGCTCCAGGACCTGCAAGAGATAAGGTAAGGGCATCTGCGAGGAGGGGCAGAGAAGTCCCGCTCCACCCACGTGCTCAGCCTCCAGTTCCTCCGGGTTCCCTAGTCCTCTCCTCACTTCCTGAGCACCCAGCACAAAGTCTGGTGCACAGGGAGGGGCTGGGGCACCGTTAGGCTTGTTGAGTTGACTTGAACTTAATTGACTCAAGTTTAAAGTCTTGAAATTCCTAGTTTAAAAGTAATTCTCCCTGGGAGGGGCCCTCATGAGAGCCCCTATCAGACACCCCACCTCCCCAGGGAGGGTTGAATCTGAGCCCTCCTTCAGTGACAGTGCCTGGAAGGAGGCCGTGCTTTGATGACATGCTTGGAGCAACCACAACCAAGATCAGGCCCAGCAGGAGGGGGCAGTCCCTGTGTTCTTTGTGCCTCCACCAGCCCCCCAACATCCCACTTTGGGCCAAGCCTCAAGGGCTCCCCAGAGAGCTCTGTGGACAGGGAGGTCACCTTGATGCCACGGAGGAGGAAAGCTTCAGGCTGGATGCTGGATTCTGGGTCCCTTACTCACATCTAGACGCTTGATGGTGGGAGGATGGGAAAGGGGAGAGGAACTAAGTCCCCTGGGGGCTGGGGATGGAAAGCAGAGCCCAGGGAGCCTAGAGTCGAGAGAGGCAACTTTACGGAGAACTTTCTCGGAGCTAGAACTGTCTGAGGACACAGGAATGTTTGGGGGAAGAACACCAGCCCCTGAGAAGGGGCCCTATAGATGGTGCCTGTTCCCCACCAGGTGCTGCAATCAGGGATTAGGGAGGAATCAGGGAGGAAGGGTTAGGAGGTTTGGGTACAACCAGAAGGGATAATGAGTCACCTCCCCTGGTCCCGCCTCCCCAGGGATGCAGCTGCCCGCGTGGCCTCAAGAGCCCAGCTCTTCTATCTGCCCGTGGGCACCAAGCATCATTTCTTAGAGCTGGCCCAGATCCTGAGCCTCCTGCAGAAGGACGTTCAAGGCCCACTGGTGAGGGGGAAGGTAGGGATACCATGAGGCCCCCGCCCTTGTGGCCCAGCCCCTGTGCATCCCCAGGTCCTCCTGCCTTTGTGCTCCCGTCCTAGGACTGCTGGCAAGCACATCTGTGTTGGGGTCTGTCTGTGTCTGTGATGGAGATCTTACCTTCTCTCTGCCCTCTCTGCTCTCTGGAGGGTTCCAGAGACTCTCGATGCCAGCAGAACCCTGGAGACCATTTGGTCCAACCCCCTCAGTGACCAGAAGCGAAATGGGAGTGCTCAGAGCTTGGTGGTGAAGCCCTCTCTTCCTGGTGCCCCTGCCCTGTCTTGCTTTTACATTTGCCCTCACCGTCTGTCTTTCGCTCTCTACTTCTTTCTCATCTCTAGAGCCTTTCAGAGCCCCGATGATCCCAGGCCCTAGGCCTTCCCAGCTGTTCCCACAGATGGGCCATGGGAACTTGGGTGGGGGAAGCTGCTTTGTACCCTGACCCTCTCCAAATTCTCTGGAGATGACAGCCAGGGTGTCCCATGCCTGGGAAAGGAAGTAGAGCCCACACAGATGGCCCAGATTCCAGGTCCCCTCTTTCCTTTTGGGTAAGAAGCTGATACAGGACTTTAAAATGTCCCCTTTCAGAAAGCAGCAGCCAAGCCCCCCTGCTCACCTCGCCAAGCCCCAGGGGCCTCCTCGTGCCTGCAGCCTGGCATCTTTCTGCTCTTCCTCCTCATTCAGACTCTAGGCTTCTTCTGTTACGAGTACTTCAGGTGGGTCTTCCTACGGGTAAGACATCCTACACCTACCTGGCACCTCTTAATTCTGGGTCAGAGCCACCTGATTTGAGAGGTGGGGCACTGGGGCCCAGGGGGAATGTGCCTGGCCTGACAACTGCCAAGGAGCAGCACCTGGGCCAAGACCCATTTTTCTGATAGGCTCTACTGGTCACCTGCCCAACTGCTGGCCCCATCTAAGTCCCGCCCTCACAGAAGTCACTTGCTGGTGTGAGAAACTGATGAGTAACTGGTAGTTATGTGGTCGGTGCCATGATGGCAGGAAGCTCGGGGCTATGACAGTACAGGAATAAAGCCCTTGACCCAGCTTGGGCAGATAGAGGAATTGACCTGGAAGGGATGTTGGATATGGGTCGTCAAGGTGACTAGAAGGTTTCCAGCCTGTCAAGATAAGTAAAGGCATCAGTGCAGAGGAACAGCATGAGAAGAGCATGGAAGCATGAAAAAGAAAGCACAATATCCTGGAGGAAAAGTGACTCGCTCAGTACTGTCAAAGCAGGGTGGGACCAGTTTGTGAAGCCAAGTGAACAGGATTTAAAAGGTGGGGGGAAGTCACTAATTCTGCTTGGTGGGTGTTTGTTGAAGGAATGAAACATTTAGAGATGGAGAAGGTGCTAAGGTGCTCAGAAGTGGGACTGACAGTCCTTATTGATGGAATGTCAAGACAAGAAGAATCAGGGTGGTCTGGGGGTGGTCCTGGAGGAAAAGTGAAGTGTGCTGAGCTTTAAAAAGCAGAGAAGAGACAGCCTCCAGGTGAGAACAGCAAAGGTACAAAGTGGAAATGATGACAACCTTATGCATTAGGTAGGCTTATAATGGTGGCCATAAGGCTGGAGCCACCTGGACAGAACTTGAATGCCAGGGGAAGAATGTGGTCCTGATGGGGCAGGCCAAGGGAGCCACGGAAGGTCTAGAACAGGGGTGGAGAGATGCTAGAGAGGTGAGTTTGGAGCCTGGTCTCAAGAACCCCAAAGGCAGAAATCCAAGTAATCTTCTTTTTTCCTTGACAATAGGTGGGAGCTGGAAAAGAGCCTTCAGGACTGTTTGTCCACAGGCAGCCATCAGTGTCCTGCACCACACGTCCCTGGGGCCCTGGGGGTTCTGAGGAGGGAGCCTCTCTCCCCCAGTATGCGTGCACGACTCACCTGAAAGCCCGGAAGGAGGTGGATGGTGTCTAGGGGGGAGACAACTTGGCCAGTACCCTCTCCTTCTGGGTGCCCAGCTCCTGCTCACACCTTAGCTTTGGGGGAGCTCTAATCTTATTAAAAGTGATTTACATCTCTCCATGCTTTGACATGCTCATTGACCTTCTGGCTTCACCTTACTTTCTGAAGGCTTCCACTTTCTCCAGACAGGTACCTGGACAGTGAGCTCCAAGCAGGTAAGGAGGTCAAGGAATGGCTTCATTGCCAAAAGACCAAGATACCCCAGGAGCCTTGAACCCTGGACAATGGGGGGAGAGGAAATCACAACCGGGTATAATTCTATCCCCAAATTCACCCAGCACAAAGAGTGGTACCTCCAGGTGTCCTTCCTGGCTTAGCCAAGCCAGCATCATCATGAACAACCTTCTGCCTGCCACCTCCTGCAGCTCTAGGGGTCAGCGGGGCTGGCATGGGAAGGAGGCAACCCATGGTACTCGCTTTGGCAGCACACACTAAAATGAGGCAACCCATGGAGATATAATTGGGATTCCCCCCTCTCTGGTCTCCCTCCCTTTCCCGGCGTCCACCTCTCTGGGCAGCTGCTGGGGCAGCAGGTTGGGGACAATGGGGCAGAGCCCAGGGCTGGATCTTTGCCCCTTGCTGCCACTTGGATCAGCCAGCTGAGATCCTGGCTATCAGGGACTCAGAGGGGGAAGTGAGGGGAGAGAGGGGAGCAGAGCTCCGTGCGCCTCGGTGCGCCCCCGTCCCCGGGAGACCCCACCCCCGCGGCCCTAATCCGCTGTCAGCGATGCCCAGGCGGAGCTTGGCGTGGAAGGAGGCACGTGGGGGAGGCGGGAGTGCGGAGCGGGCACGTGGTGCAGCCTCCTCAGCCCCGTGCATGCCCCCCGCCCCCCGTGAGGAGGGGTTTGGGGAGGCGGGGGCTGGAGGCTGGAGCGCGGGGCCCCGCCGGGCCGGCGGCAGGAGCTGTCCGCGAGCCCTAGTGCTGAAGTCGGTGCGGACGTGCCCGGCTCCCGGCGCCCGTGCCAGGGCCAGCGGGGACCATGGCGTTCATGGTGAAGACTATGGTGGGCGGCCAGCTGAAGAACCTCACCGGGAGCCTGGGGGGCGGCGAGGACAAGGGGGACGGGGACAAATCGGCCGCCGAAGCGCAGGGCATGAGCCGAGAAGAGTATGAGGAGTATCAGAAGCAACTGGTGGAAGAGAAGTGAGTGGGATCCCTTCCTGGCACCGACGACCTTCCCCCGAACCCCCTCCAGCCACTTGACCCACCTCTAGGGCGGTTTCAGACACCGAATCCCCTTACCCTACTTTTCTAGATGCGGTAAGAGGCTGGGATGCGCTTTCTAGGCTGTCCCCACAGCTGCCCTATCTTAAACCCGGGACCCCGTCCCAGCCTCGCACTCTGGGCAGAGGGAGTGGGGGCAGGGGCAGTAGGGACCTGGGATGGGGTGGGGGCACGTGCATTTCTGACGAAACGAGTAATCCCTTAATCCGATCTGGTCCTAGCCGTCTGCGTCTTCCAACTGGAGCTCCTCTGAGTCTGAGATTCCGAGAAAAGCGATGCAGCTGAGGCGGCTCAGAGTTAAGGAGACAGGTCTTGAGATGGGGCGCTCATAGATATTGAGACTCAACGTCGACTGTGTGCAGGCAGTGCTGGGGCCGAGAGGCATCTGAGGCTGCTTAGTTCAGATCCAGTTTTGCTTTGTTTTGTTTTGTTTAGCTGGGTGACTTTTGACCAGTTACTTAAACTAAACCTTTCTGTGCCTCAGTTTCCTCCTCTGTAACACGGGGATGGCAACCATAAAACATGCCCTATATATTTTTTAAGATTAAATTATTTAACGCATATAAACCACATAGCACAGTGCCTGGCACATGGTAAACCATTAAATATTAGCTATTATTTTGCTTAATCCTGATAATAGTTTTTTTTAAAAGATTTTATTTATTTATTCATGAGAGACACACACAGAGGCAGAGACACAAGCAGAGGGAGAAGCAGGCTCCATGCAGGAAGCCTGATGTGGGACTTGATCCTGGGACTCCAGGATCACGACCTGGGCCAAAGGCAGGCGCTAAACCGTTGAGCCACCCAGAGATCCCCCTGATAATAGTTTTGTGAGTGGCAAAGGAGGAAAATAAGTGATATATCAAAAGTGGTAGTGCAGCCAGGACGCAAACCCAAGCGTGTCCCGAGTACTTGCCCTCACACAACACAATCTGTCAGGAAGGGAAAAGACAGACGGGGTTGGAGGCCTCGAGGGACACATATTAGGGTCTGCAGAGCGAGCCACACTGGCTGACACTCCCGCCCCCATAGCCCAGTGTGGCAGGTGCAGAGATAACAAAGGGCCGCGATGATGGGGGGAGAGGCAGCAAAGCCTAACCGAGGTCCACCTCGGGGTGTGCAGAGACCCCTGCGTCCCTTCCCTCACAGACCCCACCCATTCTCCAGGCCCTTGAGATGACTGCGCCCCGGTGCCCCCCCTCTCCCCCGCAGGATGGAGCGGGACGCGCAGTTCACGCAGAGGAAGGCTGAGCGGGCCACGCTGCGGAGCCACTTCCGAGATAAATATCGGCTGCCCAAGGTAAGCTTAGGAGCTGGGCTGGTAGGCACATGGGGACCGTGAGCATGGGGCTCCCCACTCTTTCTCCCCACTCTGGGCACCACAACTCTCAGCTCCTGAAACTCACAGAGTTCTTGGTTGGACCTTTCCTTCCCTGATCCAGAGGCTGGGGCTTGGTGCTGAGGGGGGAAGCCCAGGCTTCCCAAGACTGGTCAGTTTGTGTTTCTGGAGCTGGTTCACGCTCCTTCTCTCCCCCATGTGTCCCTCCCCCAACCCCTAGTCAGGCCCAGGCAGAAGTGGAAGGCAGTAGATTTTACCACAAGGGTGAGTACAGTCGAAGCTCCTGAATACCCAGGGAGGGGGGTGGCGTAGAGACTGCGGCACCCTCTGTGTGCCAGGCACTCGGCCTTCGTGCCTTTGTGTAACCCCTCAGTAGCGCTTCCAGGTAGCCGTTGCTCACACTACAAATCAGGAGACTGAGGCTCAGAGAGATTAAGGGACTGGAAAGACCACACAGCCAGCTAGGGTTGGAGCTGGGGTCAGAGCTCAAGCTTGTGAGTGCTGAACCTCAGTTAACTGCAGGACCCGTGGCTGCCTTCCAGGGCATGGAGTCTGTCTGCGGAGAGGAGGATGCCCCTTGGTTGGCCAGGCAGCCAGGAGGCTATCTTCCATAGGCAGTGCAGCACTAGATGGGCATGTAAGTGTTGCCTAAGGAGGAAACTGAGGCACAGGCTATTCCCAGTGCCCAGAAGCTTCCACCTGAATTGCAAGACCAGACATTTGAACATCACATTCACTCATTCAGCAGGTGTTTCCTGATCCCCTGGCTGCCTCTGACTCGCCACAGGGCACCAGTCTTCTGAAAATCTCTCAGAGAGGGAAAAAAACAAAAAACAGTCCAGAGAGCCTGGAAAGCTACTGAGTTAAAACTCAGCTAGGAATGGAGGCATTGCTCAAATGCCTGCACCGAGCATATTAAAAGACACAACTCCTGCCATCAGGAAACTGAGTCTAATAGAAGAGGGAAGACATGGCTGTAACTGAGTAGGATATAAAGTGGAAAGTGCCAGGGTCCCCAAAGGGATAGAGAAGTGCAGTGGCAACCAGTAGGTGTTGGGCAGAGAGCACAGATATTGGAATCCATGATGTAGGGTTTTTTGTTTTGTTTTGTTTTTTTAAGATTTTATTTATTTGAGAGAGAAAGTGCATGAGTGGAAAAGGCCTCAGTTTCCTTGTTTGTAAAATCGATAACAATACCTACCTCACAGGGTTATTTTGAATGTCAGCCATACGATAGGCACTTGATAAACGGTACCCATCACTATGACCAGTACACCCTCCAGTGTAGGTAATGATACCCTATGACTTAGCTGACTGGGACAGTTTGACTCCTAAGCATTTTCATTTTGCTTTATTCACTATGCTAGTGTCTTCAGTATCTTAGAGTGAAGTTAAGCAGTATAAAAGTGCAAGGTGTCCATGTCCCAGTGTCAAAAGCTTGACCCTGGGATGTGGGGGTGGGGACTGAACTCACTGGAACATGTGGCTCAAGAATCCTGGGGTCTGGAGCCCAGTCCAGGCCTCCTCCCTGTCCCTTCAACTCTGGGTCTTCCTGGACCTCCAGCCCCACTCCACCTCTTCCCCTCTTCCCTTCAGAATGAGACAGATGAGAGCCAGATTCAGATGGCAGGTGGAGACGTGGAGCTGCCGCGGGAGCTGGCCAAGATGATTGAGGAGGACACAGAGGAGGAGGAGGAGAGGGCCTCCGTCCTTGGGCAGTTGGCCAGTCTCCCTGGCTTGGACATCAGCTCACTCAAGGACAAGGCCCAGACCACATTGGGAGACCTCAAGCAATCAGCTGAGAAGTGCCACGTCATGTGACTACTTCCCTGGGGGTTGCCCATTGGGGTGACCACAGGGCTGGGCCCACATGAGGGCTGAGAACATGTTTCAATGTCCAGGGACCCATACCCCATCTCAGTTTTATTTCCCCCTGTCCCCTGCTAGCTTGGGACCCTTCTCTTCCATGGCCCAAGCCTGCCTTCTGGTCTATCCCTTCCACTGGGGCCAAAGTCCCCATTCCTCACCCTTTCCCTCAGGAACCAATCTCTCTACTCAGCCTGGAGAGGCCTCCTAAGATTGTAGGAATAGGCCCCTTTCCCTCTGCCCATGGCCCCAAGTTGGTGCACACAGGAACACCCATCGAGAGACACAGACATGGAAACCATAGCATGTGCAGAAGCATGCGCCACAGATGAATCCTGGCACACACAGACACACGCACACAGGCCAGCCCCTCTAGACACCAACACTCAGATATGCTTAGAGAGGTCCTTAGGCAGACACCCGCAGTAGACAAGAGGCCCAGATCTGAGGCTCCACATTCACTCTCCTTGAAAGCCTCTGCTCTTTCTGGGTTTCACTGCATCATCTCTAAAAAATGGGAATGGACTAGCTAATTTCTAAGACTCTGGCTTGGCCTCTGGGCCCTTGGAGCCAACCCCCCACTCCTCCTTGGGCACGACAACAGCTGCAGCCGTGGCCGCCAGCGGCTGCCATTGTGCCGTGGGCTCTGGCTCGCGGGAGCTGAGCGGTGCTGTGTGAGGGGCCGAGTGCCAAGGATGAAGCTGGCACTGAAGTGGCTCCAGGCCTTCTCTGGACCCAGGCCCAGGCAATTTCTGTTCTGTTCCCGTAGAACTCTCTCTGGATTCCATAGCTGGATCTCCTCTGTGAGCTTCGTGAAAAATAAAAATTTGAAATGATGTACCGTCCTCCCACTTCTTATAAACCTCCAGGAACCGTGGGGTTCACCACCCTCCTCACCTATAGCTTCATAGCAACGCCAGCCTCTATAAAATGCTCAAGCTCAACCCTCTCGGGGCCCTGGGCAAGGGCGGGTCCCGGCACTGACCAAGTACCAGGTGCAGCCTGGGGCGGGATGGAACAGGTCTGGGCTTTGAGGAGGGTGTGGCAGCCAGCTGGGTGGGGGTGCACGTGGAGAAGGCTGGGCCTCCCGGCCATTCCTTGGAACCCCAGGAGGGTCTCTGGCCAATCACAGCTGCCTGTGGCACCTGCACCTGTCCCCTTCTCACCTTGGAGATGGGAGGTATAACAAACAGAAGGCAAGGCAAGCGCCTTCGGGTCCTGGCACTGCTGTGTGACTTTGAGCAGCTCCTTTTCCCTCTCAGAGCCTCTTTTTCCTGCTGTGAAATGAAGAACTACCCCCTCCCTAAATAATAATGTTTCAAAGGATGACAGCTCGGAAAGCCTTTGGCACATGGTAAACCATCAATAAATGACAACTGACTCCTTAAAACAAACAAACAAACAAAACCAAAGAGCGCAAATCTCATCCTCCTTACCTGTGGGGGGTCCCAGAAACCAACCACAAGCAGCACCCCCCCCACCCGGGCCCTGAGCAGCAACAAGTTGCTGCGGGCTCCCCCCGGGCGTCCCTGCTTGGCACCAGCCCGGGAGGAAGCCCGCCACGACTTCTAGGCCAACGGCCATACGGGGGGGTGGTTTCAAGGGCAAAGTTTCCATTAGGCCTCCCCTTGTAAAATAAGAACAAGAAACATAAAGCCTGTTCAGTAGGTAATGTGGGGAGAAAAAGGCAGAGGGAGAGGAGAACGGGAGGATGGAGAATTGGGGGTGGGGGGACGGCGGGGAGGGGCAGGCCGAGGACAGGCCACCCGGGTATCTCTGGGGCCGGGCCGGCCTCTGAGCGGCTCCCGGGCTGCCCCCCCCGGAGGAACCCCGCCGCCCTGACCTTCCCGGAGCTGGCGGAGACCCAGGCTGGGGCCGCAGGCTGCCTGGGGGGCGAGGGCCTTCTCGTCAGCAGCAGGGCCCGCGTCAGCGCTCTCCCCCCGGGGCCCTTCCGCCTAATGGGATCCGACAGCGCCTTTCCCCTCAGTGGTTTGCAGGACCCAGCGCGCACAGGCAGAGGGGCCGGCCGTGGGGGGCTGGGGTCACCCCTCGCCCAAGCCTCACATAGCGAGCGGGTGGGGGGCCCTGAGCCCCCTCACTGGGTTCCTCCCCGTGCCTGGGAACCCCAGGAAACCCTGACCTGTGTGTCCCTGGAACAGGGGCGGGGCGGGGGGCTCCCGGGCAAAAGGCAGCAGCTCTGGGGCCCGGGCCGGGGTGGGCACGGAGGACACGCCGAGGGGCCTCGGGCTCTGCTGGCCTCTCCCCGCCTCCTCCCTTCATCCCCCGCCCCCAGAGCTTCTCCATCAGCCCGTCCTTCTCACTGGTGTCCTTCTCACTGGTGCCCTCCCCGTTTGTGCCTCATCCCTGGCCCCTACCTGCCCTGCACGGAACCCTCAGTGGGGGGCTCCTCCGTGCTGTCCCCCCAGGCCCTCTACTCTCTGTCCCCCCCGGCCTAGGCACACAGCCACTTGGCCCCAGACTGGTCCACCCACCTGCTGTGATGTGAAGGCCACAGAGAGAGCCACCGGCCCCCAAACTTCCCTTTTCAGAGCAATTAAAACCCTGCCATTGGGGCAGCGTAGCTTAGGGGAAGCCGGTTACCCGCCGGGCCTCTCGCTTCTCGCCTCTTGTCCTCCTCCCCTTCTCGTGCTGGGCCGGCAGTCCGAGGGTACAGGTGTTGAAGGGGGACGAGACAGCCCTGCGGCCGGGCCCCCGCCGCGCTTCCTGGAAGAGAGGGACGACAGGTGGCCGGCCTGGGCCCCCAGCCCCACCCGACTCTCTGGCCCTGTAACACAGGTGATTTGGGGAAGAGGGTGACCCTTCCCCTACTCCGGTTCCCTTCCTCTGCCCCCTTCCCACTCGCCCAGCTCAGGCCTGCTTCTCAGACGGAGCGGGGTACAGAGGGAAGCAGTGACCTCTGGAGGCAGCAGGTCCCCAGGGAAGAGCTGGGAGGGTGATGGGGTTTGGAGTCCAGAGGACCTCCCCTCCCCCCACTGGCCAGATGGGCCCCCCTCGGCCAGGGAGGCCGGTGCTGGGGACACCGGGGGAGCGTTTGCTTGCTCAGCCTGTTGGATCTGGGGTGGCGGCACGGGAGCTGCTGCCTTGTCCTGGCCCGGGGCCTGCCCAGCACAGTCGGTCCCAGAACCCGCGGGGCAAGGTGCGAGGAGAGCAAGTGAGCCGGGGTGGCCCGATCTGGGGGAGCCTTGGTGTGGAGGCCACTGCAGCTGTGATTAGCAGGAACCGTGCCTCGGGGTGTGTGTGTGTGCGCGTGTGCACTCCAGAGTGTCGGTCTGTCCAGGTGGGGCCTGCGTGGGTCTGTGAACCTGATCGTGGCTGTGGTAGTCCTGTGTGTCTGTTGCCTACGGCCTGTTAGTGTCTGTGGGATTTCTCGAGTGTGGGTACGAGTCACCCCAGAGAAAGCGATGTGCCCCCTCCCTCCTGTGATTGGGCCACTTCGCACGTGGGGGCAGGGACAGCAGCTGGCTTCTGGGAACACGGGGACAGGCGCTCTCCTAGATGACCTCCTGTGGGAACCACATCTTCCTACTTAGCTGGGCACAGGGACACCTCAGTTTGCTCCAGCGGCGGCCTGTCCGCTTCTCCCGGGGCCCTGGGGAGACAGAGGGACCCAGGCCAGGGGCTCCTGCAGCCCGGCCTCGTGCTGGCTCCGGGTTCGGGGGCTGAGTGGCAGCGGGAGGACAGGCCGGCTGGCGCACGCAGACATCGGGCTGTGTCTGTCCTGCTTTGTGCACTTTCTTTTTTTTTTTTTAAAGATTTTATTTTATTTTTTTAATTTTTATTTATGATAGTCACAGAGAAAGAGAGAGAGAGAGAGAGAGAGAGAGGCAGAGACACAGGCAGAGGGAGAAGCAGGCTCCATGCACCAGGAGCCCGACGTGGGATTCGATCCCGGGCCTCCAGGATCGCGCCCTGGGCCAAAGGCAGGCGCCAAACCGGGGATCCCAGCTTTGTGCACTTTCGAAGTGTTAAAGGTGAGAGTTTCCAAATCTCACTCTCAGGAGGAAACACATATTTTTTAAAAACCAGTTTAGGGCAGCCCGGGTGGCTCTGAGGCTTAGCGCCGCCTTCGGTCCAGGGTGTGACCCCGGGGTGGTGCCGGGATCGAGTCCCACGTCGGGCTCCCTGCAGGGAGCCTGCTTCTCCCTCTGCCTGTGTCTCTGCCTCTCTCTGTATCTCTAATAAATAAATAAAATCTTGAAAAAATAAAAATAAAAACCAGTTTAGCTTATTTCCCATAGATCTCTGCCATTCGAAGAGAACCCTGGAGCGCAAGCCCCACCTCGTCGGGCTGGGCTGCCTCCTTCCTCGGCAGGTGGCTCGGACACAGGACCAGCCACCTACACGTTCCTCCCGGGGAGGGCCCTTCCCCAGGGCCTCCTCCCCTGGCCTCGGCCTCCCAGGCCTTTCCTGTACCTGGCTGGGCCTCTCCTCCCCACGGCCGCCCGCACGCGGCCTCAGGCTCTGGTCGGGCACAGCCCATCAGCTGGTACACATCCACAGCGGGGTCTGCAGGCCAAGCCTCTGCCCCGGGATCCTTCTGTTCGACCAGCCTTTTGGCCCCATCCCCCCATCCTCCCTCCTTCCCACTCCCTCCCACTGACCCACCCTCTGAGCCCATTCTCCCCCTTTCCCTCATTTTTCTCACTGAGGCTTTCTTGTGCGGCCCACTGCCGGAGATCAAGAACATCCTTCTCCCTAAATCTGAAAATGACATTTTGTTGAACTTAGGTCAGGCTCCTATACAGGAGGTCGTTTAATCCTTACGAACCACTACAGACACATCTTCATTCCCCGGAGAAACTAGCTCATCCACGGGCCCCAAGCTTCAAGGGCCAGCGGGCAGGGCCAAGAGCCTCGCCACGCCTCTGCCCACTGCTCCACACTGCCCCCCGACGGCCAGGCCGAGGCTTCCGGGGAATCCGGTCCCAGCCGGTTTCCTTCCTGTAAAGGAAGCCCGTTCTGAAGGCCTAGGGAACTGCTGCCTTGGTTGCTGCCCCAGGGGATGGACTCCTGCTCCCCTCAGTCCCCAAAGATGCTCCTGAATGCCGCTCCCATCGACACCTGGGAGGCGGAGGGCAGGCTGCCGGAAACTGCTTCAGCCCAGGGTCCTGGGGAGCTGGGCTTGAGCACTAGACCCCCGAGAGGATGCCCTTTCCCTGGGTCTGGCTCACTGCTCACTCACAAGGCCCGGGGGAGAGGGGATGGCGAGGCCGGGGGATCCTGTCTGGGGCCTTCCCCTGCCCTCCCTCAGGTTCCCCAGCTTTTCCTGGGGCCCCTCCAGCCCCAGTGAACAGGGGCTACCTCTCTTTTTTTCCCAGGGCAAGAAGAGAAGCACAAGTTCAGAAAATAATTTAATAAACAACGAATTATATTCTTTACACCTAGTCTCCTGCAAGGAAGACACCTCTTGCCCCAAGGAGGCACTAAAGGGCACAAAGGTCAGAGATCACCAGCACCCTTGTGGACTTTTTTTTAAAAGAACCCCCAAGGAACTCCACGTGTATACATTTTTCTCCAGATTAAAGTCACTGCTGTCCTCTTAAAAGCCCACGTGGGGAGCTGAGGAGGTATTCACAGCCCCATTGTAGAGCTGGGGAGACTCAGTCCAGAAAAGGGGAAGAGACGTGCACAGGGTCACACACTGGAGTAGCAGCAAGGGCAGACCCAGAACCAGGTTTCCTGGGTTGCTAGCTCCTCTGCAGCCGGATGGGTCAGGCACCCCCATGCCTCCCCCCTTCCAGGCGGGGACCAGCTCTGTGGCAAGTAGGGGCGAAGGCTAAAGGCTAAGGACCGCTCTCCTTGTGCCCCCTGGGCCAGAGCGGGAACAAGAAGGCATGGCTTTCTGAACTCTGTCCCAACCCTGCAAAGTATATTATCTTCAGGTCTGAAGGATTATCTTAAACTATCGAGAGGGCGGCAGGGGTCAGCTCTCAGAAAACCTGGTGAGCTCTGTGGGGTTGAGTGCCCAGTGTGGGGTGGGTGGTCCCTGAGGGGTCTGGGGGTGCCCCATTCCAGTGCCAGGAGGGAGGGAGTTGTGGTAAGGGTTCCCGGGAAGGACAGGGTGGGCCCAGGGCACAGCTGCCTGCTGACAGGGAAGAGCCAGAGGAGAAGCACCCTGCAGAGGGCCCCCTGCCCTGTTCTCAGAGCAAGGCCAGGGGCTTGGGGCCCCCAAACTGACAGGCTCAGCAGCCTCAGTCACCAGGATCAGTCACAGGCTCAGGATCCAGCAGTCACCAAATCACAGAAGTCACGCAGAGGAAAGTCTTTTCCCCGAGTCCTGCTCCCCTTCCCCCATGGGCCAAGGCCCAGCACTCCCCACCAGGGGACACAGGCCACCAGGCCACCTGGGAAGTGCCAAGTATCCTGGGGGTGTGTGTCTTAGAGCTGCCCATGCCGGAAGCCTGCTCTGTAGCTTTGCAGGGGGCCACAGGATCCTGGGCGTCGGTCCAGGTGTGTCCGCAGAGATGGCTGGCTTGTGGTCGTCCGGTCATCCTTCTGGGGTCACTGCAGGGTGCACGCTGTGGGGAGGAAGGGGGAAAGCTAGCCTCAAGTCTCTGGCAGAGAGGCAGAATTTGGGGCTGCCCCCAGCCCTTCCGAGCCCAGGGCAGGACTCACAGGTACGAACGGACTCGGACAGTCCCTCCTTGTCCAGGGTCTCGGCTGCCCAGCGAGACTCCCTCATCTGTGGGACATACAGGCGGCCCAGGGGTGAGGGGCAGCCAGGCGGGCCCAGGCCCCACCGAGCAGACCCTGAGTGAGTGACGGCCTGAGGGCAAAGGACAGAGAGGCGATGGGGAGACTCCGGGACAGGGAGGGACAGGCCAGGGGCGCCGGGGCAGACAGCTGCGGGCAGACAGAGCCAGAACCCAGACGTGCCCACCTTGACCTGCTCCTTCAGGTATTCGGCTCGAGCCATGAGGTTCTGAACCTGCCACGGGAAGACATGCTCAGGGGTGCGGGCCGTAGGGGCCTGAAAACTGCTTTCCTCCTCACTGCAGATGCCCTCCAGAACCCTCCAGCCAACCCGAGCCTCCTCCCCCTGAGCTCGGTCTCTGCTCCCTTCTCCAGGAGGCCGATCCCCCTGAAGCAGCGCAGCCCACTTTCCCAGACCCCTGGCACCCGAGCCCCTGAAGGAGTGCACAGGGCCACTGTGAGGTGTGACTCCCAGATGTGGAACACCCTGAGGGAAGCTGGGGAGGTCCCCCAACATGGGGGCAGGGGGAGAGGCAGGGAGAAAGCTTCCCGACCCTCCCAATCCCAGTGGGCACCTCGGTGTGAAGCAGCTCCCGCCTCCGGCCTGTGGGCTCCGCTACGAAGAGAGGGAGGGCACGCGGTGAGGGCTGGGCAGCCCGGGCTCGGGGCGACCACGGGGCAGCGACCACGGGGCCTCACCTGCCAGCAGCACCAGCAACTCCCCCAGGGCACGCTGGTACAGGTCCAGGGCATCCTGCTCCCCACCAGCCTCCTCCTCCTACGGCCACAGACACACCGGGTCGCACAGGGTCATGCCCAGGACGCTTCCTGCCCCACCTGGATCCCTGGCACTAGATACAGACCTTGGCCATGGCAGCCGAAGCCACTTCCAGGGCCGCGAGGAGCCGAGGTTTGTCCCGGGCCATCTCTGGGGGGAGGGCAGAGGCTCCGGGTGAGGGGCGGCCTGGGTTTCACCTCAGGGAGCCTCCCCCACGCTGCCGCCCCTCCTGCTGGAGGTAAAGGGCAGGGGCTGAGGCCAGGAACCAGGCCTACCTCTGAGCAGGTCTTGCGCAGAGGTCCCCTGCCTCAGCAGGGCCTGATTGGAGGACGAGACGATGGCTTTGAGCTCCTCAGCCCGGGACACGTACTGCCCCACCTGCAGGCGGTGAGGGGCTGAGGAGAGGCTGTCCCCCCAGCCCCACTCCTGCCTCACCTGCACCCACCTCCCAAGTTCTCCCTCCGCGTCCCTGGTGGCTGCCCCAAGCTGTGACGTCCGGGGGCTGCAGCGGCGGGCCTGGGCCTCCCTGGGAGAGTCTGCCTCTCGGCTGCAGGAGAGCCAGGCTGCGGAGATCCCGGGATGGCGCCAGTTTCCTTTGGGAGACGCCCTCACCCACCTTTGCCTTGATCGCTTCCTTCCGTTGGGCATCCACTTCGTCTGCAGAGAGCGGGGGTTATGTGAGGAGTGCCCCGCCGCGCCCCAAATCCTCTGGAATCCTCAAAAGGACCCAGCGTCACGTTTACCCTCCACAAAATCCTGGGGGGCAAGGGGGCTGCCTCTGGTGCCCACCCGGTGCAGCTGCGGCCGCCCCACCACTGCGGACCCGGCCCCGCGCACTCACAGTGCAGCGCGGGCACGAAGAAGTCCAGGGCTTTGCAGTAGAGCGATAAGGCGGCCGCGGCGTCCCCGTCCTGGTCCTTCTTCACAGCCTGCACCACCAGGGCGGTCTGGGGGACAGGAAGATCAGGAGTCAGGCCACCCCCATGCCCACCATGAACAGAGAAGGGCAGATCCTCTGTTCACCGCCTAACGGGGCTGCTGAGCGCCCCACCCCCGCCCTCATTCCACCCCGTCCCGCTGGCCTGCGTACTGCTCGTGCCAGGCTCTCCCCACTGGGCATGTGCTCCAGGTCCACCCAGGGGTGGGCAAAGAAGTCCTGGAAGGAGATGCGACGGTTGGGGTCCCGCTCCAGGAGCCGCTGCAGCAGGTCCCGGCAGTCTCGGGAGAGTGGGGGCCGCAGAGGGAGCTACGGGGTGGGGAGACCCATCACGCGGGGCTCTAGCACCTCAGCTCCCAGCCTGCGCCCCTGTCAGGACCCCCTGGTCTGGGGTCGCCCCAGAGGTCCACCTGTGCAGGTGGAGAACCCGAGCCTCGGGAAGAACAGTGACAGGACAAGGTGATGGAGCCGGTGGAGGGCCACGCCCTCACCAGAAGCCTTGGTGTCGCAGAACCCTGGTTATGGGTCCTTCTCCCCTCCCTGGATCACTCCTGGGAAAGCTGGGCCTGGCCTGCTCTGCTCTTCTCCCACAGGGACCCGCACAATAATCGGGGGATGGGGAGGGCAGGCCCTCTGCTCCCTCTCGTGAGCCGGTCTGGGCTCCCAGAACCCTAAGCCTCCACCTCCCCTCTGGAGCTTGTCCCCGCACACAGGGCCACCCGGAGCCCATGCCCCGGGCTGTGCAGGTGGCAGTGAGGGCTCTAATCTCAGGGCCGGGCAGGTTGCCAAGGCCCTCCAACACGTACCTCGATCACCCGGTTGCTCCGGATCTTCTCTTCCAGCTCCGTGAATGACCTGGAGGCAAAGGGGGGCTGCCCGAAGAGGGCTTCTGTGGAAGGGAGGCAGAGGGCAGGCTGGGGGGGGACAGGGTCAAGCCTGGCCCGGCCCACTCCTGGGGGCGGTGGGGGGGACCCGCAGGGTCACGTGGGTTAGCACCCTTCAGGAGTGGCCCGGTGAGGCCTTCCCTGAGGATACGCGGTGGAGGCCCCAGGTTGGGGCCAGGGCCAGGGCTCTCACCATACAGGATGACCCCCACGGACCACAGGTCCACCCGGGCGTCGTACTGCCGCTGACACACCATCTCGGGGGCCATATAGAGGGGGGAGCCACGGAGCACATGCTTCTCGTCCCAGGGAGACATGTGCTGTGCAAAGCCAAAGTCTGCGGGCAAGAGGCCAGGCAGCAGGGCCCCAATTCTAGCTGCTGCCGCTCCTGCCCCTAAAGCCTCCCCTGGGTCCAGGGCAGGGCTCCTCCCCACCTGCAGGCTCACCAGGATCAAGCCTACTCTGTAGCCTCTGCTCACACCCCTTCTCTCCAGATTAGCCTAGAACACCCTCCTACACCTTCCTCTGGGAGCTGGAACAAATTCCACCCACCCCGCATAGCCCTCTCTGGGGATCTTTTTCCAGGAAGGCCACCCTGATTGCCCTAGCTATGAGGCTAGAGCCCAGTAGGGCCTAGAAGATGAGAGTTTATCTTGCTTTCTGGCCTCCCAGGCTCAAGTCCATTCTTCTCCAAGTCCCGTCAGGGCCACAGCCACCTCCTCCCCCACCTCCCACCCTCCAGCACTGCCAGACTGAGCCCATCCTGTTGTCACACACGGAGTCTCGACCCTGACCCGAGACTGAGGCCTGACCCCGTCCAGTGCACTGCTGGAGTCACGCGTGGGGAGCCCGAGAAACGTCCTGCCTTTTGGTGGTGGGGCCCATCTCTCTCTGCATCTCCCAGCCCATCACTGTTTGATGACTCAACAGAGGGTGCCATGAGAACAGGGGCTGCTGAGCGAGCCCGGGCAGAGGGAAGCCTCTGCACACCCACCCTCCAAACCTCATCCCTGCTGTTCTAGACTCACACCTGCCAGTTTAAGGTGGGGCTTCTCCAAGGAGCTCAGCAGAATGTTCTGTGGCTTCAGATCCAGGTGAGAGATATTCTGTTCATGCAGGAACTGCAGGGCACTAGCTGGGGAACAAGGCCCACCCAGAGAAACAGGTCAGAGGAGCCCACCCTCCCCTGCCTCTGACCCCTCCCCTCAGCCTTCCATCTGCCCCTTCAAGCCTGCCCAGCCTGACCTCGGCTCTTTAACACTTAAGGATCAGGTTCCTGCCACTTCTAAGAATTTGCCCCCCAGCACCCTGGACCCCTGCATGTCCCCTCCCCCTCCTAGGAGCCTCCCCAGCCCTTGGGGTCTCTTCGTTTTCCTTAGCCAAGTACTTGAGTCTACCCCCGGGCCCTGGGACATGCTAGAGTTCCTTATGGAAACCGGGATTCCCCCCACAGGAGGCGGCGGAGGGTGGGGGGGCTTCTCTCTCCACCTCTCGTGGCACCCCGAGGCCAGGGATAGGCACACGGGAAAGACCGGGCCCTAACCGTCCAAGCTGAGACAGAGACAAGTGCGAGGGGTCAAGGCGGGTCGGGGCAGGGGTCACAGGAAGGGGTGTCGGGCGGGGTCAGAGGCTTTACCCAACTGCTGCATGAAGACGCGAGCCACCTTCTCGGGCAGAAGCCTGCGGGTGTGGATGAAGCGGGACAGGTCGCCCCCTGCGCAGAACTCCATGATGAGGTAGATGTGGTCGCTGTCCCACTGCGCGACAGGCAGACGGCAGCTGGAAGGGGGCGTCCCTCCAGCGCCCTGTGGGGGCCCCCCCACCCCGGGCGCGCACCTGGAAGTCTCGGAGCTGCACGATGTGCGGGTGTCGAATGCCCTTGAGGATCTCGATCTCCGTCAGGAGGTTCTCCACCGAGGCCTTGTTCAGGCTCTTCTTGGCCACGCACTTTATGGCTACGACCTCGCGGGTGTCCTTCTGGGGCGGCAGGTCCGAGGGCTCGGGCACAGCCGGTGCCCGCCGACCCCCCCCCCCCCCCGTGCGGGCTCCCAGCGCGGGTCTCAGGCCCGCGGGGCACCGGCTTCGGGAATCCCCGCCTCCGCACCGAGCTGCGCCCCGGGGGCCCCTCCGCCGCCGGCCTTCTGGAACCGCGGCCCAGCCCCCTCCCAGCGCCGCGTCCGCCCCGTGCGGCGCCCGCTCCTCGGCCGCTCGCGGGGCCCCCGGGCCTCCGCCCGCCTCGACACACCGGGCTGTGCGGCCGCGTGCAGCCCCCGCCGGCCCCCGCGCCGCCCACCTTGGCGTAGGCCTTGTACACGGTGGCGTACGTGCCGCTGCCCAGGCGCTCGGTGAGGATGAAGCCGTCCAGCCGCGGGGGCCCCCAGCCGGGCCCCGCCATCCCCGCGCCCCGCGCCCGCGCCCGCGCCCGCGCCCGCGCCCGCCGCTTCCGGCCGCCCCGCTCCCGGGCTCCACGCCGCCCCCAGCGCCGCCCGCCGGGACTGCAGCGCGCTGGGCGGGGCTCTGCCCCCGGCCCCGCCCCCGCCGCACGCGGCCCCGCCCCCGGCCCCGCCCCCGCCGCACGCGGCCCCGCCCCCGCCCCGCCCCGCCCCGCCCCCGCGGCCTCCGCGAATCCCGGGGTGGGCGCGCCCTGGCTGGTCTCCGCGGGCCCGAGGCCGGCAGCCGTGGCCGCCCGCGGGAATCCCATCCGGGCTGTAGGGCTCACGGGAGGGGCAACGGCGGGGAGCGCGGCTGAGCAGCTGCGCGGGCTGGGGTCCGAGTCGCGGAGGCTCCCCCAAGGGCCCCGCCCGCCCAGAACCGTGGGACGAGACGGAGCTTTTGGCCGAGTAGCCTCGGGAGGCGGCTTGGGGGCTCCAGGCCGGCGGAGCAGGGCCCAGAGGCGGCACCCTGACCTGACCGCCTCCTCTCGTGCAGGCTCCGTGGGCCTCCCCATCCCCCCAAGTATACCAGACAGGGGGATCCGTGTTGTCTGAAAATGTCGTTTTATTTAAAGCACAAAAATCGAGACAGAACATATACATTTGTACACGGGGGAAAAAATACCAGAAAGTTTACAAAACCTTGATCACTGCCACGGCCTTCGGCGGCTCTGGGGCTGAGCGGGCTGGCAGTCCGCGCGCCGCGTCGGAGTGGGCCCCAGGTGCCAGAGGCAGGCAGTTGGCCAGCTTTTTGAAAAGTGCCCTCAGTCCACACACCCACCCCTGTATGCAGCCTTCGGAGGGCAGGGTGCAGGGCTTATCTGGGGGCTCCAGGTGCCCATCCCACAGACACGCCCACGGAATTACCAGGGCCAGTGACAGGAGACAGGTTCAGCTGGGGGTGTGGGCGGACCATCCCATAAGTGGCTCTGGGTCCAGCAAGAGGGTACAGTCCTGGAATGTTTCTCCGGCCCTCCCGAAGAATCCTATTGCTGAGGGTGGAAGGCAGAGCAGGGAAGAAGCCGAGGCCTTGGCAAAGGGCTGCTGTTCCTCAGGAGGAGAGGAAATCAGGATAAACAGGGCCAAACCACAGCAGGACAGTCAGACTCCACCCTGCCAGACAACTGCCAAAGGCTGGGCAGGACCACCTGGGGTCAACGTCCTCTATCCCTCCCATCCCCAAATCCCAGGCAAGCCCACTGCACATTCAGTACGTCCATGGAGGGGAGGGCTCAGAGAGGCCCCAAGGGGCACACATGCCACCCATACTGGGGGCAGGTGCAGGGGACACTGATCGGCTCTAAATCTGTGAGAAACATAAGGCAGGGAAGAGCCTACAGGTGATGCCCGAGGCTTTGGAGGCCTAGAGACCACCTCAGAGTAATCTGGGGAACAGAGCTTTCCATCCACTGGAGCTCATCTAAAGGGGAGCCCTTGGGCGACTACCCCAGCCTGGGCAGGAAGGTAGAGGCAGGATTGTGGATGCCACAGGCTGGGTCCGTGGAGCCAGTTTCAGGCTAGGCGTGCTGGGGAGGAGTGGAGCCCCAGGAACCCGGCAGAAATAAGACTCCAGCTGGCACAGGTCCAGGTCAGCTGGTGATTCCAAGTGTGCACATGTATGTGCACATGCGTGTGTCTGTGTGTGTATGTGCGTGCGTGGGGGGGGTGAACTTCATTCCCACTGCTTCGAATCCTACCAAACCACCACCAGAGAAGACAGCTTTTTTTTTTTTCTCTTCTGTAAAAAAAAAAAAAAAAAAAAAAGCCCTGTCCCTCCCTCCGCTTCCCTTGGGCAAAATGGGAGAGCTGGTGGCTGAGGAAGGAGGAAGGACCCCGGCAAGACCCTCCCTGGGTCTGTGCTGAGCATAACCATTGTTTAAGGCACCCACGGCAAGTGCAGCTAGAAGGCAGGCGAGAGAAAAGGCTGGGGCAGAGAAGGAGAGTCAGGACTAGTTCCCTTGAAAGGCTCCCCGGGCAGCAGAGGAGGCAGCGCTGCGGAAGGTCCTGTTGCTGAAGATGCCCTGGGAAAACTCCTCCTGGGCCTGCTGGAAGCTGGCCCCCGTCCGGCGGTACAGGGAGTGCACCTGCGGAAAGAGGCTGCGGTGAGAAGTGCACCCTGGATGCCCACTTGATCTCCTACCCAGAGCCTTGGTGACAGTCACTGGACCTCTGGGACTCGGGGAGAGGGGAGCGACTGCCTCCAGTGATGGGCAACCCCGAGGCGGAGGCTGGAGAGAGCTGCCCCAGTGCCCACCACTCACCCGCTTCAGAAGGAAGAGTGAGAGCACGGCACACAGGGTGAAGAAGCCAGCCACCACCATCATGATGATCGACACAGCCAAGTGGTCTTGCTTCAGTGTAGACAGGGCTGCGATCCAACCACTGCAAAGGGAAGAGGAAGCCAGAGAGGACACAGTGGGAGTAGGCCCCAGAGGTCCTCTTCTCTAAGTGGCCACTGTAGGCTGACCAGCCACCAGCCAGGCACCTCCCTGCAGCATAGAGCCATGGGCCAGAAGCCCTTGGCCTGTGAAGGCTGAGAGGCCCCACGCTGCCCCCAGACAGGAGTAGTATGGGGGGCGAGGAGGGGGGCTTTTCCTGCTGTTACAAGGGCAGATGGAAAGCTGGGCTGCTAACTTCCAAAGGCTCACCCCCTGGGGAAAAGGAATACTGGCCAACCCATTACACTCATCCTGTATCACCTCAGCTCCTCCCACTGAGGGCCCAGGGCAGCCCCTCTGCCTCCCGTCATTCATGTCACCTTCCTGAGCCCCGGGATCCTTACCTATAAAAGGGGATATTTTCACACTTCCTGATTTAAAAACTTACTACAAAGCCACAATTCTCAAAATAGTGCACTACTGGCACAAGGACATATAGATCAATGGAAAAGAACCGAGTCCAGAAACACGCCAATATGTCTACCATCAACTGATCCTTGACGAGGGCGCCAAGACCACTACATGGAGAAAGAACACTCTTCAACAAATGGTGCTGGACATGCACATGCAAAACCATGAAGCTGGACCTTGACTTCAGCTACACAAAAATCAACCCCAGATAGATCAGAGACACCTAATATGAGCTAAAACCAGAACACTGGGCAGCTCGTGTGGATCAGCGGTTTACTGTCGCCTTTAGCCCAGGGCGTGATCCCGGGGTCCTGGGATCGAGTCCCATGTCAGGCTTCCTGCATGGAGCCTGCTTCTCCCTCTGCCTGTGTCTCTGCCTCTCTCTCTGTGTCTCTCATGAATAAATAAATAAAATCTTAAAAAAATAATAAAAATAAAACTAGAACACTTAGAAGAAAACAGTTTACCCTCCATGACTTTGGATTTGGCACTGGTTTAGATAGGACAGTGAAAATGCAAGCAACAAAAGAATAGATTTCATCAAAATTTAAAACTTTTGTGCATCAAAGGACACTATCACAAGAATGAAAAGGGGAGGGGGAAATGTGTTAATCTGATAAGCTAGTATCCAGAATATATAAAGAACTCAACAACAAAAAAAGCAACCCCATTACTAGAGAAAGACCTGAATAGATATTCCTTACATATGGCCAAAAAGTACATAAAAGATGGCCAACATCATTAATTATTCAGGAAATGTCAATCAAAACCACAGTGAAAGGGGCATCTAGGTAGGTGGCTCAGTCAGTCGGTCTTGAGTTGTGGGT
Organism: Canis lupus baileyi; assembly: GCF_048164855.1. Lineage (NCBI taxonomy): Eukaryota > Metazoa > Chordata > Mammalia > Carnivora > Canidae > Canis > Canis lupus. The sequence goes on from NC_132869.1 coordinate 41,386,585, forward strand.
TTGGGCCCCATGTTGGGCTCCATGCTGGGTGTGGAGCCTACTTAAAAACAAAAACAAAAACAAACAAACAAAAAAAACCATCACAGTGAGATTTACCTCCAGGTTGAGAGCAGAACACAATAAGCATTGGTGAGGTTGTGGCAAGACAAGAACCCTCACATGCGGCCAATGGACATGTTAAAGAAAACATGGTGCAGCCACTTCAGGAAACCGTGGCTGCCCCGCCCCATGTCTTACCACATGACCCAGCAATTCTACTCCAGATACGTACCCAAAAGAACCAAAACCAGATATTCAAAGACTTTTATAAAATGTTCATACCAGCACTATTCGCAACAGGAAAAAGGTGGAAACAACCCCAGGCTCTGTCTAGTGATGAGCAGATAAGCGGATGGATGATTATTCCAGAAAAAGAGAAGTACTGATCCGTGTTACAACATCACGATGAGAAAGGCTGGGCGCAACAAGCCGCCACACATTGCATGGTTCCATTTACATGAAATGGCCACAGAGAAGCCCCGTCACTGCCCGAGGCTCAGGGGAGGACTGCTGAGTAGTACAGTCTCCTTTGGTGTGACACAAATGTGCTGGAACCAGATAGAGGAAAGGGCTGTGTAACATTGTGGATCTACTAAACACTGCTTAATTTTTTACTTTAAGATGGTTGAAGTGGTCAATAAAATAAATTTTATCTTCTGTGTACTTTATAATCATCAAGATGGGGTTCCAGCCAGCCAGCCATGGGGGTTGGGAAGGGAGGTGAGGAAGGCCCTGGGAAGCTGGGGGCTGCAGAGCTCCTGAGGAAGCCTGGCGGGGCAGGGGTGAGGGCTGAGCAGGGGGTGGGCTGGGACCAGAACTCAAGCCTGCTGAATGCGGGTCAGGAACAAACAGCACTTAGGCCACAGCCTGTCTTCCAGGATCTCACTGAGGATAGTGAGGAATGGCATTCTCAGAGAGAAAGGGGCCAGCTTAGAAACAGCAGGGCGAGCCGGATGAGGGGTAGCGGGAGAGCAGGGTGCATGCTCCAAGTGCAAGGTGAGTCAGTCCCCTCCCTCCGCTCTGGGTCGGCCAGCTCCACTGGAGGGTGGGGACCAACGTAGTACAGCTCTTCCAGCCTCGGGCTCTCAGCCAAGTGGCAGCCCGACCTTTCTGTCATGTTCCCTGTGCACTGGGGCAGAAAGGAAAACATCAACCAGCAGCTTTTCTTTTTGAGGCTAATTTAGAGCTGAGGACTACGGCACCCAGGAAACTCAAGCCAGCTCCATGCTCAAAGCAACCCGGGAGAGGCTAGGGCTCCAGCTCCTGACATTACAGGGTCTCTAGACAAAGTCACGGCACAGAGTCCGCAAAAGGCCAGGGCCTCCGTTGGCAGCTGCCCAAACCCGAGGGCTCGCCTGGGGCCTCCAGAAGTAGCACCAGCCTCTGGGAGGGCGCGGCAGGAGCAGAGGAGGATGCAATCCACCACAGGACAGAGCCCTGCTAGCCTAAGGGTGCAGGGCAAGTCCACCCACAAAACCCCAGAGAGTGGTGAACAGGCAAGGCAGCAAGTGACAACCGATGAAGAGTCAGAGGAGCCCAGGAGAGGACGCCAGCCAGCCCGCCCCCTCCTGGCCAGGGGGGGAAGGTCCTCTGGGACGGGAGCCAGGAGACAGGGCGAGAGAGGCCAGGCCACCTGGAAAGCATCATTCCCTCGTGGTGCCCCAGCTCTCACCTGTCCCCCAGGCCAGGGATGCCAACCAACTGGATGATATAGATCACTATTTGACAAAAAAATATGAAGAAGAACACGAAGAAGCTGAAAGAGTTGTCGGACCTGTGGAGAGAGGGGGAAATTGGAAGTCACAAACGGGCTCGGGGCTTACTCCTCAGCATTCCTGATTCCGCATGGCACAGGGAGCCAGGAGGCAGGATGGGAGTGCAGAAGAGCTCCTGGGGACCAGACACACTGTCCAGGGGACATAGACATCTATAATCATAATCAAAAAGGGCTTGTCACTCTTGCTCTTGTCACTCAGTTTAAGAGATCGTGGTTGACCCCTTAACCAAAGAGCTAATAAAGTTGCTTCCCAGAGGACAATATTAAGAGGGGTCCATTTCCCGGAGTACAGATTTGTATTTCATAAAAGGAAATCTATGCCAAAGGTATAAATACCTAATTATAAAACCATTGGCCAGAAAAGTTATTCGGGGGGCGCAGAATTCTCAACTGAACCACCGTCTCCAGGTCCTCAGGGCTGGAACACTGCCTGCCGAGTGCATGGGAGGGTTCAGCCACTGCCCTGCCCCATCCCTGGGGCCTGCTAGGCTCCCAGGCCCTAAATGAAAACATCAACTCAACTTGGAGGCACGCTTCCACAAGCCCTAGGGGTGTGCGAGGTAGACCCACAGTCCAGTGTCCATTCTAGGTCAATCACTTGGCACTCAGTGAGCTCAAGCGAGTTCCTGAGGAGGGGCGCACACAAGCTCCCAGTGATAAGCCATGGAGAGCTTATCAAAGTCAGACCTCCTTGGAGCTGCATGCCCGAAAGCTGAAGGGGGGGTGAAGAAGCCCATCCGTCTGAAGTCCTAATGCATCAGACTTAGGCATGGGAGCGGCGGGGGCACAAGGCAGGCTGCGAATCCCTCTCCAGGTCTCCCCTGCTAGTCCAAGGACACTGTCCAGAGCAGACCCAGGCACAACTCAGGAAAATGGCTCCTGACCTCCATCTGCTCTACTGTGGGTGGGAATGGGAAAGTGGATTTCCCTACCACCCTGTTCTGCTCTAAGATTGGGATGGGAGCCCAGGGCGTAAGGCCCTTGGCTGGCTACCTGGGATGCCAGTCACATGCTCACCCCTTGCCCCAGCCCCACTCACCTGAAGGCCTTATAGATGGGTCGGTACCAACAAAGGAAGGCACAGGGGGTGAACATGATCAACCACAGGATCGAAAGGCCAAAGTCCACTCCCTTGGAGCTGTCGACTAAGAACCAGGCCAGGCAGGCAAGCAGGTTCAGAAAGAGAGTCACCGAATGCACTGGCGAGGGTGAGGAGAGAGAAATGAGGGTGAGGAGAGAGAAATGGGCTTGTGCCAAGGGGACTGAAGGTTTCCCAGGCCCGGCAAACCACCCCTGGAGGGGATGCGAGGTCCACACAGTGAGGGCCACAGTGGAAACACAACAGGACCCTGGTCTACATGGAGGCAGGGTGAGCTCCTGGGGCAGCAGAACCAGGGACAGAACCAAGTTCGTAAAAGGTGAAGGGACAGCCTGGGTACATGAAGGTGGGAGTGGGGAGGCAGACTCAAGGGCTGATCCACGGGGAAGAGGCCTTTCTCTCGGTGATTCTTGTCCCTGGCCCTGCATGGTGGAGGTACAGGGAGTCTTCTATTCACCCACGCTCCTAGGAGCCGAGGGGCCTAAGGGAGGGAGGCCTTCACCCAAGGAGGACCCTTCAGGGCAACGAGCCCCACGGGAACTCTGAAGCCTCCTGCTAGGCCTGCCCTCCTCGATCTGTGGCGGGAACTGGCCCTTTCAGGGCAGGGAGTAGCCTGTGGAGGGCCAATCCTGTGGGCGGAAGGCGCCCCCTTCAGCCCAGCACTGAGAGGCACTGAGGTCTGTAGCGAGGAGCAGTCAGACCACAGACAGGGCTTGAGCTCAGAGGGCACGGGCAGGACTCACACATCCAGAGATAGTAGAGCATCTTGCATATCCGCTGGTAGTCGGCAGGGATCTCGACGGAGAAATCCTGATAGAAGCAGGGCTTGACAGGGCACCAGAAGGGCAGGGGTGGCCAGTTGTTCTCTCTCACTGTGTGCAAAGAGGCAATGAGGTAAGGCCTTGGCTTCTGCAGTGGCTTGCTGGAGGCACACTCTGGTACTTTATGGGCCAAACCAGGGCTCCCAGAAGGGCACCGGCAAGTGAGGCTCAGGGGTCTCTATGGGGGGAGTGGGTGATGGGCCAAAGTGTGATGGGGCACGGAAACCCACAAGCCCACTCTAAGATAATGGATCCCAAATGCCCTGGGAAACAGAGCAAAATGGCCTAAGTGGTTACTTTTATGAGCTACCAGCCCGTAAGCACCAGGGGTCATCATCATGAAGATGAGAGGGAAGCACATGCAGGAGCAGGGCCTCTACTCTAGCAAGAACTTTCAGAGCTGGGGATGCCTGCGGAAATAACCTCCACCGTGGACCACACTGCCGGCCGGCCTCCCGGCCTCCACCTCCCTGCTCTCCGCACCGGCCCCAGCACCACGGAGATGACCAAGACCCAGCAGCGCTCCAGGGCTGCCCCGGGACAGGCACGCTCAGGGCAGGCTCCTGCGCCCCACACGCTGGCCCAGAGGCTGGCCGCCTCCCTTACCATGTAAGCTGGCCACCGTGCTCTGCAGCTCCCGCTCCTTTCGCTCTAGCTCAGCTGCCTTCCTGTCCAGCTCTTCCTGCTGCCGGAGCAGGCTTGCCTGGGCTGCGGAGGCCACGGCCTGGGGGGCACAGAAGGCACGGGCAGCCAGACATGGGAGATAGAGGGGTGGTGTCAGACTCAGCAGGACGTCAGAAGGGCCTTGCCCCATGCAGGGAGAGCCAATCTCAGCCCCACGGCGTCTTGGGAACCAGAGAGCATCACAGAGACGCCAAGGTGACCTGCGTCCTATGCCTCTACACCACCTCCGTTCCCTTAGGCATTCACCAGCCTTAACCAGGGCTCTCTTCTCTCCTTCCTCCCTGAGTTGGAGCAGAGAGAACTATCCCCTGTTCTGGAATCCAGGCAAACTTCAATTACCCGTTAGGGTAACAGCAAAGGGGAAATGGCCTCACAAGAGACTAACCTGTAACCAGAAACCAGAGAGCCACACCTCATTTGAAGAGCCTGGAGGGTGTGTGTGTGAAGGGGGCACAGTGCAAACCCACTAGCAGTGAGCACAGAGAGGAGGCACCTGAGGGTAGGCCTCGGGGATCTAGGCACCACCCCTCCCCACCCCCAGACCCTGGGAGATACCCCTGCCGCCCACCACCAATCTGTGAAGGTTACATCCCAGGACCGTCACCAGGCTTGGAGGACCTTGGAGGTCGTACAGAGTGCAGGCTTCATCCCCTGCGCGGGACAGCAAGGCCCCGGAGTGAGGAGGCATCTGGGGAGCTCTGGGAGGCTGAGCCGAGCTAGCCCCAGCAATGCAGCCCAGGGCCCCAGTCCTGCCAGGTGCGAGAGCCCCTGGGGCTCGGGTCCTCATGAAGTCTACAGTCCTCAGGGAGCGGACACGAAACCGGTCATCTTGCAGGACGAGAAGCCAGGCATACGCGTACATGCATATGTATATGTGTGTGTGTGCGTACACATACAGACGCTCGCTCTCCCACTCTCTCCAACGAGTTCTCCGAAGAGCTAAGGCTGCCTCTGGGAGATGATCCCAGGCACTGGGGGCCAAAGCAGGCCCAGAACTGACCACGCTGGGCCATGCTGAGGGTCTCAGCTGTCCCTCCCAAGTCCAGTCAGACAACGGGAACAGCTTGGGACCCATGAGAGTCCAAAGCCTGGCTCGGGCCTTGCCCTCACTCACGTTCATCTACGCTTTGCCTACCTTCGGAAGCTTTCGCATGTAGCTGTCTCTGAGAATACTATCTCCTCCTAGTAGCATCTGCCTCTCTGAGAGCTCACTCACTGTCAGGAATCTGGTAGGCAGGAACTTGCTGGCCTGTCTAAGCAGGAGCTGCAACACACAACTCCACTGTGGGTCATGCTCACCGGGGCGGCGAGCACCACAGGGGCAGGGCAGTGAGGTGATGGAGTAGAGGGTCAGGCACAAGGCGGACAGGGTTCACGGTATTTGGTGAAGGGATAAAGGAAAATAGGAGGGAAGACAGGAATAAAAGAGGTAAAAAAATAAAAATAAAAAAAAGATTCTGGGGCCCAAGTGGAGAGGACAAACTAAAGCTCCAGAAGGATCTGGAATGGCTCAACAGGGGCAAATGCTCTAAAGACACCAAGGACTCCAGCCTGGTAAGCAGAGCTTATGTTTTGGTGGTAGTGGTGGGCGGGTGTAAGGATCCAGGGTGGCTGAGCAGAGCCTCCATGTGCAAGTGACCAGCTCCAGAGAGATCACCAAGAGGGCCCTTGAGGGGGAGCCAGGAATTAAGGCCCTCTGTCCACGCTCTCCCTCCAATCTCAGAGCTCAGCTACTGATCTGTGGCTTCCCTTTTTGGAAAGGAGAGGCAAGAGGGATCTTCGTCAACAGTTACCTGGGGGGTGGGCTGGGTTGGTTCCACGGAAGGCTGGAGAACCGCTGGCTGCGAGGGCCCAGGGAGCTGCGTGACAGGAACTGTTGTCGCTGCATTTGTCTGTGTGCGACACCCCAAAGGAGGCAGGTGAGTGGCTCCACTGGCCGGCCACACAAGGGCAAACTCATGGCAGGGTGAGTGATGTGCCCCTGCCTGTGAGGGGCATTCCCTTTGGGGCACACCTGTGAGGGGCATTCCCTTTGGGGCACACCTGTGAGGGGCATTCCCTTTGAGGCACGAAGTCTCGGGCGCTGGACAACGTGATGCTTCACCCAGCACCCCTGCTGGAGCCACGGCTCCCCAGCGCTGTCTAGCCCTCTTCAGAGAGGGGCCCAGATCACAGACTGGTGACTCCTTCATCCCCCCTCCCCCCCCACGCCCCAGTTCATGTTAGGACTGTCCCTTTGAGGACTGAAGCTTCTCAGAGCTGTCGCTGCCTCTGCCAAGGCTCCTGGCCCCGGAAACGTGGCACCACCCGGAGGACCCAGGGACTCAGAAAGAGGGCATGCTCACCAACCTCTGAGAAGGGGTTGAACTCAGCCAGGCTGCCTTGCGGGGCATTGGTCAGCTGGGTCACAGAGGGATCCTGCCAAGGTGAAAACAGCCATGAGACGTGAGCAGAGACTGTCGATGAAGGGGAGGCACATCGCCATCGCTTGGCCCCTCTGAGGGCCAGCAGGCACTCCCAGGGATCCCCTCCCTCTCGGGAAGGCTCCTGTGCCCAGCCCCTGCCACACCAGGGCTGCTGCGATCTTCTCCCTTTCTGGAAAAGGAGTTCAGCTCCAGTGACTCCCCAGAAGAGACCCAGAGCAAGCTTCGCACTCCGTGACCTCAGAATAGATACCACCCATATCCTTGTTGGTAACCTTTCCAGATGAAAAACAGTTTACAGCATTGACCTCCAGGATTGGGGTGGGGTTTTTTTGGGGGGGCGAGAGGGGGAACAGGGGTAAAGACTTATTTTTTTACTTTATAACCTTTCTGTTACTGTATTTATTGTCTTACAAAAAGTACTTATTCCTCTGATTTTTTAAAGGACAGTTTAAGGTCGTGGAACACAAACACGCTGCTGGCTGCCAGTGCTGATTTTATTAAATCAGGCACACTCGCTAGGAATAGAGGCATAAAGGGCTCCGATGAAAAGCTGGGAGAATGTTTTTGGGTTTGGTTTTTTTTTTTTTTTTCCTGGATTCTTTTCAAAAAATGCAAAAATGTCCTCAGAACACAGTCTTTTCCTGAGTTTTCAATCTTCCCTTCCCCATCTGACCTCTGCCAAGGCCAGCCCTCTGGCCTAGGGCCTGCCTGCGTAGCACTGCCTGTCATCTCCTGCACCCCAGCAGCCTCCGTGCTGGCCTGGGGCCATGGGCCTCATCCTGCTCCCTCCCCAGTGCTCTATCACCCGATCATCCCCTTGGCCCCGCCCTCCCTGCCCTGCCCTGCCATGCCCTCCCCTCCGGTACATAATAGGTGTGGGGCTCAGGTCCAGCACTGCACGACCTAGGCTCGATCTAGGCTCGGGAGAAACAGCTGTGAAGGCTGGGCACAAGGCTGCTGGACTTTGCCAAGGCCCTGGTTCCAAGGCCTCCCCTGGCCCCCCTGTGTACCTAACCCCCTCCCTCATGGCTGGTTCACACGCTCCCACCTGGCTGGCCCAGCTTCACCTCCACCAGGAAGCCTCCACCAAACAGATTCTCAAACACAATATTCACATGAGACAGACCTTCCGAGGACAGTCCTCTCAATTCTTGGCTGTGGGAAACAGACCTTCGCCAGGGTGCTGTGCTTATCTTAGGTCTCAACATAGCTGGTCCCTATTCGGTACATTCAGAGAAGCAAGGGTCGGCGGTGGGCGTTGCTGAGGTTTTTCACATGTACCAATTCTCGTCTTCCCACCTGGGCCTCCAATTCCTGAACGGTGAGACTGGCTGACTGGCCCCAGGGGCTGGCCCAGAGCGGGGCACACAACCCCAACTCACTTCTCACTTCTCTCTGGACGAACCTCACCTCTGCACCCCCACCCAATGTCCTCTGCAAGGAGACAACATGGCTAATGTCCTTTCTGCTGGACACCGGCCCTGCCGGGTAGCCCCTATAACTTGAACAAAGTGGTAGGGTGAGGTTCAGAAGGCCACCTGAGCTGGGGGAACTGGCCTTGAGGTTATTTGCTAGCTGAGTGACTAGCAGATTTCTCCCAGAATCACTGGGCTGGCTTCCTCCAAGAAAGATTTGGGGCTCAGGCTCCGATCCCCTTTCGGACTCCGCATAGCACCAAGCTCCAGCAGGCCGGGTGAGCTGAAGTCATTGAAATCAGATCCACCATCCAAGGAACTGGTTACTTGAGTCTGTGTCACGGGACAGAGGACAGAGAGGGTGGCTCTCGTAGCAGTTTCGGGTGCTGGTCCACATGTCTGCCCAAGGCACACACGTTTTAATAAGCAACCTCCAGACCATGAAGAGATGTCATTTCCTTTACTAAGGTCAGCCAGAAGAGGATTCTGGGCTGGGCAAGCTGACTACTCTGTCTGTAGTGATCCCTTCTCCTTTTTCTAGAATCTTTAACTCTTGGCCGTGGACCCCTCTAGACTCACCATAAACAAATACTGTCTCGGGATCCCTGGGTGGCGCAGCGGTTTGGTGCCTGCCTTTGGCCCAGGGCGTGATCCTGGAGACCCGGGATCGAATCCCACATCAGGCTCCCAGTGCATGGGGCCTGCTTCTCCTTCTGCCTGTGTCTCTGCCTCTCTCTCTCTCTGTGACTATCATAATAAATAAATAAATATTAAAAAAACAAAAACAAAAACAAATACTGTCTCCACTAGCAGGTACCCTCTGCAGCCAAATGCTGCTACTGCCTTCTTTTTTGTTTTGTTTTGTTTTGTTTTGTTTTAAGATTTGTGTATTTATTTGACAGCACAAGCGTGGGGAATGGCAAAGGGAGAGGGAGAAGTACATTCCCCACTGAGCAGAAAGCCAGACACAGGACTTGATCCCAGGATCACAGCCTGAGCCAAAGGCAGACACTTAACTGACTGAGCCCTCCAGGCGCTCCAGCCAGAAGCTTCTATGTCTATTTCATACTTCTGGCTCTTAGTGCTTGGTGAAGGGCTGGACGCAGAGCAGAAGCTCACGTGATGTTGCAGAGTACCTGCTGTATGCTCTCCCCTACTTTCTCTGGGAGTACTGCTCAAAAGCTGAGGAGCACCTGCATCACTGTGGCAGCCTCAGGGTCCAGAAGCACCCCACCTCAGAAAAGGGGCCTGGAATAGTCCGCCTTGTTCAGCAGCGCACCCCCAAAGCCTGCTGCCGTCGGCAAAGTACTCAATGTGTGGTTGAATGAATGAACCCCATTCCCAAGGAGCACTGATAGGGCACTGTGAGTGACCGGGACACCTGCTTCTGTTCATTTTTATTCCTGGACTTCAGGGAAGTCCTTGGGGAACACACTCATGGTGGGAGACATTGCGGACAGTCTCACACGAAGGGCCACACTGACCGGTCTGAATGAAGACCATTCCTTGGCTTCTACTCTGAATCATATGAAAATAAGAAGTCCCCTGCAGCAACCTTCTTTCCCACTTACCAAGCATCAGCTGACTCGTAAGTGGGTCAAGTCGTTATTTCAAGGGATGCGAGAGCTAAGTTTCACCTAGAGAGAGGTAACCTAAAACCCCCATGGTACACAAAGGACTCAGGCTGGCTAATGGCAGTCACTGAACTGGTAACAAAGAAAACTCTCCTGCACTCGGTTCTTTTCATTCAGGGAAGAGTTACAGTGGGAGGACGCACCAAGACAAATAGGGGTGCAACTCTTGCCCTCCTGGAGCCAATGATGGATGGTTCTAGCAGACATGTGCACACAGCACAAGAGCCCAGGGCAGCGTGAAGAAGGGGAGGGCGGGGAAGGGAGGGCAGGAGAGGGGAGGAGAGGCCCACCACCCCTGGGGAAGGGGAGCCCCTCGTGTAGCTGGAGTGTCAGGGAACAGAGGCAAAGGAGGCAGACAGGCAGGCTGGAGCTCCGCTGGGAAGGGCAGGGAAAACATGCGTGTTTCCATTTTGGCAATCACTTTCCATGTCACAGGCCTGGCTGTGCATGAGCTGTAACTTTTCCCTGTTTTTCCGTCCTACACGCCACCCAAGCTGCCAGTAGGGGGTTTATTTCAGGCTCCAAATAAACACATTAATAAATACCTCATTAACAAAAACAACTCAGCCATTCTCTCTGGGAGGCAGGGAATTACCAATACTTTGGAAACTCTGTGAAGTCCTATTTGCTTTGGAGACAAGGGTATGTGTCATACGACAAAAAAGGGCAATCATCCCCAGGTGGGCTGGCTGGGTCCCAAGTGAAAAGAGCCATAACCTCAGTATTTCCTTAACTGAGAATCGACCCTAAGGAAATATGATGAAAATATGTAAAAATCTGTATCTGCAAAAAACATTTATTGCACCAGTATTTACAACGGGCAAAGAAAATCAGGGGCACCGTGGTGGCTCAGTTGGTTGAGCATCTGATTTTGGTTTTGGCTCAGGTCATGATATCAGGGTCGTGAAATAGAGCCCTGTACTGGGCTCTGCTCTCAGCATGGAGTCTGCTTGAGATTCTCTCTCCCTCTGCCTCACCCTCCACTCACTCATTCACTCTCTCTCAAATAAGTAAATAAAATCTTTTTTTTCAAAGATTTTATTTATTTGAGAGAGAAAGAGTATGAATGGGGGTGGAGGGAGAGGAGAGAGAAGGAGCAGAGGGAGAGGGAGAAGCAGGCTCCCCACCGAGCAGGGACCCTGACACCGGGCTCCATCCCAGGGCCCTGGGGTCATGACCTGAGCCGAAGGCAGATGCTTAACTCACTGAGCCACCCAGACACCCCACAAATAAAATCTTTAAAAAACAAAAAATCAGGACATCCAATGACAACGAGCACAAGAATGTTTAAGTACACATCCCCCCAATGGCCTGAACAGCCATTAAAAATCGCAGCTATGAACACAGGGCAGCAATATAGAAAAGGCCTTGTTATATGAATCCCAAATAACAATTCTGTCAAAAGAACTCATATGAAAAGAGACTGGGTAAAAAACACACCAAAATAACAAAGGTTGTAAAAGAAACACTACAGAAATAGAAATGATCTATTTTGTCTTCTAAACTTTCCATAATGTGGGACGCCTGGATGGCTCAGTGGTTGAGCATCTGCCTTCAGCCCAGGGCGTGATCCCAGAGTTGCAGGATCAAATCCCACATCAGGCTCTTTGTGTGGAGCCTGCTTCTCTCTGCCTGTGTCTCTGCCTCTCTCTCTCTGTCATGAATAAATAAAATCTTTAAAAGAGTAAAATAAAATAAAATAAAATAAAATAAATAAACTTCCTATAATGTGATGACATTATTTTTACCTTCAAAGCACACATACCCACACATTTTTAAAAAGAGCCCGAGAACCCACCAAACGAGCAAGGTGCACTCAAGCCTCTCTACCTGCCACAGTAGTGATGAACAAAGCAGCTCAGAGTGTGAGGCTGAACCACGTGGCCTGGCACCAGAGGCCCTCCAGGACCCAGTGCCAGCACCCCTGGCAGCAGTCTGTCCTTGGTCAAACTGAGCCACTTGCCACTTCCTTCCACTTTGGTTTACTCCCTGCACAACCCATCCTACACCAAGAACAGGGCTAGGACATTGGGAAAAAAAAGCCTTAGTTCCTGCCTTCAAGAAGTGGACATACAGAGAACAAGCAGTCAGGGTGGGAGTGTTGGAAGAGGACAAGGCCAGGCAATAGCTTCACAGTGGAAGGAGGGACTGAGCAGACTGGGAGCAGACTGGGAGTCAGGGAAGGCCTCACTGAGGTGGCACAGGAGTCGGATCTTGAGCGATGACAGAGGTTTAACAGGCACTAAGGAGGGAGGCGAGAGCAGCATCTGCAAAGGTACAGCATCTCTACGTGTTCAGGGCACAGGATGTGGGGTGACCCAGTTGGGTAAAGGCTGGAATTCACCCAAGGCAGGACAGAGAACATAGAAGTTTATTGAAAATGCTGCAAGGGAGCAGCGGGCAGGACAGCAAAGGAAACACTGTCAGCCGTGAGGTGGGGGCGGGGGGGTGTAGTTAAGGGGAAGTAAGGGGGGATGGGATGGGAATGGATGGGATTTAGTTTGGGTACCTGTGCCCCGTTATAAGCAGCCCACTGGTCAGCTGGGGCTCATGGGTATTCTGAGGTGAGTCACTTAATGAGTCTGTTTGCATTCCGCTAGGGGGCTGGGGGCTCTATGGGCCCTCTACCTGACTCAGATTTCCAGTGCTCAAGCCTGTGACTTAAAAGTGGCTTCTAGGGATGCCTGGGTGGCTCGGTGGTTAAAGCGTCTGCCTTCGGCCCAGGGCATGATCCCAGAGTCCTGGGATGGAGTCCCGCATTGGGCTCCCTGCATAGAGCCTGCTTCTTCCTCTGCCTGTGTCTCTGCCTCTCTGTGTATGTGTGTCTCTCATGAATTAATAAATAAAATCTTCAAAAAAATAATAATAAAATAAAGTGGCTTCTAGGGGCGGGCGGCAGGTGGCTCAGTTAAGCACCTGACTTTTGGTTTCAGCTCAGGTCAGGATGTCAGGTTTGTAAGCTTAAGACCAGGGTTGGGCTCTGTGCTCAGTGGAGGATCTGCTTGAGATTCTCCTCTGCGTCTGCCCCTACCCCCACTCTAAAATAATCTTTAAGGGACGCCTGGGTGGCTCAGTGGTTGGGCATCTGCCCTTGGCTCGGGGCGTGATACTGGAGTCCCAGGATCGAGTCCTGCATCGGGCTCCCTGCATGAAGCCTGCTTCTCCATCTGCCTGTGTCTCTGCCTCCCTCTCTGTGTCTCTCATGAGTAAATAAATAAAATCTTAAAAAAAAATCTTTAAAAATAAGTAACTATAAATAAATAAAAATAAGTAAAAAATAAAAGCAGTCTCTATACAGAAGACAGTTCTGAGGACTGTGGAGTGAAGAGTATAGAGAACAGGAGTGCCAAGGAACCAGCATGAAGCAGAGGTCGGGCAGGTTGCAGGTGCCTGGACCCCACCCCAGGGCAGCGCAGGGCAGCTAGAGACTGGCACCGGCATCTCTGCCGTGGTGAGCAGGGAGGGAGGATGGGCCAGGACTGCAGTCCACAGGGGTGACAGTGAAGCATGACAGCTGGGAGGGGAGCAGCAGGGACAGACTCCAGACACCCTGCCCAGGTAGATGCCACGGGCTCGATCACTCTCTGGGCAGGAGAGGGGGAAGGGAAGTTAGAGCGACTGGGTGGCTACCTTGGGTGACTGGTGACCAGTGCCACCGCTGAGCAAGATCAGCGGTCGCGGGGGAAGGGGAACAGGTTTGTCAGGAGAGGGTGTGGGAGCAGGGAGACGCCCTGAGAAGATACCGAGTCGGTTGGGAGATACCTATAGACTATGTCTGCTCGAAACGGTTGGCAACATCCAGGTGAGGCATGGAGCTACTGGTTTGAAGCTCGGGAGAAGGTAAGGGCTAGAGTCCTACGTCTGGTCTGGGTTTTTAAAAATAGGTTCCACAGTCAACGTGAGGCTTGAACTCACAACCGGAAGACCAAGAGTGGCATGCTCTACTGCTAAGCCGCAGGTGCCCCGAGAGCTCCAGACCCGGGACGGCAGGGATGTGCATGCTATTCTGAGGCCAAAGTGCAGTACCTGCACGCACTGACCCTTGTCCCATACTTTCCCGAGATAAACCTGAAAGTCTTTTCTCCACTTGGGAGACAGTCCTTGAGTCTGCGGCCTTCCTGGTGTGGGCCTCACTGCAATAAATCCCTCTCTTGTTTCACCACCATTCATCTCTCTGCCTCTGGATTTGGTCAGCGCCAAGGGGCCGAACCAGGCCTGGTCGGGTCCCCGGAGCCTGGTGCTCTTGCTCCCCTGCACCCTGGCTGGCTACAGAAGAACTTCCTCAGAGAGGCATCCGCTGAGCACAAAGTCAAGGACAGAGCTCCAGCTTTCGCAGGCTGAAAACAGGTGGAAGGTGGTGAGAGGCCGAGGACAGAAGCACCAGACACTAGCCGAGCGGTGAGCGAGATGCAAGCGGCGGGCGCGTCCAGGCCTGCAGCCGGGGGGAGGCAGGAGGTGCCTGGGGCTGCCTGGCGACAGCAGACAGGAGCCACATATAGCTGCTGGTGCTGTGTCACCTGAAATATGAAATACCTTCGCCTCCCATCTGCCAGGCTCCCTGCTCTCAGCCTAAGCCTTCCTACCACCTGACTCTGCCTTTCCTCCTCGGATCCCTCACAGCTGCTGCTGGCAAGTTTTGACTATGTCATCATACTCGGTGTCACCGTGAACAGTTAGCACTTCCCGGCTCTCTGGCCACATCAGAAGCTCTGGCCGGCCGCGTGCTCATTTACGTCCATCTCTGGCACAGGCCCTCGGAGCAGCAGGAGCTCAGCGATGTACGTACATGTGTCAGCATCTCAGGCACTGCTTGAGTGCTGCTGGACAGGTCACACACCCTGCTAACGTGCACAGCACTCTTCTCTGACAGAGTGGCAAGAACCCCTTGCTCATCCCGGTTAAATATTACCATTTCTCTAAACACAGGATTAACCTACTCCAAGTACCTACAAAGAAAACAGGTGTAGGGATGCCCAGGTGGCTCAGTGGTTGAGCGTCTGCCTTTGGCTCAGGGTCTGATCCCCGGGTCCTGGGATCGAGTCCTGCTTCTCCCTCTACCTGCGTCTCTTTCTGTCTCTCTCATGAATAAATAAATAAATAGTCTTAAAAAAGAAAACACAAATGTGTTCAAGCTAGCTGCATCTCTGGCTAGGTGCTTTCTACCACCCAGCCAAGCTCCAGGTGCCAGCCACAGAGGCAGGGAGACGAGGTGCCAGCCACAGAGGCAGGGAGACGACTCCCAGCACCACCAGCACCACCAGCACCACCCCGCCTCCTCAATCTGGCAGCTGTCTGGACTCACACTATCTGAACTTTACCAATTTCAATTTGCTTGAGACAATGCTCCAATTCCACAGGCAACTTCCAACAAGTCCATCTGGTGCTTTTAAGAATTCCCAAAGTCAGTCAAGCTGGAGCCCACCCTCTCTGGGAAACGGCAAAGCCTCCATGTCCGTGCAAATCACGTTTTTGCCACCACTTTCACCTCCCACAGGAGAGAAGCATTTTAAATCACTGGGAAGCAGCCATAGCACTGAGATTATCTTTTAATTGCAAGGAGGCAACGTGTGAAAGTGATATTGTGTGATCTGGCAACTCATGACACTGAAAGGTTTTCTCTGTTCGAGCACCACCAGCTACTTCACTCCCTTTCCTTGAGATCGATGCCGTCTGCCTGGGGGCAACGTGGCAGAAATGCCTGGAAGGAAAGCAGCTCTGGCACTGGCCTGGGTGACCTGCTTGTTAGTGGACTGCTGAAAACTCAAACGGGCATGTCAATGCCCACCTTCAGCCCTCTACCTCTTCACCACCCTGACAAGACTTCCTGAGAAGCTTTCGGGAGCAGACGCGTTGGGATCAGTCCAAAGCAGGACCCGCATACACGGAGTACAGAGCAGATGCACTATAATTAACAGAGGGATTAGGAGTGCCAAGGGAGGTTGTAAAATCGGTAACATTTGGCTTGCAGTTTCCTGCTTTCCTCCTGGAAGTTTGGTGAAACTTCTGCTGTGCTCTTGTGACAACTCTGCTTTCACAGCTCTCGCTTTGCAGAAGTTTGCTAAGGATCCCAATTATAACTCTATGCAAAGAAGAGGTCAAAAAGCTCACACCCTCAGCACAGGGCAGGGGAGGTGGGTGGGAGTAGGAGGTGGATAAAAAACACGAGTAAAGAAGTCAATTTAAAGGCACATGGCGGGGGGGAGGGGGGGTCCCCTGGGTGGCTCAGGGGTTTAGCGCCGCCTTTGGCCCAGGGCGTGGTCCTGGAGACCTGGGATCAAGTCCCACATTGGACTCCCTGCATGGAGCCTGCTTCTCCCTCTGCCTGTGTCTGTGTCTCTGCCTCTCTCTCTCTCTGTGTCGCTCATGAATAAATAAATAAAATCTTAAAAAAAACAAATAAAGGCACACCGGAAGTTGCATAGTCTATTATAAGAGTTAGCAGAAAAAGGATTCCATAGTTGGATACCTTTGAGAAGTACTGGGTCAGATCAAGTTGAGCAAATGTCTTCACCAGAGGATTGCTCAGAGCCTTTCGCAAACTAACAACCCTTGTCAATCTTCAAGAAAAATGGAATACAGAGTGATTCCCAAACTTAGATGGCTACATATCCCTGAGCACCTTTCAGGACTGGTATTGCTCAGAACATATGCTCCTAAAAAGCAGATACTTGTCTTAAAAAGCACAGTATCATCTGTATTATTCAAGTCCCACACACTGGGGGGTGGGGGTGGGGGGACTTGCATAGCTAACACTAATTAGTGAGTACTAAAACTCACTTAACTAGCACTAATCACCACTACCAGTACTCTCAATTCAAGAATGTGGACAGTGATGACGAAGATACATTCCTTCCTTAGCTGGCCTAAATAATCCCAACCCAGTTTAAGACCAATAATGTGAACTTCAAAAGCCCCAGATGTGGGCTCCTGCCAGCTGCAAATTAGCTGCTGACTGTCCCATCATCCCTGGGTTCCTGGTTTCCTCCTCTCTGAATTGAGGGGTTACAACAGATTTCTGAGGATGCTCCCAGCTCAGGGACTCTGGACACCAAGTATACTTTCATGACCCATCATGGAGGGGCAGAAAACATGACTCTGCTCTGAAAGCTGGCTAGGTGTGACGGTTTCTGAGCCTATCGCCCTCCTCTCCCCTTGTTCTCTCCTGAGCTCTGTGCTAACACCCTGGGTAAATGAAGCTGGGTTCACACCCAGTCACCCCAGGGCTGTACCCTCCCAATGTCCCAGCCCTGGCAGTCAAGGAAGCAGACACTTTCATCACAAGGACAGGGAGGGCAGCTCTCCAGGAGAAAGAGCTTGGGGGCCTCATGAACAAAGCTCTTCTCCCCCCCCGGGGGCCGTGTGCCAAGAGGAAAAACCCAGAGCAGGAGCAGAGTCACAGCCAGCCAGCTCTTGTCTTCCCACACAGGATTCCCCACCAGATGTTGCTCTTTACAGGCCCACAGCTGCTTCCTGTCCTGCCATATCCTGGGGCTGCCTGATGGACAGACTGTCTCACTTGAATGCAGAAGTTACTTCGACCACAGTTTGCACAATCATTCCTGGGGCTGGAGATGTGGTTTAAGACTAAGACTTTCAAGCTGCTATTAATACAGGGCAGCACACAGGCCAATTATCTCATCCACTGCTAGCACGGGGGACAAACTCTCTGCATCTTTCGACAGCTGACTGCCCCTGTTGGATAGCAGCAGACATCTTTTGTCTGTTTCGGACGGGGGGGACAAAAAGAAAAAAAGCAAATTATTACACAGAACCCATTCCAAGGGACTACTAGATCCTTACCAAAACTCAAAGTCCAGTGTTATACGGCAGTTTTGCAATTAAACCAAACTCTTGGGCAGCCCGGGTGGCTCAGCAGTTTAGCACCGCCTTCAGCCCAGGGCCTGATCCTGGAGACCTGGGATGGAGCCCTGCATCAGGCTGCCTGCATGGAGCCTGCTTCTCCCTCTGCCTGTGTCTCTGCCTCTCATTCTCTCTCTATCTCTCTCTCTGTCTCTCTCCCTGTTTC
Organism: Canis lupus baileyi; assembly: GCF_048164855.1. NCBI lineage: Eukaryota > Metazoa > Chordata > Mammalia > Carnivora > Canidae > Canis > Canis lupus. Next base: position 41,404,506 of record NC_132869.1, read on the forward strand.
TGTCATGAATAAATAAAATCTAAATAAATAAATAAATAATAAACCAAACTCTTACCAGATGATACTGGCAGGAAAAAAAAAAAAAGCAAATGTTTTTTTCCGTACTCAGCTAATAGAGATGACAGCGTTACATAAGAGACAAGGTCCCTGCAAGGGTTCTATCAAGAAACAGTAAGCTAAGGGATCCCTGGGTGGCGCAGCGGTTTAGCGCCTGCCTTTGGCCCGGGGAGCGATCCTGGAGTCCCGGGATCGAGTCCCACTTCGGGCTCCTTGCATGGAGCCTGCTTCTCCCTCCTCCTGTCTCTCTCTCTCTCTCTCTCTCTGTGTCTATCATAAATAAATAAATCTTAAAAAAAAGGAACAGTAAGCTGCCAGGGGACTGTTCAGGATGTTACAAAGACCAAGCTACCAAAATTTGCCTGGAGGGCTCCCTTGAGACCAAGAAAGAAGCATAAAATGTCCACTCTCTCCACAGTGTACCATCATGTCCTTCTAGGCTCCTTTGCCTTTGCTCTGACCCTTGAAGGAATTCAAGGTGAGAAAACTCATGCTGTGAGTCGCAGGAAGGACCCCTGTCAGCACTTCCCCTACACCTGCAGGAAACTTCGCAGCAGCGGCCAACGACCAGAATAAAGTGCCAGCAGGATGGGTTCACGTGCCTGTGACATCCTGACGGAGCAGAATCGTCGGAGCTGGTAAGTCACCAGTCAGCACAATTAAGCTTCCCTAGAACTGGTTTTGAGCAGACATGAAAGGAGAGGCACGGGAGGTCGGGAGCGAGCAGGAGTCCCAGCCCCTCGTTGTGGAAGAACAACACCCTTGGCAGCTCAAAGGCAGAGAGGTTTGGGCTTTACGCGGTTTGGGCTGTTATCCTTTGCTCCAGACGCGAGGCCAGCGCAAAGGTCGACAGGTCTCAGCGCCCCTGCCAGCGCTTCGGGACCCTCAGAGCCCGCCCCCTCCCGTTTCCTCCCTCCCTAACCTGGGCGCTCTCTGCGCTCTGGCTTAAATCCCGGTCCAAACCAGAGCCGTGGCCAAGGTGCCGAGTGCTTATCAAGTCCGTGTATCAGCGTGCCTTGGCTACCTCCGCGCCCGAGCAATGCTCAGCGGGTTTCCTACACCTTGTAGGCCTGTCTGGCCTTGGGATCTCCCTCCTTCTCCTGCCCACTAGAGGCTTCCACCCCGCTGTGCTGCTGTCACCCTCTGTCCTAACAGGACTCGAAGCGGGTGTCCCCCCAAGTCTGCGGGGTGGGGAGGGGGTCCCCCTCCGGTGAAGTCGCTTCTCTCCCCGGCCGCGTCGGCTTCAGTCCCCTTGCCTGGCAGGGTCCAGCCCGCGGGGCGACGTCGGGCGAGCTGGAGGGTCCCCCCGGCTCTTCCAGGCCGCCGCGCCCCGCCCCTTCCCGGTGCCACCTGCTGCTAGCCCCGCCCCCCGGGCACGACGATTGGACGGCCGTCAGAGCCCATTCTCCCATTGGGCAGACAGCCCGTCTCTCCTACGCCACGTCTCCCGGCTCCAGCGAACGAGGCCCGGGCCGCCGCGGCCTTGGAGAACGGAGTCGGGGGCTGTACCTGAAAGGGGTTTACGTCCACCGGGTCTGCGAAGGGGTTGGTGTCGACGGACGACATGGCGGTCGGGGGGCTGAGGAGCGAGCTCCGCCGGCACTTCTGCCTCCGGGCGCCCAGACCCAGCGGCGCTCTCCGTGCAGACCCTCCACTTCCGGGAGCGAGGCGGCCGTTCTGGCGCAGGCGCGGCGCCCTCCCTGGGGGCGCGGTCCGCGGCGTCACAGAGGCCCGCCCCGCCCATCGCCCCGCCCCCTGCCCATCGCCCCGCCCACCACGGAGCCGCGGGGGCGGGGCGTCCTCCTTCCAGCTGCTTTCCTCTCGCTGAGTTTGGGGGTGGCGGCGCCCCGAGGCCCCGGGGAGACTCTCCCAAAACCTCTGGGCCCGAGGGCTCCCAACTCCGCTCCGGGAATTTCCCAAGTAAACCAAGTGGAGGCGGCAAGTCAAGCCCCTGGGGTCCCTGGAGGCAGGCCTGGGAAGCCTCGCCAGTCCGGGCGGGAGGGCGGAGTGTGAGCTCGTTCGGGCGCGCCCGGGACGGAGCTCCTGCCCTAGAGGACGTCCTGAGCTAGGCCAGGGCCCGGGGTAGGGCCGAGCCCAGGGGCCCTCGGGAGAACCGACCGTGCCGCCGTCCACGCACAGGCGACCCCCGATTCTCCTGGGTCCCGCCCCCTGCGGCCCAGTGTCATCGTTCGGGTAATGAGGACCCCCGAGCCGGGTCAGGTGTAGGGCCCGAGCTGGGATCTGAATCTGGACACGAAGCCTTTGTCGGGTGAACGCGGGATTTCAGCCATTGAGCCATCAGCCATGGGGGACACGGCCACTCCCCACTACCCTTATTTCTTCGTATCTTTCTGCTTTGTTCGCATCTGCTGCCGCCCAATCCAGCCACACTGTCATTCCTTCCTCTGGGCTGGTACAGGGCTGCGGATTGGCCTATTGCTGTTTATGCTGGAACCAGAGATGGCTTTAAAAGCGACAAAATATTATGAAATATTATTATAAATAATATTATTTAAAATATCGTTATAAGAATATTATTATAAAATAATATTATATTATCTTAAACCTTACTGCGTAAAGCCCTTCAATTATTTTCCAATTATTTTCCATAAAGGCCTGAATTCGGGGTAGCCCCGGTGGCCCAGCGGTTTAGCGCTGCCTTCAGCCCAGGGTGTGATCCTGGAGGCCTGGAATCAAGTCCCACGTCGGGCTCCCTCCATGGAGCCTGCTTCTCCCTCTGCCTGTGTCTCTGCCTCTCTCTCTCTGTGTCTCTCATGAATAAATAAATAATCTTAAAAAAGAAAAAAGGCCTGAATTCTTGTATGGCCTCTAGGTCCTGTAGGATCTGCCCCCACCTATCTGTCCCTCCAACTGGCTTTTCAGTTTCTCAACTTCCCTGTTCCCTCCCGCCTGGGGGATCTTTCCCATGAAGTTCCCTCTTCCTGGTGTGTGCTTAGCCCATGCGCTCATCAACTTTAGTTAACCCCTACTTATCCTTTTATCCAAGCTCACATGCCCCATCTTCAGGAGTGGCCTCTCCACTCTGTAGGTTAGGTCACCTCCTTCCCCCATAACAAATGCTTACATTACCCCGTAGTCTTGCTTCATAATAAGTATTGCAGATTGTAAGTATACACTTGTCTAGGCGGTTATTTGTTTGTGTTCTAACTAGACAGTAAGCTCCACAAGGGCAGGAGTAGGGTCTGTTTTGCTCACTGTTGTAGTTCTGGCACTAACATAGTACCAAGCACATGATAGTCAATAAGTATTTATTGTTTCCCTCATCCACTTTTCTTACCTTCCTCTTTCCTGTCTAAATTCCAACTATCCTTTAATAAGGTCCTGTTCAACTTTTCTTCAGGGAAATCTCCTCAAGTGGGCGAATGCAAAGGAACCCATTAGAAACTCTACCCCTAACGTCCCATAACCACTCCTCTGAGGGCAATGTAAGGAAAAACTCCAGTGTTTCTCCTTTACTATTTGCACAAAACACTTCTATCATCAGACATATGGGTTTCCCCCCCACACACTAACCAACTCTCTGGCATTAGATCTGTATCATTCATTGCAGTTGTGATACTATCTATCCGGAGTTAACATCAGATCCCACAGGTTAAGTAAGGACTCAGTCCCACAAGGTTGCTCCCACTCCAGATGCCAATCTCAAGCCCCAGGCTGTCACCTGTACTTCTATAAACCAGGGTTCCCATGACCCCCTCCGTAGGTTCAATAACTTGCTAGAATGGCTTCCAGAATTCAGGGAACATTTACTGGTTTATTATATAATAAAGGATAGGATAAAGGATATACAGATGAATAGCCAGTTGAAGAGATAACACAGGGCGAGGTCTGGGTCTTGAGCACAGGAGTTCTGCCCCAGGGAGCTGGGTGTGCCACTCTTCTGGCATATGGATGTGTTTACCCACCCAGAAGCTCTCTAAACACTTAAGTTCAGATATATTTTTTTTAAATTTTTATTCATCTATTTGAGGGAGGGGGGCAGAGCAGAGGGAGAAGGAGAGAGAGTCTTAACTCTTAAATAGACTCCACACTGAGCATGGAACCCAACACAGGGCTTGATCTCAGGGATCACAACCTAAGCCAAAACCAAGAGTCAAACACTTAACGGACTATACCACTCAGGTGCCCCAGTTCAGGGATTGTTTTTATGGAGGCTTCATCATGTAGGCACGTTTGATTGATTGTTAACTTAGTCTCTCCCCTCTCTGGAGGACAGAGATGGGAGATGTAGGGCTGAAGGTCCCAAGCTCTGAATCATGGCTTGGTCTTTCTGGTGACCAGCCTCCATCCTGAAGCTGTCCAGGAACCCACTAAGAGTTGCCTCATTAGTACAGAAGATGTGGGACGCCTGGGTGGCTCAGCGGTTGAGCGTCTGCCTTCGGCTCAGGGCGTGATCCCAGAGTCCTGGGATCGAGTCCCACATCGGGCTCCCTGCATGGAGCCTGTTTCTCCCTCTGCCTGTGTCTCTGCCTCTCTCTCTCTGTGTGTCTCTCATGAACAAATTAAAAAAAAAAAAAAAAAAAAAAAAAGGACAGATGTCCTGGTCACCCAGGAAGTTCCAAGGGATAAGTGATTTAGGAGTTCTATGTCAGGAATTGGGGTCAAAGGCCAATTATAGGAACAAAAAAATGCCCCTAGCACTTTTCTTTTTTTTTTTTTAAAGATTTTATTTATTTATTTATTCATGACAGACACACACAGGGGGAGAGAGAGAGAGAGAGAGAGGCAGAGACATAGGCAGAGGGAGAAGCAGGCTCCATGCAGGGAACCCGATGTAGGACTCTATCCCAGGTCCCCAGGATCCGGCCCTGGGGTGAAGGTGGTGCTAAACCGCTGAGCCACCCGGGCTGCCCCTGCCCCTAGCACTTTTATTGTTTAGGACTTTACAAAGGTTCTAGGAACTTTGGCCAGGAGTCCATTATTATATCACACATCACAGGCAGCATAGAAATCTTTGCTGTTTGCAGCCTGAAAGGAAAACAGTCCACACAACATGAGGCTAGCCTGCTTCCTCCTTGTCTGCCCGGCTTAGTACAATGCTGGACTGGTGAAGAAAGAATGGAACTTGCTATCATCAATGTGGAGCTTGCCTACTAGTCTGTCTCTAAAGACCTCTGGGATCGGCCCCCTTCTCCGTGAAAGAGACATCATTTACTCATTCACTCACTCAGTGGGGGAGGAGGTGTAACATATTGGAATTCTATGCTGTTAGGCCAGTTCAGCTCTCCATCTTTCTCATCTCTAAAATGAGGCTAAAGGCACTCCCTGTCTCATAGGGTGTCTTGAGAATGAAGTGAGACAATTCTCGAAAAAGGCTTAGCATGGTATTTAGCACATAATGACACATGTTCACTGCTGTTATAGCTTGAGCTCTCAGCTGGGCACTGGCAGGAATGTGAAGCTGAATTAGATATAAGGTCTAGTAGGGAAAAGAGGTCATCACTAGGAAAGTGTGATCAGTTCCACTAGAGATAGATAAGAGGTAAGGATGAAAGGCTCTAGGCTCTCCAAACACACTATTTTTCTGAGTGTAAGGAGGGTGGCATGAGGTGGGGTGTGTCCCAAAGATCTAAGTTCTTCCTTCCCTGTACAGAGATACTATGAAGGAGTGACTCTAACTCTGGCTTTAGTGGTAGTGGTGGTGGGAGGTGCTCCAAGAAGCCCCCGTGCCTACACCAATCCCTCTTTCTGCTCCCAAAAGGTTCATATGGCTGGGGGGTGGGGGAGTAGAGAGGAGGAGAAGGAGAGAGATTCAAAGGTAGGAGGTATGTGGGATGTGCTGTTTGTAGGATTCTTGTTTTCCATTTTATTGTTCCTTAGAAGCTTCCTTTGAAATGCAGGCTGATGTATCTGAGCCAGGGGACCTCCAGGGAAGGTTGATGTCCACAGCCAGGCAGAAACAGAGAAAACAGCACCCCTCCTTTCCCCCCGGGGTGTGAGGTAGAGACCGTGGGACCTGGGGAGAGGGGAAGGGAAGCAGAGTCAGGACTGTAGCCCCTCATTCCCTGTGCCTCAGCTGGCTGCCCTCCTCCTGGGCTGCTGATTGAAGTCCAGATGTCAGATCCTATTTCCAGAGGATTAGCAAGATTATTCCACAGACAGGGCCCAGCCCAGCCTCTGGCATGCGGAGCTCCACGTGATTCTCTCTGAATTCTGTGTGTTTGCCCTGTGGGCAGCTCCACCTGGAGGAGGGGGGTCTGTATCTGTAGTGCTTAGAGCAGATAGGATCAGAGGAGGATCAGAGGAGCACCGCACCCCATCCCATGTCACTCTCTAACATACCTGTTATTTCCATTTTATAGAGGAGGAAACTGAAGCTCAGACGGTAAGGTGCATGTGACATCTGTCATCATCAAGCACCAGTGAGCCCCTACTTCTTCACAGCAATTCTTTGCTACTGACCGAGGTACTCGGTAAAACCTGAAGTCCCCACAATAGTTTGCAAAGTTCGGCCCTCTGCCCCCCTGGCGGGCACTCCCACCCCACAACACACCTGCTCAGTCCGCTCCAGCCACACTGGCCTCTGTGCCACTTACTCCCGGATACAGCAGGCCCATCCTCGCGTTCCCACCACTGAGTCTTTGCTCAAGCTGCTCCTTCGGCCGGAACATTGCTGGTCCCCTCCAAGTCTGTGCTCAAGCCTCCCCTCCTCAGTGAGACTGAGACATCTTAAATCCTGCAAACTGCCTCCCACTCGCACTCCCCCACCGCTTAACTTTTCGTGACACTTACCTTTCAACATTTTATATGATCTACTTATTTATTATGCTTATTTGCCCGTCTTCTCTTCACCAGGATGTAAGCTCGATGAAGGCAAAGCTATCAAGGGATCTTCGCCTTCCTTTCGGATGCACCGCCAGCCCTTGGAACCGCCCGTGGCATTTTTTTTTTCCCCGCCCGTGGCATTTTGCCAGCGCTCAATCTGCGTCCGGTGAAGGGACGAGCGGATACGAGACGCAGGACTGCGGGCGGCAGCCTCCGGGCTTCCGCGAGCTCCCGGGGACCGCTCGAGGGCGGGCACGCGTTCAAGGTCCGGGGCGCGGCCGCAGCAAGGCCCACGGGCCTCCGGGGAGGCGCTCGAGGAACTACATTTCCCATGAGGCTCTGGGAGCAGATGGGGGGGGCCCGCGGGGGCTGCCGGGAAGGGCCGACGTGCCCGGGCCGGGCGGGCAGCGAGAGGATGGCGGCTCCGCAAGGTGGGCTGTCCGCCGCGGGGCGGGGGCGAGCGGGGCCGGGGCACGCAGGGCGGGGGCGCGCGGGGCCCCTCCGGACCCGGTGTGTCCGCCAGGTGGGACCCGGGCTTGCAGCCCCGCGTGTGGATGGGTGGGCTCCGGGCGCGACGGGGACAGAGCCGTTACTGCAGCGCTCGCGGCAGGGTCGTGAGGGAGGAGCGCGCGTGGACTCGGACGCGGGGTGCCGTCTAGTGGGCTCCCCCTGCTCCCTGTGCGTGCCCCCCCCGCCCCCCGCAACTCCCTGCCTCGCGTCGTTGGAAGAGCCCTCCTGCCCGCTTTGCAGATGGGAACGTCGAGGCCTGCGGCGGAGGGCCTGCACCCACCGTCTGCGCCCCCCGCCCCCCCCGCCACGGAAGCCGCAGCCCGTGTGCGGGTTCCCCGGGGCTGCGGGGCCAGGCCTCGGAAGCTGACCCGCCGCCCCCGCCCCCCAGTGTTCCCACTTTCCTGCGCGGTGCAGCACTACGCCTGGGGGAAGATGGGCTCCAGCAGCGAGGTGGCCCAGCTGCTGGCCAGCAGCGACCCCGCGGCCGCGATCTCCGAGGACAAGCCGTACGCGGAGGTGAGCCCCGGGCTGTTCCCTTTACCGGCAGGTGGGACCAGGGCTTCCTCCACTCGGAGGGCCCGGGCCAGTCCCGTGGATCAGCCGGGGCGGCCGCAGAGGGAGGAGGCCTTGGCCCCCGGGACCCTGGCAGGTGATGAGCCCAGGTGGTGGCGCCGGAGGAGAGAGGCTTGGGCATAACAGGCAGGGATTTCCCCCCTTAAGAACTCTCAGCACTTGGGGATCCCTGTTGGCTCGGCGGTTTAGCGCCAACGTCGGCCCAGGGCATGACCCCGGGGTCCCAGGATCGAGTCCCGCATCGGCCTCCCTGCGTGGAGCCTGCTTCTCCCTCTGCCTGGGTCTCTGCCTCTCTCTCTGAAAAACAAAACAAAACAAAACAAAAACTCTCAGCACTTACTGAATTTTGATTCAGTCCTCTTTGACAATTGAAAATTTTACTTTGACTAGCTTTTACGTTTTAATAGCCTACAATATGCATTTTTTTTTTTTTTCTGCCATGAGGTGACATAAACCCAAAGCACAGCAAGGCATCTACTTTGGAGGTTGGAATAAATGAATGTTAAGCCTTTTCAGAGCCATGTGAGAGACCTTTTTAGTGACCTTGACAGGGCAGGCGTCTTTCTCCTCACTGGACAGATGAGAAAATCCAGACAGAGTGACCAGAAGTAACTAGCCCAGGCCTCCATAGCTGGCTGGAGGCAGAGCCTGAACGGGGTCTCCAGACTACTGGTGTTCTGGGGTCTGTTGTCTTCCTGTATGTCTGTGATGGCACGAGCATCTATGCCCAGGCCTGGGACGCCCATCTCGGGATTCAGGTTGGTGGTGCCAGATTCTTCCTCTTTCCCTCCCAAGTTTACTGTTTTTCCAGTTGTGGATGGGATCCCACCCCCGGGGAGATGCCAAGATACTTGACGACCGCATCTCACAGAAGACACTAGGCCAGTGGATCGCAGAGAACCAGGACTGCTTGGGCTCGAAGGTCAAGGACATGTTCCATGGGAAGCTGCCCTTCCTCTTCAAGGTGCTCTCGGTTGAAACGGCCCTGTCCATCCAGGCACACCCTAACAAGGTACAGGATCAGAGTTGGGGTGCGGAGCTCAGGATACTGAAGAACTCATCAAGGCCCTCCCACTGCTTTTATTGCTGCTTTTACTCCACCTACACCACCCTCCAGCCCAAAGCTAAATCTAGGCCTGACGCCTCCCAATTTAGCTCTGGAAGGCTAGATACTGGTGACACAGGCTGGCAGCAAAGGTTCAGTGGGCAGCTGACCAGCCTGTGCCAGGGGAGCTTCTCTGTGCTCTTCCCTGGGTTCCCCTCATCCAGCCCAGGTCTACTCACTTGTGCTGTTTGTCCCGCTGGCTCTCTGGGAGAGTTCACCTTCCAGGGCAAGGCAGGTGCCCTAGCTGTTGCCTCGGCTCCTAGGCATTTGCCTGTCCAAACGTCTCATTTCTAGAGGGCAGAATAAGACCCAGAGAAGACAAGGATTGAGCCAAAGTCACACACCTTGTTGGTATCCAAAGCGTGGCTTGGTGTTTGGGTTTCCTGATTCACAGTCCAGGCCTCTTAAAATCTCCCCCAGATTTGGCCCATGTTCCTCCCTGGGTTGGCTGAACCCTGAGTTTCTGCACTCTGCCCTGAGTGGGCTCATTGCCGAAAGCATGAAGCCACTGCTGTCTGGTGGGTGGGGCTGGTTCCTGCTAGGTCATGATGCACCCTGACTGTCCTCGTGTCCCTCTGGCCACCCCCAGGAGCTGGCAGAGAAGCTGCACCTCCAGGCCCCACAGCACTACCCTGATGCCAACCATAAGCCAGAGATGGCCGTTGCCCTCACCTCCTTCCAAGGTTTATGTGGTTTCCGTCCAGTTGAGGAAATTTTGACGTTCCTGACAAGTAAGGTTGAGCAGAATGCTAAGAACATGCATGTAGGGCCAGGATGCATGGGCTGCCCCAGGGCAGAGCGGGGACTGGGGCAGAGAACAGAGGCTGGGTGTGACGGGAGCTGAGGGCTGGTTGGCCCAATGAATTCTTTTTTTGTTTTTGTTTTTTTTTTTAGATTTTATATGAGAGAGAGCACAAGCAGGGGGAGGGAGAGAGGGAGAAGCAGACTCCCCGCTGTGCAGGGAGCCCAGCGGACACGGGGCTCGATCCCAGGACCCTGGGATCAAGACCTGAGTGAGCCAAAAGCAGACGCTTAACTGACTGAGCCACCCAGGTGGCCCAGTCCGATGAATTCTTGAAGCCACCAGGGTGGGCCTGTGGGGCCGGGTTCAGGTGTGGTTGCTGAGGCCGGTGGTGAGCAGTTGGCTAGAGCTTGCTTCGTGTTGCCTGGCTCCTTGATTAGGGATGGGATAGGGGGCCTCCTCTAAGTTCCCACTTCTGCGGGTTCCCTCTTGCCATTCCTGAAGTGGTCACTGGCCGGGCTTTCCTGCAGAGGTGCCTGAGTTCCAGTTTCTGATTGGAGATAAGGCGGCAACTCAGCTGAAGCAGAGCATGGGTGGTGACTCCCGGTCTATGGCGTCTGCTCTGCAGAGCTGTTTCTCCCACCTGATGAAGAGCGAGAAGAAGGTGGTGGTGGAGCAGCTCAACCTGCTGGTGAAGCGGATCTCTCAGCAAGGTGGGTGTTGGAGGCCTGGGTGCAGAACCCTCCTGCCTTGCCCTGGATGCTAGTCCAAGTTCTCAACCCTTCTGCTCTCCTAGAACACTAAAATGGACCTTAGATGACTTAGATGGTCTATTAGCAACTGAGAATATTTTTGTCTTTGTGGAGCAGGGCCCTAGGTTGAGTGCTGCTTCCTCACCGGCTCTTTTCTCTAGCTGACTGGAGAGGGCTTGGAAAACTATTAGATCTTCCCCCTAGGCATCCTGAGACCTCCCCAGCCCAACAGTTGCTCCCCATGGATGGATTTGTACTTTGGGCCTAGAGAGCAGGAAGGGGACAGGGGAATCCTCATCCCTTCTCCAAAGGCCGGAAGCCCAGAGCTTTCAGTGAGTAGATCTTTCTTTTTTTTTGGTTAATCTACACACACACACACACACACACACACACACACACACGTTTCCTTAAATACCTGCTCTGTGCCCAACCTTGTGCTAACTAAGGAGAGTTCAGGAAATGACTGTGATGGGTGTGGTTGTCACATTTGGGTTGGGGAGTCAATACAAGTAGTGTACAAGATAGAGCAGACTCCAGCTAGGAGCTTATGTGGCACATGTGATGAAGCCCCAGCCCCTTCTCTAGGAGACCCCAGAGCTCTTCTGGTTCTCTCTCTACACATTTTCCTGCTACCTCTGAGCCACAGAGAACTGTTTTACCCAAGCATATCCTATGTGGGCTTTTTTTTTTTTAATAAAGATTTATTTGAGAGCACAGTGGGATAGAGCAGAGTGTGGGGGAGGGGCAGAGGGAGAAGGAGAAACAGACCCCCTGCTGAGCAGGGAGCCCAACATGAGGCTCATCCCAGGACTGAGATCATGACCTGAGCCACCCAGAAGCCCCTGATCCTATGTTTTCTTTGTGGTTTTTGTTTTTTGTTTATTTTTTAAAGATTTTATTTATTTATTAATGAGAGAAACACTGAGAGAGAGAGGCCGAGACACAGGCAGAGGGAGAAGCAGGCTCCATGCAGGGAGCCTGACGTGGGACTCGATCCCAGGACTCCAGGATCACACCTTGGGCCGAAGGTGGCGTTAAACCACTGAGCCACCCGGGCTGCCCACTTTGTGGTTTTTTTGGTTTAGTTTTTGCTGTTGTCTCTGCTTGCATGCCTCCACTTGAGGGCTTCTTGTACTCCCAGCAGAATGGATTACTCTCCTGGGGGCTCCCTGTTCCTATGTGAGGTATAGCCTTCAGCACCTGTTAGTCTGTCATCATATGCACACTTGTGAAAACTGGGGTTTTCTGCAGGCCAGAGACCTGTCTCCTTGACCTTTGTGTGTTCCCAGTGCTTAGCACAGAGCGGGTGTGCACGTCTTCGTGTGAAGACCCAGAACCACCCTTCAATCCAGACAGAGCAGCTGGTTTCTTCACTTTGGCACTGACACATCCAGCTTTTCCTTACTCTGCCTTTCCCCCATTCTCTGCACACTCAAGAGGGTTCAGCTCATACCTTCCCCTCCCCTAACTTCCAAGCCTTCCCTCACTACTCCAGTCCAGGCTGAGCTCACCCTCCCTTGGTCCGTCTCAGGACACAGTTTTGGCACATTCTGTCTCTTGTCATCTGGGGTGACCAACCATCTTGGTTTGTCTGGGACTTAGTGATTTTCTGAGACACAGTACCTTCAGTGCTAAGAAAGGCAAAGGCCTGGGCTATCTGGGACAGCGGGTCACCCCACATGGAACTCTTGGGTTTTCACCTAGAATGATTGAGCTTCTACAGCAGTGGCTCTCAACCAGGGGACATCAGCAGTTGTCTAGAGACATTTTTTGTCTCAAAACATGGGTTAGGGTGCTAGTGCTATCTTGTGGGTAGAGGCCAAGGGTGCTGCTAAACATTGTACAGTACATAGGACAGCCTCCATAACAAAGGATTATCTGGCCCCAAACTTTAGCCCTTTTGGTGGCTGGTATTGCTGGGCATACAGACGGTCCAAATGGAGAAAATGGCATCTGTGTGGGCTGGAAGATCAAGGAAGGCCGGCCCCCAAAGGTTGAGGACGTGGCTAGGAGAACATACCCACCAGTGTCTGGATTCCTGTGGGCAGGGATTTCCCCAGGACTCGCTGGCCAAGGTGGAGTTGTGAACACCACTCAGTGTTCCTGAGTGGCCTCACGTGCTCTGTGACCCTCAGTGGCTGCTGGGAACAACATGGAGGACATCTACGGGGAGCTCTTACTGCAGCTGCACCAGCAGTATCCAGGTGATATAGGATGCTTTGCCATCTACTTCCTGAACCTGCTAACCCTGAAGCCGGGAGAGGCCATGTTTCTGGAGGCCAATGTGCCCCATGCCTACCTGAAAGGAGGTGAGCCATATTTGTCGGTTTTTTTGGGTGTTTTTGTTTTTGTAGATTTTATTTATTTATTCATAAGAGACACACAGAGAAAGGCAGAGACATAGGTAGAGGGAGAAGCAGGCTCCTCGCAGGGAGCCTGATGCGAGGACCCTGAGGTCACGCCCTGAGCCAAAGACAGACAGACGCTCAACCACTGAGCCACCCAGGTGTCCCTGTTTGTTATTGTTTTTTTTTTTTTTTCCCTTTTTTAAGATTTTATTTTTAAGTAATCTCCATACCCAGAGTGAGACTTGAACTCAAAACGTGGAGATCAAGAGTTACATACTCCACGGACTGTGGCAGCCAGGTGCCCCAAGGTGAGCCCCATTTTAGCAGTGAGCCCCACTACCAAGCTTTGCTTCATCATCTAGATAAAAGCGGAAGGGGTGGTCAGAGGAAGATCTTTAAGATCCCATCCAGCTCTGGCTTAGGGTCGGGCAGGGTAGTGGCCAGTAGGGTGCAGAATGCCAGCTTAGTGTTGGACAATTGAACCTTCACATGGTCCTTGTGAGGTCACGGTAGTCTCATGACAAGCCCTGTCTGCATGGTTGGGAACAGTGTGAACCCAGGCTACCTGGGATCAAGGCTGTTCTCTCCCCTGCATCACTACCTTTGCATGTCTGTCTTCCCCACCTAGAGATTTTTACATGAAAACAAGTTGCCACAGAAAGGTGTCACATCTGGACTACTGGCTGTCTATCCTCATGGACAGGATTCTGTGGTAGAACGGAGTCTGGGGCTGACATGATTCCCCCTGACGACAGTGGGCAACTGACCACCTGTTTTTTGGTATCTGATATCTTAGCCCATTCTCCCAGGTTATGCATTTCACTCATTGTTTGCCGCACTCTGTAGGCGGTTCACGGCCCTCAGGTTAGGAGACCAGCCCTTCATCCTTCATCAGGTCATTAGTACATGACAACTGTCTGTCCCCAGACTGTGTGGAATGCATGGCGTGTTCGGATAACACTGTTCGTGCTGGCCTGACACCCAAGTTCATTGACGTGCCAACCCTGTGTGAAATGCTCAGCTATACCCCCAGCAAGGACAGGCTCTTTCTCCCAGCACGGAGTCAGGAAGACCCCTATCTCTATATCTATGACCCCCCTGTGCCGGACTTCACGGTCATGAAGATGCAGGTGAGTGGGGTGGCGGCAGTGGCTGTGGTGGGGTCTTGTATGGCTTGAAAAAGTCTGGCAAAGGCCACAATGTAGAGTACACACCGGGAGCTGGGTTTCCTTATAAGTGCACTTAGAGGAGGCCAGTGGGGGGCAGGGATGAGGATGACAGGACACGGTCAAGGGCCCTGCCCATTCCCTTTGTACCAGGGACCAGACAGGGCCTGCACGCTGACAAGAGCCTGAGCAGCGGGGGAGAAGAGCTCTTCTCCTTGCTGCCCTTGAGGCTGTCCTGGGCCCGCTGGGAGCTGCCGGGAAGAGACCACCAGCCGCATCGTCCTGTTCTTTCTGCCCAGGTCCCTGGCTCCGTCGCGGAATACAATGTCTTGGCAGTGGACTCCGCCAGCATCCTCCTGGTTGTACAGGGGAGAGTGACAGCCAGCACTCCTACAGCCCAGACCCCAATTCCTCTGCAGCGTGGTGGGGTGCTCTTCATTGGGGCCAACGAGAGGGTCTCCCTGAAGCTCGCCGTGCCCAGTGACCTACTGCTGTTCCGTGCCTGCTGCCTGCTGTAGAGGCCGTAGCCTTCCTGGCTCTCCTCAGGCCCAGCTCCAACCCCTTCCCTGCTCTGGAGCTGGGCATACCCTGAAGAGCAGGGGTAGAGTAGTGAGCCCCAAGGTAGGGACTCCTGAGCAAGCCTAGGACAAACCATCTCTCTCCCGGGAGGAGGACCCTGATGGGGACAAAGACCAGACACTCCCCTGGTCTTCTCACCGTACCGGAGCCAGGGCCTGCTCAGGGCGGAGGCGGCAGCTCTGTTCCAGCCTACAGCATTAGGCAGGCTGGTAACATCCAGGACTAGCTCAGTGTCAGTCACAGCAAGAGGGTCATTAATTTAAGAACAGGTTTCCGGCCCTGGGACTGCCCATTTCCTCAGCTGCGGAAGAGGGCAGAGCAGGCCTGTGGCCTAATATTGTCACCCTCTGGCTCTGTCAAGGCAATTAAAGATCACTTGTGTTGAGGCTCGGAGGCAGAGCAGTCCGCTGTCTGCGTGCCAGTCTCTGAAGTGGGCTGATGGGGCCCTTCCTGGGGGTCCAGTTTTTGCTTTAATTCCTGCCCCAACAGCTCCCTGAGGTGGGTATGTATGAAGCCCTTTTATAGGAACATCTGGGAAGGGATCTGAAGATGTGGAAGGTGGATCTAAAGATAGTGCAAGATTCTCTCTCCAGTGCTTTCACTCGGCCTTAGGGCAGGGGTCAGCACGCTAAGGCCAGCAGGCTGCCGGAGTCCAGGTGCTTTCAGGCTCCAGTGGCAAAAGGAGATGCATCAGACTATCTGGCCTTCAAGGCCTAAAGCATGGACTTGCCTTTCCAGGGAAATTTGTCAGCCACTTTAGGACATATTCAGTCATCATACAAACAGGGATTTGGGGACAGGATGACACAATCTGTGTTGGGAAGAGAAACCTAGCTACTTTTCCTAAACCGGCAGAAAACATATAGGATGTCTATTCGCGCTGTGCCTACTACCTTCTAGACGTGCATGCGCCTCTGCAGGAAGTGGCCCCGCTGTCTGTTTTGCCACTGACTAGTCGGGTCCTGTCACCACATACGAGGTGGAGACTCCCATGGAGTAACGGTTTAAACCGGCACAAAAGGATCTTTCTGAGCTGCTGCCCGTACCAGACGCCCTATATGATGGAAATCTAGAGAACCACCTTCAGAATGGTTCTGACTAACCTACTCTGGGGCTTCGTGGCCTCTAAGTTTTTTTCAGCTAAAAGCAAAAGCCGACCTGGGAAAGGAAAGGGTCTGCAAGATGGAACGTCCTCTAAAGAGAAGTGCTCTGCAAAGGCCTGCAGCCTCCAGTGACGCCAGCCTGGAAACACTGCCCACTGGGAGTTGCAGGAAGAGGCAGGTCTCAGGAGGAATGGCCACGGGTGGGCGGGGGGAACCTCTTAGGCTCTTCATTTCACAATTCAGGGGGCTGTGGTCTAAGCCTTACTTTCAAATCCTACTGCAACAGAGACTGCCCAACTAGCATGACTGTATTTATTCGTACAAATTTTCAGAGTTGTGGAAGCCTAAGCCAAGAGTTCCGTAGCGTCCTCTGTAAACACCACACACCTACTTCCCTCTGGGAGGTTAACTGCGAATACACCCCGGTCTCCCCAGGACAGGCACCTGCAGGATACCTGGTGCTCTGAATTAAGGCAGTTTGGCTCTAGGCACCTTTGTGCCTTTATTGGTGACATTTTATTTAGCCTGGGACCTCTGGCCCCAAACAGACCATTTCTACCCTGCCTAGCTGCCAGGTGCCTCCAACTTTCTCCACAAAGGTAATGACTTCCGCACAGAACCAACCACTTCTAGAACATCCTCTCCAGGAACAGACACAGGGAAATAGATAGTGTGGACTTAGAGTAACAACCATCTGGAGGGCCTTGGTCTTGGGGTCCTGCTGCCACTTTCACCCACCTAAGTGCTCAGGTCGTTGTCCTAACCACTCCCCCCCCCCCCCCCCAGATGTAGCCCCACCACACTGGGCTTCCTGCTACCACCACAGTCTCTTCACACTGCCCTGGGTGGTGCCCTCTGTGTACTTCTGTACCTCTGCAGAAACCAGAAAGGCCTGCACAAAAAGTGTTCCGCATGTGAAGCACCCGTGTGTTGCTGCAGTCCCACCCCTGAAACCATCTAGGTCTCCTAGTCCCCAGACCCTGACCTGCCGTGTCTGTGGCCTCGGTCCCATCTACCTCCTGCTGTGATGCTACTGGATCAGAAGTCAACCACAGCCCCTGGATACCATACATCCTTAACTTCCTAGCATTTGACAGAAGCACCAAGACAGATGCCTGTCAAGTGCAGATAGATCATCCTAGTTATCTGACAAGGGCTTTTTAACTGACCACCTCAGCCTTCCAGTCACCTCATGTGGCAGAGCAAGAGTTCACGTCATCCTTCACACCTCTGGAGGCCACAGGACATCAAATAAAGCACCAGACCAGGCACTTCCCATGTAGGGCCCACCCCCCTATCCTCATGCCCCTTAGGCTAGGAACCATGTCTGCTCTCACAGTCCTCAGCTTGGCTCTGGGTGAGATCCCCCCGCCCCCCAAAAAAAGAAACCAATTCTAGAGAGGACTGGTATAGCGAGAGATGCCATCTGGGGTGGGGCATGGCCACTGGGGAGATTATGCTGGTCTCAGCCGTGTTCACACTGAGGGTGGAGCTGGGTTGCCCCAGAGGCTTACTTGGAAGGCCCATGCTGGAGTGAAGGGACACCCTCCACAATGGCAGGTTATCTCCTTAGGGAGGGGCCCTGGGAGCTGGCACGGGGCCCATCCTGCCTGTGAGTCTCTGTCCACATCAAAGACCCACACGGCAGAGCCAGTACACTTCTCCTTGCTAGTTAAGATCCAAAAGCTAAATAGGAAGGCACCTAACTGCTTCCTGCAGCCCCCTCTGCTGGTGACCCAAACCTGCAGGCTTCGGGGTGAGCTCCAGTCCCTTCACCTAACCTTTACACTCAAAGGCTGGGTGTTGAATAACCTAAGACCAAGGCAAAGAATGGTAACCAAGGAAAGATAAATAAATAAAATATGTACATAGTGGAGCAATTTTTCTCCACTGGGTGGAGGGATTACTAGAAGCCCTGATCCTGCTGTGTGATCAGGCAACCTGCCGTACTCCCTGCCATGGGCAAACAGGTGCAAGGGGACGAAGGCCAAGGGGCCCTGCTTTATGCTTTCTTGAGTGTCCCCTCGTGGAGCCAGGAAGAGGGAGCATATGGAATTTCTTAAACTGGTCCCAAATAGTTCAGTTCTTTTTCAAAGACCCCCCCAGCTAGAAGCCGTAAAGTGCTATTTTCTGCTTTCATACAACACTGTTCAGCATAGCCTGGCCACGAAAGCTTTCTCCCTCCACAGAGGGGAACAAATACAGGTCAAGATATGTGCAAGTTTTCCTTAGCCAACTTGTCACCACCAGAACCAGAATTCCTGTGTGCCTGCCCTTATTAAAGTGGTTTCTCCAAACTGCTCTAATACCAGAGGAAAACTGCAGAGTCCCGCCTATCACCGTATGGCCCAGATGGGGGCCTCTGGCTGAGAAGCACCAGGTAAGGCGTAACTGCAGGTCATTGACCTTCTTCCCAGAGGATCAGTGCCTCCAGTGATTCTGAGGCTGATGGCCGTCCCCACTGCACTCTGTGAACTAAGAAGGGTCCACAGGGCTCTGCAGGCATGGTGAGCAGGGCCCATCTTAGGGGGTTATGTCTACTGGAGAGTACAGGAGGAAGAGTCCCCAGGACAGCACCAGCAGCAGGAGCACGTTGAAGAGGCCATAGGCTTGGGAGGAATGAGGTCCAAGTCCTCATCATCTGGAATCTCATCCAGGTGATACCCATCTTGAAGCAGCTGCCGGCTCACATCCTGGTTCACTTGCTAAGGGCAAAAGAGGAGAGAACTGTTAAGCCAGGAGGCAAAGCAGAAACAACTGCTGCCCAAAAGGCAGACCTACCTACCTTCGCTTACCAGAGCTTCCTCTCCATGCTCCACCCTCAGGCCAACTCCATGCATCACTGGACTACAAGAGGAAGTGCCAGTGCCTCACCCAGCAGGGAAAGGCCCCAAGCAGGGGCACCTGGGTGGCTCAGTGGTTGGGCATCTGCCTTTGGTTCAGGGCATAATCCCAGAGTCCTGGGATCGAGTCCTGCATCAGGCTCCCCACGGGGAGCCTGCTTTTCCCTCTGCCTCTCTCTTTGTGTCTCCAATAAAAATAATTTAAAAAAAGGCCCCAAGCAGCCTAAGCCAGTACTCTCCAGGCTGCACTATCACTAACCCCCAGGGGAGCTGTTCTCACTAAAGAATCCTTAGACATCTGATGTAAATACCAGATTCCAGATTCTGTTTGAAAGTCAAGGGCCTGACTGTTCCCACTGGGAACCTAAACTGGTCCCTACAAAGGCTGAAGAATATGGGACAATGAAACCAGGACAATGGGGTAGAATAGGAGTTACATAGGAACAGGGTGGGGAGCGGCCTTGTCTGTACTGCTGGTTAAACATGCAGCACCTTTATGCCAGCAGAGCCTGTTCCCTGCAAAGTGGAACCTGTCAACCTAGATTTACCAGTTCCACTGAGCAGAAGGAGTAGGAGACTGGGAACAAGGTAGGACTTTCTCTGGCTCTTGGCTAATTTTTCTTTTCTCAGTTTTAACAATCTTAGGCACCCAGATATTCAAGAAGGAGAAAATTTACAAACTGCTTCTATTCTCTTTGGCAGAAACTCAGGGGGTTGGCCAAGGGTTTTCTGAACAAGGAAAAAATAATAAGGGCAGCCCCAGTGGCGCAGCGGTTTGGCGCCACCTGCAGCCCAGGGCGTGATCCTGGAGACCCTGGATCGAGTCCCACGTCAGGCTCTCTGTATGATGCCTGCTTCTCCCTCTGTCTGTGTCTCTGCCTCTCTCTCTGTCTCTATGAATAAATAAATAAAATCTTAAAAAAAATAAAATAAAAGTGGCGTACAGTCCAGTCATGTCTCCAGCACCTGGCCTCTAAGGTGGTAAGCTGCACATGCCAGAACTTTACACCCCTGTGTCTCTGTCTGGGACCATCACTCTGTAAACATGTCCAGAAGGCCATCCCACCGGTATCTCAGTCGGGAGTTCCCATTGATGGAACAACTGAAGGAACACAAGTTGTCTGGACTGACTAGAAGAAAACAAGACTGGTGGAGGATGGCCAGGGGAGGGACAGGAATGCTGATCTCAGATAAAAGGCAATTAGAGGAAGTGAGACTAGAATTACTGCAAGACACTTGGGGGCAGGCCTAGAATGACTGAGTCCATCCTGCAAGAGACATTTCAAATAATAAGGAAAACTTCTCTAAGAGCTACCTAAGGAGTGTGTGCGTGTGTTAGAGGGAGGGCAGGCAGCAAGGCTTCTTGGAGGGAGTGAGTACTCAGTTGCAAGAAGCATTCAAGCAAGAAGAGGCTGGTAAACACTTAGGTGGGATTTATCAAGAGGACTCCTTTCCTAAGTGGTCACCTGGGCTAGAAGACTTGTGAGGTCCTTACAGCCCTAAGGGTCTATGGTCTTCTGGATTTTCAACAGCTTTCCTCAGACACCTATACCTCTGTT
This sequence comes from Canis lupus baileyi, assembly GCF_048164855.1. Taxonomy (NCBI): domain Eukaryota; kingdom Metazoa; phylum Chordata; class Mammalia; order Carnivora; family Canidae; genus Canis; species Canis lupus. The sequence goes on from NC_132869.1 coordinate 41,424,629, forward strand.
GGGGGAGTAGGGCAGAGTAGAAGATTGGAGAACAGACCGGAAGTCTGGCATAGTGCCGTGTATACAGCAGGCACAAGACAAGCATTTAGCAGTGGCGGTGACGCTGCCTGCAGCCTGGCCCCGTGCAGAAAGGCGCTCTGGACTTGCCTCTGCAGAGGAATACCCGGAGGAGTATCTGGATTCCAGCTCCCCATCACTAGGAGAAGAGGAAAACAGTCAGTTCAGGGGGGATGCCTCTGGAGCACAGCTGCAAAGGCCAGGTAGAGAGCATGCAAGGGGGTCCGGAGACTTGAGATACGAACACCACAGGTCACAGAACTCAAGCCCAGAACCAGGAGTACCACTGGCTCCAGCGGGGGCGGGGGTCACTGTCGCCGACAGCGAATACGTAAGGAGGGAGGATGACTCCCCCACTCGCAGTTAGTGCTCCAAACGGAAGAGCAGCACGATCACCTGAGTCCTCTAACCAGGCTATCCTGGGGAGGGATGATGCTCTCTAGAAGACAGCTCTGGAACGCGCAGGGGGGTCCTGGACGAGGTCTGCAGTGGGACCCACGTCACTCCCCAAGGGCCATTTCTCCGGGGTTGGGGGGGGGGCACTCACCTGTCAGAGTCGAGGGACACCAGGTTTTCATCTGGACTCTGGCTAAGGGCCGTGTAGCCCTTGTTGAACTTCACCGACCTGGGGGGAGATGGGAAGAGCAGGCAGAGGTGACGCACCGCCGGTCACCGGGAGGGAGGGCTGCGGGGCTCCCGTGTCGCCTCTGCGCCCCGCGACCCCGCGACCCCGCGGCCCCGCGGCCCCGCGTCTGGCTACAGCCGCTCGGGACAGGCGCTTCACTGCGGCTCCGGGGGAAAGGCCTGCGGCTTCCAGAAGCGGGAGGACTCCCCACTTCGCCGGCCTTCAACCGGAGGGCAGGGAGGCTGCAAGTCCGAGGCCAGGTCTCCTCTTCACGCCTCTCGGTCTTAGCTTACGGGGAAGCGGCGCCGGCTCGGCTCCCGCCCGGCCTCGGAGCTCAGCCCCTGCGGAAAAGACGAGGGGGCCCGGCCGTTCGGGCGCGGCGCGTCCCCTCCCCTCCCCTCCCCTCCCCCTCCCCCTCGCGGCCCGGCCTCGGCGCCCTCCGCCGACCCCCGCGGCCCCAGGGCCCTCGCGTGACGCCGCCACGGCCCGAAAGGGGAGAAGCTTAAAGCCGCGAAGCCGACGGGCTGGCTCCGGGCGCTCGCGGGCTGGGCCTCGGGCCTCGGGCCTCGGGCCGGGGCCTCCCCGGACGCCGCCGCGCAGGAGGGGCGCCCGCCGAGACCTTTTCGCCGAGGAGCCGGGGCGGGGCGGCGGCGCCCCCTGCACGCCTTTCCTCCGCAGAACCGCCCTGGCCAGGTCCCGGGGCTTCGCTGCAAGGCAGAGGGCGCGGGTCAGCCGGTCCTCCCGCGCCGCAGCCCGCGGTCCCCCGCCCCCCGGGCCGCCCCCCGCCCGGCCGCACTCACGCAGCTTGGCCGGAAGGGAAGGCGCGCGCGTCACCATGTACGGGCCCCTCTTCTCCACAGCCGCCCGGGCACCCCCGCCGCCGCTTCGGCCCGAGGGCGGCCCCGGGGCTCCCGCCGCGCCCCCCGCGGTCCCGCCGGGCCGAGGTCCCGGGCCGCCGCGGTCCGCGCTCGCCATGCTGGGCCCTGCGCGCCGCCGCCGAGTCCCCTCCGCCGCCGCCGCCGCCGCCGCCGCCGCCGAGCCCGCGCCCGCATGGAGGCGGCCCTCCCGAGAAGGGCGGTGGCGCGCAGGCGCGGACCCGGCCCCGGCCTTCCGGCGGCCGCTCGGGGCGCAGGGGGCGGCGGCGAAAGGGAGGCCGGGGCCGGGCGGGCCGCCGAGAGCGGGTGAGGGCGCTGCGGGCCCGCGAGGAGCCGCCCGCGGAGGCCGCCGCAGACTCACCGGCCCTCGGGCGCCGCAGCGACATCCTGGTCCCCGGGGCCGACACGGGAGCAGGACTGTGTGCCTCAGGCACATTCGGAAAAAGGAATTTGAAACGAGCTTTGGAATCATCAGAAGCACAGAGGAATGTTTATTTTTGTAGATTCCAGGCTTTGGAAAAAAATAGTTGTTTGAAAGAGAGCGAGCGCGCGCCGCAGCCAGACTCGCGGCAGAGCCGGCAGCCGGGCTCCATCCCGGGCCCCGAGGCCGTGTCCTGACCCCCGGCCGTCCGCCTCGGCGCCCCCACCCCCGTACTGCACATTCGGAAACAGCATCTAGGACCCTGAACTCAGGACCCTGACATCAAGACCTGCACTGAAAACCAAGACTTGCTTCACCCCTTAGTGGACTCAGGCACCCAGGCGCCCCCACATGGCTCAGTTCTCTTGACTTCCCAGCGTGACCAGCTGTTATTCCTATCATGCAAAGGAGATTTAGACTTGGTCAGATTCAGCAGTTGAGTGGTAAACTTGGGATTTGAACCCAGCTCCCTGGAATGTTTTTCTCATGCCGGTGAGAAATGTTTTCCTCCTGGCTATGCTGCCTGTTAGACTGATGGGAACTTCTCCAAGGGCCAAAGAAAACATGATCAGAACCCACATGATGTCACAAACTCTCCAGGAACTTGCAGAATATCCTCATTCATGCCCCTCCTCGATCTCCCATCATTAATGATCAGCTAATTGCTATGTGATTGAACATGACCCCTGAACCCAGATTATGTGACCTGCCAATAACTGGCAAGGTATTTAACTTACTCATTTCTCCATTTTTTCAGCAGTGAAACGGGGATAATAGTACCTATCTTGTGAGGTTAAATTGTAAAGTTCTCCGAATGGCACCTCGCACGTAAGAACTCAAGATATGTAATCTTATGGGGACACTTTAAGATTTTATTTATTCATGAGAGACACAGAGAGGCAGAGACAGGCAGAGGGAGAAGCAGGCTCTGCACGGAGAGCCCGATGCGGGACTCAATCCCACGACCCCAGGATCATAACCTGAGCCAAAGGCAGACACTCAACCGCTGAGCCACCCACGCAACCCTTATGGGGACACTTGACTCAGAGGGTAAAACAAGATCAAAACATTCCCCTTGGGGTTGTAAATTTAAGCCCCTGGGTGGGTGCAGAGATATTACTTAAAAATAAAATCTAAAAAAAAAAGTAACCTTACAAAACTTACACTGTTCTAGGAACGTGGTGTTTATTCCTGTGCTTGGCTTTATACTCCCCAGGACCAGACTGCCTTGTTTATTTTGCAACTTCTGTTTTGATCCCTTTCACCTATTTGCCACACCCCAGCAACCACCAGTCTGTTATGTTATCTATGAGCTTGGTGTTTTTGTTTTAAGTAATCTCTATACCCGCGTGAGGCTCAAATTTAGGACCCCTGAGATCAAGAGTCACATGCTTCATTGACTAAGCCAGCCAGGAACCCATTTCTTATTTTGGGGATTCCGCATGTAAGTGAGATTGTACAGTATTTGTCTTTCTCTGCCGGACTTATTTCATTTCGCATAATGCTTTCAGGCTCCATCCATGTTGTTGCAAATGGCAAGATTTCATTCTTTTTATGGTAAAGTATTTTATGGTATATAAAAGTATATATATACACACACACATTATATATATATTTTATAATATCCATTCATCCATCGATGGACACCTAAGTCGTTTCCATATCTTGCTATTGTAAATAATGGTGCAGTGAACATGGAGAGTGGTGCATATATCTTTTCATATTAGTGTTTTCATCATCTTTGGATAAACACCCAGAAGTGGAATTGCTGGATCATACTGGAGTTCTATTTTTAAGTTTTTTTGAGGAAAGCTATACTGTTTTTCATAATGGCTGTACCAGTTTAGATTTCCATCAACAACACGAGGGTTCTTTTCTCCACATCCTTTTTTTTTTTTTTTTTAATTTATTTACGATAGTCAGAGAGAGAGAGAGAGGCAGAGACACAGGCAGAAGGAGAAGCAGGCTCCATGCACCGGGAGCCGGACGTGGGATTCGATCCCGGGTCTCCAGGATCGTGCCCTGAGCCAAAGGCAGGCGCCAAACCGCTGCGCCACCCAGGGATCTCTCTCCACATCCTTACCAACAGTTGTTATTTGTCTTTTTGAGACTAGACATTGTAACAGGCTAAGATGGAATCTCACTGGTTTTGATTTACATGCCCCTGATTAATGATTTTGAGCACCTTTTCATGTGCTTATTGGCCATCTATCTGTAGGACTTTAAGAATTTATTTATTCATTCATTCATGAGACACACACAGAGGCAGAGACACGGGCAGAGGGAGAAGCAGGCTCCATGCAGGGAGCCCAACATGGGACTTGATCCCAGGTCTCCAGGATCACGCCCTGGGCTGAAGGTGGCGCTAAACCACTGAGCCACCAGGGCTTCCCATATTTTACTTTTTAAAAATATTTTGTTTATTCATGAAAGACACACAGAGAGAGGCAGAGACATAGGCAGAGGGAGATGCAAGCTCCATGGAGGGAGTCTCATGTGGGACTCGATCCCCAGTCTCCAGGATCACACCCAGGACCAAAGGCGGCACTAAACTGCTGAGCCACCTGGGGGGGCCCCCCCCAGAGGTCCTTCTGAGAGGTGTCACCTACCTCCACCCTCCCTCTTTGCCAGAGAGGGGCATTTGTCAGCCAGCACCCTAGGCTAGGCTTCAAAGGGAAAGACCTTGAGGACAATAATATGAACAGTTATAGTGGTGGTGCCAATCTTACTATCAGCTTTTCACTTTTGAGTAGGTTAGCTGCAGGGTTGTCATATGTGGCCTTTATTATGGTAAGGTATGTCCACATTATACTTTGTTGCAGTTTTATCATATATAGATCATATACAGAACTTTTATCATATATAGACTGTTGTCTGATGCTTTTCCTTCATCTGTTGAGATGATCAGTTTTTATCCTTGTTACTGTGGTGTATCACGTTGATTGATTTGCAGATGTGGAACCTCCTTGGATCCCTGGAATAAATCTCAGTTGATCATGGAGTATAATCTTTTCAATATGTTAAATTCAGATTCCTAATATATTGTTGAGGGTTTTTACATCATGTTCATCAAGAGTGAAAATTTTCATTCTGTACTCCCCTCTGAAACTCTTTTCCCACCTCACAGGTTTCAGACTCCAGCCTTTGACTTCTTCCATTGTTGGTAAAGCAGAGAATTGCATGAATCTGCAGGTCTTTGTGGATCCCAGGTCACCAGCTCCAATTTCATCCTCCCATGAACGCATGTCACCTCCTTCTAGGGAAGATAGATTTCCCAGTCCTCACATCCTTATGTAGCACTATCATAAGCAAAGTGAAGTGAGGATCACCAGGATTAACTGATCTGTCAAAGATCACAAAGTTGTAGAGATGAGAATTGAATCCTTATCTGCTTCAAAAGCCTATCGTGTGTGTGTGTGTGTGTGTGGGGGGGGGGCCTGTCGTCTTTTTGTACCAGTCAGGTGCATGTCTTTAATGTTATAGACTGAATTTTATCCTCCCCATTAATGTTTAAGTTTCAACTCCCCAGGGTGACAGTTCTTGGGAGATAAAAGCCATTAAGGAAGTGATTAACTGAGGTCATCAGAGTGGGCCCCTAATCCAACAGGACCAGTATCTTTATAAGAGACACCAGAGATGTGTGAACAGAGGGAAAAAGCCCCTATTTCTTCATCTTATTGCTACATTATTGTCTCCCATCAGCTGATGGGTAAATATAATACAAAGATGCTAGGACATACATCACATCCATCTTCAGGGGATCTAACTGGAATTTCACATCATCGATGTAGTATTTTTTCTTATTTCACAAGAGATTTTACTTATTTGAGAGACAGAGAGCACAAGCAAGCGGAGGGACAGAGGGAGAAGCAGACTCCCCACTGAGCGTGGAGCCTGACAGGGCTCAATCCCAGGACCCTGAGATCATGACCTGGGCTGGTCAGATGCTTAACTGATTGAGCCACCCAGGCACCCTTTAATTTTTTTTTAAGATTTTATTTATTCATGAGAGACAGAGAGAGGCAGAGACATAGAGGGAGGAGAAGCAGGCTCCATGCAGGGAAACCAATGTGGAACTTGATCCCAGAACTCCAGGATCACGCCCTGAACCAAAGGCAGATGTTCAACCACTGAGCCACTCAGGTGTCCTGCACCCTTTAATTTTTAAAATAATCTCTACAAAATAAATAAATAAATAAATAAATAAATAAATAAATAAATAAATAAATAAATAAATAAATAAATAAAAAAAATAATCTCTACACCCAACATGGGGCTCAAACTCAACAACCCTAGTTAAGAGTCACATGCTCCATTGACTGAGCCAGCCAGGCACCCCCATCTGTGTAGCATTCTTGCCAAAAATGTTTAACTGGATTTTAATAATCAGGAAACAAATAGCGAGATGCAGATTGTAGAGCATTCTACACCACCGCTGGCCTGGACTCTTTAGAAAAATGAACTGTATATATATTTTATGGCAAAATTCTTAAAGCATATTAACAGTATTGTGATAATGTAAGAAAAGTCCTTATTCTTAGATGTCTGCTTCACTACTTAGGGGTAAAATGCCGTAATTTACTTTCAAATGGTTGAGGAAAAAAGTGTATACATATACTAAGTATAAAACAAATGTAGCAAACTATTAGTTTTTAATATTTTGAAATAAAGAATAAGGAAAGAAGAGTTCTGTTAGGGCAGAAGCTTGTCCGTCATCAAGCTGTTGAAGCATCATTTTCTTTAAATTGTGAACATTGGGCAGTCCCAGTGGCGCGGCGGCTTAGCGCCACCGGCAGCCTAGGGCATGATCCTGGAGACCCGGGATGGAGTCCCACCATCCCACGTGGGGCTCCCTGCATGGAGCCTGCTTCTCCCTCTGTGTCTCTGCCTCTCTCTCTGTCTCTCTATGAATAAATAAATAATCTTAAAAAAATAATAAAAATAAATTGTGAACATTATTTATTGTCTACTTCCTTTAGATAGAACTAGAATCCATTAAGCTAAAAGATGTACCTACTTTCTCCAGCACAGTACAGGAGTCAGTCAAATTTGACTCACAGACAATGGGGGAATTGACATGACAAAACTGGTATTTGACAGGAGTAAAAAATTTATCAGTAAATGTATCTTGTCACTTTTGCCTCTTAGTAATAGGCCTAGGATTTAGAAGTTTGCTTGCTTCAAAAATAACTTCCATTATTTTAGATTAGGGATTGACGAACATTTCCTATAAATGGTCAGAAAATATTTTTGACTCTGGACTATGCAATATCTATCCCAACTACTTAGTTCTGCCACAGTAGTGCAAAACAGCCACAGACACTGTATAACAATGCAAATGTGGGACACCTGGGTGGCTCAGAGGTTGAGCATCTGCCTTTGGCTCAGCTCCGGATCCTAGGATCCGGGATTGGGTCCTGCCCTGGGCTCTTTGTGGGGAGTCTGCTTCTCCCTCTGCCTATGTCTCTGCCTCTCTCTCTCTCATGAATAAATAAATCTTAAAAAAATAAAGTCCTTATTAGTTATAACTACACTGTAGAACTTCCTAAATTGTGACCCTAACTCCAATTTTTCCAGGCTCCAAATTGGTTTCTTATTCACTATTCTATTACCAGTATCTGGCACAATGCTCGGCATACAGTAGGTATCCAATAAATGTGGTGTGAAAACCATCATAGCACTCGTTTCTCACTCTTGCAAATGGTTGTAAACCTATGTTTCCTCCTCAGGCGCCTCCTATGATCTTAAGAACAGAAACCATTTCCATCATTTTCTGTTCCTCCTATAAAGAGTAAGAGCCCATGATCCTGACATGGCCCTTTTTCAGCTATAGTTAATCCTTTACATCTGGGAATTGAAAAAACAGGTTTATTATTATTATTATTAAAGATTTTATTTATTCACGACAGAGAGAGAGAGAGAGGCAGAAACACAGGCAGAGGGAGAAGCAGGCTCCATACAGGGAGCCTGACATGGGACTCAATCTCGGGTCTCCAGGATCACGCCCTGGGCTGAAGGTGGCACTAAATCGCTGGGCCACCGGGGCTGCCCGAAAAAACAGGTTTAAATGCGATTATGAATGTACATATGGGAGCTGTCAAAACAAACAAACAAACCTTTCCTCCCCACTCCAATGGTGCAAAGACCAAACAGGTCATACAATAAGTAAAATTACCTTTCTGATAAAGCTGTGGATAAACAAAAACCCTCAATCCTTTAGGCTTCAACTTAAATGTCACTTCCTTCCTCATAGTACCCATATGTATGTTCACAGAACTTTAAAAATCTCTGCCGTGATAATCTTTACATATGTGATTGTTCTGTTACCCCCACCCATCAACTGTAGGATTTGGGAGAGCAGACTTAAGATTATGTCATCCTTAGGGGAAGCAACCTAAAGAGAAGCTGGAGGAAAAACAGCAGTGTGACTGCTATGTTATACTACACAGAATGAGGGGAAAGAGCTGGCCTATGGAGGGGTCAAACATAAGAACCATACCTATCAACTATACGATTAAATAAACATATGTGGCTATTTTAGTTTATTTCCATTTCTACTTTTTAAAAAAGGAGAGGGGGACTTTTTAGTAGGTAACTAGTCTTTCATAAAAGGTCATTTGTAAAAAAAAATAATAATAATAAATAAATAAATAAATAAAATGTCATTTGTGTTGATACCTTAACCAAAACTGATTGTACTAACATTTTCTTACTTCGCTTTAGGAGAAGACACACAAACCTCAACCTAATAGTAATCCTATCCCCTGACACTACAGTCTGAATGGCTATACTAGAAGTCACACAGACCTAGAACCTCTTTCTCCGACAGCCAGTCTCCAATAATATGGGACTTCTAAACTAAGATGGGATTTGTGTATTCTATTAATTCTCTCAAGAAGTAAACTGATTTTAGTTCTTAAAGCACTGAACATCTAAAATAGCTAGTTATTTGATGTCCAAGGCTAATCCTGCACAGCTAAAGGAGAACAGGTAGGGAAGGAAAAGGTCACTAAGAGAGAAGCTGGCTACTACACAGCACATTCTCAAGACTATCTCAATGATCACTTTTAAAATTATTTGATGTCAGATGGTTTCCAGAGAATTAAAGCAGTTCTCTCAGCACATAGTGGCAACAAAACCATGAAATCAATGGTTCTATGATGATTCATTTTCTGCTTTTCAAAGCAAACACATGGAATAATACCTAATTTCAGTTCAAACTCATTTCCCTTTTATTAAAGTCCAAGTTACCATTACATGGTTTGGTATTCAATAAAGGAAAACTTGTTCAAATAAGGTAATATGTTATCATCAGTATTTCCAGGTGATTGTTTACAATCAAGTAGCATTATGAATAAATCCTTGAGAAGCCCATCTGTAAGAGAAAACAGGAAGAATTAGCCAGAAAATAAAGGAAAGATAGAAATCTTACTAAAACAGTATTTACTGGGGTGGTCCTCTTTTCCAACCATAAAAGTGCTGGGGAGTTGCCCTTTAAAAATGTTTTTAAAGAAATATGTCATCACAGCTAGGATATATCCTATGTAACAAAGATCTCTGGACTCCTTGGAATTCTACTTGATAAAATAAAATGTAAGGAGGAAATCTTCTATTCTGAATGCCTAATTTTCTCACAGAAATCTTTAGTACACATATTTAAAAAACCTTTCCATGTACTACAAAGATGAGCTAAATGACTTTAGCAAGGTGGTGGTGGTATGGGAGTGGACAAAGATAAAGTTAAGACTCCTGCTCCAGGGATCCCTGGGTGGCGCAGCGGTTTGGCGCCTGCCTTTGGCCCAGGGCGCGATCCTGGAGACCCGGGATGGAGTCCCGTGTCGGGCTCCCGGTGCATGGAGCCTGCTTCTCCCTCTGCCTGTGTTTCTGCCTCTCTCTCTCTCTCGCTGTGTGTGACTACCATAAATAAAATTAAAAAAAAAAAAAGACTCCTGCTCCAAAGCAACCTTTAACCATGCTCACTGGACCTGTATCTTGTGAGAGATCTGATACCAGCTCCTTCAATAATTTTGGGTGTACTTTTATAAGATAGTTTAGTTCCACTATTTTAAAAATAAATGTCCTCTTACTTTAAGGAAGCAAATCCACTATTTAAGCCTCATTGTTTACTACTGAGAAATGAATATAGCCTTCATAAATGCTTATATAGGACGTGTTATAGTAAGAGCAAGAGACTCTGGAGCAGTGGAGCTGGACTGCCTGGCTTAAAGTGTAGGTTCCAGTACTAGCTATAGGACTTTGGACAAGGTGCCTCAGTTTCTTCATTAATAAAATAGTAAAATGGAGTAATTATAAAAATTAATAACTCCCTCATGGGATGGTTTATGAGGATTAAATGAGTGAATATTTATACAGCATTTAAAACAGTGTCTGACATAGGAAGTTATATATACTATATGTGCTTAAATAAAATGAAAATGAGTTATGCTTATACATTTTCTGTTTTACAAAGGATTTTCTGCACACTCCTCTCTACCTAGATAATCTTGTGACTGGTTCTATTACCTGCCTTCCCACAGAGAATAAGGTATCAAATACGTTTTAATTATCAGTGAATATTTACTTGACTGTTAAATTCTAATATGGGCACACAAAAACAAATGCATCAAATTAATAGAACCCTGTTAAAAAAATAAACAGATGTATAAAAGCATGAGTGGTGAACGGCTTATACACAATGGATTACTTTTAGTTTGGGGGAGGTAAAAGGGCTAGAATTTTATTTTTGAAATATTTTATATGGATTTTTAATTAATGGGGCTTCCTCTTGCTTTTACACCAATAAGAGAACATTGTAACAACTAGAAATAACAATTCTAGCTCCTTAAATTTAGCATCATTGGTGCTCTCTGGATCTTTTATGTTCATAGCCACTAAGGCAGCCATTAAAAGGTCTTACTCTGAGAACACTGAAATGTTATCCATTCCCCACTCCCTGGATTCATTTCCTGTCTTATTCAGTGGAGTGTTGCTTACCCATGGGTTTTACACTTTGTCAAGGCCCAGTTCCTCTGGAGTGGAGATTCCCAGTTCATTTAAAGTTGGTCTAAGTTCCTGGATGACATAGGGGTAGATTTCCTTATGAGGTCCTGCTTTGTCCTGATGGCAAAGAAAATATCTACATTTAGCTCTCTGAAAAGCTGTGTCTATTAAAAAACTGAAATTGAGAATGCTTTTAATCACATATGCAGAGGCTAGTAGCAGAGGATCAAGTCACCTACTTTTTTTAAACTATTATTATTGGGAACCCTGGGTGGCGCAGCGGTTTAGCACCTGCCTTTGGCCCAGGGCAGGATCCTGGAGACCCGGGATCGAATCCCACATTGGGCTCCCGGTGCACGGAGCCTGCTTCTCCCTCTGCCTATGTCTCTGCCTCTCTCTCTCTCTCTCTCTCTCTCTGTGTATGACTATCGTAAATAAATAAAAATTTTTAAAAAAAATTTTAAAAATTATTATTATTATTCATGAGAGACACAGAGGGCGGCAGAGACACACACAGGCAGAGGGAGAAGCAGGCTCCATGCAGGGAGCCCAATGTGGGACTCGATCCCAGGACCCCAGAATCACGACCTGAGCCAAAGGCAGATGTTAACCACTGAGCCACCCAGGCGCCTCAATTGTATTGTTTTAAATTATAAAATTCTTGTTTAAAATGCAATGTATTTATTTGTTCACTACTGAAAAACCAGGAATCATAATCAAAAGGATAAATATATATCCTCTTATGTTTTCATCTATGTATTTTTTAAAAAATAAAATGGGGTCACACCACAAAGAATCATTTCATTATTTTTTTCAGTTAATAGACTGTGAATTGTTGGGGCAACTGTCAGTTCAGTCAGTAGAGTTTGTGACTCTTGATTACAGGGTCCTGAGTTCAAGCCCCACGTTGAGTGTGGAGCCTATTTAAAATTAAAAAAAGAAAACAGTAATAATATACTATGAATTATATAATGTTAAATGCATTAATTATCATAACATTAATAGATAACCTCTTTCAGGAAGTCCCATCATCTTAAGAAACCACTAACATTTAACTTCATACCACAAATAGCACAAAGAATCTTTGTACATCCTTAATTATTTCCTTAAGATAAATTCTCAAGTGGAATTGCCAAACAAGACAGTATCAAGCACAACTTTTTTTTATGTATGTATGTATGTATGTATGTATTCATTCATGAGAGACACAAAGAGAGAGAGGGGGAGAGAGAGAGGCAGAGACACAGGCACAGGGAGAAGCAGGCTCCATGCAGGGAGCTGACATGGGACTTGATCCCAGGTCTCCAGGATCAGGCCCCGGGCTGAAGGCAGCGCTAAACCGCTAAGCCACCCAGGCTGCCCCAAGCACAACTTTTTAAAAAAAGATTTTATTTATTTGTTTATTAAAGAGAGAGAGCATGCACATGAGCAGGGGGAGTGGCAGAGGGAGAGGGAGAGCAGATTCCCCGCTGAGCAGGGAACTTGACTAAGGGGCTTGATCCCAGGACCCTGAGAGTATGACCTGAGTTGAAGGCAGAAGCTTAACCAATGGAGCCACCCAGGTGCCCCTCAAGCACAATTTTTTAAAGACCTTGCATAAATTGTGCAAAACTGCCCTCCAAAAAGATTGTAATTGCAATGTACATTTCCTATAGCTTTAAGAACTGATTTTAGGTATTTTAACAAATTCAGAAACACAGAATATGCTGATACCTACCAACAGCCCACCCACATTGGAACTTTTTTTTTTCCCGGAACAACTTTAGCAATGTTATTTCACTGACCTTAACAACCTCTAGGATGCGAACTGCACTAGCAAAATCATTTAACCGTCTGCATGCCCGTAAAGCAGCATCAATGATTTTGGGTTCTGGAACCAGATCATAGCCAACAAGTGTGTTCATCCCTGTCAAATTAAAAAGAGGAGCCATATCAACCTGGAATATCTTCATATAAACTACATTTCAATTATCTATATGTTTATTAAATAATAAACGTGATCTTGTCTGTTTGGATCTCTATTCTCCTATCTAGAAAATAAGAGAACCTACCTTTAACAAATTCTAGATAGTAAGAGCATAGTTGATCCTCCACAATGAACTAGTAGAAGGAACTATGCAGTAGCATGCAGACTGAAGATTAAAAAACAACAATAAAAAACCCCAAGCATTTTCTTAAATGCTAATACAATTTTCGTAATAATTAGCTGGCTTCTTTTCAAACAAGAGGGTCATTTTCAAGTCGTATCCTTAAATCTTATTACAATGAATATACTTTAGTTGCTTTAAAATAGCTTTGATTGGGAAATAATCTAAGAACAACCCGAGAAATGCTTAAGGAGAATTAATGAAGCCCAAATGAGGACATTACAAAGATATAGAGAAGCATTAGTGCACATTCAACCAGAAAATGACTGGGCAGGATTACTTTCAGCTCTGCACAAAATGATACATCATAAAACAAGATTCTCTTAACGCAAACACAGAATTACTATTCTTTTCATTACTGCTACTTAAGATTATTCAGTAAGAATTTTCCTGGTTTCAGCAAATTAAGAGTCATTATTACATTACTGCAGATAAATCTGAAGCATGTAGATGTTCTGCTTTTATTTATTTTATTATATGTACAAAAAGCACAGTGACTACAATACTAGAATATAGTCACAGAAACTGAACTCTTGGTCTGTGGCAAATTACCATACACTTAAAAATAGTTATCTATTTGGCTATTAGACTAATTATCATTAATGTTACCGACTCATGTTCAATACAAATCTGCAAATTAGGAAAAACAATTTTTATGTTACTTAGAACACTAATTCAGGGCAAAACAAATAACAATTCAGAATAAAAATCACAAAAAACCCAAACTATTACCAAGAGTAGGGAGATAACCCAATGACTACTTGCTTAAATCATCTAAAAGGCACAAAACTGTTAACTCTTGCTCATATTGATCTACCATTACAGCAGTGGTTTTCAATCAGGGGTGATTTTGTCTCCCAGCAGACATTTTTGGTTGTCACACCAGGGTGGGGGTTGGTGGTTGGCACCTAGTAGGTTGAAGCCAAAGATGCTGCTAAACATCCTATAATGCAAAGGACAGCCCCACAACAAAGAACTATCGGGCCCAAAAAGTAAATTGTGCCTGCTTTAAAACTCTGCTTTACAAGAAACACTATGGAGGCTATAAACTTTCCCAACTGCAAGTTGCGTGACAATACCCAGTTTACATGAGGCATATTTTCAAAATAGCTGCTTTCAACAGAGTAGTGAAAGACTACAAAGTAGTTCCCAATTTTATGCCAAGTAGGCAAATAAGCCTATGTTCCACTTACCTTTACGCAATTCCCAGGCATCAATATCTGGCTTGTTGAAGTATGTCACCCAGCGAGCATCAAACTCCTCATCTGTCTCGTGTGACCCGTGGGAGTAGCAGCGAACTGATTGGACAGCTATAATAAGAAAGAACAATGACTTCAATGTGCAGAAAGAAATAATACTTGACATATCTTGTCAATATATTAAAGTTTGTTTTTTTTTAAATTGTGTTAAAATATTTACAACATCAAATTTACCATCTGAACCACTTTTAAGTATACAGTTCAGTGGGGTGAAATATATTCAATGCACTAAATTCTGAATCAACTATATTTATCATGGTAGGAAAATTATTCAGCAGGTCAAGTGAAACAAATCTTATGTACCGATGTGAAAAAAATCTTAAAAACTAAGCAAAGAAGGGCAGCCCCGGTGGCGCAGCGGTTTGGCGCCGCCTGCAGCCCAGGGTGTAATCCTGGAGATCCGGGATCGAGTCCCACATCGGGCTCCCTGCATGGAGCCTGCTTCTCCCTGTGCCTCTGTCTCTGTCTCTGCCTCTGTGTGTGTGTCTCATGAATAAATAAATAAAATCTTAAAAAAAAAAAAAAAAAACTAAGCAAAGAAAAGCAAGTAGAACAAAGAGTACTATACTACATACATATGTTTACACTTTTGCCCCCTAACATGTAAAGACTAGCTTCAAACTGTTAAAAGTGGTTATCTTTGGAAGGAAAACCTATTTTTTTTTAAAGACTTTATTCATGAGAGACACTGAGAGAGAGAGGTAGAGACACAGAGAGAGAAGCAGGGTCTACGCAGGGACCCCAATGTGGGACTCAATTCCAGGACTCCAGGATCACACCTTGGGCCGAAGGCAGGCACCACTGAGCTACCCAGGGATCCCCAAGAAAACCTATTTCTTTATATACTTCCACAATGTTTGAATTTTTATGATAAACAGTGTTAATTCCTAGTTTTATTTATTTTTATTTTTATTTTTAAAGATTTTATTTATTTATTCATGAGAGACACACGGAGAGAGAGAGAGGCAAAGACACAGGCAGAGGGAGAAGCAGGCTTCACGCAGGGAGCCCGACTTGGGACTCCATCCTGGGTCTCCAGGATGATGCCCCGGGCCCAAGGAGGCACTAAACCGCTGAGCCACCCAGGCTGCCCTAATTCCTAGCTTTAAAAAATGCTCATTCCAATTCTTAAACAAATGTATATATTTTTGATAAATTAAAAAAAAAATCTGATGCTTTCCTTTAGATTATATTCCAAAATAAATTACATATCCTGGCAAATACCAATTTAAAAACCTGTTTTATCAAACTATAGTCCCTTCCCTGCAAAGCTGATAAATCCCCTAAGAGGCAACATGCCCTCTCATTTATACCCAATGAAAAAAACGGTTCTAGGGATCCCTGGGTGGCGCAGCGGTTTGGCGCCTGCCTTTGGCCCAGGGCGCGATCCTGGAGACCCAGGATCGAATCCCACATCGGGCTCCCGGTGCATGGAGCCTGCTTCTCCCTCTGCCTGTGTCTCTGCCTCTCTCTCTCTCTCTTTCTCTGTGTGACTATCATAAATAAATAAAAATTAAAAAAAAAATTTTTTTTAAATAAAAAAAAACGGTTCTACATGATATATAAGAAGTTTTAAATAGATATATAGATCACACACACACACACAGGACACAGTGGGGAAAATACAGTCTCTTTAATAAATGGTGTTGGGAAAACTGGACAACTACATGCAAAAGAATGAAGTAGGACCACTTTCTTACACTATACACAAAAATGAACTCAAACGGATTAAAGACTTGAATGTAAGACTAGAGGCATAAAATTCCTAGAGGAAAACATAGGCAGTAAGCTCTTGGACATCAATCTGAGCAATATATTTTTGGATCTGTCTCCTCGAGGAAGGGCAACAAAAACAAAAATAAACAAATGGGACTACATCAAACTAAAAAGCTTTTGCACAGTGAAAGAAACCATCAACAAAAGGAAAAGGCAACCTACTGAATGGGGGTTGCTATTTGCAAATGATAAAACTGATAAGGGTTTAATATCCAAAATATAGAAAGAACTCACAAAATTCAGTATCAAAAGAGCAATCTAGGTATGCCTGGGTGGCTCAGTGGTTAAGCATCTGCCTTCGTCTCAGGGCATGATCCTGGGGTCCTGGGATCGAGTCCCACATCAGGCTCCCTGCATGGAGCCTGCTTCTCCTTCTGCCTATGTCTCTGCCTCTCTCTCTCTCTGTGTCTCTCATGAATAAATAAATAAAATCTTAAGAAAAAAAAAAAAGCAATCCAATTAAAAATGGGCAGAGGACCTGAATAGATACTTCTCCAAAGAAAATATACAGTTGGTCAACAGACAC
This sequence comes from Canis lupus baileyi, assembly GCF_048164855.1. Lineage (NCBI taxonomy): Eukaryota > Metazoa > Chordata > Mammalia > Carnivora > Canidae > Canis > Canis lupus. The sequence goes on from NC_132869.1 coordinate 41,441,315, forward strand.
ATGAAAAGATGCTCAATATCACTATCAAGGAAATGCAATTCAAAATCACTATGAGATATTACCTTATACTGATCAGAATGGCTATTATCAAAAAGGTAAGAAATAACAAGTGTTGGTGAGAATGTGGAGAAAAGAACACTCATGTACTGTTGGAGGGATTGCAAACTGGTGTACCCACTATGCAATACAGTATGGAGGTTCTTAAAATATTAAAAATAGAACTTTCATGTGATCCAACAATTTCACTTCTGGATATCTGGGTATTTATCCAAAGAAAACAAAAACAGTAATTCAAAAAGACATATGCACCCCATGTTGTTCACTGCAGCATTATCTACAATAGCCAAGACAAGGAAGCAACGTATGTATCCATAAATAAGATAAGTGGATAAAGAAGATGTGGTATGTACATATACAAATCTTGCCATTTATGACATGGATGGACCTGGAATATTATGGTTAAGTGAAATGAGCCAGACAAAGACAAATACCAAATGGATTTCACTTATATATGGAATCTAAAAAAATAAATCAAAAACAGACTCAGATACAGAGAACAATCCAGTGATTGCCAGAGGGAAGGGAGGGGAGGGTGTAGGCAAATAGGGATTAAAAAAAAATAGAAAAACAGGACACATTTAGAATTCTGCTCCCTACAGGGGGCACTTGGGTGGCTCAGTTGGCTGAGTGTCCAATTCATGATTTTGGCTCAGGTCATGATCTCAGGGATGTGGGACACAGCCCCAAGTCCCATGCCTTTGAGTCTTGTGCCTCTGTTGGGCTCCAAACTCAGCAAGCAGTCTACTTGAGATTCTCTCCTTCTGCCCTTTCCCCAACTTGTGTTCTCTAATAAATAAATCTGGGATGCCTGGGTGGCCCAGTGGTTGAGTGTCTGCCTTCAGCTCAGGGTGTGATCCTGGAGTTAGGAGGATCAAGTCCCACATCGGGCTCCCTGCATGGAGCCTGCTTCTCCCTCTGCCTGTGTCTCTGCCTCTCTGTCTGTCTCTCATGAATAAATAAATAAAATCTTTAAAAACAAAAAAATAAAGAAATAGGGCAGCCCAGATGTCTCAGCGGTTTAGTGCTGCCTTTGGCCCAGGGTGTGACCCTGGAGACCTGGTCCCATGCCGGGCTCCCTGTGTGGAACCTGCTTCTCCCTCTGCCTATGTCTCTGCGCCTCTCTCTCTGTGTCTCTCATGAATGGATAAATAAAAAAGGAAGGAAGGAAGGAAGGAAGGAAGGAAGGAAGGAAGGAAGGAAGGAAGGAAGGAAGGAAGGAGAAATCTTTGAGTGCCTGGGTGGCTTATCTGCCTTTTCTGCTCAGGTCATGGTATCAAGGTCCTGGAATTGAGCCCCACATTGGACTCCCTACTCAGCAGGGAATGTGCTTCTCCTTTTCCCTTTGCTCCTCCCCCACTGCTTGTTCTCTCTCCTGTTCTCATTCTCTCTCAAATAAATAAAATCTTTAAAAAAAAATTAAGGTAAACTTTACCCCCAATGTGGGGTTTCAACGTATGAACCTGAGATCAAGAGTCTTATGTCCAAAGACTGCACCAGCCAAGGGTCCCTATCCTTCATATCCTTAATACAGTAAATGTCAGGAGAAAGATCAGAAAACAGAAAAAGATGAAAGACTGCCAGTTCTGGAGATGGACTGCCACTACTACAACAAATGAGAAGATTCTCATTTAAATTACTATGTGAGGGGATCCCTGGGTGGCGCAGCGGTTTGGCGCCTGCCTTTGGCCCAGGGCGCAATCCTGGAGACCCAGGATTGAGTCCCACGTCGGGCTCCCGGTGCATGGGGCCTGCTTCTCCCTCTGCCTGTGTCTCTGCCTCTCTCTCTCTCTCTCTGTGACTACCGTAAATAAATAAAAATTAAAAAAAAAAAAATTTAAATTACTATGTGAGCCCGGAGCAAACTACCTGCCATTAGTCACAGGGGATCATAGCGCAAGTTCCAATCTTCCCAGAGACATAAATTACCTCCATTAACCAAACCCAGAATGAAGGAGGACATGTATATGAATGGGCTGGAATTGGCCATACTTTAATTTCTATGGTGAGGAAAAATAATGTATCTCTAGACTTAAATGTATTTGATTAGTGCAAACATTTAAGCAAAAGTACATGAATATTTAATAATACTTACAAGACTAATATTCACTTTAATACATCAGAAAGTATAGGTCAGGGCAGCCCCGGTGGCTCAGTGGTTTAGTGCCACCTTCAGCCCGGGATGTGATCCTGGGGATAGAGTACCCATCAGGCTCCCTGCATGGAGCCTGCTTCTTCCTTTGCTTGTATCTCTGCCTCTCTCTCTCATGAATAAATAAATAAAATCTTAAAAAAAAAAAAAAAAAAGTATAGTTCACAACAACCCTGTAACCCACTTACCAAAAATGTGTAAGCTACTTTTTTCAAAAACTAAAATTATCCTTAGCTTAGAGGAGTGCCTGGTTGGCTCAGTGGGAAGAGCATGTGACTCTTGATCTCAGGGCGGTGAGTTTGAGCCCCATGCTGAGTGTAGATTACTTAAGTAAATAAGTAATTTTATTTATTTTTTTTAAAGATTTATTCATGAGAAACACAGATAGAGGCAGAGACACAAGCAGAGGGAGGAGCAGGGTCCATGTAGGAAGCCGATGTGGGACCTGGTCCCAAGCCAAAGACAGACAACGCAACCGCTGAGCCACCCAGGTGTCCCATAAATAAGTAATATTTAAAAAATTATCCTTAGCTGAATAAAGTTCAAGTATAAAATGTTACAATCTCTTTGGAAGACTCTTTAGTGCTTTCTTATCAAGTTAAACACACACCTACCATACCACCCAATAAATCCACTTCTAAGTGTTTACCCAAGAAAACTGAAATATACGTATTCCTTCCCCAGAGATAATTACATGTATACTTCCTACCACCCAGAAAAGTGTTTCATACCCATTTTCTTTAGCTCTTGCTGGGCATGAATTCAAGAGATGACTAGCAGCTTTGTTCTGTTTTCTAATCAAAGAGAAAGATGATCAGCAACTACAAATCCCAGGCAAGGAGAATGATGGATCACCTTCAATAAGTTGTTCACCTTCCTTGTGGAAGTCCCAAATTATAAGCTGGTTATACTACCAAAAAGCTTTTATGAAACAACTACTTATAATATCAAGCATGCAATGGGAACATACATTTCCCCCCCTTCCAGCATAGCAAAACCAGGGGGTCTCCCACATGGTTTAAATTCTATCACTAACTTCAGTAAGGGGTAGGAGTAGGATCTACTCTCCTAGCTGTGGATATGCCCATATGCTTAACATTTTGATTTTTAGATATATAGTTTATAGACATTCTCTCTCCCCTACCAACCCAACTTATGTACAGCATTTCCAAACAGGTTTGAGGCTTGCAAGGCAAAGTATTTTGAAAGCAATTGCTCATTGCTTTCACACAACCTGAGGGTTCCAGAGTAGGGAAAAAATTACTATCTGAAAACTGGGACATTTCTGCTAACTCAATCTAAAAATCTAGTTCTTTTGGGGATCCCTGGGTTGCGCAGCGGTTTAGCGCCTGCCTTTGGCCCAGGGCGTGACCCCGGGGTCCCGGGATCGAATCCCACGTCGGGCTCCCGGTGCATGGAGCCTGCTTCTCCCTCTGCCTGTGTCTCTGCCTCTCTCTCTCTCTCTCTCTATCATAAAAATTTAAAAAAATAATTTTAAAAAATAAATAAATAAACTGAATGAAGAGAAGCGCATTTCTTAGGTGCCGGAAGGGTCCAGGTATAACACTCAAGAGTCAAGAGAGCCACCTTTTCAGCTCTGAGTTTGAGTTCACACGTCTACATGTGCACGCTCAGGGCTCCATTCCACAGCGCGGCATACATATACCGCCGCCGGGGGCCAAGACCGCAGAGCAGCTACACCGACTGCGAGGGCAGCGCTGGGCCACAGGAGTCTCCCCAAACCCCAGAGGGGAGGGAAGGCAAAGTACGAGGCAGGAATCAGCAGCACTCTTCATACTCCAGCAGTCCGCTTCCCGACTCGAAGCGAAAATAATAACAGAAAATAAACAAAAATAAAAAAAAATGAAAACATTTCTGAATGATCTTTAAAAATTAAAAAAAAAAAAAAAATTAGTGATAAAGCTGCCCTTACGGGGATCCCTGGGTGGCGCAGCGGTTTGGCGCCTGCCTTTGGCCCAGGGCGCGATCCTGGAGACCCGGGATCGAGTCCCACGTCGGGCTCCCGGTGCATGGAGCCTGCTTCTCCCTCTGCCTATGTCTCTGTCTCTCTCTCTCTCACTGTGTGCCTATCATAAATAAATAAAAATTAAAAAAAAAAAAAAAAAAAAAAAAAGCTGCCCTTACGTTTGCAGAGCGGTATTCCCGAGTCTGCGAGGACACCCGATTTGCGAGGGTCGAGCGCCCTACCCTTAGACCTAACGACACTCGGGCTCCCCTCCGGACCTCGGGCAACCCCGCACACGCAGACCCAACCTAAAAAACGGAAGCGCTGGAGCGCGGCACGGCGGTCCCCGCGACGCCGCCGAGGTCTGTGAAGGTGACACGCAGCGCCGGCCCAGGAGGGCCTGATCACCCGCGCGCGCGTCCCCAAGGCAGCCCCGGGTGTCCGTGCCCGGGTGTCCGGAAGGGCCACCTCCGCCCCTACGCGGACCGCGGCGCGCCCCGGGGCTCAATGTCACCTTCGCCCACGCGCTGCAGGCCGGCGGCCGACGGACACTCCCAGTCAGGTGGCCGCGGGGTCGGCGCCGGGGCACGGCCACGGCCACGGCCCGGGACGAGGGCGTCCGCGGCGCGCGGGAGGCAGGTCCGCGGCGGGGCGGCGGCGGCGTCTTCGAGTCCCCCGCGGGCGGCGGCGGCCACCAGGCTCGTCCGCCCGCCCGCGGGGCAGGGGCTAGGCCGCGGGGCGAGCCTGCCCTCGAGTGGCGGCGGGAGCCCAGGTCACCGCAAGGACACGCGGGCGCCGGCGGGGGCGACGGGCGCCTTACCGGCGGCAGGGCCGGGGGCCGGGGCTGGGTACCGGAGGCCTCGGGGGCTGGCTCGGGCGGCGGCGGCGGCGGCGGCTACGGCGCCACGGCGGAGAGCGGCGCCGAGCATGACGGCGATGGCGGCGCGCAGTGCGAGGCTGAGGCGAAGCCGGGTGTGAACTCGCGGGCCGCTCCGGAGCTGGCGGGGGCCGGACTCACGCACGGACGCACGTCGGGCGGAGCGTCAGGCCCCGCCCACTGCGGCGCTCGCGCTTGAGCGGGCTACGGTGGCGCGCTGGGGACAAGCCACCTCGGCACCGCGCGCCGCCGAGCTCCGCCCGGGCTCAGGCTGCGGTCCGCGGGGGGCGAGAACGTCGGGAAGGTCGACGGCGGCCGCGGGACCCTGTCGGGGTTCAAGTCCAGATGGGGGCGCTAAGGGGCTCCTGGGGGCTCAGGCGGTAAAGCATGCGACTCGATCTCAGGGTCGCGAGATCGAGACCAAGGTGGTCTTAGAGATAACTGAAAAAAAAAAAAAAAAAAAAAAGGAGATAAGGAGATTTAAATGGGACTGTTAACAATGACAGCAGCCCTAAGTTATAATAAAAGTATCTTCTTTAAAAAAAAAAAAAAAAGTATCTTCTTTGTATGACTTCTCTTCCCCGTGGAGCCTAAAATAAGGAAGTGGGGAAAAACACAACCGCGTACGTGTAAAGAATCTTTTTTTTTTTTAAGATTTTGTTTTATTTATTTATTCATTTATTTATTTACGACACAGACACAGGCAGAGGGAGAAGCAGGCCCCATGCACCGGGAGCCCGACGTGGGACTCGATCCCGGGACCCCGGGGTCACGCCCTGGGCCGAAGGCAGGTGCTAAACCACTGAGCCCCCCAGGGATCCCTTAAAGGATCTTTTTTTTTTTTTTTTTAAAGGATCTTATTAGTAACTGTTACATCACAAACCCGCAAGCATTAAAAATTGAGTTCAGCCACTTCACTCTACAGGCGAGGAAACAGGCTCATAAAGCAGATTGCTTGCTGGCAATCAAGGTTCTCAAATCCCCCATTCTGAAGACTTAACCTGGATATTTGTTGTATAGCGACTTATGATTTCGAATCCATGTTTTGAAAGCTTGTTTTGGACAAAGTTGTTTGTGGTTTGAATTTGTTTGGAATGACTTATTTTGATGAAATTGCTTTGAAGTTGGATATTTAGACTTAACTGATGAAACAGTTGCACTTGGAGCAGAGAGGACCCTTAGGCCATTGGCAGCATAGTAAGGTCCCTGGTGTCCATCACTTGATGGACTTCATTTATTTATTTTAAAGATTTTATTTGGGACGCCTGAGTGGCTCAGCCGTTGAGCATCTGCCTTCAGCTCAGGTCAGGATCCCAGGGGCCTGGGATCGAGTCCTGCATTGGGCTCCCTATGAGGAGCCTGCTTCTCCCTCTGCTTATGTTTCTGCCTCTCTGTCTCTTATGAATAAATAAACAAAAATCTTAAAAAAAAAAAAAAAAAAAGATTAACAGAGAGAGCCAGAGAGCACAAGTGGGGGCAATGGCAGAGGTAGAAGGAGAAGCAGGCTCCCCACTGAGCAGGGAGCCGGAAGCAGCTTGATTCCAGAATCCTGGGATCATGACCCGAGTGGAAGGCAGACACTTAACCCACGGGGCCACTCAGGCACCCCCAGGACTTTTTAACTTTAAAAAATTTTTTTTTTAAAGATTTTATTTATTCATTCATGAGAGACAGAGAGAGAGGCAGAGACACAGGCAGAAGGAGAAGCAGGCTCCATGCAGGGAGCCCGATGTGGGACTCGATCCCGGGACTCCAGGATCACGCCCTGGGCTGAAGGCAGCGCTAAACTGCTGAGCCACCTGGGCTGCCCGACTTTTAGACTTTATAAAGAATTCGTGAGGACTTACCAAGAGCATCCCATCTGGATAAGACTACCCTTTGCTATTCTCGGAAGGACTTGAGACACTTGATCCTGCCATGGCCAGGCTGGGTGCTCTTGTTTGGTAGTGGTATTTTTTTTTTATAAATTTTTATTTATTTATGATAGTCACAGAGAGAGAGAGAGAGAGAGGGAGAGGGGCAGAGACACAGGCAGAGGGAGAAGCAGGCTCCATGCACCGGGAGCCTGACGTGGGATTTAATCCCAGGTCTCCAGGATTGCGCCCTGGGCCAAAGGCAGGTGCCAAACCGCTGTGCCACCCAGGGATGCCCTGGTAGTGGTATTAAACCACACAACAATCTCAGGTAGATAGGGACGTGTGTCCCTTCCTTGGCAAGGCTACTCCTTATAGACAGTGGCACATGTAATGCTCCCTGCAGTAGTAACCTTTTAAGCAGCCTACCTTGCCTACCGGGGCCTTGGCCTGCTTGCTATGTGCCCCAACAATGAGGAGTCTCGGTGATGAAGTTTTGGAATTACAGATGAGATCTGGAGCCGATGACCAAGAAAGAATTCTTGAAGACATCTTTGGTGCAAAATGGTGGTTTTATTAAAGCCCGGGGACAGGACCCATAGGAAGGAAGAGCTGCTGCCTCGGGCCTGTGAGGGGTGGCAGAGTATATGGGACTTGGGAGTTGGGAGGGGTTTGAGGATAGCGTAGTCTCCAAGGAATTTTGGAAGCAAGATTTCAGGGCCTTGAGGGGACCAGCTATTGTTGGGAAAGGTCACTTATTACCATCTAATAAACCCTGAGTCATGACACCCTTCAGGTGGAGATCAGTGGGCCTTGTGCTTGGAGGATGATGATTGCCAACACGTATCTTCAGGGGTTTAGATATAGAGGAAATTTTTTTTTAAGATTTTTTATTTATTTATTCATGAGAGACACAGACACAGAGAGAGAGTCAGAGACACAGGCAGAGGGAGAAGCAGGCTCCACGCAGGGAGCCCCTCGCGGAACTTGATCCCGGTCTTCAGGATCAGGCCCTGGGCCAAAGGCGGCGCTAAACTGCTGACCCACCCGGGCTGCCCAAGATAAAGGAAATTTCTAAAGGGATTTTTATATGTTAAAGTAGACTTACAGGCTCCTGGGGGTCGGGCTAAATTGCCTTCTGCCCTTAGCAAAGTATTAACAAGGAGGCAGCTGAGTCCCATAGAGGACTGTCCTGCTGCCTGTTTCAAGGACTTGCCAATGTGCTGCCCCCCAGGCTTGGGCCTTGTCCTCAGTAGCCCTGTGTTCCCCCATCACAGGCAGGCAGCCGATACCCAGCTTTTCGTTGGAAGGGCTGACTCTCCCAAGAACCAACTCCTAGAAAGGTACACCTCAACTAAATTTGGACTTTATTTCTTTCATCTCCACTTTGTCTGGAACTATAGTGTAATCTGTCATTGATTTGGAGTATGTTATTTCTTATTGGCTCCAGAAGAGACATTATCCTGTATGCTATTGGCTTGTGAAATATTATCACAGTGAACCTGTGTTAGGCAAATTATTGGCAAAGACAGTCTCCGTCTCTGAGCACAATTTGCCTCGAGTAAAACAGTATTTCTGGCCAGATGCCTGCCCCCAATCCCTAGAGGAAGGCTCCTATAGCAGACTGCTCTGAAATGGGGTTGATTACATTCCAAGGCTCTAAACATCTAATCTGGCCTTATTAACTACATCCTAACTTTGAGCTCCTGGGCAGTGGGTCCCCTTCCCCAGGCCTGAATTACCATACTGCCACCGAGAGTTAATGAGACAGTATCTTGTCTTGGTATCCTTCATTCTCTATCCCTGGACTCACCAAGGAAAGAAGAGATGGACATTCAGGTACCACTTTCTCACTCCAGGCTCTTTCTCCTGGCTGTGAGCCTCTACCCTTCTCATTTCCCTCCCTCTCAGTGTGGTTTTAGAGGGTATGACCCTGGCTGTCAAAAGGACAAAAAAGAGTTTCTTTTCAAAGCACCTGCCCTCACCTCCCACCAGCCTAACCAAAGAACACCTGGAGAAGCTTTGACCTCATTGTATTTGAATTAATATTTATCAAATCTCAGGATGAGGTCAGCATTCCTGTAATTAAGAAAGTACTAGGGTATATTGCACCTGAATCCCAGCTGGTCTCTCTGCTGTCAATCTCTCCACTTTGTCTACAGTGTCTTAGATTGGCTACTAGAGTGTTTTGTTTAATATAATTATGGCATGGGGATCCCTGGGTGGCCCTGGAGTCTCGGGATCGAGTCCACATCGGGCTCCCTGCATGGAGCCTGCTTCGCCCTCTGCCTGTGTTTCTGCCTCTCTCTCTCTCTCCATCTCTCTCTCTGTTTCTCATGAATAAATAAATAAAAATCTTTAAAAAATAATATAATTATGGCAATAATTTATTATTTGTCACTGCATGCTGCAAACTTTTCCTTTATTTATGTTTGTTTTTTTAATAGTTCCATGAGTTTTTAAAGATTCATTAACATATAGTGTATTATTATTTTGGGGTAGAGTTCAGTGATTCATCAGTTGCATATAACACTCAGTGCTCATTCCATCAAGTGCCCTCCTTAACACTCATCACCTAGTTACCCCATCCCCACAGCCTCTCCTCTCCAGCGACCCTCAGTTTTTTTCCTGTGATTAAGAGTCGCTTACAGCTTGTCTCCCTCTCTGACTTCATCTTGTTTTACTTTTTTCCTCTCTTTCCCTATGATCCTCTGTTTTTCTTAAATTCCACACATGAGTGAGATCATACGATAATTGTCTTTCTCTGATTGACTTACTTCACTTAGCATAATACTCTCTAGTTCCAACCACGCCATTGCAAATAGCAAGATTTCATTTTTTTGATAACTGAGTAATATTCCATTGTATGTATACCACATCTTCTTTATCCATTCATCTGTTGATGGACATCTGGGTTTTTTCCATAGTTTGGCTTTTGTGGACATTGCTACTATAAATATTGGGGTGCAGCTACCCCTTTGGATCACTACATTTGTATCCTTGGGGTAAATACCCAGTAGTGCAATTGCTGGGTCATAGGGTAGTATATTTTCAACTTTTTGAGGAACCTCTATACTGTTTTCCAGAGTGGCTGCACCAGTTTCATTCCTACCAACACTGTGAGAAGGTATCCCTTTTTCCACATCCTTGCCAACATCTATCGTTTCCTTCCATTTCTATTTGTTGCAACAGCTTCAAAAAAATAGGTATTAATTCTTCTTTAAATGTTTGCTAGAATTACCCTGAGAAGCCATCCAGCTCTGGATTCTTGTTTGTTGGGAGATTTTTTGATTACTGATTCAATTTCCTTGCTGGCTATGGGTCGGTTCAGGGTTTTCTATTTCTTCCTGTTTCAGTTTTGGTAGTTTATACATCTCTTGAAATGCATCCATTTCTTCCAGAGTGCCTAATTCGTTGGCATACAGTTGCTCATAATATGTTCATATAATTGTTTGTATTTCTTTGGCGTTGGTTATGATCTCTCCTCTTTAATTCAATGATTTTATTTATTTGGGTCCTTTCTCTTTTCTTTTTGATAAGTCTGGCCAGGAGTTTATCAACCTAACTAATTCCTTTGAAGAACCAGATCCTAGTTTTGTTGATCTGTTCTACTGTTCTTTTGGTTTCTATTTCATTGATTTATATTCTTTATTATCTTCTCCTGCTAGGTTTAGGCTTTATTTGCTGTTTTCTCCAACTCCCTTAGGTTTAAGGTTATGCTGTGTATTTCAAACCTTTCTTATTTTTTGAGAAAGGCTTGTATTCCTGTATACTTTACCTCTTAGTGTTGTGTCCAAGATTGCTAATCCAAGAAACCACCAAGGAGCTGACACCAATGCAAACGCACGAGGGTTTATTAGCAAGCTCGAGCTTGGGTCCAAGTATACCCAACACAGCGGAGCAGGGACTTGGACCCCGAAGTGGGTTACAGCTGGTTTTTTTATAGGCTGGTCTAGGGGATTTTCAGAAGGGGTGGAGGAATTTCTCAAGTTCTGTTTACATTCTGATATGGGGCTTTCAAGGGCATTGAGCTCTGTTCTCATTCTAATATGGGACTTTTTACCATGGGCATGGGCTTTGTTGTCTTTCTGATATGGGATTCTCTGCCAAGGGTAATTCTGAGCTCTGTTGTCTTTCTGATATGGGATTCCCTGCAAGGACATTAAGGACATTCTGCAGTTTTTCCCGTAAAGTTCAGCTCTTATTCACAGGGGCCTAAGATGGCTGTACTTGTGCTAATGCTAAACTTTATGTGGGATGGCCTTAATTTTTCTCGGCCTCCACATTAGGACCGCCTTTGCTGCATCCCAACAGTTTTGAACAGTTGTGCTTTCATTTTCATTTGTTTACCTGAATTTTTAATTCTTTTTTGATTTCTTGGTTAACCCATTCATTTTTCAGTAGGATGCTCTTTAGCCTCCATGTATATGAGTTCTTTCCAAATTTCCTTTTGTGACTGAGTTCCAGTTTCAAAGCAGTGTGGTCTGAAAATATGCCAAGAATGATCCCAATCTGTTGGTACCAGTTGAGACCTGATTTGTGACCAAGTATGTAATCTATTCTGGAGAATGTTCCATGTGCACTGGAGAAGAATGTGTATTCTGTTGCTTTAAGATGGAATGTTCTGAATATATCTGTGAAGTCCATCTGGTCCAATGTGTCATTCAAAGCCCTTATTTCCTTGTTGATCTTCTGCTTAGATGATCTGTCCATTCAGTGACTGGGGTATTAAAGTCCCCTACTATTATTATATTATTATTGATGCATTTCTTTAATTTTGTTATTATTATTTTTAAAATATTTTATTTATTTATTCATGAGAGACACAGAGAGAGACAGAGACATAGGCAGAGGCAGAAGCAGGCTCCTCACAGGGAGCCTGATATGGGACTTGATCCCTGGACCCGAGATCATCCCCTGAGCTAAAGGCAGATGCTCAACTGCTGAGCCACCCAGCCGTCCTTAATTTTGTCATTAGTTGGTTTATATAATTGGCTGCTCCCATGTTAGTGGCATAAATATTTACAATTATTAGATCTTCTTGTTGGATAGACACTTTAATTATGATATAGTTCCTCATCTTTTTATAGTCTTTGGTTTCAAATCTAATTTGTCTGATATAAGGATTGCAATTCCAGCTTTCTTTGGATGTCCATTAGCATGATAGCACGATAAAGGGTTTCCACACCCTCATTTTAAGCCTGGAGGTGTCTTTGGGTCTAAAATGGGTCTCTTGCAGATGGCATATCAATGGGTCTTGCTTTTTATCCAATCTGATACCCTGTGTCTTTTGATTGGGGCATTTAACCGGTTTACATTCAGATTAACTATTGAAAGATATTAATTTAGTGCCAAAGTGACCTGTAAAGTCACTTTCTATGTACTGTCTCTGTTCCTTTCTGGTCTATGTTATTTTGGAACTCTCTCTTTACTTAAAGGATCCCGTTTAATATTTCTTGTAGGGCTGGCTTATTGACCACAAATTCTTTTAGTTTCTGTTTGTCCTGGAAGCTTTTTATCTCTCCTTTTTTTTGAATGATATCCTAGCTGGATAAAGTATTCTTGGTTGCATATTTTTCTTATTTAGCATCTTGAATATATCATGCCAGTCTTTTCTGGCCTGCCAGGTCTCTGTGGATAGGTTTGCTACCAGTCTAATGTTTCTACCCTTGTAGGTTACAGATCTCTTGTCCTGAGCTGCTTTCAGGATTTTCTCTTTGTCTCTGAGATTTGCAGGTTTCACTATTATACGTCGGGGTGTTGACTTATTTTTATTGATTTGGGAGGGGTGTGTGTCTCTGTGCCTCCTGGACTTGAATGCCTGTTTCTTTCCCCAGAAAGGGAAGCCCTGTGCTATAATTTGCTCCAATATACCTTTTGCTCCCTTCTGTCTCTCTCCTTTTCTTCTGGGATCCCAATTGTTCGAATGTTGTTTTGCTTTATGGTATCACTTATCTCTTGAATTCTACCCTCATGATTCAGTAGTTGTTTATCTCTTTTTCTCAGCTTCTTTATTCTCCAACATTTTGTCTTTTATATCACTAATTCTCTCTTCTACCTCATTTATCCTAGCAATTAGAGCTTCCATTTTTTTATTGCATCTCATTAATAACCTTTTTGATTTTGACATGATTAGATTTTAGTTCTGTTATTTCTCCAGAAAGGGATTCTCTAGTGTCTCCTAGGCTTTTTTTCAAGCCCAGCTAGTATCTTTATAGCAACCCTAGTTCCGACATCTTACTTACATTCATACTGATTAGGTTCCTGGCAGTCAGTACTGCCTCTTGTTCTCTTTTTTGAGGTGAGTTTTTCTGTCTTGTCATTCTGCCCAGAGAAGAATAGATGAACGAGATACTGAAATAGCCACAAATCAGAGACTCGAAACCAGAAAAAGAAAAAGAGAGAGAATATAATCAGATAAGTAAACAGAACAGAGCAAAGCACTGGAACCTGTGTGTATTTTGGTCTGTTTGTTAGAAAATTTGATCCCAAAATTGTAAAGAAAGAAAAACTTATATATGTACAAAAATAAAATTAAATACAATGAAAGGATAGTTTATAACTGTGAAAAAAGAAAATTAAAAGAAAAAAAATGAAGGAATATAAATAGGTGAACAGAACAGAGCAATACACTATATCCTAAGTGTATTTTAATCAGTTTGTTAGAAGAAACTACATCTCAAAATTGTAAAGAAAGAAAAACATATAGGGCAGCCCTGGTGGCGCAGCGGTTTGGCGCCACCTGCAGCCTGGGGTGTGATCCTGGAGACCTGGGATGGAGTTCCACATCCCGCTCCCTGCATGGAGCCTGCTTCTCCCACTCCCTCTGCCTGTGTCTCTGCCTCTCTCTCTGTGTCTATGAATAAATAAATAAAATCTTTAAAAAAAAAGGAACTTACACATATTAAAAAAAAGAAAAACATATATATACAAAAATAAAATTAAATACAATGAAAGGATAGAATGTAACTGTAAAAATGAAAATTTAAAAAGTTTTTAAAAAAAATTTAAAAAGATTTTAGAGAAACCTGGGTGGCTCTGTGGTTGAGCACCTGCCTTCGGCCCAGGGTGTGATCCTAGAGTCCTGGATCGAGTCCCACATCAGGCTCCCTGCATGGAGCCTACTCCCTCTGCCTGTGTCTCTGCCTCTCTCTCTCTGTGTCTCTCATTAATAAATAAATAAATCTTTAAAAAAAACGATTTTATTCTTTATTTTTTGTTTTGTTTTTCAAAGATATTATTTCTTTATTTGACAGAGAGCAAGCAAGCACAAGCAGGGGGAGAGCAGCCAGAGAGAGAGGGAGAAGCTGACTTCCTGCAGAGCAGGGAGCCTGATATGGGGCTCAATCCCAGGATCCTGGGATCATGACCCAAGCGGAAGGCAGATGCCCAACCTAATAAGCCAACCAGGGGCCCCTAAAAAAAGATTTTTAAATAAGAGTTGATAAAATAAGAAACTGATTGAAAAAGAAAAGAGAAAAAAAAGTAAAATTGAAGACTAAAGAATCATGGGGAGAAAAAAATGAATTCTACATACTGTTTCCCCCCTAGCGCTGGAGTTCTGCAGTTCTCTAAGATTAGTAAACTTGATCTTGGCTGGATGTTCCTGCTGGTCTTCTGAGGGAGGGGCCTGTTGCCCCGATTCTCAGATGTTTTTGCCCAAGGTGGAATTGCACCACCCTTGCCGGGGGCCAGGCTAAGTAATCTGTTTCATATTGCTCTTTTGTTCCCTGAGGGCTTTCCACTCTGTTTTAGAGGATGAGAGTGAAAATGATGGCCTCCCAATCTCCAGCGGAAAGCTTGGGTCCCCACTCTTCAGCACACCCTCAGGGAAAAGCAATCAATCACTCCTGTCTCCTTGGTCTCCCTCTGCACTCTGTGTTCACCCAGCCTGTGACCTAGCGTTTCTGTCTCAGGCATGTGACCCTGTTTTGAGTCCCCAAACCCTGTAGACTCCTGCAGCATGCTCCTGCATTACTCTTCCCAGATGGGGAAGGGGAGTCTTGCAGTTGATGGGGGAACAGAGAACTAGCTGAGAACAAAGCACAAGACCGGGGCAGCACATTGACAAGTCCTTGAAACAGGCAGAGGGACAGTCCTCTATGGACTCAGCTGTCTAGATCTAATTAATACTTTGCTAAGGGCAGAAAGCAATCTTACCCTGACCCTCAGGAGCCTGTGAATCTACTTTATTGTATAAAAATTCCTTTAGAAATTTCCTTTATCTCTAAACCCCCCCAAGATACATGTTGGCAATCATCCCCCAAGCACAAAGTCCACTGATATCCATCTGAAGGGTCTCATGACTCAGGTTTTAATAGACAGTAGTCACTGACCTTTCTCGACAATAGCTGGCCCCCTCAAGGTCCTGGAAACCTTGCTTCCAAAATTCCTTAGAGACTGCGCTATCCTCAAACTCCTCCCAACCCTCAGGTATATAATCAGCTACCCCTCACAGGCCCCAGCAGCAGCTCTTCCTGCCTGTGGGTCCTGGCCCTGGGCTTTAATAAAACCACCATTTTGCACCAAAGACATCTCAAGAATTTTTTCTTGGTCATCAACTCCGGACCTCACCCCCCAAACCTCCCTTATATCCCAAAACTTCATCACAGTGGTTCTGTTGCTTGCTGGGCTCCTGCTCAGAGAGCAGTTGCCCAACCATGCTAAGGTATGCCATATATGGCAACCCCGAGCGGAGAGCCCACTCTTGGGCTCGCTGATTGCAGCTGGCTTCCCTACTCCGATGCCTGGGAAACCTGCCACACTCAGGCACCGCCAGTCTTCCTGTGAACCCAGGAATCCTGAGACCACACTGACCCACCTAGGATAGCACCCTGCTTTGCCACCTGAGCGCCTTTCGGGAGGGACGTCCCTCACCAGATGATGCCTCAGGGACGTCCTGGCCACCAACTGATGAGCCCATCACCTTCTGCTGCAGCCCAGAGCCTTCATCCTGGAGGAGGTGTGATGAGCCCCTTCTGATGTGTGCAGAGGGGACCAATGATAATATTGGGGAGCTTGTGTGGATAAAGGTGCTGTTCCAGCCTGGGAATTTTTTTAAGAAGGATTTTATTTATTTATTCATGAGAGACACACAGAGAGAGAGAGACAGAGACACAGGCAGAGGGAGAAGCAGGCTCCATGCAGGGAGCCCGATGCAGGACTCCATCCCAGGACTCCAGGATCACACCCTGGGGTGAAGGCAGACACTCAGCTGCTGAGCCTCCCTGGCGTCCTACACCCTGGGAATTTCTAGTAAAGGGAAGATCACAGTCCAGGAAAACTCTTGTTTTCTCTGGTAGGAACAAAGTGTATACTGGGAAAGTGTGAATGCTGCTTGTCAAGGCTGGACGTGGTGCCTGAGGCCAGTAGGCTGACTGATCCTACATGCTTCCCTGTCCTCAGGCCCCCCGTGAGCAGTCCCAGTGATGAGGATCCCACTGCCAGAGGGATGGGGATGAAGGAGGAAGGTACATGAGAGAATGATGTTCTCGCTTTTTTTTTTTTTTTTAAAGAACAGAATTTATACAATTTTTTTAATCTTTTTTTTTTCATTTTTTTTTTTATTTATGATAGTCACACACAGAGAGAGAGAGAGAGAGAGAGGCAGAGACACAGGTAGAGGGAGAAGCAGGCTCCATGCACCGGGAGCCCGACGTGGGATTCGATCCTGGGTCTCCAGGATCGCGCCCTGGGCCAAAGGCAGGCGCCAAACCGCTGCACCACCCAGGGATCCCTCTCGCTGCTTTTGAATTACCGCTCTGCCATATGCCCTTAGACAAGTTACTTCACTTCCTAAACTTTCCTCATCTATAAAATGGGAATAATAATGGAATCTATCCAATAGGTTATTGGGCAGATTACATAAGATGTCATATATGTGATGCATGGGAAACACTGTCCCAGTGGGCACACAGGGCACAATAAATGGTAACTAGGAAAAGTATTTTCCTGTTGTAAAATTATAGTTATTTAACCAGGGCAGGGCAGGTTATGATATGGAGAAAAGGGCATGGAGGTGATGTGCACAAATATCCACCTTGGTCACCTGAGAATCAGGAAGAAGGAAGCAGCCTTCAAAGTGATCCTGTGGGGCTGCCATTAAATGGAGGCTTTAATGGTCTTTTTTCACACTGTACTTACTTATATCTATTATGTAATTTCCTAAAATATTACTTTTTAAAAAAGATTTTATCTATTTATTCATGAGACACACACACACACACACACACACACACACACACACACACACAGAGGCAGAGGCACAGGCAGAGGGAGAAGCAGGCTCCATGCAGGGAGCCTGACGTGGGACTCAATCCTGGGGCTCCAGGATCACACACTGAGCCAAATACAGATGCTTTAACCACTGAGCCACCCAGGTGTCCCTAAAATATTACTTTTTAATCAGAAAATTATTAAAGGATATAATTTTTATTGCTATGTGGCTTACATACCATAGATGCACCCCTTTGAAGTGTACAATTCAGTTGTAATATATTCACTCTGATGTGTAATCACTATCACTGTCTAATTCCAGAACATTTTCATCACCCCAAAAAGAATCTCTCTACCCAATGGCACTCACCAACCACATCCTAAACAGCTACTAATCTATCTTCTGTCTTTATGGATTGGTCTATTCTGGCCATGTCATATAAATAGAGTCATACCATATGTGTTTTTGTGTGTGTGTCTGGTATCTCTGTTAGCATAATGTTTTCTTTCTTTTTTTAAGATTTTATTTATTTATTCATAAGAGACAGAGAGAAAGAGAGAGAGGAAGAGGCACAGGCAGAGGGAAAAGCAGGCTCCATGCAGGGAGCCTGACATGGGACTTGATCCAGGATCATACCCTGGGCCAAAGGCAGGTGCTAAACCGCTGAGCCACCCAGGGATCCCCAGCATAATGTTTTCGAGGTTCATCCACGTTGTAGCATGAATCAGTACCTCATTCATTTTTATGGCGGAATTATACTCTATTATGGGGATATACCATACTTTGTTTACCCACTCATAAACTCAAAATCAGTTTATGGACATTTGAGTTGTTTCCATGTTTTGGCTGTTAGGAATAAGGCTGCTATGAACATCATGCACATGTCTTCTTATGGATATCTATTTTCAGTTCTTTTAGGTATACATGTAGGAGTATAATACAGGTCAAATGGTAACTGTTTTTTAAAAGATTTTGTTTAAAAAAAAAAAAAAAAAAAAAAAAAAAAAAAAAAAGATTTTGTTTATTTATTTGACAGAGAGAGAGAGTAAGTACAAGCAGGGGGAGTGTCAGAGGGAGAGGGAGAAGTCGGCTCCCCACTGAGCAGAGAGGCTCACATGGGGCTCCATCCCAGGACTCTGGGATCATGACCTGAACTGAAGGCAGATGCCTAACAACTCAGCCACCCAGGCGCCCCTCTATTGTTCAACTCTGAAGAATTGCCAAGCTATTCCAAAGCAGCTTCTACCACTTTGCATTCCTTCCAGCAATGTATTCAGGTTGCAGTTTTTCTACATCCTTATAATTTTTAAAAAACAATTTATTTATTTATTCATGAGAGACACAGAGAGATATATAGAGACACAGGCAGAGGGAGAAGCAGGTTCCATGCAGGGAGTCTGATGTGGGACTGGGTCTCAGGACCCCAGGGTCATACCCTCAGCCAAAAGGTGGTCGCTCAACCACTGAGCCACCCAAAAATTGAGTCCCAAATTTTTTTTTTTTTTTTAACAAAGAAAGCTAAGTCTTTGTAGCTGTTTGAGCTGGGCTCCACACCCTCAGTTTCCTTTCCGGAAACAGGGCCCAGGGCAGGGAAGCTCTGTGCTTTGTGTCCTTTAGTGGCTCTTCTACAGTGATCTCCCTCAGCCTGCGAGCTCCTGGAGCGGAGTCTCTGTCTCCCAGAACCGCCCCTAGGGGGCAGCTCATAACAGTTCTTCAACAGTTACGTTTCTCTCCAGAAAAGGGTTCAAACTGGCTGAATGTGCAGGGACAGAAAAGGGGATTTAATTTCATGCCTCTCTTACCAATGTGAGTGCTGTTCTCTATATTTTAGCTCAAAGAATAGTCAACCCTGATTAACTATCAAAAATCATATGATGATCTAGGGGCACCTGATGGCTCAGTCAGTTAAAGCATCTGCCTTTGGCTCAGCTCATGATTCTGGGGTCCTGGGATTGAGCCCGACAGCAGGCTCCCTGCTCAGTAGGGAGTCGGCTTCTCCCTCTGCCCCTCCCCGTGCTTGTTCTCTATCTCTCTCTCTTTCAAATAAATAAATAAATAAATAAATAAATAAATAAATAAAATCCTTAAACAAAATATCATATAAGGATCTTATTAAAATGCCTATTTCCAGGGTGCCTGGGTACCTCAGTCTGTTAAGCATCTGCCTTTGGCTGGGATTATGATTCCAGGAGTCCTGGATCAAGCCCCATATTGCATTGGGGTCTCTGCTCAGTGGGGAGCCTGCTTCTCCCTCTCCTTCTGCCACTCTCCCTGCTTGTACTCTCTTTTTCTGTGTTAAGTGAATAAATAAATAAAATCTTTAAATACAATAAATTTCCATTTCCATTCCTTCCTAGGAGATTCTAATCCCTTTAGTTTGGAGTTCAGCCCAGGCAATCTGTATTTTTAACAAGTACCCTAGGTGATTCTGATGAACTGTAGTTGGGAAGCAAGATATTATACCCTTTATCCCACAGTGATGTGGCCCATTTTGCAGTTGAGAAAACTGAGGCTCAGAGAAAAATTAACTTGCCCCAAATCATAGTTAGCTTGACCTTCTCCAAAGCCTCTATGTTCCATATGACGCCAGGCTTTACATTTGTTAGCATGGACCTGCAGAGTAGAGAGCCTCTCTCCATGCAGGACTGGAAATTCTGACAACAAAGACCTTGGCAAACACCCTACATTCCTCTTCCCTATTTCCACTGAATGTGGTGAGAATACATATTGTATTTGATTCCTAAGCCTGTTATAACAAAGTACCACGGGCTGGGTGACTTAAAACAACAAATTTGTTTTCTTTTTTTTTTTACAAATTTGTTTTCTGAAAGTTCTTAGAAGCTCAAAGTCCAAAATCAAGATGTTGGCAGGATCACGGTCTCTCTGAGGGATCTAGGGAAGACTTTGTTCCATGCATTTTTCTTAGCTTCTGTTGTTTCCCAGCAATCCTCGGCATTCCTTGACTTCCAGCGATGTGACTCCAATCTCTGTCTCCATTTCATGTGTTGTTCTCTCTACATGTCTCTCTTTTTTTTTTTAAAGATTTATTTATTTATTTATTCATGATAGAGACACACACACACACACACACACACACACACACACACAAACACAAGAGGAGGGAGAAGCAGGCTCCACGCCGGGAGCCGGACGCGAGACTCGATCCCGGGACTCCAGGATCACGCCCTGGGCCAAAGGCAGGTGCTAAACCGCTGAGCCACCCAGGGATCCCCTGTCTCTTTTCTTTTTATAAGACACCAGTCATACTAGGTTAAGGACCTACCCTACTTCAGTCTGACCTCTTCTTACATATTAATTACATCTGCAAAGACCCTGTTTCAAAATAAGGTCACATTCATAGGTACCAAGGTTAGGGCTTCAACATACCTTTTGGGAGGGGAATACCCCCCCAAATATCTAGGATAATCAGAAAGTATCAAACAAAAGCAGGATTCTAATGCTGGACTTACACACCCAATCACTATGGTGATACTTAGTTTCTAAAAGCAGGTACAATCCAAGGGCCAGATGGGAAGAGAAGCTGTGGTGGGCACAGGGTGAGATTTGGGCACTGTGCATGGCACTTGACAGTTAAGGACTTTGATCTGGCATCAAAATAGTTCATAAATCTGGCTCAACTAGATTTTATTCATTCAGTCAACAGCTCTGTAGGCTTCTCATGTGCCAAGATTGGGTAGGGAGCAAGGCAGGTGGGAACCATTCAATCATGGCTTCTGGTTTATTGGGGTGACTGACCACCAGAGGATCACACTAATGAGGGCACAATTACAAACTAAGATCTGTGCTCTAAGAAGAAACCTGGTGTCACCAAGGAGACCTTCCTGTTGCTGTATTTACTCCCTCCCTTCCTTCCTTTCCCTCCCATTCTTCCTCCTTCCCTCCCTTTTATCAATTAACCTTCTCTTGGGACACCTGAAGGTATTGCAAAATCTCAGTGAAATAGAGGGAATTAGAGCATTCCTAGTAGTGTGGGCGTAGTAACAACCCAAACTGCAGGATTAATGGGGTAGAGGCTGGGAGACAGAGGGGTAGGAGGCTTCGTGTTAAAGGGTAAGGGTGGGAGAGTGTCCCACCTGGGTTTTCCCCCTACTGTGCAGTAAACACGCCCTGGGAGATTCATGGCCAGTGGGTAACAGCTCTTAAAGCTTTTACCAATTTGAAGCTGTGGACCTCCTCCCCTCCAAAAATCCCTTTATTGTTTGGCCCTTATATAGCATGTTCCCTAGGATGCCAAGATAGCAGGCCAAGCCCTGGCCAGGGTAGGGTCAATGCCTAGAGAAGCCCCACTCTGACCTGGCCGTAATGGCTGTGAAATCCTGCCTAGCTTGGGGAAGCTCTCAAATCTGGCTCCGTCTCCCTCCCTACTACCATGGTCCCAAGGTCCCACTGATGAAGGATACTTGGAAGACAGGCAAGTGGGGACACCCTTAAAAGGATCTGACACTACTCTGGAAGGCGTCCTCCACCCTTTCCCAAGAGATAGCTAGGTGACAAAAACCTGATTGGATGATAGGCTCAGGGAGGGTTCATCAGGTGAAAACAGCCCGCCAACAAGCCCTAGACTTAGGAACTCCTGTGGCAACCCTCTCCGGTCCCCTCCCTCTTGGGGAGCTTTGTATTACCACTCAATAAACCCTGCTTGACTGCCCACCACTCTGCCTGGCCACCTCTTCATTCTTTGAAGTGGCGTGACCAAGAAGCAAAGGCACCAAAGTAAAACGAATCCTGTAGCACCATCTCTTACCTCCCTGTGACCAGGATGGTCAGGCTCCTTCCAATCCACCCCCCACCTACACAGGTGTCAGAGGGATCCTTCTCAAATGCCAATCAGACTGGGCACTCCCTGGCTCCCACTGGCCTCCCATTTCCTTCAGGGTGGCTCCCAGTGACCTGGCTCCCATCTGGTACTCCAGCCCCACTTGCCTCTTGCCAGGTACCCTTCAGCTACTTGTGGCTGCCTCTACACCAGACACAGCATCACTTCTCTGTACTCTGCCTGGAATTGCCTGTCCGGTCCCATTCTGGTGGCTAACTCCTCCTGATCCTTGGACAACCACTTCCATCAGCATCTCTGGATGCATTAAGTGCCCCTTTTCAGAGCTCTCACCTTCTCCCACTATCATTGCATTGTGTTGCAACTTTCTTTCCACTGAGACATCTTTTCCTTTTTTTTTTTTAAGACTTATTTATTTATTCACGAGAGACCCAGAGAGAGGCAGAGACACACAGGCAGAGGGAGAAGCAGGCTCCTCACGGGAGCTTGATGTGGGACCCAATCCTGGATCCTGGGATCACGACCTGAACCGAAGGCAGCCTCCAACCATTGAGCCATCCAGGTGTCCCTTTCCTTTCTTTTTTCTTTTTTTAAAGATTTATTTATTTACTTGAGGGGGAGCAAGCACAGAGGGAGAGAAGCAGACTCCCCGCTGAGCACAGAGCCTGATGCAGGAGCTCGATTCCAGGACCCTGGGATCACGACTTAAGCCAAAGGCAGACACTTTGGGCCTGAGCCACCCAGGTGCCCCTAACTGGGACATCCTTGAGGTGGGAACAATGTCGGATTATACTGTGATCTTCCCCCTACACGTCTCCCTGCCCTGCCCCCAGCCACACTGTGTGCCTAGGAGCCGGCACCACAACACGACATCCCTTAATGCCCAGCTAGGGCTCCACTGCCCACCTGACCACAAGCTCTGGCCTTGGCTGATAGATACATTTATGTTTCCAAATAGACTTTGACTGTGACCTGACAGTTTTGTGGATGTGAGCCTTCACTGCCACCCCTAGTCTGCAAGTGCCCCGAGACCCGGCCCAGAAAGCTCCCAGACAGAGGTCACTAGTGGAAAGATGGGATCTCACAGAGCTGCTTCCGTTCCCTCCACTTCTGCCAGTAGTCAGTGAGCTATCCCTGAGGTGCTCCTGTAGCCACCCCCCTTATCCCAGAACTTCTCAGGTTCCCCCCTCGGTCTTGGGGGTGGGGGTGCAAAGGGGTATCAGTCCCCTTCCTTCGGAGCCTGCTCCTGGGTCGGCAGGGCCAGAGGATGGGTAAGGCAGGGGTAGGATGCTCAGGTGTGCTGGATTCTACTGTCCTTGTGCGTACCTATCAAAAGCCTAGGAACTGAACGTGCGGGGGTGGAGTGGGGGTGCTAAAAAGGTTTCATAACCTGCTTTCTGGTATGGGCGGCAGAGACTCAGTCAACCATCAGGGCAGGTTAATATTCTGAAGGTGAGGAAACAATCTCTAGGCAGGAAAGGGACTTAATCTGCTCCCTACCAACAAGAAAAGAAAGCCTCTGCTTGCGTGGTCCTGCTGACCTGGCAATCAGGACTTCAGATCTTGGTTTTGGAAAGCTGGCCCTTTTCCAGAACCAAGACCAGTCTTCTTTAAGAGTCTACCATGCAGGACCTCTTCCAAGTTTCATCATTTACTTTCAATGCACAAGCCCAGGATCAGCCCAGGGCAGCTTAGCTGTCAGGCTAGTGGATTTTTTCCAACCTTCTCGGACCACCCACCCGTGAGGGTCGGACAAGCACACATAAACCCCTTGGCCTTTTGCAGGACTCATCAAGAAATCGGGGAGGGCAGACAGTGCCTGAGTCTGGGGGACGGGGCTCACTGATCCAAAGCTCAAGGGGAGGTAGGGGTGGGGGAGGAACTCCCTAAAGAGCCCCTCCTGTCAGCTGCGGAGACTCACCTCTTGTCACTGGAGTGATTGATTTCAGGGTCTTGCCAGCAACATTCCTCCCCATCTTCTTTCCGTACTTGCTGTTAAGTTGCAAGTGGTAGGGTCTGCTTGAGATCCTGGGGCTACGTGCCCCCCCAGCACCCCGTCCGCCTTCACTGGCCAAAGTCCTTCCGGCACACAGCACTCCTCCCCCCACCCCCAGCCCCAGCTGACTTGAGCTGGACCCAGAGGCTTACGAGGCTGTTATCTCTCAACAGACAGCTGTGCAGGGCTGGAGGCAGCAGCTTATCAGGGAGCCTGCAGTGATTCACAGCCCAAGTTCCAGCTTCTCTGCTGAATAGTAATTTCCAGCAGTGGATTTGTGCTCAGTCTGTCTCCTCCCCCTCTCCCAAGGGTGTGCTGTCCTTTCTGAGAGAGCAGTGAAGGGGAGATCCTACGGATGGCGAGGAGGGGTTTGGTGCCAGCTTTCTGGATATGGCTGTCAATTGGCAGGAGGCGGCAGGTTTAGGGAGCCCGGTGGGGTGTGCCTCCCTTGGCAGTGACCCCCAGGGGAGTTCACTGGGGCCTGCCAGCCTGCCTGCCTTCCCAGGAAAGCAATGAGCTCCTCTCTTTCCCTCAGTGGTGGTGCACGGGGGGGGGGGGGGGGGGGGGAGGGGGCACAAAGGCCCCCTTCTGGCTACCAGCCCCTGAGCCTAGAGCCAGACAGAAAGCTGAGAGAAGAGGCCAGGGACTGGGCAACGTGCCCCTTGTTCCACCTTGGAACAAGACTGCAGGCTGGAGGGGATGGAGACCCAAGGCCACAGGCCAAAGCAGTTTCCACATAGGTTAAGTGCTAAGAAAGAAACCTGGGGCCAGAGCCATTTTTGTGTTTGTTTTATTGGAAGCAGGACTCCAGCTCAGGGGGTAAGGCAGAGAGTTCTGTCTGGGGTCTGTCCTTCTGGGCCAGCAGGGGAAGGGGGACTGTTAAGAGAGCTAGAGCCCATGGGGACGCCCCTGCACCAAGATAGCAGGATGCTCCTTAACAGCAGCAGGGTAAGGAAACTAGAGAGGAAGAGGTCTTCCCCAGTGACATAGACCGCCCCCCCCCCCCCACTGTCCTGCCTTCCAGCCGTCTGCTGTCCTTCCTCGCCCCTTGCCTCAGCCGCCAACGGTGGAGAGGGTGCCAAGAGCTCTCCTGGGGCCACACACTGTCCTCGGGAACACCGGATGCCTCCAATCCTCGGGGGTCCTGGGCAAGGCTCAAGAGTCCCCCTGCCCACCGTCCCCTCCCGGAAGAAGGTCCCGGCATGGCTCGGTGGACTTGTGCGTCTCCAGGCAGCCCAAGTGGCGGAGCAGCCAAGCGCCCACGACGCTTCCCTGGGGTCCCCGCCCCGTAGCCCCGGGCCCGGTGCTGACGGCGCGAGGAGCTACGTCCCGAGCACCTCCCGGGCACCGAGCACCGGGGCATGAAAGGCTGGAGATGCGGCTCAAGGTCGGGGCTCCGGGGGCAGGAGGGGCCGGCCCCGCGAGCTCTCAGGCCATCGGACGCTCCTCCGCGGTCCCGGGCTCAGGTCGCAGGCGCTTGGCGGAGCCTTCGGCAGCCGCGGCTCCCCCCGGGCCCCGCTTGGACGTCGGCGCGGCGGGCTGCGACGAGGGTCCCGGATGGGCGTCCGGGGGCTGGTAGCCGGGCTGGCGCGGATCCAGGGCGTCCTTGCAGAGCAGGATGGCGAGGCCGGGCACGTTCTTGAGGACACTGAGGCTGGCGGCCGGCTCTCCAGGCCTGTGCCCCGGCGCGGGCCCCGGCGGGAGGCTTTGCCACACCTCGCGCACGCTCCGGTAGCGCAGCCGCGTGACCTGGTGCAGGCCCGCCAGGCGGCGCTTGAGGATCTCCGCGCACGTGACGGTCTTGGTGGAGGCTCGACCGCAGCCGCTGAAGACGATGGCGCGCGTGGCGGGCTGCGCCATGCTGGCCGTGGCGAAAGCCAGCAGGTTCCGGATCTTGCTGCCCTCCTTGACCCGCATGTGCACAGCGCCCGGCGCCAGGTCGGCGAAGGGCCCGGAGCCCGGGCCGCCCCCCTCGGCCCCCTCGCCCCCCGGCGCCTCCTCCGAGCGCACCTTACGGAAGTTCTCCATGCGCCGTCGTTGCCCGGACCGCGGGGGCGCGGACTTGGCCATGGGGCCGCCTCAGCCCTGGGGCTGCATGGCCGCCGCCGCCCCTGGCCAGGGCCCGCAGGTACCGGGGTGCGGGAGCGCCGCGGACGCCGGCGGGCGGGCTGGGACGGCGCGATCCTCGCCCCCGACCGGCTCCAGCGGGCGCCGCTCTCCGCCGCGCTCTCCGCGCCCCGGGCTCCGCGCCTTCAGCGGCCGCCCCGCCCCGGAGCCCGGAGCCCCGCCCCCGCCAGGCCCCGCCCCCGCCAGGCCCCGCCCCCGCCCGAGCCCCGGCCGCCTCCGGGATCCAGTCCCGAGTCCCGCCACCGGAGCGGTGCGCGGGGAGGTGCGGCGGCGGCGCCGGGGCGGAGCTGCGGGGCGCAGTTCCCCCGGAGTCGCCATCTGCCCTCCCTGAGCCAGCCCTCGTCAACGGGCGACCTGCGTAAAAACTGTGTGTGCGACGCCAAAGCCGCCTGGAGCCGGGCGCCCCAGCCCTTGCGCCCCCCGTGCCCTCGCAGGGAGGTTTTGCCCCCCGCCCCCCGGGGGAACGCCTGCGCCCCGTCCCCCACCCGCGCCCGAGCCGCTCCTCCCGCCTCAAGGACGGCGGGGGCGCGAGCCGCAGAGTGCGGGGGCCCGGCTGCAGCTGCGCCCCGCGCTGCCCCCCGCGCTGCCCTCGGAGCGCCACGTCGCGGCGGCCGGGGACGGGTGGAGCCGGAGCTGGAGCTCGCGGACCCCGGCAGGCCCGGGCCGGGGGTGAGGCTGTGGGCCAGGCTGCCCCTGCGGCGCGTGGGACGAGCCCGGGAGAGCCCCTCCCAAGGGCGCGCCTCCGCGCGTGGAGCGTCCACTGTTGGGGTAAGCCCGGCGCTGCTCCCTGGTGACGTGGACCCCCCCTTTGTCCCGGGAGGAACTCGTTGACGGTCAGCCGCGGCCCCCTGACACCCAGTGGGGTCCATTTCCAAAAAGGAGGCCCGAGGAAGGCAGGTTTTGAGAGGGAGAAGGGTGGCAGGTGGGAAGTGGAGGCCGCGGAGGCGGTGTGGAGCCACCGGGTGCCCCTCTCCGGGAACCCCGCCGGCCGGGAGAGGCGGGACAGAGCGGGGGCTGGGGTGGGAGGACAGGATGGGCGCGAAGTTCGCAGGCACTGGGCCCCCCGCAGCGCTGCCCTGGCCCGCGCCGTCGGGCGGGGGAGTGGGGCGGCCCCGGCCCGGGTGGGGGCGACCAGCGCGGGGCGAGCCCCGGAGGCGCGGCCGGGAAGCCTGAAAGTGCGGGCGGCCTGGCAGGGCCTGGGGGTGGCGGGGCCCAGCCCTGAGCCCGGGCTGCCTGCCGGGGTGCCCCTCTCCCTTCCCACCGCTCCTGTCGCCTCCTCGGCATCGGGTTTGTCCTGGGTCCCGGCCCCTGCTGTTCAGACCCCGGGCTGACCCCGCTACCGCCCTCGGGGAACGGCTGCAGGGTAGACTCGGCGCGCTGGGCTCGGGGCCCTCGGGGTCGTGCTCCGCTTGGAGCCGCGACTGGGGCTGTGCACCAGCTCCCGCGGGCCCCGCGAGGGGCAGCCACGGAGGCCGAGGCACCCCAGCCTCCAGACAACACGCAGGCGGCCTGCAGCGCGTGGCGGGGAGCGGAGAACCTCACATTCCGTTAGCGCGGGGTAGTTGTGGCACTTAGAGGGCAGCTGTTTCGGCTCGGCCTGGGAGCCAGCCCTGGAACTGGGGGGGGGGGGGGGGGGAGTCGGGGAGGAGCGAGCTCGCCATCCGCAGGGGCATGCAAGCCTGCGCCGGCCCTTCACTAGGAGGGCCTAGGGCTGCGGCTGGGCGGAAGGTGCCTGGGAGCTCCGGGTTTGCTCCGCGGCCGCCGGGTGGGCCCTCCAAGGCGCCCCCCCCGCCCCGCCAGCTGTGGGGCGCTGGATTCACTCCGCTCCCCAGGGGAGGGAGAGCGCGGGAAGGGCCCGCGTCCCCCCCTTCCCCGCTCCCTCTGCAGCACTTAAAATGTAAATGTACATCGTGATTAGCCGCAGGGTCGCTAATTACCGCCGAAGCCATTCATTACCCTGTCAACGCGCGTGCTAGCCCGCCGGCTGTGCGCTCCCGCTGGGCCGCGGGGGTGCGGGGGGGGGGCAGGGAGAGGCGAGAAGGTTCGCGCGGGGGCGGGGAGGGGGGAGGCGGGGAGGGCGGTGCGGGAGAGCGGACGCGGCCTGGGAGCCGCGCGGAGGGAGGATGCGCCCCGGGGAGCGGCGGCCGCAGATGGGAGCGGTGCAGAGGGCTCAGGCACCGGGCAGGTGGGCAGATCACTGCGCCGCGACCCCGCGACGGTGAGAAACGTGGAAAGACGGTCGAGGCTTTCTGTTAAAAAGAGCTGGGTGGAAAAAATAAAAAATAAAAAAAAAAATAAAAGAGCTGGGTGGGGCCACAAGTATTTTTCTTTTTTTTTTTTTTTTTAAGGCGGACGGGTGGGGAGAAATCTATTTCCATATGTGCGTGTTTGTAGATGTAAATGTATTTTAAAATATCTTTAAGAAAAGAGCATACTGCATCTGTTACCTCTGAGGCAGCATCCAGTTTTTTGAGCCTCTTCAAGACCTACTGAACACAGAATTTAGCGCGGAGCCTCGGAACAGCCTGTGTAAAGGAGGCACTGACCGTGCAGCATGAGCTTCTTTGCCTCTGTGTGACCTTGGGCAATTTGCTTAACTCCTGTGCCTTGATTTTCTGAGCTATGAAATGGGGCTAACGTAGGCACCTGTCTCTTAAACTGGCTGTGAGACACATAGCAGTCTTAGGAACTTGGCTGGTAAATTCTCAGGAATGTCGGCGAATATTTTTCATGTATTATCTGA
Organism: Canis lupus baileyi; assembly: GCF_048164855.1. Lineage (NCBI taxonomy): Eukaryota > Metazoa > Chordata > Mammalia > Carnivora > Canidae > Canis > Canis lupus. The sequence continues at coordinate 41,470,097 of NC_132869.1, forward strand.
GATTAAAATACATTTTACAAAAATTTTACAAAAATTTTAAAGGGAGATGAGGGAGAAAAGAAAATGGGCAAAACCTTGGCAAGAGCAATTTTCCTATATGCCACTGTCAGTGGCAGCTTATAGTCCTTGCACTCTCAGAGGAGGTGGAGGGGTGGCTAGGCTGGAGCCCAAGCCCAGCTAATGCAGCACCAGTCCCTGCCTTGCAAAAGGACCTTTCCAGCAGTGCACCCTGCCTCAGTGGACAAATCTCTTCTCACCCCAAGATTGGGAGAACCCCCCCAGGCTCAGGACAGGTCTCCTCCTCTGTCTCTAGTAGTAGGAAGAATGAGCATGGGGAGCTCCTAAAGCGCTGGTCCTAGTCCTAGCCTCTCTGGGCAAGGACTTGGGAGCATGCAAAACTAAATTTTGAAGGGGGCCAGAGGGAGCTCAGACTTACCAGGCACCTACCAAGTGCCCAGCATTGGGCCAGATGCTCTCAAAGATCTATTCCCTGATTCAGTTTTCATAATCTCCCTTTCCATCATATGGAAACTGAGGCACAGAGAGGTTAAGTAACTTGCCCAATCATCACAGCTAAAAAGCAGCAACCACAGGTGTTTGAATGCAGGTGCTCTGACTCACTTTACTACCTCACCTGAGTATAAGAGAGGAGGAAACTCTAATGATTAAGCTGCCCAGTAAAGGTTTGAGTTGATTTTGGGGAGAGTGGGGGTTTCTACAGTGGGGAAGGTACAGTGATTATCTATTGCTGCATAAAAAGTTATCCCCCAAACTCAGCAGGTTGAAACAAATTCACATCTTACACAGTTTCTGAGGGCTACAGACCCAAGAACAGCGTGTTAGGGTGGTTCTAGCTCAGGGCCTTTCCTGAGGTCACCGCCAAGATGGCAACTGAGTCTGGGGGAACTGCTCTCCTGCTCACTCACGTTAGTTAGAGGCCTCAGTTCCTTATCACGTTGGATGTTTCCATAGATGTGCTCATGACATAACAGTGGGTTTCTGCAGAACAAGTGATGAGAGACAGAGAAAAGAGAGACAGGATGAGAAGGAAGCCACAGTGCACTTTGTAACCCAGCTTCCTCTGAAGAGGAATTAGGTTCTATTTCCTGAGGAAACAGGTTCAAAAAATGTGCAGATATTTTGAAACCGCAGCAGAAGGGGAGTATTTGGGAGGCAAATTTAGGAGGAGAGGCAATCAGGAATCAACATATTGAAGCAAATATGTGGAAAGAATCAGGAAAGCTGAATGTATTTCCTGGCATACAGAAAGCACTTAATAAATGTTTGCTTGTTTGTTTTTAAAGATTATTTATTTGAGGGGGGTGGTGATGCCTGGCTGGCTCAGGGTGCCATCCTGGAGTCCCAGGATCAAGTCCCTCATTGGGCTCTTGCATGGAGCCTGCTTCTCCCTCTGTCTGTGTCTCTGCCTCTCTCTGTGTGTCTCTCATGAATAAATAAATAAAATCTTTAAAAAGAGAGAGAGAGGGATCCCTGGGTGGCGCAGCGGTTTGGCGCTTGCCTTTGGCCCAGGGCGCCATCCTGGAGACCCGGGATCGAATCCCACATCGGGCTCCCGGTGCATGGAGCCTGCTTCTCCCTCTGCCTATGTCTCTGCCTCTCTCTCTCTCTCTCTCTCTGTGACTATCATAAATAAATAAAAATTAAAAAATATTAAAAAAAATAAAAAGAGAGAGAGAATGCACACAAGTGTGGGGAGGGGCAGAAGAGAAGAGAGGGAGAATCTTTTTTTTTTTAAGATTATATTTATTTATTCATGATAGAGAGAAAGAGAGAGAGGCAGAGGGAGAAGCAGGCTCCATGCAGGGAGCCTGATGTGAGACTCGATCTCGGGTCTCCAGGATCATCCCCTGAGCCGAAGGTAGAGGCTCAACCGCTGAGCCCCCCAGGCATCCAGGAAGAGAGAGAATCTTAAGCGTGCTCCACATTCAGCACATGTCCGATGTGGGGCTGGATATCACAACCCTGAGATGATCTGAGCTGAAATAAAGAGTCTGAAGCTCAACTGACTGAGCCACCCAGGTATCCCCAGAATCTGCTCTTAATCCTGGCACTAGACCCCTCCTGGAGGAGGAAGGGGCAGCAGGGCTGAAAGCCATCAACTATCAGCCTCCCTAGTTATCCATAACGGAGGTCCTGGAACTCCAGGGTAGAGTTCTCCTCCGCCTGGGATGGAGGGCACCAGGGCTGCTCTTCCTTTTCCAGCTCTGACCTGGGATAGAGCGAGGGTGCTTAGTTTATCCCTTCCTAGAATTAAAACTATCCATCAGGGGTGCACTGAGTTTTCCCACAAGTTATAAAATGCTTGCCCATCCAACACCCAGAAGCAGCTAGTGGGGTGGTTAAGAGTGTGGACTCTGGAGCCCATTGCCTGAGTTTGAATCCTAGCTTTGCCCCTTGCTAGCTGTGCCCTTGGTCAAGCTTTGGAACTTCTCTGTGCCTTACTTTCATCTCCTGTTAAATGGAAATGGGGATGTAAGTGGTAATAGTACTTACCTCTTGGAATTGTCTCAGGTTATCCCCCCAGTACTGCTATGGGATCATTACTCTTACTTTTGAGAGACAGGACAAACCCTTTGCGCACTCAGCTACTGAGCAGTAAAGCTGGGGGCAGATGGAAGGTGGGGTAAAAACAAAAAAGCAAACAACATAGGCAGAACAGAATGTTCACCTCCATGAGGCAGCCAGAACTGTCGGGCCCCAGCTGTTAGGCAGGAATGCGGGCCCAGTGGCTTTAATTTGCTTGTGTGTGATTTAACACTTTTGGCTTCATTTCAATGGGGAGTGGCTGTCTCAGCTTTTCTCAATATCACATATACAGAACCTTCTCCCATCACGTCCTGTTAGAGTCAGGCTTATGAAAAACCGTATCATTTTGTTGCTGTAGAGGCAGGCAGGGTCTGGAGCCCTGGGAAGATGCCAGGAAACAGTCTTCTCTTCCCTGGATCACCTCTCTTCCAAGCAATTGTCCCTTCCCTACCTCTCTGTGGTGGTGAGAATAGAAACGGGTCTTTTTGATCTAAGATCCCTGTCACCTCATCCCCCATCCTACTTACCAGCCCAGAACAGAACCCCCAAATCAAGGTGGTGAATTGGAGCTCCTTCTAGTTCAGGGAGCTGCTTGGTCAAATCCCCTTTATGGCCATGAGGGTTCCCTGTTACCACCAGGTAATTAATTATGTCTTTCCTTCCTTTGAGCAAAAGATGAAGTTAACCAAGTGTGCCTGCCATCTATTGTTCGAAGTAAGTCACAAGGTGCCCTGTACATACTGTCCCAGAAGATAAATTGTATGTAGTTCATCAGGGGAAAGAACATCATTTTGTTTGCAGAGTTTCTAGGAGAATTCCCTCTGCCTAGAAATTATGTATATTTGCTGATTAATGGCCTTCCTGGTGAACCTGCCTCGGAAAAAATAATAGAGTTGTGAGTGGGTGTCACTAGCCCCCATCATTCCTGCCTCCTCCAGGAGAGGTCATGGGTACAGGCAGATCTCTGAGGTAGTTGTCTTTTCTGCCCACATGTCTTCACTGTGGGTTGGGGGTGCACATCCTTCAGATTCTGCCCTGAAGACCAAGTGTTTTCAAGAAAACAAGCCAAAAAATGTCATGGTTTTATGTGACAGCTTCATGTTTTAAAAATGTTATCAACCTGTTTCAGCCCCCTATTGCTGGGTAACAAATCACTTTACAACATCATTGCTAAAAATAATAATTTATTATTTCTAATGCCTCTGTGGTTTCACTAGACTCTGCTAGGCAGTTCTTCTGTACCACAATGTTGGCTGGGGTCACTCCTTTGCATTCAGCTGGGAGCTCGACTGGGGCTGGAACACCACAGGTGGCTTCACTCACATGTCTGGTGACTGAGCTGGGCTGGTTGGAATGGCCAGGGCTGCTGGCTGTGCTTTTCTCCACATGGTCTCAAGCTTATTTCTTGAGTGGCATGATCCCCAAAAGATGACAGTGGGGGCCATGATGCCTTGCAAGGCCCAAGCCTTCCTTAATGCCACGCATTATTACTTCCCTTGCAGTCTGTTGGTCAAACCAAGATAAATATCCAGCCTGGATTCTAGTTGTAGGGAAATTGTACTTAGCGGAAGGCCTGACCTTCATATACAGCCATGGGAGCCTTTGTAGAAATGGTGGCCATTCTGTGGACAGTCTAACACATCAAGTAACTCATACTTTAAAACACACTTACCTACAGGTCTGTGTGGCTCACAGTTGCGATTTCTACTTAAACTTTTAACAAATTCACCTGGAAATCCCTCATGGACCAGGAGTTTTGTTTTGTTTTGTTTTGTTTTTTATGGTGGGAGGAAGAGGTGGGGGAATAGCCAGGAAAGGAGACCCTGGGTTTTCTCTTGGAACTAGGCACTGCCCATGCCAGACTATTATTACTTCCTTCTTATTAATCTGCTTTTGGGACTACCATCCATCAGCCTGAATCTCAAAGCTGCGCAGTTATAACCTGGAGGGAAGAAGGCCGAGTGATTGCTGAGATTTTTTTAATGCCTTGGTGGGATCACCACCTTTGACTTTAGCCTACGAAATCATTGCAGGATTTTTTTTTTTTCATTGCAGGATTTTTAAAAAAAGATTTTTATTTATTTATTCATGAAAGACACACACACAGAGACAGAGAGAGAGAGAGAGAGGGAGAAACAGGCTCCATGCAGGGAGCCTGACACGGGACTCGATCCCGCGTCTCCAGGATCAGGCCCTGTCATTGAAGGATTTTAATCAGGCCTATATTATTAGATTAGTACTTTGGAAAGGTCACATAGAATGGCAAGAGGCCTCTGTTCTAGTTACCAATTGCTGCATAACAAACTATCCAAAACGTCTTTATGTAAAGCAATAGTTTGTTATGCTTCCAGATTCTGTGAGTTAGGAAATTTTTTTTTAAGATTGTATTTATTTATTCATGAGAGACCGAGAGAGAGGCAGAGACATAGGCAGAGGGAGACGCTCAACCACTGAGCCACCCAGGCATCCCTGTGAGTTAGGAATTTGAGCAGGGCTTAGCAATGAATGGCTTCTCTCTTTTTCCATGATATCTGTGGCTTCAGCTGGAGGACTTGAAGGTTGGGGACTGAAATAATCTGAAATTTTGTTCACCTGCTTGTCTGTTGGTTCTGCTAGCTGTCACCTGAAAGCCTCAGATCCCCGTGTGGGCCTCTCCATGTGGTCTTGTCTGCTTGGATTAGTTTGCGCTTCCTCACAGCATGGTGACTGGATTCCAGGGTGAGTATCTAGTAACAGAGAGAGAAGCAGACATAAACCATGTTGTGCTTTATGACCTAGCCTTGGGTGTCACACAATGTCATTTCTGCCACATTCTGGTTATCAAGGAAGTCACTGAGCCCTGCCCAAGTTCAAGGAGAAAGGAAGTACGCTTTACTTCTTGATAGGACATGGCAATATTCTGGGAGAACATGTGGGGCTAGAAATATTGCTGTGGCCATTTTTTGGAGAATATAACCTGCTGCCGCCTCAAAGAAGGGCATGGATTCATGCATGTCATTATCCCTTTAAAGTATGCCCAGAGTCGGGACGCCTGGGTGGCTCAATGGTTGAGCATCTGCCTTCGGCTCAGGGCATGATCCCAGAGTCCCGGGATCGAGTCCCACATCAGGCTCCCTGCATGGATCCTGCTTCTCCTCCCTCTACCTATGTCTCTGCCTCTCTCTGTATCTTGTGAATAAATAAATAAATAAATCTTTAAAAAAAAAAAAAAAAGTATGCCCAGAGTCTGAGCACTCCTCCCTCCTCTAACCTCATCTTCCGCTCTCCTCACTCATCCCATTTAAGCCCTACCAGCTTCCTTGCTTTTCCTCCAACACTACGAACATACTTGTGCATCAGGGTTGTTGTACTTTTTGCTCCTTCTGCCTGGAGGGTGCATCCCACCAGCTCCCTCAGAGTTGGCAGGCTCTGCTCAGATGTCACCTTTTTCAAGAGGCCTCCTTGACCACCCTAAAATAACAATCCTCCTCCTTCAATCTCTCCCATTAGAATGTAGGCTCTGTGAGGGCCGGAACTTTGTTCTGTTCCCAGCTGCATCTCTAGCACCCAAGAACAGTGTCTGATACTCAGTGCACAGTATTTGTCGAATGAACGAGTGCTGGGCTTCTTTGAGTGTGAAAAGTCAGCATCCCACCCTAAGACATGGTCTGGAACAGCGAGTGGTTCTAAAAGTGTGATTCAGGGATCTTTGGAGGTCCTTAAGACCTTTCCTTTGGCCGGAGAGAGGGGAGGGAGAGCTGTGAGATTAAAACTTTTGTTTTTTTAGGGGATTCCCGGGTGGCTCAGCGGTTTGGAGCCTGCCTTCGGCCCAGGGTGTGATCCTGGAGTCCCGGATCGGGCTCCCTGCATGGAGCCTGCTTCTCCCTCTGCCTGTGTCTCTGCCTCTCTCTGTGTGTGTCTCTCATAAATAAATAAATAAAATATTTAAAAAAACAAAAGTTTTATTTATTTTTAATTTTTTAAAAATATTTTATTTATTTATTCATGAGAGACACACACAAAGAGAGGCAGAGACACAGGCAGAGGGAGAAGCAGGCTCCATGCAGGGAGCCCAACTTGGGACTTGATCCTGGGTCTCCAGGATCACGCCCTGGGCCAAAGGCAGGAGCTCAACCGGTGAGCCACCCAGGGATCCCCAGAGGTCAAAACTTTTTATAACAAACTAATACATTATTTGCCTTTTTCATTCTTATTATTTCACAAAGGTTCAGTGGAATTTTCCAAAGATTGCATGATATGATATTTCAACAGATTAAATGCAGAGGCAGGGGTGACTGGGTGGCTCGGCTGGTTAAGAGTCGACTTTTGATTTCAGCTCAGCTCATGATCTCAGGGTGGTGAGATCGAGCCCTCTGTTGGGCTCTGCACTGGGCATAGAGTCTGCTTAAGATTCTCTCTCTCCCTTTGCCTCTGCCTCCTCCCCCGACTGAAATGATAATTAAAAAAATAATAATAAATGCAGAAGCAGATATGGGACTTCAGTTATCTTCTATGAATCCAGATATTAAAGAGATCTGCAAAATTGTAGAACAGTGCCATACTTCTCACTACTTTTATATGTGTGTTTGTTTTGGAAAATATAAATTTTTTAATGTTACCATGTAATGAGATGATGATGATGATGATGATGATGATTATTATTATTATTTAGAGAAAGAGCATGCATGAATGAGGTGGGGTTGGGCAGAGGGAGAGAAAGCATCTTAAGCAGGCTTTGTGCCCAGCACAGAGCCTGACATGGGGCTTGATCTTAAGACCCTGAGATCATGATCTGAGCCAAAATCAAGAGTCACTTAACCAACTGAGCCATCCAGGTGCCCCTGTCATTGTTATTTTAAATTAAATTATGGAGAAAAAAGTTTTAAATTACTGGTTTTAATTTATAATATAGTAAATATTGGTAAATAACTCAAGTTTACAAAGTTCTATGGTGTTATAAATAATTATAAAAATGTAAAAAAAAATAATTATAAAAATGTAAAATGGGGACACCTGGGTGGCTCAGTGGTTGAGTATCTGCCTTTGGCTCAGGTTATGATCCCAGGATCCTGGGATCGAGTCCCACATGGAGCTCCCCACAGGGAGCCTGCTTCTCCCTCTGCCTGTGTCTCTGCCCCTCTCTCTGTGTCTCTCATGAATAAATAAATAAAATATATATATTTTTTAATTTTTATGATAGTCACACAAGGAGAGAGAGAGAGAGGCAGAGACATAGGCAGAGGGAGAAGCAGGCTCCATGCACCGGGAGCCTGACGTGGGATTTGATCTTGGGTCTCCAGGATCACGCCCTGGGCCAAAGGCAGGTGCCAAACTGCTGTGCCACCCAGGGATCCCTAAATAAAATCTTAAAAAAAAAAAAGTAAAATTGGGGCAGCCCCGGTGGCTCTATGAATAAATAAATAAAATCTTTAAAAAAAAAGTAAAATTGTTCTCAGACAAAAATGTTTGAGAGAGTAGGAAGTAGAGGCTAATTGGGGACGCTACAGAATTGGGGTTCCAGAGAGAAATGAGGGTTGGGAAGAGGTGAGAGGCCTGAACCCAGGGAACCCTGAGTCAAAGTATACAAGGGAGCCTAGCATCACAGTGGCCCATTCTGCCTTTGGATGACAAGGCCAGGGCTATAAGTCTCTGAGTTAGGTGATAACCAAAAATATTCTGAGGATTGTCATGTATGATATTAACTGGTTATTATTTTGGTTGGTCCAGAAAGATGATTTTTGGAGGCATATGCATAACCATGTTTTTATTTTCATAGTAAGTTGCATATACAAACAAAAGAATAAAGCAGACAGATCTTTGAAATCAATAGTGAAAAGCCTAATATGAGTGCTAAAAGCAGCTCATGCTGGCCCATGAGAGCCAATTGTTAAAATTTCAATTTTGTAATCTGCTGTTCAACTATAACCATTATTAAAAATTTCATTATATCAGCTTACAATTAAGCTTGTTGCAGTAAAAGAAAATATTAAACTCATTCAAAACTCATCGCTTTCTAATAACTTTATGACATTTTACTATTCATGCTCTTTTTTTAAAAAGATTTTATTTATTCATGAGAGACACAGAAAGAGAGAGAGGCAGAGACACAGGCAGAGGGAGAAGTAGGCTCCATGCAGGGAGCCCAACGCGGGACTTGATTCCAGGACTCCAGGATCGCGCCCTGGGCTGAAGGCGGCGCTAAACCGCTGAGCCACCTGCGCTGCCCTCATGCTCTTGAATTAAGGTACGCTTCTTGTATCGCTGTGGCAGTAACACTATATAAGAGTATGCTGTGGTGCCTCTTTGCCGGACCCAGCATTTAGTAACATCATGTTAGTAGCTTGAAATCAGCCATGGGGGATGTACTTACAGCACAGAAATTACTTACAAACACAGAGTTTGACGTATTGTTATTTATTTGTTAATTATCACATTCATTCATCAATTGTAACTATAGGTTATGGAGACAAGAGTAAAGGAAAGACCAATGAAAGCATTCTTTGAGGATTGATTGGCTATATGGAATTGATAATAAACTGTATTGTATATTTTATTATGTATAAGTTGTGTGTTACACATCGTTTATATCAGTAAAGTTTATAATAAATATATCGGTACTTTTTTTCCCTGAAGAGCTGATTGTTAAACATTTACCAAACACACTACTCAACTGAGGTCCACTGTCCCTGAGACTAGCAGTGGGATGAGGGTATGCAACACAGAGGACGGCCTGCTCCCTCACCCCTGGCCCTGAACTGTCTGATGGGGAGTCAGATACGAAGGTAATAATACAGCCCTGGGTGATGAGGAAGGAAGGTGCTGAGGAATCTAGTCCAGGGAGGTGTCCAGAGGATCTGAGACTCACATGGGCGCTCAAAGGATGAGTAAGAATCAGCTAGCCAAAGGAACACCATGAGCAATGCTCAGCTGTGGGCAGGAACAATAGCGACAGAGGATGGAAAGTTGAGGACCCCCGGGCGTGCTATGCCTGCAGTTAGTGGGGTCAGGTTTGGATGGGCAATTCTGTGCTAATTCGACAAGTAAACAGTAGGTGTTGCATGTTCAGAGCTTCTGGCTAGACTGTAAAAGGTGGCGGCGATGAACATGAGCTGCACAGGCCATCCGGCTCCCCGCACCCAGCTCTGCTGCCTGCTGAGCAACCAGGCTGGTGGCCAAGCAGCTCTTGCCAGGGTTAGTCACTGCGGGCGTGGCTGCCCCCAAGTGGTCCATCGGAGGCACTGCTGGGAGCAGGAAGGAAGCACTGAGAAGCCACCGTGGACTAGGGCCTGTGACACCCACAAGAGGTTGGGGATTGGGAATTGTACTTGTTTCCTACACTCAAGCTGTTCCAGTGATCCCCATCTTTTCAAGCTAACAAAACTGAGTTATAACCTGCACACAATAGAGTACACAGATCTTCAGTTTTCAGTTTAATAAGTTTTGATAATTTTATATTACTTGTAACTACGACCCAAAACAAGATCTAGAATATTTCTATCGCCCCAGAAAAAATTGTTCTCTTTTTAGTCAGTCAACTCGCCCCTCCCACCCACCCCACAATCAGCAGCCCCTAGGTTCATTTGTATCACATTAACTTTCCAGTTGTTAAACTTCATGTAAGTGGAATCATATAGTATAGCTTTGTTTTGGTTTTTTTGGTCTGGCTTATTTTGCCTAATATAATGTATTTTAGATTCATTCATTTTTTTTAAATGAAGATTTTTTTTTTTAAGATTTATTTATTTATTCATTCAGAGAGAGCGAAGAGAGAGGCAGAGACACAGGCAGAGGGAGAAGCAGGCTCCACGCAGGGAGCCTGATGTGGGACTCGATCCTGGGTCTCCAGGATCACACCCCGGGCTGCAGGCGGCGCTAAACCACTGCGCCACCAGGGCTACCCTTTAGATTCATTTATATTGCTGCATGTATCCATTGCTCATTCATTTTTCTCCTTGAGTCATATTATATTGTATGAATATATAATAATTTGTTTATCCATTCTCTTGTTGCTGGCTGTTTCCAGTTTTCAGCTACTATGAATAAAGTTGCAACCAATTTGCAAGTCTTTTGTGAAGTTATGTTTTTATTTCTCTTGGGTTTATACCTTGCTAGGTCAAACAGTAACTCTATGTTTAACTTTTTGAAGAACTGCCAGATTATTTTCTAAAGTGGCTACACTATTTTACAATCCTATCAGCAGAGTATGAGGGTTCCAATTTTTCCACATCCCTGTCAGTGCTTAGTATCTGTCTTTTTGATTATAACTATTCTAGTGGATGCACAATGGTGCTTCATTGTAGTTTTGATTTGCATTTCTCAATTTACTAATGATGATGCGTGTATTTTTTTAAAGATTTTATTTATTTATTCATGAGAGAGAGAGAGAGACAGAGAGAGAGAGGCAGAGACACAGGCAGAGGGAAAGCAAGTTCCATGCACGGAGCCCGACGTGGGACTCGATCCCAGGTCTCCAGTATCACACCCTGGGCTAAAGGCAGCGCTAAACCACTGAGCCACCTGGGCTGCCCGATGAGTATGTTTTAATGTGCTTGTATCAGCCATCTGTATATCTTCTTAGGTGAAATTTTCTTCCTTCCTTCCTTTTTTATTTTTATTTTTTTAAAGATTTTATTTATTTATTCATGATAGACATAGAGAGGGGTGGGGGCAGAGACACAGGCAGAGGGAGAAGCAGGCTCCATGCAGGGAGCCTGATGTGGGACTTGATCCCGGGACTCCAGGATCACGCCCTGGACCAAAGGCAGGCACTAAACCGCTGAGCCACCCAGGGATCCCCTCCTTCCTTTTTTAAAAAAAGATTTATTTATTTATTCATGAGAGACACAGACTCAGAGAAAGAGGCAGAGACACAGGCAGAGGGAGAAGCAGGCTCCATGCAGGGAGCCCGATGTGGGACTCAATCCTGGGACCCCAGGATCATGCCCTGGGCTGAAGGCAGGCGCCCAACCGCTGAGCCACCCAGGCGTCCGTCCTTCCTTCCTTCCTTCCTTCCTTCCTTCCTTCCTTCCTTCCTTCCTTCCTTTCTTTTTTCAAGTAAGCACTATGCCCAATGTGGGGCTTTAACTCACGACCCCAAGGTCAAGAGTTGTATGCTTTACTGACTGAGCCAACCAGGTGTCTCCTCGTTGGAGAAATTTCTATTCAGATCCTTTGCCCATTTTAAAGGTGAGTTATTTTTCATTGTATTTTTTAAAAAGGTTTTATTTATATGAGAGAAAGAGAGGGGGGGTGGGGAGAGGAGCAGAGGGAGAAGTAGGCTCCTCACTGAGCATGATGCGGGGCTCAATCCCAGGACCCTGCGATCATGACCTGACCTGAAGGCAGATGCTTAATCTACTGAGCCACCCAGGTGCCCCTCGTTTTATTGAGTTTTGTGAATTCTCCATATACTCTACATGCAAATCTTTTATCAGATATGTGATTTGTCAGCACTCTCTCCCATTCTGTGGGTTGCTTTGGTGGAGTTTCCAGTTTGGTGGGGGAGAGAAGACAAACATAGGGAGCGGGTGGTAGGGAGGAGGTGTGGAGGGGGAGAGGCACTGTCCAGGGGGCCTACCTAGGGTAAACTCTCTGAGTTTGAGGGTTCCCCACCTTGGTAGTAAGTGGACTGGATGAACTGCTCTGACAGTGCCATGGTTCTGCAGGCAAGAATGTGTGGCATCGTATACGTAGTGCTGTGTGATCAAGCATATATGCTAGGTGTCAGGGAGCTGGTATCTCACGAGACCAGAAGCATGGGGTGGGATGGGGAGTAGGAGCTTCTTTCTTAAGAAAGGAGACTCCATATTGCAAACTTCAAGGACTAATGGGTTACCTTGAAGGCAGCATGATGTGGCTTGAGAGCCAGATAGACTGAGATATCAGATAGACTGATTTTGGTTGTAGTAGATGCTACTACATAGTGCTCTCTCCATACTTCCTTAACCATTTTTGATGATTTCTTTCTGCAAGTCCCTGGGATTTGCTGCCTGAGGGATTTCTCTGCTCAGAAGGCACACAGGAAAGTCTGGAAGTGCTAGGAGCAGTTCTCAATCCTTAGTTTCCTCATTTTCTTGGCAGGACAGCTGTGTTGTACTGTGCACTGTGTCTCAGAGGTCCCCAGTAGGATGCCTGCCACACCTGCCACCATTGCCCACAGTGGTAACCTGCTCATTATTGTACCTTGAATTGGTTTCCATTCATTTCTTTGCTTCTACTAGAGCTTCCTGGGATCATCTCTCAAAAAGACCATTTGTACTCACATCCTTATCTCAGTGCCTGCTTCTGAGGAAACCCAACCTAAAAATACTGGTTCTTCCATGTCTTAGATACATCCATTTTATTTCCTTGGGCAGATCACTTTACCTTTTTGAACCTCGCTTTCCTCATGTACAGATTGGGGATAATAGCACAACTTCATGGAATAGTCATGAGGCTTAACATCTTACTCAGATATATTAATGGTTTAGTAAATGCTAGAAAAATCCTCTTTTATTTTCAGTTGTTTACTGGCCTGTAACAGGTGCTATCCCAGAGGTGCTTTGGTGGACCTGCCTCATTCAACCATAGCTGGGCAAGAAAAGCCAAGCAGCCTGGAGCTGGCCCAATGAGTGATTGGATTATTGCTCCCAGTTACTTGCTCCCTCCCTGCAATTAGACGTCCCCACTGTCTGTCATGCCTTGCATCCTCTAGAGAGAGCGTATCTTCTGTCTCTCATGCATTAGCCCTATGACATTCTTTGGTGAGTGGCATGTGACAATTGCCATATGTGAGAAGCTTTAAATGTATTATAGCATGGTTTGGCTCAGGCTTTTTCATTCCTGCCCCTAACCATGAGAAAAACATGTTCCCAGTGCTCAGCACATAGTATAAACAAGCACTTATTAACTGTGTATTAGGTACTGTCTTTGTGTTTCATGTTTCTACATGTATTAATTCATTTCATTGTCACAGAAAACCTAGATACAGGTCCTGTTATCACCAGCTTTATTTTATATATGTGGAAAACTAATGTTCAGTAAGAATGAGTACTTTGACCAAACTAACACAGCTGGAGAAAGGCAGGCAGTCTGCTTCGTCAGTCCATATTCTAACCACCCATTGTAGGTGATCAGCAAATGCTTATTGAATAAAAGTATGTTTAAATGATTGTTATCACTGACAACATTGTTCCTTCCCATTTACCCACACTCCAAAGGTGTAATCCACTGGGACAGAGATGGGCTTATGACTTTGGGCCTGGATGCTTTTCCTGCCTTATTTGTTGGACAGATAAGAAGCCCTTCTGAATCTCCTAACTGGGGAAGAAAAATCATCTGAGGTCATCAGTTGGGAACCCAAACATTTCTCCCATAGGACCCACAGGAACCACAAGATATCTCCTGTAAATTCTATGTGGAATCCAGACATACACCCTGTAAACTTATTTTTAAAGAATATTTTATTTATTCATGAGAGACAGAGAGAGGCAAGGACACAAGCAGAGAGAGAAGCGGGCTCCATGCAGGGACCCCGATGTGGGACTTGATCTCGGGTCTCCAGGATCATATCCTGGGTTGAAGGCAGGCACTAAACCACTGAGCCACCCAGGATTCCCTACCCTGTAAATTTCCATGTGGACCTCAGACCCCTCTCCAAAAGGCTCATGTCAACCCCTATATCTTTCCTGAGGCTCACATGGACTCCCAACATCTCTCCTGTAGGAGCCATGTTTGAAAACGTCCTCAGGTTCCCATTCCTCATCTTATTGGGTCCTCCCTAAGGCTCTGTAAATCTGCTAAAGCTTGCATTATAGCAGGGGGAGAGCACTGACCATATGAGTGAACCAGGGACAGGACTAACAGCAGAACCCAGTGTCCTTCCCTTTATCACATGATTCTCCACTCCTGATTGGCCTGGTGGCTAGATTATGCATCCTACTCAACTCTCCATAGTCCCTGAGACTCCCTCCCTTCCCTTCCCTCTCCCTGTTTCTTGTCTGCCTTTCTTCACTCCCACCCCCTTTCCATCCCAGCTGTGGGAGTGTGGCCCTACTCGCAGCAGGCTAGAGCCAGACAATAGGCCCTTATTCTGGGCAAAGAATCCCCTCAGTGTCTCCCACCCACTGAGGCTCCCTTCCAGGCCCAAGATGGTGTGAGTGGAGGGCGCTGTGGAGGGCAGGAGCCATTGGCTGGCAGGACAGAGGGTGGCCCTGGCTTTAGAGGTCTCCACAGGAGGTTTGCAACATAAACACCGTTCACAATAAAAGCTTGTCTTTCACTCTCAGCCCCATTTCTCCAAGCGGGTCTCTCACTGTCACTAGTTCCGGGCTTTTTAACTATTTACCCTAGTCTCTACTCTCTTTAGGTGTTCATCTCTGCGTATTACAGTCTCTTTCATTCTTTTTTTCTGTGTCTTGCTAAACTTCTGTCTTTCTATTCCTTTGTGTACCTTGCCTGTCCCTATTTCTCATCTTTCTCACTTCATCACGTTCTCCCTCTCTCTTCTATCTTTCCATATCTTTTTTTCTTTCCAAATCTTGATCTGTTTGCATTTCTCTCTCTCTGTCTCTCCATGTTTCTATGTCTCTATGTTGGTGGCTCTTCTCTTGTCTTCCTATTTCCATATTTCCATAGATCTATGTGTCCATTCTCCATATGTCTTGTCTCTGTCTCGTCTATGATTTTTAAAAAATTTTATTTATTTATTCACGATACACACACACACACACACACACATACAGAGAGAGAGAGAGGCAGAGACACAGGCAGAGGGAGAAGCAGGCTCCCTGCGGGGACCCCGATGTGGGACTCGATCCCGGGACCCCGGGGTCACGCCCCGGGCCGAAGGCAGGCGCTAAACCGCTGATCCACCCAGGCTGCCCCTCGTCTATGATTTTCTTTTCTTTTCTTTTTTTAACATTTTATTTATTTATTCATGAGAAACACACACAGAGAGAGAGGCAGAGACACAGGCAGAGGGAGAAGCAGGCTCCATGCAGGGAACCCGACGTGGGACTCGATCCTGGGTCCCCAGGATCACGCCCTGGGCTGGAGGCAGATGCTCAGGCGCTGAGCCACCCAGGCGTCCCTCGTCTATGATTTTTCACCCTCCATCCTCTCTTTGCCACTTCGGGCCTGTGGACCTCAAGGAGCTTCATCAGGTGTCCTGCTCGCAAAGCTCTTCCTTTCTGATACGTCCCTCGGAGTGGCGTGGAGGTTATTCTCCCCATTTTACAGATTTGGAAGCTGAGGCTCTGGCTACAGGTGCCAGGCTACCAGCTCCGGGCCTTTCTCTCCCGGCCCTAGCTCTCCGTGCACCCTCGCCCTCTCGGGGCCCACTCACTGCCGGATCGGGCGGTGCCTGGGAACTTAGCACCTCGGACAGTTCCCGCAAGGTGCGGGGGCGGCCGGCCTGTCTTCTCGCGAGCGCAGGAGCGGCGGCCCTAGAGGAGGCGAGGGAGTCTCGCGAGAGCGGCGGCTGCAGCGGGCGCGGGCGGCGCGGGCACGTGAGCATCCCTCCCGGAGCGCGCGCTCCCGGCCCCCAGCCCCGGAGTGGCTCCCGGCAGGGCTCCGCGCCGCGTCGCAGGCTGAGCAGGCGCAGCGCCGCGGCCTTTCTGCAGCCGAGCGGCGGCGGCGGTGAGTCCTGGGCCTCCAGGCCGGGGGCAGGGCTTTCCAGGGAGGCTGGGCGCAGGGCGAGGGGCGGTGACCCCCGTCCCGCTGGGCCCCCCTCCGCGCCACCTTGGCGGGCAAGGCAGGCCGAGCGGCTGGAGAGGTGGGCTCCAGGTGACCTTCCCCGTCGGGGGCGGGAGAAGATCGCTCCAGGTGGCCCCGGGCCTCCCAACCCCCACCACCCCCATTCCCGGCTCCCGCAGCGGGAACCTGGGTCTTGGGTGACGTCAGACCCTGGAGCCTGGGCTCGGGCCCCCTTCCCCCCCAGCCCCACCTGGCGTTCCCTGGAAACCGGCCTCCTCCTCTGGGGGATGGCGCACGCGACTGGCGGCGGGGTGACGGTGGCCTCCTGTGGGTGCTTGCAGGTGGACCCAGCCTGTGCACACCCCCCCCCCACGGTCTCCTCCCTTGGTTTGCCGACCTTTAGTCGGCGGGGGATGGGTGCACTGGCTGCCGGAGCCCGGGGTTTTGGAGGGGTGACGCCGAGGTAGCTCGTTCCCGTGTTGGCAGGAGGTGACCATGAGGAGGGGGGTGAGGTGCGTGGGGATGCATCCCGGTCCCTGCCCCGAGGAGCTCCTGGCAGGGGGTTGGGGAAACCGAGGAGGGACTCCTACTGAGAATTCACCATCTCGTAATGCCCCAGCTCCGGGATGGGGGGATCAGTTAGGGCCTGGCCGACTTTCCCAGGGACAGAAGGAGAAAGGGAGGCAAGAGCCAGTGAATGGACTTCCTGGGGGAGGGGAGATTTGGTTGGGGGGAGAGTCCAGAGGGCATTCCCAGGGAGTGGTATGGGCTAAGAGGGGAGCCCGCCTGTGACCCCAGCTCTGTGCCTGTGCCCATGGGGCAGGGGGACTCTGAAAGGATCCAAGCCTTACCTGCTCTACCTGCACAGGCACAGGGCCCTGAAAGAGGGGGATGGTTCTTGCAGGGGCATGACTGACAAGGGGGATTTTGTGTGGGGCTTCACAAAACTTGCTAGTTTAGATCTGACCGGGGTGTACTCCGGGAGCCTGAAGGCAGAGTCCCTGGAGCTGAGAGAGGATGTCTCTGGCGAATGTCTCTCTTCACAGAAGAAAGGGTCGCGGGTGTAGCAAACCCGGTGGAGAGTCAGCGGGATCGGGGAAGAGAACTCTGGAGAGGGGCCTCGGGCTCTGGGCTCTGCCGCTGTTTCTTTAACTCTTTCCCTGGCTGACCAGCTACCTCTGAACAAGTTGATTCCCCTTTTGGGCGGCTCTTTGCCAGCACCTTTCTCTGGGGAAGAAATAATAGGACTAAATACTGTCCTCCCTTGAGGAAGCTGCTTGATCTAGTTTAGAGCGTCCCTCCCAGTTCTTCATTTTCTTTTCCTCCCTCCTCCCTTCGCCTTCCTCCCCCTCTCTCTGCCCCCTCCCCACAGCATTTCCTCTACAGGCTGTGCTTCCTTCCCCACTGATAGCCTGGAATCTTTCAAGGCTTCCTGGAGGAAGCATGGTACAGCAGGGTTGACAGAAGTTTGTGGGCTTAGCCTGATGGGGGAAGGGCAGCAGGTGCTCCACTCCCACCCCTTGGGAGGCTTTTTAAGTCTTTTTTTTTTTTTTTAATATTTTACTTATTTATTTAACATTGAGAGTGAGAAGCAAGCATAAGCAGGGGGAGCAGGAAAGGAAGAAGCAGGTTTCCCACTGAGTAGGGAGCCTGATGCAGGGCTTGATCCCAGGACCCTGAGATCACGACCTGAGCCGAAGGCAGATGCCTAAAATGCCAGCCAGGCTCAGGATCAGCAGGGGTACTGAACAGGCATCACAGGACAGTGACAGCCACATGCCAGAAGAGTGCTGTTTTCTGAGGATGATTCATAGTTCTGGGACTTTAGGGCTGGGGATGTGGGTTTGGGGTGTGATAAGCGGATCAGAGGTAAAGCAAGAGTGGGGAACTTCCGTCTTAGCAGCCTTGCTCTGTGCTCTGGCTTCTGCACTGAGTCATCCATACTTTGCTACACTGACTTCTCTGTAACCATGGGCACACCTTTGGGAGAAACCCCGGGAGGATGGGGGTCAGGCTGGAGCAGGGTTGGAGTCTCCTCCTTTGACTCTCCCACAACCCAAGTTATTTTTTTTTTAAGATTTTATTTATTTATTCATGAGAGATACAGAGAGAGAGGCAGAGACACAGGCAGAGGGAGAGGCAGGCTCTCTGCCGGGAGCCCCAAATGGGACTCAATCCCAGGAACCCGGGTTCACGCCCTGAGCCAAAGGCAGACACTCAACTGCTGAGCCACCCAGGCATCCCATCCCACAACCCAAGTTATTATCTGCCTCCCTCCTCCTTGTTTTTATGGAGGATTTTAGTGCTGGGCCACAGTCTTTCACTCCATTGCTTCCTTGTACCATCCTTTCTACCAGCCACATTTGAATCTGGCCATCATTGGCATGTGACTACCTCTAAAATCTTAAACTCCAGTATCCTCTGAGCACCGTCAGGCCCAACTTCATTTTATCTGCTTTGTGATCTCAAGGAGACCTCTAGTTCTCTGGTACCTCCATTTCCTCTGTTCCATGAGCATTACACCTTCCATGTCCTTCCTGGACCCCAGGGTCCAGGATTTTAACCATTCTCTGGTTCATGCCCTCAACAGCCATACCACTTTGTCTGTGTGTCCCACTACAGCAGCAGACCCCCCATTTCTGGATTCTACACTCAGAACACAAAAGTTTCTGGGTGCTATCACATACCAGGGCAATCTGGTTCTATGTCGGTGCATGGTCTCCAGCCTCAGCTGTTCCTCTGTCACTTTAGAAACCCTTCCCCTCTTCCCATCAGCTCCCCATTCCATTTTGTGGAGAAGTATCCCAAACTGGACCACTTTCGCAAAGCCTTTTGCTCCCAAGGAGGAGAGTTGGGTGGGTGTGTGGGAGGTAGGACTGCGCCCACGTTTCTCCATTTCTTGAGTTTGGTTGTTCAATCCCAGTGGAAGAAGGGCTGTCTACTCTGTGCTATGGATGCTGGCCCTTCTGTCTTCTGGGGTCCCAGTGTCCATCAGCTGTTTCACTCTCTATTGTATCTGCCACTGTTTTCCCTGATGCCTTCCTCCCACTTCCAAATATATATACTCAAGTATCCTATCTGGAAAAACCTTTCTAACCCTATGTCCTCCTCCAGCTGCTGCTGTTTAAAACCTATTGTATTTTACTACAAAAGTGATATGAGGGGACGCCTGGGTGGCTCAGTGGTTGAGCTTCTGCCTTGGGCTCAGGGCGTGATCTCAGGGTCTGGGATCGAGTCCCGCATCGGGCTCCCCGCAGGGAGCCTGCTTCTCCCTCTGTCTGTGTCTCTGCCTCTCTTTCTGTGTGTGTCTCATGAATAAATACATAAAATCTTTTAAAAAAAGTGATATGAGACCATTGTAGAAATTTTCGAAAACAAAGATAGAAGGAAAGAAAACAAATAACTTATAATCTTATTATCCAAACATGACTACTATTCATTCTTTGGCACATGGTGTTACAGTGTTGCCACTGATAATCTTTGTGTGTGTGTGTATTAAAATCTCAGCAATTTTTCTGAAAGATGAGTCTGCTAGACTTGTCCCTTCTTCTCTTTCCTGTTTTCATTTCTTGGCAGCTGGCCTTTGCCCTACCACTTCCTGAAGCTGTGACCTCTAAACTGCCAAATAGCCCATGACACACCTCACCGCTCCATGGCCCATGATGTTGTCGATCCAGTTGATCAATCATTAAAAATATTGAGATAACCTGTATCATTAACATGAAAAATTTTCAAGAGATATTGTTGAGTGGAAAAAAACAGGTTGTAAAACAGCATGTACAAAATGATCTTGTTTTTGTCATATATGCAAAACAGAAATCTAGAGGTCAATCTTTTATTTTTTTTATTTTTTATTTATTTATTTTTTTTTTGAGGTCAATCTTTTAAAGAGATGGCCTTTGAGAAGTAGATTTGGAAGAACTTTTATTTTCAACTTTATACACTTTGTTTTTTTAACTTGCAAATTTTTTTTTTTTTTAAAGATTTCACCCACTCATTCATGAGAGACACACAGAGAGAGAGAGAGAGGCAGAGACACAGGCAGAGGGAGAAGCAGGCTCCATGCAGGTGGCCTGATGTGGAACTTGATCCCGGGACTCCAGGATCACGCCCTGAGCCAAAGGCGGGCGCCAAACCGCTGAGCCACCCAGGGATCCCCAAAGCCACCCAGAGATCCCCCAAATATTTTTATACAAAGCTAAAAACATTTTCATTCTACAAAAAAAAAAAAAAACCTATGAGACTATATATACATATTTTTAGTTTCTATTTAAATTATAGCTAGTTAACACAAGGCGCTCTTTCTTTTTGTTGGTTTTAATTTTGTTTTTATTTTTTTGGGGGGAGGGGTAGAGGGAGAGAGAGAAAATCTTAAGCAGGCTCTAGGCCCAGTGTGGAGCCCAGTGCAGGACTCAGTCTCACACCCCTGAGATCATGACCTGAGCCAAAATGAAGAGTTGAATGCTTAACTGACTGAGTCTCCCAGTCACCCCATGAGGCTATTTTTTTTTTTTTTTAAAGAGGAGAGGAATAGAATATTTCAGTGGCTTTCAAGACTCTTGAGGATAAAGCCCAAATTCTGCCCATAGCCTTCAAGGCCAGGATGACCCAGCCCTTCTACCTTTCAACATGATTTTTGCCTTTCTTTCCTTCCCTTTGCTTTGAGCTTCATTCAGTCCCTTGAATATGCCATGCTATCGCTGTCCTGACTTCCACACTTGTTTCCCTGTCTTTCCCTGGCCGACTCCTATTCATCCATCAGGATTCAGGTCTTCTCTGAAGCCCTCCATGGCTCCTCCAGGACAGACCAGGGAGGGGCTCTTCTGTGTTCTCACAGCTTTTTGTACTTGCTCTTCCACGACACTTCTCAGGCTGTGTTATAATTGCCCATTGACTTAACTGGGTTCTCCACTCTTCCCTCTTCCCTCTCAATCCCATCCTGTCTCCTCTTTTATAAAGAAAATTGAAGCAGATACACAGGACTCTCACTGTCCTTTCCAAGGCCTCAAACCCGCATCTGTTTGCATCATGTTTTCCTTCCCACTTGCTAGTATTGAGGCTTGTCCCACCTCCCGGCACTGGACCTCATCCTTCTCCCTTTATTAGGGGCTTGCTCTGTGTTAACCTCTGTTTCTATTGTCATTGCAGCTTGCCTGGATCTTTCCCATCTCTAGCTTACTTCCATCTTAAACACCCAGCAGCTGCAGCCCTCCCAGGACCCCATAGCCCACCTACGTAGTACCTGTCTCTCTTCTCTTCCTAGACAGGCTTCTTCAAAGAGCTTTCTATGCCTGCTCTCAGCTTGTGTGTTCAACTAGCTCTAATTTGACTTCTACTTCTGCCCACCCTCACCCATCTGTGGCCATCAAAACAATTCTTGCCCGGGGCATAGATGACTAGCTGTTATTGAGTGTTACACACACCAGTCTTTAGCCCTTCTCATGCCAGACTTCTCAGTGGCATCTGTCATATTTGTTCACTGTCTGCTCCTAACTTTGGAGACTCCATGCTCCTGATTTTCCTCCTGCCTCAGTGACTGCTCTCCTCATTCTTTGCCAGCTCATCTTCTTCTGCCTGGCATTCATTCATTCATACATTCATTCATTTATTTTCTGTTTGTATTTTTTTTCAAAGATTTTATTTATTTATTCGTGAGACACACAGAGAGGCAGAGACATAGGCTGAGGGAGAAGCAGGCTCCCTGCAGGGAGCCTGATAATGGGATTCGATCCCAGAACCCCAGGATCACACCCTGAGTCAAAGGCAGCCACTCAACCACTGAGCCACCCAGGCGTCCCAGATAATGACTTTTAAAAATTGTCATTCCATTTATGTTTATTAGAACATTCTCTTTCCTTCCTTTTCTTTTGGGTATCTCCATGGACTTATGCATTTTTTTCATTCCTTATAATCTATTCCTGACATTATTCATACTCTTCTCCAACTTTGTATTTTGAAAACTTTTACACCAAACTAAAGTAGAAGGGACATTTATATTGCTTTGCCTAGATTCACACCTTGTTAACTTTTGCCACATTTGCTTTGATTCTGTATCTATGTCATTTTTATTTTCTGAACTATTTGAAGCGAGTTTCAGACATATGACACATTACTCCTAAGCCCTTGAATACATATTTGCTAAGAATAAGGGCATTCTCCTGTAAAACTTCAATTAAATTATCACACCCAAGAAATGTAAAGATCGACACAATAATTATTATTTAGTTTCCTTTTCATCCCAGTGATGACCTTTATAGTGTTTCCCCTTTGAACAAGGATCCAATCGAGGCTTACTTACACGTTGCGTTGGTTCTTGTTGCCATATATCTTTAGTCTCCATTAGTTTAGATCATCCTTTATTTTTTACTTTAAAAAATCTTTTAGGATGTTGGCATTTTATTTATTTATTTTTATTTTATTTTTTATTTTTTTTTAATTTTTTATTTATTTATGATAGTCACAGAGAGAGAGAGAGAGGGGCAGAGACACAGGCAGAGGGAGAAGCAGGCTCCATGCACCGGGAGCCCGACGTGGGATTCGATCCCGGGTCTCCAGGATCGCGCCCTGGGCCAAAGGCAGGCGCTAAACCGCTGCGCCACCCAGGGATCCCGGATGTTGTCATTTTAAAAAAGATTTTATTTGTTGGCACTGGGTAACTCAGTGGTTGAGCCTCTGCTTTCAGCTCTGGGTGTGATCCCGGGGTCCTGGGATCGAGTCCCACATCGGGCTCCCTGCATGGAGCCTCCTTCTCCCTCCGCCTGTGTCTCTGCCTCTCTCTGTGTGTCATGAATAAATAAATAAAATCTTAAATTAAAAAAAATTTATGTAAGATTTTAATTTAAATCTTTTATTTAATATTTTATTTATTTATTTAAGATTTTTAAAAAAAGACTTTATTGGGACGCCTGGGTGGCTCAGTGGTTGAGCACCTGCCCCTGGCTCAGGGCGTGGTCCGTGGTCTCAGGATCAAGTCCCACATCGGGCTCCCTCTCTGGAGCCTGCGTCTCCCTCTGCCTGTGTCTCTGCCTTTCTCTCTCTGTCTCTCATGAATAAATAAATAAAATATTTTAAAAAAATTCATGAGAGACACAGAGACAGAGGCAGAGACACAGGCAGAGGGAGAAGCAGGCCCTCCATGGGGGAGCCTGATGTGGAACTTGATCCCAGGACCCCAGGATCATGACCTGAGCCAAAGGCAGTTGCTCAACCACTGATCCACCCAGGCACCCAAGATTTATTTTTAAGTAACTTCAATATCCAGTGGGGGGCTTGAACTCACAACTCTGAGATGAAGAGTTGCTCCACTGGCTAAGCCAGCCAGGTGCCCCTGGATGTTGGCATTTTTTAACAGTCCAGATGTGTTTAGTTTTCATTTATTTTTATGAATTATTATTATTAATTTTTAATAGTCACTCATTTATTTATTTATTTATTTAAAGATTTATTTATTTAAAAGAGCTAGTGTTTGGGGAGGGGGGCGGAAGGAGATGAGCAAGCCGACTAGCAGCGAGCCGACTTCCTGCTGAGCTCAGTCCCAGGACCTTATCCCATGACCCTGAGATCATGACCTGAGGTGAAAGCAAGAGTCGGATGCTTAACTGACTGAACCACCCAAGCACCTCCAGGCCAGTTTAGTTTTTAGAATGCTCCACAACTTAAATTCGTTTGTTTCTCATGATTGAATTCAAGTTAAACATTTTGGGGCAGGAATACTACATAGGTGATAGTGCATCCTTGGTACATCATACTGGGAGGCCATAATGTTCATCTGTCCCATTATTGGTGATGTTAAGTGTGATCACTTAAGGTTGTATCTGCCAGCTTTTTTCACGATAAAAATACCTGTTCCCTTTTGTAATTAGCAAGTCCCCTTTGGGCTGGGCTGGTACTTTGTGACCGTGACTCTTCCTCCCCATAGTCTCTGGTCCAGTGGTTTTGGAAGCCATTGAGGATTCTTGCCTGAATCAGCGGTTACATTAGTGATGGTGGAGCTGGGAGATTTTCTAATTGTCACTCCTACATTTATGGCTAACTTTTCTGCAAAGAAGAACTCTTCCCTCTCTTTTTATTTTTTATTTTTTTAAAAGACTTTATTCATGAGAGACACACACACACAGAGGCAGAGACACAGGCAGAGACACAGGCAGAGGGAGAAGCAGGCTCCATGCAGGGAGCCCGATGTGGGACTCGATCCCGGGACGCCAGGATCAGGCCCTGGGCTGAAGGCAGGCGCTAAACCACTGAGCCACCCAGGCTGCCCATTCCCTCTCTTTTTAAAAAATAAGATTGTCTCTTTGGACTCATGGATTATTATTTTTTTTCACCACAAAATAGTGATATTTATTTTTGACTTTTGTATTGTATTGTATTGTATTTATTTATTTATTTATTTATACTTTTTTAAGATTTATTTATTTATTTATTCATGATAGACATAGAGAGAGAGAGAGAGAGAGGCAGAGACACAGGCAGAGGAACAAGCAGGCTCCATGCCGGGAGCCTGACGCGGGACTCAATCCCGGGACTCTAGGACCGCGCCCTGGGCCAAAGGCAGGTGCTAAACCGCTAAGCCACCCAGGGATCCCCAACTTTTGTATTTTAAATACTATTTATCTTATTGAGGAAGTAGTATATATCCATTGTAGAGAATTTGGAAAATACATAGGGGAATAATGGAGAAGATAAAAATCACCTATGATCCCCACCATCAAATGAAAATTCCTGAGAGCATTTTGGTGTATCATGGATTATTGTTTAACATTCAGGATGTCATATATTACTATCATTATTTTTGAGACTCTTAATTGTATCAAATTTGGCTGGTGGTAGCTCTTTCAAACTGGTGTCTTTTTTTTTTTTAATTTTTATTTATTTATTTATGATAGTCACAGAGAGAGAGAGAGAGAGAGGCAGAGACACAGGCAGAGGGAGAAGCAGGCTCCATGCACCGGGAGCCTGATGTGGGATTCGATCCCGGGTCTCCAGGATCGTGCCCCGGGCCAAAGGCAGGCGTCAAACCGCTGCGCCACCCAGGGATCCCCTCAAACTGGTGTCTTTTTGACATGCGTCCATTTGTTGAATACCTACTTGTTTCTGGTACCACAAGATGTTCTAGGCTCTCCTGGTATTTCCTTGTCCTGGCTTGAGACCATCCGTATATATTTTTTAAGCCGTGAGTACATACTGATTCCTCCATTTCGAATTCAACATCATAGGGCTCTTACCTTCCCACATTGCATATTCTCTCTCCATGTTTTAACAGTGAGAACCCACGTCCCAACGATATCCACCCTGTACACTCGTGCTCTCTCCTATGATACACATGACAAAGTTTCAGCATCACCGCACTGTAACAGCGGTAACAGTAAACCTGCTTATATTTAAACTTTCGTTTTCTTTTTTTAAAGATTATTTATTTATTTATTCATGAGAGACACGGAGAGAGAGGCAGAGACCCAGGCAGAGGGAGAAGCAGGCTCCCTGAGGAGAGCCTGATGTGGGACTCGATCCCGGGACCCTGGTATCACACCCTGAGCTGAAGGCAGGTGCTCAACCACTGAGCCACCCAGGTGCCCCCCCTTAAGCTTTCTTTCCAGTTATTTTTATCCTTAAGATATATCCTTTTAAGAGAACACAGAGTGCTCTGATCAAGTTATTTGGCCAGTTCTTTTTTCTATGTGGTCGTGTTATCAATTTCCTGTACAGTTAACTTCATTTGCTTTTGTTTATTTCATTTTTAGGGTTTGCTTTTCATTCTGGTGTAAGTTCTTGAGTATTTAGATATTATATGTACAAAAGTATGTATTAATCTTTACCCAGGGAAGTCTCATTAGTCATCTGAGCCCTGACATCACGTAGGTGACCATTTTTTTAGTGTCTGGTTTACTTTTCCTGTGTTTCTTTTGCAAAAATAAGCAGCTTTGTCTGTATGTTATCCTTCCCCTTTTTGCATAAAAGGTAGCATACTATTTATACTTATTTGTACTTTGCTTTTTTTTCATTTAACTGTTCTACAGCAGTTAATAGAGATCCTCTTCATTCTTTTTTACAGCTACTCCATTGAATGATGCACCACAGTTTATTCAAATGGTTGCATTTAGGTCACTTCCAACAGTTTGCTATTGCAAAATAGAGTCACACTGAATGACATGTATTTATTGTTTCTTATTTGTGGGTAAATAAGCAGAAGTAGGATTGTTGGGTCAAAAGGAAAAAATATTTTTATTTTCCTCTCCCCTCTTTTATTTTTTTACTATAAAAGATAGCATATTGTTTTGACTTTTGTCTTTTGTTTGCCTATTGTCTAGACTAGACTGTTCTATATTTATGTCATTTATTCAACAACTAGTAATGGTGGAGATCTTTCCACACCAGTATTTTTTTTTAAATAGCTGCAGAGAAAAAAAATAAAATAAAATAAAATAAAAATAAATAAATATATAGCTGCAGAGCATTTTATTTTATTTTATTTTATTTTATTTTGCAGAGCATTTTAAAAACTGCAGAACAGTCCACTGTATGATTGTACCCTTTATTTCATCATCCCCTATTGATGTGTAAATTGTTTCCAATCTTTTGGTGTTACAAACAGTGCTACAATTAATGCAGCTGTGTAAGGGGATGTCTTTTCTTTTCTTTTTAAAGATTTTACTTATTTATTCAAGAGAGACACAGAAAGAGAGGCAGAGGTAGAAGCAGGCTCCTCGCAGGGAGCCAGATGCGGGATCAGGACTCTGGGATTAGGACTCGATCCTGAACCGGGATCACACCCTGAGCAGAAGGGTGTAGTCTCATGCTTGATGAATTTGCACAAAGTTGACACTGTGTAACCAGCTCCCAGGCCCAGGGACAGACCATCACCAGTACCTCTGTGTATGTTCCCTGTTCCCCCAAGGGTAAAACTATCTTGACTTTAGTTTTTTTTTCCTCTCCTGCATCTTGACTTTTAACACCACAGATTCATTTTGCCTGCTTTTAACCTTGATAGAAATTTCTACTGAACTTTTAAGCGTTGCATTACCTTAGTACTTGGTCATAGACCATTTTCTTTATTTTTTTAGATTTTAAAAATTTTGTATTCATGAGAGACACAGAGAGAGAGACACAGGCAGAGGGAGAAGCAGGCTCCATGCAGGGAGCCCGATGTGGGACTTGATCCTGGGTCTCCAGGATCATGCCCTGGGCCAAAGGCAGATGCTCAGCCACTGAGCCACCCAGGCACCCACAAAGACCATTTTCGATTTTGAATATTCACAATGTCTACAAGGCAGCCCTGTCTGGGGTGAGGGGGTTCTCACAGCAACTGGGACTTAGTGTGTCCATAAGGCAACTTCTTATCTCCCTGGGACACTGTGTCTGTTCTCTTGGTTTCTTCCCACGATGGGACTCTCAGTGAATAGCTCCACCATCATGCACTTACGGTTTTAGCTGGCAGGGAGTCTTCTTGATGGCCTCCCTCCTCCCACTCCCCAAATCCACCTCAGGGTCCCTTCAAACTGGCCTCCTAAGCGCCTCAAGAATCACTCCCCACCTCACCTCTCCAGCTGCTGCTTCCACTTTGTACTCTTTGCTTTGGCTAAGGTAGCTTGCTTTTCCCTTTCTTAAAAGCGTGAGGCTTCTTCCTACATCAGAGTCTGTGCAAGCTTTCTACTCTGCCCGGAAGGAATCCTTGCCCTAGGCATCTCCTCTGTATTCTTCAGGTCTCTTTGCTCACTGCTTACGTCAAATTTCCCTGACTCCCTGACTCCCCTTACCAGGTTAGATCACCTTGCTATCTATTGTGCATATTTTCATGGTAGCCACCTTTCCCTTTTAGAGTATGTACTGCACAGGTTATTGACTGTTTCATGCAGAGGGCAGGAGCCACATCTGTCTTACGCTGTCTCCGGGTGCTTGACACATTACACATCCCCAACAGATGACCGAAGGCAAAGGCAGGAGAGAGGGGAGGCCAGCCGTGAGTGATGCCGGCTTTGTCATGTTCAGGATCAAGGAACAGAATTTTCTCTTTCATGGGCAGCCTGGCTGGCTCAGCGGTTTAGCACCGCCTTTAGCCCAGGGTGTGATCCTGGAGACCCGGGGTCGAGTCCCAGGTCGGGCTCCCTGCATGGAGCCTGCTTCTCCACCTGTGTCTCTGCCCCTCCCCCGCCCCGTGTCTCTCATGAATAAATAAATAAATAAAAAGAATTTTCTCTTTCAGAGGCCTCTAGTGTCCTCAGGCCTTCTCTGTCACTTGCCTTCTCATGGGGGTCCCTTCCCAGGTACCTTTCCCCTCCTCAAATAGGATTTTCTGAAGATAGACCCTATGCCTTGAGGCAAAGGACAGGAGTGCCTGGGCTCACCCCCCTGTAGGCATTAGAACCAGGTTCTAACCCTGCAAGGCCTGAGAGAGGGACTCGGTTGAGCTGGGCCTGATCCTCATCATGCTCTGGCTTTTCTTTCCTTCCAGGTCAAGACAAAGAGGCGTGGGCAGGCCGCTGGGCCGGCTGGTGCCATCGGTGCCATCATGGCAGGTAAGGACAGGGTCGCGTGGATAGAACATGCAAGTGAGCATAGGATGGGTGCCCCCTTCCTAGTCTCTTTATCCCCTGATTTTTGGAGGTCGAGTTCTTTCTGTCCTCTTGTCCCCAGGCTTTTCCTGGTCCCCCACTGAGGCCTGTATCTCCAAAACCCTCAGCATGACACTGTCCAGCTCTCTGTCAGGTCTCTGATTGAGCATCCCGATGCCCTGGTCCTGCTGGCCATCTGACTGATACAGCAGCACAGGTGGCTCACTCCCTGTCCCGTGGTCACCATTGCTCTTTAATACTGTGAGACCCTTTCCTTCTGGCTTCTCAATTGTCTGGTTTCCAAAGGCTCGGGTACAGAATGCCAGAGCTGGAGGGACGTTGAGAGACTATCTAGTTGATGCCCCACCATACCAGATAAACAGAAAACAGGAGTATTGGTGTGCACATAGAAACCCTCATCTCCAGGCTCGCCCATCCTGCTTCATCTGCCTGGAACTGGACACCATTTAATTGTTGTTCTTCTGAGAGATGGTAACACTGCCTCGAGGCCTTTGGTTACTTTGGGAACCTAAGAGCAGACTTGAGGAACCAGGGATGGCCAGGTGGGGATTGCAGTGTAGCCTGTGACCACAGGGGCCGGGGGCGGGGCGGGCAGCTGAAACCAGGGCAAGGAGGATCATACTGGGTCATCAGGGAGGGGAACATTCAAGGTGATGCTGTGCAATATGCTTCACCCACAGAGAAAGTGAACAACTTCCCACCGTTGCCCAAATTCATCCCCCTGAAGCCATGTTTCTACCAAGACTTTGAGGCAGACATCCCTCCCCAGCATCTCAGCATGACCAAGCGCCTCTACTACCTCTGGATGTGTAAGTGCTGTGGGATGGGGGCGGGCCATGGAGGGTGGGAGGAGGAGGGAGGAAGGCTGGTGGGTGCTGGCCATCAGGATGGGGGCCCGTAGGCCTGGCTGTCCTTCAGCCACACTTGCAGCATCTGCATGGGCCATCTCCCAGCAGCCTCCTTTCATGGGCCGACCCCCCATCTGGGCCCCGGTTTCCCTCATCCCCTTGCCCTCCACTTCTCATTCACAGAGCATCTGGATGAGCATTTCTGGCCGCAGTATCATTTCTCTTTTCTTGTGCTCCCTTCCCCTTCCCGCTTGGGTGATTTGCCAGGGAGCCTCCAGTGGCTGCCAGGACCTTGGGATTCTGGATTCAGAGAGAAATCCTAGTCTCAAAGCCACATTTGTCTTGGCTTCCTTTGGAAAACTGCTCAGAGAAAAGAGCATTAACTGGGAATTGGGAGATATGGGATCAAATTGGGCTGGTTGTCCTTCTTCCTAAGCAACGGTCCCCTCACTTATAGCAGGAGAGTTTTGAGTCAGTGATCACTATGGTTCCAAGGAGTTCTGTGTTGTTCTCTAAGAATATAGAGGTCTAATGTTCTACAGAGTCGAGGTCCAGAGTTTAAAGGCTCTAGTTGCTGATAGTCTGTGTCAGGTCGGTGGGAAAGTATCATTTTAGAGGGATGGGACTTGGCTGTGCCCAGGCTAGTACCTTCCAGGCATGTACAAGGAGGGGGAGGGCAGGCTGGCTTTCCTGAGTGGGTACCTGGCCTCCTGGAACCTTAGACCTGCAGTGGACCACCGCCAGGGTCTGTCACATGTGATGTTCCTTGAGTCAGCCCACACTTAGCTGCTGACTTGGGGAGGTGATTGCTCATGCCAGCGAGGTGGTAAAGAACGCTGTCTTTGCAGGTTCTTCATGGGATGGTAGAAGGAGTGTAGGATAGACAGACTCAGTTTCAAGTCTTGGCTTCGCCTTTGGGCAGAGAAGGAGCCTTTCTCCAAGTAACATGAGGAAAGGAAGAGATGGGGCAGGTGTGGCTAGGTCTGTAGATGTGGGGAAGAGGACGAGGAGGTCGCCTCTAATGGCTTCTATTTTTTCCAATCAAATGTGATGTAGAAGCAGGAATGGGAGCTTTGAGGAAAGTGGGATTAGAATGAAAGCACATTTGTGGACAGAGGGTGAGGACACTATCCAAAGACACATGACCCCTAAAATTTCTAGGCCATTCACAGGGTCCGCTTGAGTTTGGCTGATGAATTTATGGTCCTTGCAGGCTTCTCCGTAGGCTTCCTTCTTTCCTAGCAGCACTCAGCTCAGGTACAGATGGGAATTGTGTCCATCCAGGGGGAATGTGACCAGAAAACGAGGCAGGGGAGAGCATTAGAAAACATGTAATGAATTATGGAATCAAATCTGGACAGGGAGAGAAATGGAGGTAGTGAAAAGCTGAGTGGCCATGTTAATGGATCTGTTCCAAAGAAGTAGTAGAATAATCCCAGTAGAGACACGAGCACCAGTGAGCTAGAGGGAGACAGGACTGGGAGGAGAGGTGTAACCAATATAAAAACAGGTTAATGTCTGTTCTATGTATTGAGCAAGTAAAAGCAGTTCTGGGAGTTCCAGCATTCTCGGAAATTGGGGTGGGGGGAGCAATAAACAGAGATGGAGGAAATGCAGCTGAAGTGCAGAGGAAGAAATGCTCACCCTTGTTATGAGGGGCCCCAAGATGGGTGTACCCGCACAGATGACCATGTTGTCCTGCCAGTCTTGGGGAGCACCCCACCTGGCCCCAGGCTCTGAGAACTCTGCCCCTGAGAAGATCTCATCCAGGAGCTGGATTTAAGGGCTATAAATACCTTCCTAAGTCCTCACTAGGCATCTGCCAGATGCTCTGCTCCCAAGGAAATGCCTATGACCCTTGAGATGCTTAAGGGCTCTATTCAGAAGCCAAGAACCAGATCCCTGGTTGTTTGAGGCCAAGATTGTGGCCCCCTGCCTTTGGTTTATTCAGCGGGTCTTTCTGGAGCCTTCAAGGGACTCAATCTAATGTTCGAGGAAGGGAGGAAGGAAGCACCCTGATGTCAGAAGCCCTGAGTGTATGTTAATGCCAGCATGAGTCTTTACGGTTTCTGCTGGCTGTGATTCAGTGACCCTGTGGTTCTGAGTTCATCTAGAGTAGGTGGGCACAGAGGAGTGGGAGCCTGAGTTCTACTCTTTGGGAGTTTCTAGTATGGTTGATGGGCTGGGGATTTGTACTTGGGGAACCATGCAGAACAGCCCAAGTCTGCACGAGGTCGGAGGGATGGGACATGAATAATGCTGCAGGAGTGAAGGAAGGCTTCGTGGAGGAAGTGGCATGGTAGTTGTCTCAGAAATGAAGTAGATAAAGACTGAAATCCCGGTCAATGCTGCCTGCCCCATTTAAGAACAGGGCAGATGGTACAATGGCTTGAAGAGATGCTGCTACAAGGCCCTTTACTTTCCACTTTTTGTGCCCCTTGCAAGAGAAGATGTAAGGGTTTCCGATGCTTTGGGCTTGGTGATTGCTGTGAGCCTGGGAGGGCCAAGGGCTGAGGCCATTCTTAAGAAGGAGAAGAGCATTTGTTTTCTTTTTAAAAAATATTTTATTTATTTGAGAGAGAGATCACAAGCAGGGAGGAGGGGTAGAGGGAGAAGTAGACTCTCCACTTAGCAGGAAGCCCAATGCAAGACTCGATCTCAGGACCCCCGGGATCATGACCTGAGCTGAAGGAAGATGCTTAACTGCCTGAGCCACCAGGTGCCCAGGAGAAGAGCATTTCTACCACCTGGAGGCTTTGGGGCCCTTCAGTGGGGCTTGTCGGGCTGAGGCTCTGGGTTCATGGTCTGGAGACTCTTTGTTCTCCAGATTTCTCAGATCTCTAGGAGTGGGTATGGGAGGGGAATTGGTCTAAGCTCCCAGCTTTCTTTCTTACAGTCTCTACTCCTTCTGTGTGTGTATGTATGTGTGTCTCATGTATCTGTGTGTGTGCATTCACTGATGTGGTTGTGGGCGCGAATCTCTGTAAATGTGGTTCTCATGTATGTTTGTGTGTCTCTACCTCTCTGTACATTGTGCTGCTTCCATTTGTTTGCTTGTGGGTCTGTTGAGTTATGGGTGTGTGTGTCCATGTCTGGTTGCTCACGTGTCTGTGCATGGGCCTGGGTGTCTGTGTGTGCACCTGGTGTTTGTCTCTGTGTGTGCATGTACTCCTGGGTCTGCAGTGAACAGCGTCACGCTGGCCGTGAACCTGGTGGGCTGTCTCGCGTGGCTGATCGGAGGCGGGGGAGCCACCAACTTTGGCCTCGCCTTTCTCTGGCTCATCCTCTTCACACCCTGCTCCTACGTCTGCTGGTTTCGGCCCATTTACAAGGCCTTCAAGTAAGTGGTTGGTGCCGACCCCAGCTCCTAACCTTGTCTCTTTGCCTACCTCCCCTTTTCTTCTTTACATATTCTCTCCCCTTTTTTTTTTATTACCCCCTGTTCCAAACTCACTTTCACTTGTTCATCTTCAGCTCAGATGGCCGATAGGATGTGGGCTTCCTGAGAACGCAGTGCTGGGGTGAGAGAGCTAGGAGGCAGAGCCTTGGTTCCTTCTTTCCTCACTCCTCACTTCCTTTTTCACTTCTTTGGGTGCACACAGCATGGAGATTAGGTCTATTTTTGTTTTGCCTTCCCCAGGCAGCTGTATGTCAGATTTGCCAATGGGGCCACCTGTCCCAGTTGGGCTGCCTATTTTTGTACCTGTGGGGCCAGCTGATTTGGTACCAAGCGGACCATCTATCCATGTGCGAATGGAATCAGTCATCCATGTACTACTGACATGGTTTATGTGCTAATGATGTCATCCAACTCTGTGCTAAAGGGACCACCCATCCATGTATGAGTGGGGCTGTCTTGGTGCCGATGGGTGTCTACCTTGTGTAAAATGAATTTTCAATCTTGGTGCTAATGGGACTATTCATCCGTATACCAACAAGGATATCTGTCTTGGTGCCAATGGAGAATCCATCTCAGCGCTAACGGGGCCTCAAATGTCTTTGCCAATCAGATCATCTATCCGTATGTCAGTTAGGCTAGTTTAGTTCCAGTAGGGTTCCATTCTTATACCAATGGACTTTCTGTCTCTGAGCTTATGGGAACGTCCATCCATGTACCAGCAGAGCTACATATCTTGGTACCAGTAAGCTTATCCATCCCCTTGACAATGGAGTCATTTATTCCTGCCGTAACTGACCCATCTATTTCTATGCCAGTAGGGCCAACCCTCCATGTACTTACTGTGCATCTGACTGGTCCATTTGTAGGGAGATCTCTCCCTATGTAATGTTGCACACACAAGACTAACACATAGAAGCTTGCGAAGATCCATGTAAACATGGTCCCGTTTTTGCCTCTCCACTAAGTCCTGTAAGCGTCTTCTGTCCATTGTATAATCATTTAAACTTGAGAGGCCTGGGGGGGTCTTGAAGATAGGGGAAGCCCTGGCCCTCTACCCAGTTAATGAGAATCATCTCCTCTGCTGCAGGACTGACAGCTCCTTCAGCTTCATGGCATTCTTCTTTACCTTCATGGCCCAGCTGGTCATCAGCATCATCCAGGCCGTGGGCATCCCAGGCTGGGGAGTCTGGTAAGAGATTGGGGTGTCTGGGATGGACCCATGCCTGGGCATCTGTGGCACCTTGGGTGTGTCCTTTGTTTACATCTTGGGCTAGCTGTTTGGCCTGCAAGAGGATTCAGGGTAGTGTAGTAGACACAGCCATAGCAGCAGAGGGGAAGGAGAACCTCGCAGTGGTTTTTGAGGTTACCAAGGGGTGAACCCAAGAGCAGGAAGCATCATGGGAGAACCCAAGGGCAGGAAGCTTTAGTCTGAGGAGCTTATCTCCTGAGTCCTGGGAAAGGATTTTTCTGAACCATTGCCACAGGCCCTTTGGATGATCTCTTTGCATCCGATGTTGTGGCCCCTCCCTGTGACAATGAGATGGCTCCTGGCTGTGGTGGGGTGGCTCCCGGTTATCTCTCACCATGCTGGCAGCCCCACAGCTGGCCTCTTCTTGCAGCGGCTGGATCGCCACCATCTCCTTCTTCGGAACAAATGTTGGCTCAGCAGTGGTGATGCTCATTCCCACCATCATGTTCACGGTCGTGGCTGTGTTTTCCTTCATCGCCCTCAGCATGGTATGTGGTCACCTCAAGGTTGAGAGGGCGGCTTTGGGAAGGGGCTACGATCTGTAACAACCCCTCCTCCATGTGACAGGAGGACCCAGAGGTCTTCCAAGGGACTCAGTCTAGAATGGCTTGGTGGACTTTGCTCCTAGAACACAGGGCAGGTGTGGGAGGGAGGACTGGCTTTTACAGGGACTTATCTCTGGCTTCCAAGTGTTTCCTGGATAGGCTGCCCCTTCCCTTTGATTAACCTTTCCTTGTGCTCCTCCTCCTACAGGTTCATAAATTCTACCGGGGCAGTGGGGGAAGTTTCAGCAAAGCTCAGGAGGAGTGGACCACGGGGGCTTGGAAGAACCCACACGTGCAGCAGGCGGCCCAGAACGCAGCCATGGGGGCGGCCCAGGGGGCCATGAATCAGCCGCAGACTCAATACTCTGCCACCCCCAACTACACATATTCCAATGAGATGTGAGCCATCCACGCCTACCAGGAGGGCAGGGCTGGGGGTCAGTGGGCCGGGGACTCAAGCCACATTGTCTGTTGTGGTAACCAAGCAGGGTTCCTCCCTCCCTTTTCTCCTCCCCACCTTTGTACAAAGAATCAGAGTTATATATATATAACTCCCCCTTCCCCCACTCCTTCGGATTCTGCTCTCAGCGCCCCGAGAGCTGTGGGCTGCACGTGGAGCTGTCCCGTGCGGTGGTAGCTGTGTCCATGTCCCCTTGTGAAATAGTATGCAGTGGAGGTCTCTGTTGTTGCGGTGCTAGATGTATGTTTAGAACTAAACCAGCCCCCACCCTCCACCAGGGTGCCCCCTCTGACCTTGGCCCAGGGACCCCTCATGAACCAGGGGGAGGCAGAGCAGAAAGCCTGGCTCCTTCCCCAGGGTTATGAGCTGAAAATGTCTCCACTTTTGATGTCACTGGGAAGTAACAGTATTTAGCACTCATTGGGGTGGGGGGGTCGATAGGAAGGTGGAGACAGGCTAGGGATCTTCTTTGCTCTTCCTGATCTGGTCTCCTCTCTCTTTCTCCTCCCTCCTCTCTTCCTGGTGTCAGATTCCCTGTGCTTCTTTTCTTGCCCAGGGTCTCTCTCTTCCCCATGTGGCTTATCTTTGTCTTCCCCAAGGCTGAGTGTCCCAATTGTATCTGCTCCTGAGACTGAGCCCATTCCCAAACCAAGGAAGTAGACAGGAGCTGAGCCTTAGGCGCCATGTAGGAGGGCACACAGCTGGAGATGCACAGCCTACCTGGGTACCCGACTCCCAGAAAGTGGAAATGCAGGGTCATCTCAGAGCTTGGCCTGCAGGAGTAGGCTCCTCTCTTCTCTGTCCTGCTTCCCCTCCTTCTCTTCCCAGAGCCCCCTTGAACTTCTCTGCCTGTGTCCCTCCCCATACCCTCAGCTGCTAGCCTAGCCCCATCCTATGCTAAGTGGCATCTGCCATCCATGAGGGCAGATTCCACTGCCTTCAATGAAGAGCTGGGTGGTGTCCAGGTAATGTTCAGGTGTAAAGGTACAACTGGAGCCAAGGATATATAAATAATTATTGGTCTCTGTGTGAGATCTGGCTGGCCCAAGCCCACTGGGCAGGTACCAGCTATCTCTGAATGACCATTGGATTCCTAGGAGCAAATAGCTGTTCTGTTTGGGTCTGGTAGAGTGGCAGGCTCAGAGGCTGGGAAGATCGAAGGAGAAGGCAGACGGGGCCCAGTGAGAGGAGAGCATGCCTCTTCCCACCCCAGCTTGCTTTTGGTCATGGAGCAGTTCTGGGCATTTGAACTCAGGCCCCGGAAGAAGCACATGTCCAGTCCTGTCCACAAGCACAATGGCTGGAATGGGATTTCAGGTTGGATGGGGTGGGAGTAGAAGCCCTCTGGTTTGATTTTTTGTTTTCAAATCAAGATTGCTTTTTCCCTTCTGCCTATTAGACTTGTTTTTTGGCCCTTCCTCACCCTGTCAGGACCCCCTTTCCCTTGCAGGATAGTGATTTAAGGCCCGTGGGGATGTTCTGTTCCAAGCATTGTGAAAATGTCCCTGGCTCTTTCTGAGTTCTGGAGGGAGTGGATTCTCACCCAAGGAGCAGCTGCCTATTTTCCATCCTCCCATCTCCTGCCTGGGCTATTTGGCCTGCAAAATGTAGCCAACCCAGCTTGGTCACTCTGGGCTGGCTCCAGCTTGGAACCCAACATCTGGGCTTCCAGGTGCCATCCTGAGCTTAGAGCTCCAGGCACTTCATTTTCCTGTAAGGGGAGCCAAGACCTCTGAAAAGTTATCTTCCTAATGGTCCCTTAGGCTTGGGCCAGAATATGATTGGCTCTCTGCCCTACCATTTTCTCTCCAGAAAGCAGGTGTCACAGCCTCTAGTACCTAAGAAGAGACCCAAGGTCTAGGTTTTCTTCGCCTTTCCTCTCCCCTGCCCTAGACCTCTGGCTCCCTTTCTCTTAGTCTCTCTGGTAGCCCCAGGAGGCCTGTGGTAGATCTCATCCCTGTTGGATGCCACCTGCAGTCAATTTCCTGTCCCACCTGCCTCTCTTCTTTCCTGGCCCAGACCTATATGGCCATGCCTTGGCTCTGTTCTTGGGAAGGCCTGCTACCTGTGTGGTGGCCTAGCTGGTCCAGGCCCTGGGATGCTGCATCTCCAGGCAACTATGCACTTTCCTAGGGAGGGAACTAGTATGAGATATGGGGGCTGGGCATGAATTCATCTCTGCTGGATGGTCTGGGTTGGGGGTGTGGTGGAGGAAGGCCCAGGTCAGTTCTGGGAATCCTCAGGTCTGGCCAGCCAGTGATCTGCTTTGCATTTTACTGGTGCCTACTGCTCCTCCTTCTTTCTGGGAGACACAGACCATTGTCCAACTGGCAGTTGACCTGCCTGAGCTAATGTCTGTCTGTGGTAACTAAGTGAACCATAATAAAGGGGAACATTTGGCCCTGTGTGCCCTGCTGCATCTTGTGTCTTCATGTGGGCCTGTGTGGAGCTTCACTGGGGGGTGTGGAACATGGCGGTAGGGTGGGTCAAGTGGGTTTGTGGCCTGTCATTCCCAGAGGCCAGAAGTCACACACCTCTGTGTGATTCTCCGAGGCAACCTTGGGTAGGCCTTGAAAAGGCCACACAGGCCACCTTGCCTGTCCTATTCGGAGGAGGAGTTCAGAGTTGCCTGAGGAAAGGAGGAAGTGGAAGGCTGGATTAATGGATGGGGGGTGGTTTGGTCCAGACAGTCACTGCAGGCAAGGGCAAGGGTAGCAAGGGTAGAACACAGAGGGACCCCACCTCAGCTCTCACTGATGGAGACTGGCAGCTGACTGAGCAACCTCAACAAACACAGGGCTTGGGGGGGGGGAGGGTTGTCTCTGGATGGTGAAGAATGAAGATGGCAGAGAGACAGCAGCGAAGGGTACCCCGTATGCTCTCTCTGCTCTGGAGGAGCGTGTGCCCTCCATTTAGATCACTGTGCTGGAATTTTTTTTTTAAGACTTTATTTATTTATTCATGAGACACACAGACACACACAGAGAGAGGCAGAGGGAGAAGCAGGCTCCATGCAGGGAGCCCAACGTGGGACCCGATCCCGGGTCTCCAGGGTCATGCCCTGGGCCAAATGGCAGGCGCTGCACCGCTAAGCTCCCCAGGCTGCCCGAAAGTGCTGTGCTGGAACTTTAAGTTTCTGGTCATCCTTCAGGATTCAGCTTGAGTGACTCCTCTGAGGGCTTCTCTGCCTCTAGTTGTTTGGTCCCTCTGCTTCATGGAGGATCTTAATTTCCTGTCCCCCTGCTTGTCTCAAGAGCAGGGACAGGTCTGATTTAGCTTTTTTTTTTTTTTTTTTTAAGATTTTATTTATTTATTTATTTATTATTTATTTATTTATTTTAAGGATTTTATTTATTTATTCATAGAGACACACACATAGAGAGAGAGAGGCAGAGATACAGGCAGACGGAGAGGCAGGCTCCATGCAGGGAGCCTGACGTGGGACTCGATCCAGGGTCTCCAGGATCACGCCCTGGGCTGAAGGCGGCGCTAAACCGCTGAGCCCCCCGGGCTGCCCTCTGATTTAGCTCTGTCACCTGTGCATTTAAAACACAGGAAAGCTCGGCAAAGCTCAGTATTAAGTGCCCAGTGATGAGCAGTGCGTACGTGTGCGGTGAGGAGGGCAGATAGGCCAGACCCCGGAGAGGGCGCCAGCCCCACGAAGAGCAGCTCGGACCTGGCGTTCGCGGCAGGACTCCCAGGTGGACTACAACTACCAGGAAGCAGAGAGGTAGACTACAACTCCCAGAAGGCTGCGCCTCACGTGGGTAGCAGGCCGCTCTCGCGTGGCTACGCGCTAGAGCGGAACACAGCGGCAGGGGCGGCTGAGATATCGCGGTATTTGGGGCTGCGCGAGCCGCCCCAGGCGCGGGTGAGGACCTTGGGGGCTTAGGGGGCTGTGTCCTCTCGGCCCCGCGGTAGGAGCCCCGGGAGCCTCGCTCGCTGTCGGTCCGCGACTGAGTGTGCGTGACCTCACTTTCCGCCCGCGCGCGTGTCTGTGCGTGTGTGTGTGTGGAGGCCGTGGGTCCGCGGGGGCGTGTGCTCGCGTGTGTGACCTCAGTCTCCTGTCTGTGCCCGTGAAGCTCGGGTCGCCCGTGTGGGTGGACGGAGTGAGGGGCTGGGGACGCCTCGGCGCTGCGCTTGCGGTCGGCCGGCGCCTTAGGGACCTCCGGCCCGCGTCCCGGTGGGTGTGTATCTGCCCGAGTGGGTGTGTATCTCCCGAGTCCAGGTGAGTGTGTTGAGTGTGTATCTGCCCGAGTAGGTGTGTATTTGCCCGAGTCTGGGTGGGTGTGTATCTGCCCGAGTCCAGGTGAGTATCTGCCCGAGTGGGTGTGTATGTGCCCGAGTGGGTGTGTATCTGCCCGAGTCCGGGTGAGTGTGTATCTGCCCAAGTGGGTGTGTATCTGCCTGAGTCCAGGTGGGTGGGTGTGTATCTGCCTGAGTCCAGGTGAGTGTGTATGTGCCCGAGTGGGTGTGTATCTGCCCGAGTCCGGGTGAGTGTGTATCTGCCTGAGTCCGGAGTGGGGTGTGTATCTGCCTGAGTCCAGGTGAGTGTGTATTTGCCCGAGTGGGTGTGTATGTGCCCGAGTGGGTGTGTATCTGCCCAAGTCCGGGTGAGTGTGTATCTGCCCAAGTGGGTGTGTATCTGCCTGAGTCCAGGTGGGTGGGTGTGTATCTGCCTGAGTCCAGGTGAGTGTGTATGTGCCCGAGTGGGTGTGTATGTGCCCGAGTGGGTGTGTATCTGCCCAAGTCCGGTGAGTGTGTATCTGCCCGAGTGGGTGTGTATCTGCCTGAGTCCAGGTGAGTGTGTATCTGCCCGAGTGGGTGTGTATGTGCCCGAGTGGGTGTGTATCTGCCCAAGTCCGGAGTGTGGGTGGTGTGTATCCGAGCGTCCCACTGCTGCTTTGTGCTGCACTGTGATTGCTCAGTGCTGTTCAGACTAGGTTAAAGGGTGGCCCTATACTTCCCCTTAATTTAAAAATTGGCAAAATAGAAAAAGCCTTTGTGTGTTGGAGTTTTATCCCCTAGATCTGCGTAAAAGTGCTGAATGGTGTTTCAAAATTTTGCCACAGAAAAACTTCCTAGTGTCCTGAGATGTATTTAGAGGCCTGTGCCAGCTGATAAGCAGGAGAGATTCCTATAGTTGGGGAAGTAGTGAAGGTCTTGGGAATAGGGTTTTTCCTCACCTCTCTTGCCAGTGTGTGGCTCATAGCCAGTGTGTGTATGTGTGTGTGTGAATTTGATATTTAATTAATATACAGTATACATATATATTGATATACAAGGCATAGAATACAAATGTATAAAATATATATAATATAGTGTATAATATATGTATATATCCCCAACATGTGGGCTTGAGGAGGAGTGCCTGAATGGGATTTCAGAAGCTGCAGAGTCCAGCTTGCCTGCCTCTAGTGAGAGAGAAGAGCAGTTTTATTTTTTATTTTTTTTAAAGATTTTATTTATTTATTCATGAGACACACGGAGAGAGAGAGGCAGAGACACAGGCAGAGGGAGAAGCAGGCTCTGTGCAGGGAGCCCGACACGGGACTCGATCCCGAGTCTCCAGGATCAGGCCCTGGGCTGAAGGCGGTGCTAAACCACTGAGCCACGCAGGCTGCCCGAGAAGAGCAGTTTTAGCAGAATGCCGAGGCCTTGAGCTCTCTCTCGAGTTCCTTGTCTTACCTCGGGGACAGGAATTTAAAGTGTCCTGTGGCCTTTAAAAAAATTTTTTTTTAAATATTTTATTTATTTACTCACAAGAGACACAGAGAGAGGCAGAGACACAGAGGGAGAAGCGGGGCTCCCTGCAGGAGAACCTGATGCGGGACTCAATCCCAGGTCTCCGGGATCACAACCTGAGCTGAAGGCAGACGCTCAACCACTGAGCCACCCAGGTGCCCCAGCCCTGTGGCCTTTTAATGTCTTTGGGTTTGGGGCAAGGGTGACATTTTGGGGAGCTAGAAGCTGTTCATTAATAGTGGGGCGGAGTATAGTGTGTTGACTGGTTGGAGATGGGGTCAGAGCAAAAGCCTAGAGCCAGAAATGAAGGGCTTTGACCTCAGACTAGAGATGACAAGCACTTAATGGATCCCCGAGCCGCTCATGTTTGGTTCTGCTTTGTCCTAGGCCCCAGCCCCTCACTGTTGCTGTGTTGGGCAGTGCTTGTACCACCTGGTTCTCTGTGGCTCCACACGTGCCCCTACTGTGACTGGCAGGTATTCCTGAAACCTTTACTTAACTCTGCCTTCATTACGCTCATCAGAGGAGCCTTACAAAGCACAAGCTTGCCACAAGCAAGCTCTGGATCTGCCTTTTTTTTTTTTTTTTGAGAGAGAATGTGTGCATGCTCAAGCAGGGGAGGGACATAGAGGGAAAGTCTTTTTTTTTTTTAAGATTTTATTTATTCATTCATTCATGAGAGACAGAGAGAGAGAAAGAGAGAGAGAGGCAGAGACACAGGCAGAGGGAGAAGCAGGCTCCATGCAGGGAGCCCGATGCGGGACTCGATCCCAGGACTCCAGGATCACGCCCTGGGCTGAAGGCAGGTGCCAAACCACTGAGCCGCTGAGCCACCTGGGGATCCCAAGAGAGGGAAAATCTTAAGCAGACTTCACAGCATGGAGCCTGGCATGATTCTGGACGTAGGTTCTATCTCACAACCCTGAGATCGTGACCTGGGCCAAAACCGAAGAGTCGGATGCTTAACCTACTGAGCCACCCAGGTGCCATTGTCTGGTTCTGTCTTTCTAACAGAACCTGCCATTTTTCTGGCTGTGGCTTACCTGCATGAGAGGTGCCGGGAGCTGGAGGCTTAGTAATCATAGCCTTCAGCTCTTACAACCTCTCTGCCTGCCAACTCTTTCTGCTGCTCAGGAGTTCCTGAGTCCAGCAAAGCCCAGAAAAATCAGGCACTATCCATAGTTACCTTGGCTGTGCAAGTAGGTGGTTCTACCAGGACCTGGCTAGAGTAGCAGACTTAGTGGTTTGGGATTTGATCTTTTTTGAGAGTAAACAAAGAGCTGCCAGCTATCACACTTCACAAGACTCTTAGGTTGAACCAGTTTGATTTTGCTTTTTTTTTTTTTAATTTTTATTTATTTATGATAGTCACAGAGAGAGAGAGAGAGAGAGAGGCAGAGACACAGGCAGAGGGAGAAGCAGGCTCCATGCACCGGGAGCCCGATGTGGGATTCGATCCCGGGTCTCCAGGATCACGCCCTGGGCCAAAGGCAGGCGCCAAACCACTGCGCCACCCAGGGATCCCTGATTTTGCTTTCAAATATTGGTTGAATTATCCACTTTCTGTTACTCAAATACATCTGTCCCTCACCCCTGACACCCAGCCCACACTCACTTTTCTCTAAAGGTAAGTAGGCTTCGGTCCTTTTAAACCTTGCTCATCAGGCTAAGTAGTAAATCTTGGGCTATACCACCTACTGTGGGGAAGCAATTGAAATCCCTAACATGGCTACATGGCTTCATGCCCTAAGTTTTGTCTTTGTTTTTAAGATTTATTTATTTTAGACAACAAGTGTGAGCAAGAGGAAGAGAGAGAATCCTCAAGGAGACTCCCTTCTGAGCATGGAGCCTGACTTGGGGCTTGATCCCAGGACTCTGAGATCATGATCTGATTTGAAATCAAGAGTTGGCTGCTTAGGGATGCCTGGGTGGCTCAGTGATTGAGCATCTGCCTTCAGCTCAGAGCGTGATCCCCCGAGGTCTGGGGATCCAGTCCCACGTCGGGCTCCCTGCAAGCCTGCTTCTCCCTCTGCCTGTGTTTCTGCCTCTCTCTGTCTCTCATGAATCAATAAATGAAATCTTAAAAAAAAAAAAAAAAAAAGTTGGCTGCTTAACCAACTGAGCCACCCAGGTGCCCTGTGCCCTAATTTTAAGTGATTACTTTCAGTAGCCTCTTCCTTAGAAATGATATCAGCTTGATGTAGAGGCGGTTCGGGGACTGCAGAGATGAAGTTCAGCCTGTGGTGCGGCAGGAATCTCCCTGACCTGGCACCAGTTGGCTGGGGTGGGACAGGGTCAGGGTTTGAGATCTGGCAGGTAGGTGTCCCTGGAGAGTCAAGAATGCCTCCATCACCTGAGGGTGCTAATCAGCGTGCTGATTAGTCCTGGGAAGGAGCTGGCTGATTGGCTTTCTAGACCTTTCCAGTTGCGAACAGGGCTCCCCGAGGCCTGGAGTAGACTCATTTCTGTTCTGGGCAAGCCTGGCCCTGGCTGAGGCCCTGATGTAGAGCAGAGACTGAAGCAGAGCTGGCAAACGGGGGAGTCTTGCTACCGGGAACTGGCTTGTGCTTAGCTCCTGCTGATTAATCCCTGGGTCTGGGCTTCTGGGAGATCTTTCCAGGTAGGAGTAGGATAATCCAAATATGATCCTTAGCTCATGTGGGTGTGTGCCTGAATCCTGAAGGCAAATACCGGACAAAGCGGTCCTCGGGAACCTAGGGGCCTGTGGAGAGAAGAGGAAGCCCCTATGGGTGTGCAGCCACGGAGGTAGTGATTCACAGATACTTCCGCCTTGGAGTTTGCCTTGGTTTCCCCTCCTGCTGCTGCCTGTTTTGAGTGCATCTTCCAGGACCCTTGTACAGAGAGCGCCCACAGCTGTCTTTCACACGTTGACTCAAGTTTCTACTGGAAGGAGCGTCAGAGATCACCTGGC
Source organism: Canis lupus baileyi (assembly GCF_048164855.1). Taxonomy (NCBI): domain Eukaryota; kingdom Metazoa; phylum Chordata; class Mammalia; order Carnivora; family Canidae; genus Canis; species Canis lupus. The sequence goes on from NC_132869.1 coordinate 41,514,045, forward strand.
CCTACCTCTATGTTTTTCAGATGAAGAGACAGGTCCAGGGAGGGAAGTACCTGGGGCCAAGGTCACACACCAGCCGAGGAGCACGACAGGGGACAGGGCCCAGGGTTCCTGATGCACCAGCCAGGCTTCTGTGTCAGTGTCCTGTGCCCCACCCTGCTTTAGAAGGTACAGTTGATTATTCCTCCAGCAGTTCAGGACCCACCAGGTGCCTGGATGTTGGCAGTTAGACCTGGTCACACATTCAGGGAACTTGCTGGTGACGGTGGTGGTGGTGGGGAGTGGAGAGGGAGAGGCAAGGAAACAGGAACAAATTGAATCACTAATCACCAGAAAGGTGCATCTCAGAGAAGGGCCCATCTCAAATTATTTCAGTTGTGACTTCTGTCTTCTCGACTCATCTACAGATTCCCTGAAGACAGTGGCATGTCTTCCACAATTCCTTTGCCCAGTGCTAGATGTCATTGGCCCTCAGATAGTTGCTGATGGAGTGGGTGCATTTTGCTGACCCAGCTTGCAGACTGCGGGTTTGGGTGTGTCCATCAGCAATATTATCTTAGACACTCCCTTCTAGCAACATCTTCGGGCCAGAGGAAGAGACCAAGCCCTGGTCCCATGGGGATGGTCAACATCCCCTTTATGCTTGTTTCTTCCTGGGCTTAGATTTGTAGAGTGGTGTCCAGTTTGATCCACAGGGACAGTGACAGAGGCAAATCTCTCCACTCCCTGGATCACCGAAGTCCTGTTGCCTAGGGTTCACCACCTCTCCGGTGTCCCTGAACCCGTCCCATCCTGCTACTACCTTCAGTCAACCCAGCCTCCTCCCATCTTCATCTCCAGGGCCCCCTCCACACTCGGCACCAGCACTATCTTTCTAACATGAAAACCCGCCCTGGCCCTCACTGCCCTTGACATTGCCCTTGACCTACTGCAGCTTTACCTCCTGCCACCCCCTACCTCCCATCACTACCTCACTACTAAGCTGCTCCTTATTCCCCAAACCCACTACCCTCCTTAGGCCTCCTCACCTTTGTGAGATTATTCCTTCCTGCATAGTTATTTCTTTCTTGCTCTGGGAAACGCACTCATCCTTCAGGACTCAACCTGATGACCATTTTTGGGGGTCTCTGAATTCCTCAGTTACTCCTGGGCAGCCACGGCCCCTGGTACCGACCCTCCTCGCACCCCTGGGCCGTATTACATGGTACTTGACCTCATCAAATTGTGTGCCCCCAGCCGCGGGGACTGCTATCCCCTCAGCAACCCCAGTGTCGTGCCCAGGGTACTCGATACATTGTGGTAGAACGTATGAGTGAAGTGGGTGCCCCTTGTTCTGCTTTTAGATTTGAAATCCTGACAGAGCCTCGTGGAGGCCAGTCCTGGCAGGCGCCGAGGATTTGAAGCTCTTAGAGCCCACATGGAGCCCAGCACCTCATGTCCGGCCGCCGCCCCCTTGGTGAAGAGACCATTCCATGTTCTCGTGGGCGTCACTGGGAGTGTTGCAGCCCTGAAGTTGCCTCTTCTGGTGTCTCGGCTATTGGACATTCCTGGCGTGAGTATGCTGATTAGACAGCGTGGTGGTCTCTGATCGTGGAGAGCTGCCGCTCCAGGGGCCAGCCCGTTTTTATGCACTGCACGGGGGTTTTTTGTTAATGGTGGTGCGTGTGGAGGCCCTCCGTGTGCCTGGTGTGCAGGCGATGCAGGAGGCAGTCCAGTATGACCGGGAGCTAGGTGAGAGGGTGTGGATAGAGAATGAGGGGAGACTGGGAAAGAAACACCGCTGAAGGGAGGGTTTGGGTTCCCATGTGCTGACCCTGGTTCCCTGGGGTGCTGGTGTGGGAGGAGGAGCGTCCCCTTGCTGCCCCACCCCCATTTCACCTTGAACACTGTGGCTCTAGTCTCCCTCCTTGTTAGACACCTTGACTGTCCTGTCCGTTCAGATGCGCTGCAACCTCGGGTACCCCCTTGCCTGCAGCTCTGGTTTCAAACTGCTCCTTCAGGTGTTCAGAGATGCCTGTGGGGCACCTCCATTTTGATCAGTTTGATATAGTTATATACGTTTTTATATATTGGGGTTCTGGGGCAGATTCTTCTTCGGGAAAAGTTCAAGGCCTTAAGCGGTGTGAAAGCCAGGAGGTACTGACCTCATTTCCTTGTCTGGTCTCTAAGGTCTGTTGAACTCCCACTGGCTGCATTCCACCTTAATGGCCTTTGCTTTGGCCTGTTCCCTGCCAGGCTGTCACTGCCCTCCTGTTCCTCTGCTTCTCTAAGTTCTGCACAAAGACTTTACAAGAAAGCTTTCCTGGCCTGCCTCGGCCCATGTGGCTTTGCTCCTTTCATTTTAAAAACTCAAGTGATGAGGGGCACCTGGCTGGCACAGTGGGTAGAGCATGCAATTCTTGATCTCCGGGTTGTGACTTTGAGCCCCATACCGGGCATAGAATTTACTTAAAAATATATAAATAAAATACCCCAAAACAAAAACAAAAACAAACCCAAACCCCTCATTTGGTGTCTTAAAAACAAACCCAAACCCCTCATTTGGTGTCTTAAAAACCAGTAAAGTGGTAAAAACATATTTTGTTCAGAAAAACTATCACAATAAGGGAAAAGAGACCTCGATGGAGAACTGGGGTGATTCCAAATACAACAGGGAAGAGTAGGGGTTTCTAGTCAAGGAGCAAGTGAAGGGCAGTGGATGGAAAATTTCTAAGAGGAAATACCACAAGTCAGGAGGGTTCTGGCTCAACTGTCCTTCCAGGATTCTTGGTGCGGATAGGCCAAGGTGATCAGTCACCACCTGGGGGTTGTTGAGGGATGAGGAGCCTGATGTGATGTCAAGGCTGAACGGATAGCGAGGGTGGGGGCTACACCCACTGAACAGGAATCTTGCTCTTAAGGACCAGGCCTGAGGATGGGCCTAGTTAAAAAAGTGGCGCAGAGGAGCCTGACTAGAGTTTGGTCTGGGAGAGAATCTGGACCGAGATATGAGGGACCACAGGTCACGTTTGACATTGCCCACGTTGCTGCACAACTTGTGGGGTGCACTGCGCCTTCTGCGGTGGCACGGGTGCACGTTGCCAGGGCGTCCAGCAGGGGGCAGTGCTCGCTTGCAGGTGACCGTGTGGGGACTCCAGGCAGGGGTGAGAACTTTTTTTTTTTTCTTTATAACCCTTACTTTCCGCAAACTTCCCCCTGGGAAGTCACCCCCTCACTGTCCCCCTCATGCTGGGCAAGCGGTGAAGCAGGCAGCCAGGGATGGCAGCGAGTCCAGATGGGGGAAAGGAGGTGAGTCTTGTGGCTGCTGGGCACTGGAGCTGGTGGGCAGTACCACCAGTGGCCTGTCCCCTCTCCCGGAAAGGCCCAGCACTGTTGGTAGGAGTTGGTTAACTGGCCCCGGGAGCTGCAAGGAATTGTTGCAGCCGTGACAGCCTGTGCCCCTCTGGTGGGAGCCAGCCAGGCAGTTCCCTTTTCCCACACCCCCGGAGCAAGTGAGTTTCCGGCCTGAGGGCGCGCGGGGGCGCCTGGGGGCAGGGCATCCTATCCCAGGAAACAGATGGGCAGCCTTAGAGCTGGGGGAAATGGCAACTCCCCTGCGTCCTGCTGCCCTGCAGCCCGCCTTACAGCGCTGAGGGAAGGGTTGCCTGAAGCGGGGAGGCTCTCCATCCCACCGCAGGCCCTGGCCCTCTGAGGGGGACAGGCCTCGCCTGGATCAGGAACTGGGCTCTCCCTCCCTGGCCGGCGTCAAGCTGAAAGGCTGGCAGCCAGAAGGTCACTGGCCTTGGAGGGCGGGCTCCCTGACTTAGCCTCCTGGAGCACAGCTCCTGGCACACAGACGCGCCTGGTGGTGTTTGTTTCCTGTCCTTCACCCATCCTGCCGTGTCCTTTGGGCCAGCCACGTGGTGGGGTTGCTGGGGTTGGTGAGACAGCCCATGGGGGAGGAGCTGTAGGAGCCAGAGCCCATCTGCTCATGTGGAGGGGCCCGCCGCCCACACCACACCTGCCAGCTCATCCTACAGGTACAACAGCTCTCCAAGAAGCCTGGATTTGCTTGGTGGGGGCCTTGTGAGGTGTTGGCAACCAAAGGGGGGTCCTTGCTTGGCCTGCTGCTGTGGCCTCCCCATGCTCCCTGATGGTACTGATCCCCCCCATTGCCCTCTTTCTGGGTCACCCCAGGAGCGGTCTTTGTCCCATGGAAGGTCCTTCTCAGCTCTTTGCCTACATTATGAATTTACATGCTCAGGGCTTTCCTGAACTCCCTAGGCAGCTCTAAATTTTGGCCAGCAAACAAGTAGCTGAAGTGCGGGCTGCGGGGAGCTGGGTGATTCTGCAGATCTGGCTCATAACTGCAGGTGTGCCTCATTTTATTGTGCTTCACAGATACTGAGTTTTCTTACAAACCGAAGATTTGTACCAACCCTGCATTGAGCAGGTCTGTTGCTGCCATTTTTCCAACAGCATTTGCTCACTTTTTGTTACCTTTTGGTAATTCTCATAATATTTCAGACTTTTTGATTATCATGTCTGTTTTGGTAACCTGTGGTCAATGATTACAGCTTGCTGAAGGTTCAGTAATAAACTACTTTTATTTATTTATTTTATTTCTTTTGGGGGGGTGGGCAGGGGCTGAGGGAGAGTGAGTCTCACGACCCTGAAATCATGACCCTGAGATCACAACCAAGAGTTGGATGTTCAACTGACTGCACCACCCAGGCACCTTGCAATAAACTACTTTTAATTAAGGTGTTGTTAGAAGTGGAGGAGGGAGAGTAAAGTGTCCTCCAGACGGAGAAGGCACTTTGAGACTGAAAACTGAGCCACTCCATAGCTTTACAGAGATTTATTCAGGGTAACTGATGAGTGGGAGGGCAGGCAGGTTGGGTGGATGACGATCTGGGCGCTACACAGCTGTTCTCTGCCAAGTCCAGACCTTCACCTATAGCTTTTATAGAGTGAGGGGCATGGTGGGGTCAAAGAGTAGTTTTCTAATGTGGTGCCATCTGTGCAGCAGAGGATCTCTACTGGTTATCTAAAGTGATGCCCTCTGTGCATCACTTTAGGGAAGATCAGAGCAAAGCTTCCTGCATTCTGGTCAGGGCATACATTAACCACCTCACTCCTGGAGGGAGGTCATTGCACAGGCATGAACAAGATGGAGAGTCCAATATGGAGTCACTGTTGTCCACACTCCTACAGGTATGTATGTTGCTTTTCTAGACATAATGCTATTGCACATGTAGGAGATCACAGTATGATGTAAACATGACTTTTATGTGTACTGGGAAACAAAAAAAAATTATTTGACTGGTTTTATTGTGATATTTGCTTCGTTGCAGTGGTCTGGAACCAAACTTGTAATATCCCAAGCTATACCTATATTCCTGACTCACCAGTGTGTCCACGTATCCCAGGAGAGCCACTGGCTAGATCCAGACCAGGGAGATGGTGGAGGGGTGCTGGAGAGGAGCTGGGTTTGGCCTCATGACTCACACACCAGCAGTCGAGGAGAGTGGCCACTGTAAAGAATCCTGGGAGACTCTTTGTGGTGGGGGGAATTGGATAGTGGGGGCCAGCTGTACCTCAAGCGAGGCAGCCGAGCATAGAGGACTTCTCATGCTGGGACTCTGGGCAGCTCAGGTCTCCTTTGTGGCCTCAGTTTTCTTAGCCCTGTAATGGAGTGGGGGTGGTGGGCACGTTTTAAGCGATCCATCTCCAAAGCCTCTTCTGGCACTAGTGCTTGAAGAGTCTAGATGTGAGGGCAGAAAGGAATAGGACCTGAAGGAGCCTGGGAGAAGGTCCTGGAATGCAGGGGCTTCGGGGTGTCTCACAGCTCCACAATTGTCATGTGATCGGGCGGTAGTTCCGCCTCAGCACCCTGTCTCTTGGAGGAGAAGACGACACCTCTAGCTTTTGCCAGGGCGGCGTCAACAGGCTGCAGACAGCAGGGGATTTCTTAAGGTGGAGAAAGTCTCCCATTTGGGGAGCTGATGGGCCTTGGGCATAGAGAAGGTCATGTTTCTAGGAAAAAAGGTCCCACTCATATGTAGCATGAAGTGAATTCTGCCTCTGTGGAGGACCAGCTGGCAATATCTGGAAAGACCGTGCATTCGTGCCCTTGATTCACATGTAGGATTGAATCCTGTAGGGTACAGAGATTCACTGTATGTACACGATGTTCATTATAGCATTATTTATCATTTCAAAGCAAGACAAAAACCAAAACTGACAACAGACTGTCCAGGGATGGAGAGAGAGCTCTGGTGCACTTTTGGTCCAGCCTCATAACGGATTACGGGCCACGGTTCAGAGGATGGCTGCATCTCGGTGTCCGCGTGGCACCGTCCTCAGGATGGAAATGAAGTGCGCATGGTATGGGGGTTGGCACCGGGGCCCACAGGCCAAGTCTGGTCTCGTCACCTGTTTTTGTCTGTGAGCTAAGAATGATTTTTGCATTTTTAAGTGGTTAAAAAAATCGAAAACAAGAGTATTTTGAGACACATAAAATTACATGAAATTCAAATTTCAGTGTCCATAATGTTTTGTTGGAACACAGCCATACATTCATCTAAGTATTGCCCACAAGTGCAGTCTTGCTATTACAGAGTTGAGTAGTTGTGACGAAACTGAAAATAGCATCTGGCCCTTCAGAGAAAAAATTTGCTGACCGCTAGCATATTGTTTGGTTCCTTTTATATGTTCACATATCTGAGTTCCTGCCTGCAAATTTTCCTCTGGAGGTAGTCACCTTTGTGTAGAAATGGGGGCAGGAAGGAAGACTCGTATCTTGTATCATTCTGTTCAGTCTTAATTTTTTAACCTCTGTATGTATTTTTAAAGTCATTGGGACTCTTGGTGGGAATATTATGGAACATTCTTTGTAACTTTATGTATTTATTTTTTTCAATGTTCGCTGAGAAAAGGAAGCAGGAGACACAAGGCCTGGTTTGAGGTTTTCCTTTTTTTCTGGACAGAGGCTACCTGCCTCCTCTGTGGTCCTGTTGTGGAAGCTGGTCTGTTCAATAGTACTGCTCTGAGGCATTTGTTGAGGTGTCTGCTGGTTCGGCTGGCCCCTTCCATGCCTGGCCGGCTCCTCCAGGGAGGGAGCTCTGCAGTTTGCCTTTTGAGTCGCACCCTTGAGAATTTTCTCTAGCTGAGGAAGGGCACAGAGGGATTGGAAGCGTGGTCCTGCTTGAATGGCAGGAAGGGCTGATGAGACCAGAGCACCAGCTTCCCCCGGAGGCCCACTGGGAGGCCAGTGGAGAATGGCTCTCCCCACGGAGCCTGGTGGGAAAGGGCAAGAGGGCTGGGACGGCATAGTGAGCTGGACGCTAGACGGCCCCTGAAGGCCTAGTGGGTTAAATGGCTCATGGCTCAGAAGAGGAAACCGGGCCAGAGAGGAAGAGGGATTTGCCCTAGGCCCGCCCCCCACCCCCCCTTGGGGCAGTGAGCTGGAAAAACTGGTGCTTGGGGCCAGCTTTCTCGACTCCAGTCAGCAAGTGAACTTGAACGTGGATCTGGAGCATGGGCATTCTCTGCTCAAGCTGACCATGGCCGTGAGGATGAGAATTCCCAGGAAATTGTAGGCTCTTACCTGGTCTGCCTTGCTTCTTGGTCAAGGTCCTATATACCGCACCCCCTTGTCAGGCTGCGTCCTTGCCGAGGGCAGAGCCCATACCTTACCAGCTGTGGCCCCCATGTATACATAAGCTCAGTAAATGTTTGACAAGTTAAGACATCATCACCTGGGTGGTTCAGTCGGTTAAGCCTCTGCCTTTGGCTCAGTTTACGATCTTGGGGCCCTGGGATTGAGCCCCCACATTGGGCTTCCTGCTCAGCAGGGATTCTGCTTACCCCTCTGTCCTTCTCTCCCTCTCTCTCTCTCTTTCTCAAATAAATAAAATCTTAAAAAAAAAAAAAAAGACATTATGAGCTGGCATATGATGAGTTGGGACACCCACTCAGCCAACCGGAACCCCCTCAGGGATTCATTAAGGCCAACTCCTCCACAGCTCCCCACCCTGTGTACTGACTGCCCTGGGCACCACGAGTCCTTTTTCCTAGAGTATATCCACCACCCCCACGCTCAGGTTCGTGTCAGCTTCCTGGCTGGTCTTCAGGCTCTGGGCACTGCCAGGGCCAACACTGGTCACCTCAGTGTCAGGGTCCTCTGCTGTGTGTGCCAGCCCCCGAGGCCCAAGCCACCAAAGCTCTGGTTCCTTGCCTTGTGGCGGGTTAAGTCATGGTGGGCACTTCCTCTTTAGAATCCTCACCAGCATCCTGTGAAGCTATCATCACCTGCCTTACTAGAAACACCCGCTCTTTTTGGGCCACTCAGTTGGGGGTTCCAGCTGGGTCTCTCCTTCACTTGGCACAGCATGCCAGGGCTGTGCTATCTAATACAGTAGCCACTAGCCATATCCAAATTTAAATTATTAAAACCAAAATTTCATTTCCTTAGTTACACTAGCCACACCTCGGGTGTTCAGTAGCCACATGTGGTTACTGGCTGCCGTGCTGAACGGCACAGGTGTGACCTGTTTCTATCTCTGCAGAGTTCTGTTGGATAATCCTGTAGAGCAATGGTTCTCAACTGGGGGCAGTTTTGCCTCCCAGGGGACATTGGACTTTGTTCAGGGACCTTTTTCATCGTCCTAACTTGGGGAGCGGGTGCTACTGGCTCCTGGTTATAGTAGGTAGAGGCCAGAGATAGGGTTGGTGGGGGAAATTCAGGCCATGGGCTTTGTCTCATCCTCTGGCTGTGAAAGTGCTTCTCCCCAGGTCCCTCTGGTAGTCGGCCCCAGAGGCAGCCCAGGCCAGACTAGGCCTAGAAGTAAAAGTGGAGGTTTCCATTACCCCCTCCCTGACTCTCCAGGAACCCCTGATGGGATTGCTAATGGACCTTCAACAGAGAAAAGAAAACCAGATTTGCCAGCTGGTTTCAGGAAGGAACCTCTATAAATGCCAGGCAAACTGTAGACAGCTTATATAAGGTCGCCAAGCCTTGGTCACATCACCCAAAGAAGTTCAGGTTTTAAATATTAGATATAAAAACTGTTGGCAGAGGTCTCACCAGGGGACCAAACACAGCGCTTCCTTTCAGGAACTCTCCAGTGTGTGGGAGATTGTTTTAATCACAGCCCTGCTTCTGCCAGGACCCACGAGGGGTATCAGAGAAAGCCGAGGAGGGTTCCTGCCCTTAGGAGCTTCCTGCCCTGCCAGGGCTCCTTGGCATTTGCTAGGGGAAACGTTAGGGTGAATGAGTGAATAGTCTGAGTTATTTAGTGTCTCAGAAGTTAACAAAACATGTTTCCCACCCCGCCCCCCTTCCTTTTTTTGAAGTGTGTGAAAACCCAGGCCTTAGCCCTTGGCTCCCAGGACATTTGACAGAGTAAATGAAAATGAAAGAACAAAGCCCATAGGGCTGATGAATCAGATCAAGTGACATCCCTCTGAAACCAGAAAAACGGGCTTGGGCCTGCCGGACATGTGGGCCAGGTCACTGCCAAGGAAAGGTAGCTGCTTCAGTGGAGTCGGGATGGGCACTGGGAAGGATTGGCTCATCGCATACGCTTCAGATTACTCTTGAGGTAAAGATACTGACCCCAGGAAGCTCCCTAACAACGACTGTAACCTGGGAGGGTAGTCGGAAAAGGATGGACTCAGCCTGGGGAAGAGCTCAGAGGGAAGAGTTCAAGCAGGGGCCCAGAGTGGGAGGCTCACCTGGACCCCTGGTTAGAACTCCCTAGGAGCCAGAGGAGCCTCATGCCGTGAGGGGGGACGTGGCAGAGCTGAGACGGAGGATGGAGCCCCAGAACAGGGCCATTACCAAACTGGGAATGTTTCTTAGCCCTTGGCACAATCTTTACTTCTGCGAACTGACAGGCAGTTTGGTAGTTAGGGAAAATAGGGGAATTAGATTTTCAGGAAGCAGCCTTCCAGATTGCAGAATAGAAGATGAACTGGGATTTTTTTTCTTTTTTTTTTTTTTTTAAGATTTTAGTTATTTATTTGAGGGAAGCGAAAGAAAGCAAGAGCATGAATGGGGTGAGGAGCAGAGAGAGAAGCAGACTCCTCACGGAGCCCAATGCAGACGGATCCTGGAACTCCAGGATCATGACTTGACCTGAGGGCAGATGCTCAACTGACTGAGCCATTCAGGCACTACTCCCACGCCTTTTTAAGATTTTATTTATTTATTTATTTGACAGCACACAAGCAGAGGGAGAGGGAGAAGTAGGCTCCCCACCAAGCGAGGACCATGATGCGGGGTTCAATCCCAGGACCCTGGGATCATGACCTGAGTTGAAGGCAGATACTTAACTGACTGAGCCACCCAGGGGCCCCTGAACTGGGATATTCTTAAGTTGCAAATTATTCATGGTGGTTGGGAAGCTCTTAGAGATGAATGGCAATGGCCCCCAGGAGGAAAAGAAGGCAGTGACCAGAAGCCAATGTCTACCTGGGAAGGTCTCTGTTGAAGGAGATGGGAAACTGTTAAATGGAAACAAGGACATATAACCAAAGATGGAGTTAGGAGCGTGGCCCAGAGCCCACCAGAGTGAGCCGAAGCTTGCACTGAAACTCAGTATGACCAACAGGGTTGTTATGTATATTTGGGAAAAGAAACCAGACCTGGTCTTGGAGGCCAGTGGTATAATGTTAGGAGGGAACAGAAGGAAACAAGAGAGACTCTTGTGTCCCATTTTGTTTCCATCTTTTGGGCTTGAAAGAGCAGGACAAATGTTGATAGGAGGAACTTGAACCCAGGTTGGGTGATTCATCACCTGGGCCAATTTCTGTCTGGTGGTGGGCCTACAGGATGTGTGGGAAACAGCAGAGGACTTGGGAGCTGGAGATGACTAATGTCATGACTTTTTGATAAAAGGTAAAGAAAAAAAATATAAATAAAAAAATAAAAGGTAAAGGAGGTGGGCTCCTCAGATTACCATAGAGGAGATTTGGGAACACTTAGGAAAGCTCTCAGCAGGTGGTTGTCACTGGGGCTTGATATGGCTCATTGGGAACAAGGCCTAACAACTTCAGTTTATTTATTTGGACATCAGAATACTCTGGATTGAGGTGAGGCCTTCAGTAGAGTCTTGGGACATCCCCCTGGACCACCTGATGGTGATGTCTGTGGGTTTATAAGCAATGGAAGATCCCAGTTTAAAGGGTTTGTTCTTGATTCCTTCCCAACTCCTACCCCCACCCTGTGGACCTCAGGGAAGAGCTCCACTCTGAACCTTGTTCTGTCTGTGGTTTGGATTCATGTCTCAGGGTGGGGGTGGGGGGCTGTGGATGGTGGTGCTGGCTGAACAGGACTGAGATCTTAGGGGCTCTCTGTGGGCCCCCTCTGGAAAGTGGAATTTACCAGGGAAATGTGACTTGCTGCATTCAGGACCAGGAAAGTAGCTGTGCAGGTACAGGCTGGGGTTTGTGGCTTAGCAGCAACATGGTGAGAAGAACTCTTTTGACTTTGCTGATTGCAAACCCCATATATCTCAGCAGGAGGATGTGGCTTCCGGAAGAGCTGGTGTGGGCTCTGGCTCCACAGACAGACACTCAGCAGGTACCAGGGACGTGATGCTCTGGGTCCCCTGAGTGACTGAACGACACCAGGCAAGCAGAAGAGATGCCTCCTGTCTCTTGAGTTCTCCAGCTTTGGGAGATTCCATTCCATTCCTTTTGTGATTTTTCTCACCTTCATTTTTCTGTCTTCTTTTTGCACCTCAGGCAGATTTTGGACCTCTTAAATTGATCTGATTTTTCTCATCTTTTTTTTTTTTTTTTTTCAGGTAAAACAAATATTTAATGGTTGGCTTCTTTCTCTTTTTGTTTTTATTGACTTTATTTTTTTTTTTTTTAAGGTTTGTCTTTGAAAGTTGTTGCTATTTTTTTTTTATTGGTGCTCAATTTACCAACATACAGAATAACCCCCAGTGCCCGTCACCCATTCACTCCCACCCCCCGCCCTCCTCCCCTTCTACCACCCCTAGTTCGTTTCCCAGAGTTAGCAGTCTTTACGTTCTGTCTCCCTTTCTGATATTTCCCACACATTTCTTCTCCCTTCCCTTCTATTCCCTTTCACTATTATTTATATTCCCCAAATGAATGAGAACATATAATGTTTGTCCTTCTCCGATTGACTTACTTCACTCAGCTCTCATCTATTTTTCTAACATCTGTCTTTTCTTTATCTTTCTGTTCTATTTTCTGGAAGATTTCTTCTACACTTATGCTGAGTTTTTTATTTCACTGTTTGTAATTTTATTTTATTTATTTATTTTTAAAGATTTTATTTATTTATTCATGAGAGACAGAGAGAGAGGCAGAGACACAGGCAGAGGGAGAAGTGGGCTCCAGCAGGGAGCCTGACATGGGACTGGATCCCGGGTCTCTGGGATCACGCCCTGGGCCGAAGGCGGAGCTGAACTGTTGAGCCACCAGGGCTGCCCACTGTTTGTAATTTTAGTGTCCAAGAGTTCTTTTTTGTTCCCTGAATATTCATAAGAAACTTTAGCATCAAAAAAAAAAAAAAAAGAAAAAGAAAAAGAAACTTTAGTGTCTCGTCTTAACTGATCTGCTAATGCTTCCTTTCACTTCCATCTTCCAGAAATGTGTGGACATGTCTTACCTGCTGGTTTCTGGTCTTTGTTTTAATTTAATTTTGTTTTTTGGTCGTCTTCTCTTTGTTCTTGGTTCATATCGTTAAAAAAAAAAAAATCCCTTGAGGAGCCCTGGTGGCCCAGTGGTTTAGCGTAGCCTTCAGCCCAGGGTGTGATTCCAGGGTCCTGGGATCGAGTCCCACGTCGGGCTCCCTGCATGGAGCCTGCTTCTCCCTCTGCCTGTGTCTCTGCCTCTCTCTCTCTCTCTCTCTCTCTCTGTGTGTGTGTGTGTGTGTCTGACGTGAATAAATAAATAAAATCTTAAAAAATAAATCCCTTTTATTTTAGTGAGATTTTGGGAGGAAGCAGAGTTGAATCTACCTTATTAAACTGAAAGTTTATTCTTTTGCTTAACATTTATATATCCTTTTTTACCTTTTTAAAAAAGATTTATTTATTTATTTGAGAGAGCAGGAGTGGGGGTGGGGAGGGGTAAAGGGAGAGGGAGGAGCAGACCCTGCTGAGCAGGGGAACTGGCTGGAGGGCTCAATCCCAGGACCCAAGATCATGACTGGAACAGAAGGCAGATGCTTAATTGACTCAGGCACCCCACCTTTTTATTTCTTAATATTTTAAGTAATCTCTACACCCAGCGTAGGGCTCGAACTCACAACCCCAAGATTGAGAGTCGCACGCTTCATTGTCTGAGCCAGCCAGGTGCCCCAGTGTATCCTCATGTTTTAAATGTGCCTTTCCAGACACATTTTGATGTGATCGGTGGATTATAAAGATCCAGTATGAGAGCCTGAGTTCTGATCAGGTATTTTAGCTCATTATGTGTTACTATAGTTGCTATTCTGTTAGGACTTCACTTGTGCCTTCTTGTTGAATGCTTTCTACTTGTCACGTGTTCTCTCTGCTGCTCTTTTTTCCCCATTCCAATCCTTTATTGTCTAGATTGAGTTTCCTGCTGGTTTGAAAGTCACCTGCCCTGCTTAGCTCTAACTGGCCATTGCCATGTTTTTCCTGGTCTCTGTCTTGTATCTGGAGGGCCTCAGCCCTGCCCTGCCTCCCTCTGCTCCCCTACCTGCGCTGGTCCCGTGTCCACTCCAGCCCTGTCTGTCGTCCTTGCTCAGAGCTGTCCTGGAGGGAGTGTAGCTTGAGTGACCTTTAAACAGGTCGCTGAGGTCGGAGGGTGCAAGTCCTGGGGTGGTGGATTCTGAGGGACGGGACCGGGCTGAGAGCTGTCTTGGAGAGCTCGGAGTCTGGAGTCGTGCGCTCCGCCTCTCTGACACTCTGCGCCCTGGTCCCCACTTGGCTCTTACGTGCTGTGGGGAATGCTGCCGCAGGACAGACGGGGAAGCGGGAGGAGGGGGCCTCAGACGACAGGGAGGGATGGGGCTACTGTGAGTTGGCAGGGGCCCGCCATCCCAAGCCCCATCCCAAGTGGCAGCCTTGCGCGATGCCACCGTTATCAGGTAGGAACGCGGGCCCCACGGTGCCAAAGCTTTTAGTTTTTCAAGAGAAGCCAGGAAATTGGATTTTCTGTGTGAAATCTCCCGATCTGTATATATTGGCTCGAAAATGTTTATAACCTCAGGAAGGCCAAGTGGCACGTCTGCAGGCTGGATCTGGCCTCTGTGCCACCGTGGTTCCTGCTCTAGCCAGGTGACGATCCTTGCCACCCTTCACTCTCCTGTCTCCTGGAGGAATGTCCCTCCCAGACCTGTGATTTTCTACCCCCTTCCCCTCTCGGCCGCCTCCTCGGAGCTCTTCCACTCGGCCAGCTTGTCAGTTCAGCGTCTCATTCTGCAGATGATGGCCCGGCCTAGTGCTGCGCGGCCTTGGCTCCTGGGCGGCCCAGCCTCCCCGCGGGCACGATGGATTCCTTGTGGATGACGAGCGTGAAAGTGAATTTCATTGCTGCTCCGCGAGCGTCAGGCCCTCGGCTTTGGGTTTCCTGGAGTCTGTCTGCCGCCAGAGCCCACGAGGCCCTGTTCCTAGAAGTACAGAGGGGACTCTCGCTGAGGCCGGAGGCGGCCACCGCGCCAGGCCCGGCTGCCCCTGCGTGGCCTGCAGAGGGCAGGGTTGGGGCGCGCATCAGAGCTCAGGACCTGCGAGCCTTGGCGGCCCCTCCTGCCACCCCTCCTGCCTTCCGTGGCCCTCTGGCCCTGCATTCCTTCCCGTCTGCCTCTGCCTCTTGGCCTGAGTGGCAGGAGCCTGCTGCTTTATATGCGCTGGGCAGTTGGGTGACTCATTCTTCCGCAGCCCCTCAGGGAAGTGAAACGGCCACATCTGCTGGGGCCTGACCTTTGGGTGACAGCGGAAGTAGCTGTGCAAACAGGAGGCTCACTGCCAGGGAGGGAGAAGCCTTTTCCAGAGCCAGGCCATGCAGAAAGCACTTGCCTGTCCTGGCCCCGTGTGGCTTCCAGGCCAGTGGCTCTGGTAACAGTTTCCTTTCCCTCTCTCCCCCGCCCGCCTGTTTTTTTCTCTGTGACAGCTGGAAGTAGCAGTGGTCACAACTGAGAGAGCCAAACATTTCTACAGCCCCCAGGACATTCCCGTCACTCTCTACAGCGACGCTGATGAATGGGAGGTCAGTGCGCGGGGGGGCCCCACGGCCGAGTTCCATCGTGTTTCTACCAACAGGACAGGAGTGGCCTCTCTGCAGCCCGTGGTCCTGGAGGCCAGAGCAGACGGGCCAGGCTCAAGTCAGTGGTCAGGGCCCTCTGGGCAGAGGCAATGAGGAAAACATCTGTCTAGCTTCTGGCCTGCAGGAGGCCGGGAGACTCCTCCCACCCCAGGCAGAGCTCAGGCCTGGCTGGTTGCCTCCGGTTGAGTGTCCTTGTACTTATCGGGGCTGATGAAACCGCAGAGGAGCTCTGTTCCCACCACCCTTGTCCACGTGGCTCCCAGTGTCAGGGCTGTCGAGATGCCTCGCTTCCCATGGACGTGGGCCCTGCTTCTGCTCCCCCGAAGAGGGGCAGGCCCCGGCCGATTCACCAGACATCGAGTGTGGGCCTCACAGGGGTGCCCTGCCAGGCATTTTTAAACACTCTCAGCCTAGAACATTTCTGGCTGGCCCGTTCCCCTACCCCACCCCCTCCATTCTCACCGCCCCAGAGCCCTTCCACTGGCTTGGACAACCCAAGCATCCGCCTCAAGCAGACAGGCCAGGAGTTCCCTGCCAGATGTCAGTTCTCTTGAAAACCAAACCATAAAGGGAATAGCTCGGAGAGACAAGGGGCGTTTGTTTCCTCAGGCCTGCTTTCTCTCAGGCTCTTGGCTCCACCGCCAGTGCTCACCAGCTTAGCAGTGAGAGGAACAGCGGTGGACGTGGGCAGGCATCGCTCAGGGGGTCTCCCTCTGTTTCTGACTTAAGCATACCTGGCCCGTGTCGCGCACCCCCCCCACACACACACTGAGAGAGTAGCAGCTCAATGACTCTGTTTCCTTCCCTCTGCCAGATGTGGAAGTGCCGATCCGACCCCGTTCTCCACATTGACCTGCGGAGGTGGGCAGACCTCATGCTGGTGGCTCCTCTTGATGCCAACACCCTGGGGAAGGTGGCCAGTGGCATATGTGACAACTTGCTTGTGAGTGACTCTGCCCTCCTCCCTCCCTGGGCCTCCCTCCCGGTTTGCTGAGCTGCAGACTGCCTTTGTGCAGGGTTCTTGCCTTGGAATTCTTTTTATGGTGGGCTGATTTGCTCAGAACACAGTCCTCCTGGATCCCCTACCCTCCTCCTGGTCTCACCTATGTTCTGGCAGGTGGGCAGGTGAATGGGCTCGGCTTGTGTATGCTCTCTGAGGGCATGCACCTCTCACCTGCTCCTTGATGCTCAGCTCCTCTCCCTTTGTCATTGGCTGCCCTTGATGAGCTCTTCTGTTGGTCTCCTTGCCCAGCCCCCTTGCCTGCCCCCTCTTAGCTCTGCCTTCTCCCCAGGATCTGGATATCCACATGGGCAATCTGATAAGAGTGTTTACTTCCTCATGGATCTCTTATGCACACTTATCTCTCCTGTAGCATTGGCCACAAGGCAGAAATGTGGTTTTCCTGTGTGTTAGGGAAGGCTTAGAGGGGACGGGAGGAGAAAGACTGGGTGAGGCATGCCAGCCGGTGAATGGTGGAGGAGAGGAGCAGAAGTCCAGCTGCACAAAGTGGGGATTGTTTTAGGCCTAAGGAACCTCCAGGAAGCTGTTGTCCTAAAAGGTCTTGTTTATCTGATCATCCTGGGAGGAGCTAGGTGTGTGATCTCTCTTCTCCCTCCCTCTCCATTATTACCCTGCTTCCCTCATACATTGAGCTTTTCTCTAACATGAATTGGGCCCCATGCTGAGGGACACACAGGACACAGGAGCTCATGGTCTGGAAGGAGAGGGTTTCTGGTGACCCGTACAGGTGAGAAGGGAGTATGCTGTGCTGTGTGGTACAGTCTTAAATCACCCCAGTTGGTCCTTTGACCATGGAGTCACCACTTTGCACAGTGCTGAGCATTTAGTAAGTTCAATAAATACTTACTGTATATATAATAAGGTAATTAGTTACTCTACTTTGGCAAAGAGCAAGGACTTTTTCGGAGTTTAATAGGATCAAGAAAAAGAAAAAAAAAATAGGATCAAGAAGTGAATAATGAAGCTGGGTCCCAATTTTGGGGGTCAGATAGGAGCTTAGTCTTGTATGCTTGTTGATGGGTGTGTAGGGCACTTCTCAAAGAACCTGCTAGGGATTGAAACATCACTTGAATAAGAGTACAGGGTGACCAGAAGAAGGGCAGCACACAGACTGTATAGCCAGGAGCAGGGGGAGGGGAGTACAGGGAAGGCGAGCTTAGTGGCAGCGTTATCCTGAAGGCTTCCCAGTGAGGTGGGTGCATGGCTGACAGGGCAGCTGGAGCAGGTGAGGCTCCTGGCCACTTTGATCTCAGTAGGTCTGACTTGTGCATGACCTGCACCATCTCACCAAATTTCTAGGCTTTCCACTGGCTGGTCAGAACCAGCTGATGTGATGAAGCACACTGCCATCTAGGAATTATGCCCCGGGCTGCGCTGGCTCTCTGAGGGCTCCTTTCTTTCCCTCCAAAGCTCTGCTTCCCTTTTTTCCCTTCAAAGCTGCCCCCACTCCCTGAATTCTTCGGGATTCCCTCCTCCTGAGTGGGCTGAGCAGTGGAACATGTTCCTATGACCAATCTCCAGGCCATTTGCCTCAAAAGGTTTCCTTTGAAGGCCCAAATATTTCAAGGAATTACAAATCTCATAAAGTTTAAGCTTTAAGTCATCATCTTCACTCCACGGCTCTGTCCTTACTCAAAAGATGTTTTGTCTTTTTATTCTTGGAAAGAGCACCCTGCTGCCCCTTGCTTTCAGATCTCCCGTCCCAGTGCCCAGAACTTGGGTGCCAGTAGAGCAGTGTGCTGGGTGTGAACCTGTGCGCCAGGCCTCTGGGCCCTCAGCCTGGGTGACGTGCATCTCCATCTGCCCTCTGGCCCACGCGGGCCCTAGCCCCTTCTTTGTGCTAAATAGCCGAGCAGAAGGGTGCCTGGCTAGCTCCGTCAGTAGAGCATGCAACTCTTGATCTCTGAGTTGTGAGTTTGAGTCCCACACTGGGTGTAGAGATTACTTAAAAAAAAAAATAAAAAATAAATAAAAAAAAAAAAGAGAGAGAAAAAAAGAAGCCAGGAGATCCAGAAAGAGGAGTAACTTCCTTGGGTCACCAGTGTAGCTGGGAGCTGGTCTCCTGCTCGGGATCTAGGTCTTCTTTCCGCCAGGCAGCTTCCCAGGGCAGAGCCTGAGGTACAGAACAGAGCGTTGGCCAAACAGATGTGACCGTGGGAACTGCTGCCTCCTCTCATCCCTCCCGCTGCCAGAAGGTTCAGAGGAGCTGTGGTTTGTCTGGAAGCGCTGAGCTTGGCATGAGATGGGAAAAGCTAGAGAGGCATGGGTCATGGAGGTATTGGGTTTGTCCTCTGGTTGGTGTGCTTTGCTCTGAAGACACTTAGAAACCCTAACCCCCACCCTGACCCCCACCCCCACACTGCACACGAAGCCAGGGGGGCTCTTCTAGGTACGTTCGTGACTTTTGCAGAAGCGGCAGGTGGCACAGGGCCAAGAGGAAGTGTGCCTGAAACTGTCCACTCAGCCTGGTTGCCAAATTGAGAGGACTTGGTGGGAAACAGACGCTGGTGTCTGGGGCTACACGGGTAGCCAGATCCTGAGGCTCTGTGCTGTTCCACTTCCTTCCTGTCCCCGGGAGAGAATGGGGGCACCGAGAGGGGCGGGCATCGGCTTTGGTCCATCCAAGCCATTGTTTTCTGGGCTCTCCCCTCTTTTCCCAGATGGGCTGCTTCAGGGAAGGGATGTGCTAACCACTGTCTCCTCAAGGGGCCCACAGCTGGAGCGAGGAGCCGGAGTAGTCAGGGCACAGAGGAGCACCTCCTGGCCCCAGGAGCCTATGCCTGGGGAGTAATAGGAGCTAATGCTTCTGGAGCCCGTCCTGGATACCAGGCCCTGTGTGAAGAGCTTTAAGCCTTTTCAGCCCATGCCCCACAGTCATCCAGTGAGGGAGGCTTTTGCAGGGAAGAAGCTGGCCTCCAAGCTTCCCAGTTCTCCCAGCTAGTAGTAACAGTAGATGGCAGAGTCAGGATTTGAACCCAGGTCTCTGTGATTCTGCCACCCACTGAGCTGGGAGGTCCCTTTCACACTCCTCTGGTGTGTGACTTGGTGGGATGGCTGGAACTCGGGAGGTAGTGAGGCTGTGTGCTATGGTGGAAGATGGCAGGGCCGGTGTGCAGTGCCCTGATCTTTGTCTCCGTGGGACCTTGGGGAGCACAGCTCTCCCGTCTTTGAAACAGGCAGCCCCTCTTCACAGGGTTGCAGCGGGGTGTGTGGGATACTACATATGAGAGGGGTTTTGTCATGTGGAAGGTGTCCTCACTGCCAAGGTTTAGTTGGCCTTGGGCAGCCCGGGTGGCTCAGCGGTTTAGTGCCGCCTTCAGCCCAGGGTGTGATTCTGGAGACCTGGGATTGAGTCCCACGTCGGGCTCCCTGCATGGAGCCTGCTTCTCCCTCTGCCTGTGTCTCTGCCTCTCTCTCTCTCTCTGTGTCTCTCATGAATAAATAAAATCTTTGGAAAAAAAAAAAAGAGGGAAAACCTTTAAAAAAAAAAAAAAGCTTTAGTTGGCCTTGAAGTAGGGCTGGTGTTGGGGTAGAGGGGTCCCCACCCCATGAGTGGTCTGGGCCTTTGCTTTGGGGGTAACTGCAAAGCTTGACCTCTGCTCCCCTGGCCGGTTTCTCTCTCTGAGGTGTGTCTCACAGTGGAGAGGCCTTGTGCTCCAGCTCGGAGAGCGCTTTCTGCACAGGAGTAGGGGTCTGTGTGGATGTGGCTGGGCCATTGCAAGTGTTGGTAGAGACCCTCCTGTGGGTAGGCCCTGTGCTGGCAGCTGTAGGGACATGGAGGGGATGAGGAGATGAGAGATGCAGGGACACAGACAAGTAGCACCCAGTCCTCCTAAGCCCATGGCTGGCTGTGACCCAGAGGATGGGGGGCAGGATTTGGGAGCATTGGAGAGGGCTGGCCAGGAGAGGAGCTTGGGAGCACTTACCCGTCCCACCCTGGCCCTTCTTCACAGACCTGCGTCATCCGGGCCTGGGACTGCCGCAAGCCCCTGCTCTTCTGCCCAGCGATGAACACCGTCATGTGGGAGCATCCCATCACTGCGCAGCAAGTCGGCCAGCTCAAGGCCTTCGGCTATGTTGAAATACCTTGCGTTGCCAAGAAGTTGGTGTGTGGAGACCAAGGTGGGCATCTGGGCAGGCCCACAGCCCATCCTCACAGCCCAGGGTACCAGAAGGGCTCAGCCCTGGGGTCAGATCTGGATCTACATCCCAGCCTGTTGTGACCTCAGGGAAAGCTTGAGTGTATGTCGAGTGTCTGGTGTCCTTGGCATGTAGCCCATATGCAGTTCATGGTGGCTACTGTTACTGTTCCGGGGCCTGTCCTGTGGGTGGCTTGGAAGGGATATGATGGGTCATAAGATATAAGATATGAGTTGGCTCTTGCAGAGATGGTCCTGGCCTCCAAAGCGCTGGGCTCTGGGTGGAGCACTCAGGGGAGCATTGAGCAGGGTGGGTGGGGGATGGGCCCCTGCCTCAGTCTATGAGCCACAGCAGAACCTTGCCTCCTAGGTCTAGGGGCCATGGCCGAGGTGGGCACCATTGTGGACAAAGTGAAAGAAGTCCTCTTCTGGCATGGTGACTCTCAGGAGAGTTGAAGCTGGGATCTCTGGCTTGTGTATCCCTCTGTACTGAGTGTGTTTCCAGGCCAATCTGTGAAGAAGGTGGACATTGGCAAAATACAGTGAAGACTTCTGTGATTGCTGGGTAGGGGTTTGGCCTGGGCCTGCTCCAGAGCCTCCCCGGGGGCCTGACTTGCCTCAGGTTCAATTAGACCAAAGGCCCAGGTCCCAACTTCTTTCCAACTAGAGATGCCTGCTTTCCAGAACCCGCTCACCTTTCCCCAGGATTGGCACAGCAAGCTGCTGTATGTCCCCGTGCTCTGGGAAGGTCGCAGAAACCTCGATTCTCCCTTATTCCTGGGAGCCACTTCAGCTCCGTGGGGGGCTGCCCGGGTGCCATGCTTGCAGAGTCAGGGAAGCCTGGAACTGGCAAGACGCCGAGATTCTCCACAGGCCATGCTGTGAGGTCAGGGGTACGTGGGAATAGAGAAGAGTGACTTGTGGGAGACTGTCCTTCCTTTACCTCAGTTTGTAGTCTTGGAGATCAGGGGCATTGCTTGGTGTGGCTGGGGAAGGGTTGGGGTGGACAGCTGACCAGCGTATCTTCGAGCTACTATCAAATGGTTGTTAAGGGCAGAGGGCACCGAGGCAGGGGGACCCTAGTTCAAATCCTATCTCTGGGGACATCCAGGGGGCTCAGCGGTTAGGCGCCCACTTTCAGCCCAGGGCATGATCCTGGAGTCCTGGGATCGAGTCCCACATCGGGCTCCCCGCAGGGAGCCTGCTTCTCCCTCTGCCTGTGTCTCTGCCTCTCTCTGTGTCTCTCATGGATAAATTAAAAAAAAAAAAAAAATCCTAGCTCTGTTACGTGCTAGCAGTGGGACCGTGGCTCAGGGCTCAGCCTTTCTCTCACTTTCCTCATCTCAATTATCCTGCCTTCATGGACTTGTTGAGAGGATTAAATGAGATTATGTGTGCAAGATCCCTACCCCACTGCCTCTTACTTAGTAAATGTCAAATAAAGGGAAGTTAAAGCTAAGTATGTATTCACACCAGTGAGCTTTTCTAACATTTACTTAAATAGACCCTCTCATTTTGGGAAAAATAAAATAACCAGCCCTTAGCTGTCGTGGCCTTTATGCAAATGACAGGCAGATAGCCAGCTGGGTTGGAACCTGCCCTGGAATCCAGGCCCCTCGCTTCCCGATGTCCTCATCAGCTTTGTGCACCTGAGACTAGGACCTGGGTGTCTGTGCCTCTCCCTGAGCCCCACCCAACAGCACACATGAAGGTGGGAAGTAAACTCTACAGAGAAACAGTTCTGCCCTAGAAAACCCCATCACCCTGCCTTTGACTTAATTGCAGTTTGGTGGCTGCGGGAGGGAGGGGCTTATTCGCCTATTTGGAGCTGAGGTTGGGGGCTGGCTTGCTGCCTTCCAGGCCAGGGGTGAGTGAGCACTCCATGCATGCCCTTGGACCACTGAGCGTAGCGGTTACCTTTGAAGGGCACCAGTAAGCCTGTTGACTGGGACCAAGTCTTCCCAAGAGCCTTTATTTCTGCAGCACTTGACTTCATCAAGTGCTTTGGGATAAAGTTGCCTAAGGGCAATAAAGAAAATATAACTAAAATAGTAACATCACAGACCCAACCTCTCTGGCAGGTTTGAGGGTTGGAGCATGAGGAGGGCCTGAATGATTAAAATCCAGAGACCGTCCCAAAGTTCTATTTAAGTGGTTTCCAATGTCCCTCCCCATGTCCACATCTCCCTTTCTTTCCCTCAGCAGCCTGCTAAAGAGTAATGAAACGCTCCAATTTTAAGAAACTGCCACCATTTACTGAGTGCTTATTGTATGAAAGGCTTTGTGCTGGGCACTTTGGGGAGGACAGCTACCCAGCAGAGCTGCTACACCATGCCTGTTCTAGAAGGCCACAGGAGCAGAGACGTTGATAGGCTTCTACCTAATACTTCTGCAGACAGCTGTGGCTCCTCAGAGCTGGCCCGAGACTTGTTGGCTGGAAGGAGAGAGGTCCCCATGGCAAGGGCCAGCTGCAGGCTCCATCCTTAGGCTCCCCCAGGCCATCGCTGCAATCCTTTATCCCTGCTGCCTGTTTTGAATGGGGGTGAGGCTTGAGCTGCTACTGAAGAGCCCAGCTGTCCCCTGAACCCCTGAGGCTGGAGTTAAGAGGAGAGAGGAGTTAGTGTCAAGCTGCACTTACCTGGCCCCAACTGAAGAGGAGTGTTGAGGTGGGAGTGGGAGCCACAGCTTTCCCCACAAGGAGTCAAAGGTCTTAAAGTTGGCAGCATCGAAGTTAGAAGTGTTTTCTCAGAGAATATGGTAGTTTCTCTGACTTTTTAAAAAGATTTTATTTATTTATTCATGAGAGACACAGAGAGAGAGAGGCAGAGACACAGGCAGAGGGAGAAGCAGGCTCCATGCAGGGAGCCCAGTGCGGGACTCGATCCCGGGACTTCAGGATCGCGCCCTGGGCCAAAGGCAGGCGCCAAACCGCTGAGCCACCCAGGGATCCCCCCAGGCTTCTTGTATTAACAAAAAAGGTGTGGGGGTGTAGGAGGGGGCAGTCTTGCTCAGAAAGGAGCTCCTTTCTGAGTAAAACGACGTAGGAGCCATAAAAACAAAGACTAATAAATTTGCTTACAGAAAAATAAACAAATCTGCCTAGCAATAGCCCAAAGGCAAGGTCAAAAGGCAAACAAATGGGAAATTATCTGCAGCTCACATAACAGAGGACTAATACCTCCTAATATATAAAGAGCTATTCATTGACTGGAAAAGGACCAAGAGTACAAAAGAAAAGTGAGCAGAGGATAAGAAATCAAGTCCACATGTATATGTATGCTCGAGTGTGCGCACGCACACACACAGACACCCCACATGGCTCTTAAACATAAAAAGCACTCAACCACATTCATGGGGAGAGGGATGTGAACCAAACTGCACTGCAGCGGAGGTTTCTGTCTGTTAGATTGGTGAGGACGAGGGGACTGGCACCTGCTACTTTGCTAGTAGGACTGCATACAACCTTGCTGGAGAACAATTTGGAAATATCTATCAAAATTACATTTTTATAAATTATGTACTGGGGGCACCTGGGTGGCTCAGCAGTTGAGCATCTGCCTTTGGCTCAGGGCGTGATCCTGGGGTCCCGGGATGAAGTCCCATGTCGGGCTCCCTGTATGGAGCCTGCTTCTCCCTCTGCCTGTGTCTCTGCCTCTCTTTCTCTGTGTCTCTCATGAATAAATAAATGAAATCTTTAAAAAACTTACATATGTACTTTACTCTTAGACCCAGCAATTCTGCTTCCAGGGATTCATCCCACAGATACACTCACACATATGATGTATCTAGTCTGAATAAGGCTATTCATTACAGCATTGTAGGTGGCAGTAAAAGGCCGGGAGCACCTTCACTAACTAACTACCGGAGATTGGTTGCATCAGTTAGGGACTGGAACACAATGCAGCCACAAGAGGAGTGTGAGGAAGCCCTCTAGGTGCCATCCAAGATATGCTGCTAAACAGAAAATGCAAGCTGCAGAACAAATGTCTATTGCATGCTAGTTGGTGTGCAAAAAAAGTGAGGGCTGGAAAGGAGAATGTATTCCTGCTGGCTTGTAGATGCATCAAACACCTATTGAAAAATAAACAAGAAACCAGTCCATTGTTTGCCTCTTGGCAGCAGAACTAGGTGACTGAGAAAGGTGGGAGGCCAGCTTCATTTTAAGTTGTGAGGCAGATGAGTATATTATCTCCCACAAAGGCAGTAAATACACACATTTTATTTTATTATTTTTAAAAGATTTTCTTTATTTATTTGACAGAGAGTGAGAGAGAGCACAAGCAGGGGGAGCGGCAGGCAGAGGAAGAGGAGAAACAGGCTCCCTTCTGAACAGAGAGCCCAACACGGGGCTTGATCCCAGGACCCTGGAGTCAGGACCTGAGCTGAAGGCAGCTGCGTAACTCAATGAGCCACACACATTTTATTTTATTTATTTTATTTTATTTTATTTTATTTTATTTTATTTTATTTTATTTTATTTTATTTTATTATTTTATTTTATTTTATTTTATTTTATTTTATTTTATTTTATTTTATTTTATTTTATTTTAATATTTATTCATTCATGAAAGACAGAGAGAGGCAGAGACACAGGCAGAGGGAGAAGTGGGCTCCATGCAGGGAGCCCGACACGGGACTCGATCCCAGGACCCCAGATCACATCCTGAGCTGAAGGTGGACGCTCAACCGCTGAGCCCCCCTGGATCCCAAGCCACACAAATTTCAAAATGGGTTATTTCTGTCCTTTATCCAGAAGTTCCTAAAAATGACTTGACGGGGGCATCTGGAGATTTCCATTGAGGCCTCTGGAGTAGAAATGGGTCTGGTTTTCTTGTCATGAGCTAATTAATAGAGGAGGAGAGCTTTTGAATACCCCCGAGGGCTACTCATAAGCCTTTGAGACTCCTGATCTCAAGCAGCTGATGGTCTTACGGGAAGATCCAAGGCCTTAAAACAATCAAGTGACCATGAGAATCCAGCGTGCGACTGTGCTAGTCTAAGCTGCGTGGCTCCGAATCGAGTAGTGTGGGTGGGCCTTTGGAGGCCGTAGAACCCGCGCCCATGCTTTCTGGAGGACTGAAGAGTGGACACGGGGGGAAGCCCTGCGGCCGCGTACCTGGTGGGGGACACGTGTGTAGGAACCCGGGCTCCGTGTGCTGGGGACGCCGGAGCTTCAGCAGGGAGCCCAGCGACTGTGCAGTGTGGTGTGGAGGCTCGCTGGGTGGCTCGCGGGACACGTTGGAGGGTCAGGGAGGAAGCCAGATGCTAAGCTGGGGAAGCAAGGTGTGCTGAAGGCCTTGGCCAGCCCCGTGCTTCTGGAGGGGAAGGGGGTGCAAAAGTGAGTGAGAAAATCCGGCATGATTAGAAAGTAGCAGAACCACTGCCCTGTGGCTAGAGGGCGTGGGGCTGGGGGATGCTTAATGACAATTGTGTGTGCGTTGCTGCAAGATTTATTAACAGCCCCTAGTGCCACCCACTAAAAAGAATTTTGCTTCGCTTACCACAGTTTTTTTCTCTCAGGATTGTTTAGTCTGCCCTCATGGTTCCTGGGCATTTTGTGGTGGGGAATTAGGGAAAAAACAGACTGAGCTACAGAACTGGGGAGATGGCAAGAAAGGGGAAGGGAGTCTTAGTTTTTATATTGTGTCTCCTTTGAGTGGCAAATTCCGGTACTGGGTCGAGGGGGAGAAATTAAAGCAAGGAGCCGAGAGCTGATGAACTCTCCAGTAAGGGGCCGAGAGGCCTGAGTGGAGGGGGGCAGCAGAGCCATGTGGGTGGCCAGGAGTTGGGGCTCCATTTGGGACTTGGCTTAAGAGTCTTTGAGCTGCTGAGGGGGTACAAGAAGATGGGGGTGGGGGCTATGGGAGTTTTTAAGGAATGTGGCTGACGATTGTGAGTTGGACACACTTTAGGTTCTTCAGGAGGCTCTTCAGTTCCTTGGCCAGCGTGTGCTTCTCTGAGTGAGACTGCGCAGGGTTCAGCCACCTGGAGCCCTGCTTCTGTTTGGGTCATGTACACGTGTTGGGTGTCCTGCTGAGTTTCCTGGATCTCCTTCTCCCCTCCTAACACCACAGCTGGGTGATGGGGTCAGCTGGAATATTTCAGACGTGACAGTGAGAGTCACTGGCCAGTTCCTCGCCCTGCCCAGGGGCGCCTCTCCTCTGGCTGTTGCAGCAGAACCCGAGCTCCACCCTTATTAGCACTTACCTCGCTGAGGTCCTTTGAGATGCTCTCTCCACCACACACCACCACTACCACCAGATACCTGTTTTGTTTTTTTTAGTCCCAATTTAGTAGCTGCCTCATTACCTTTTTCCTCCCATAGCTTCCTTCACACATACATTGTGGTCTCTAGGGCAGCACAGAAATCTGAAATGTCACGCAAATGCCCCTGAACAAAGAGCCCTGGAATCAGATCCCAGTGACTGACAGCTTGTTTACACCAAGAGCTTCCTGGTGGAACCAAATATTCTACAATATTCAAGGCAGGTTTGGGACTACCTGGGGCAAGGCGAGGAGCAGGCCAGAACTGCCAGTTGTCTAATAGCAAAGGAATGTCAGGAGTGGGTGGGTGCGAGGGCAAGAGGCTCCGAGACTTGGGCTTTGGGGCCTGTGGAGGACATGCTGCTAATCCAGCTATGATCTGGGAGCATGTTTTTGCCTGGTTGCAACAGGCTGGTCTCATGGTGGCTTTATCTGCTGAAGTTTCGTGGTTACCCTTTGCCTGCTGACCCAGATAGCAGGTCCCTGGGGGATTGGAGGCCCAACAAACTCCCTGTGGGTCTCCGGATTCCTGGAAGAGCGGGGAGAGTTCAAAGGTGCCTTCACTCTGTGTGAGTGGGGGCTGAGGCTTCCCGGCTGGCCGCGCAGCAGCGCTTGAGGCCAGAAGGCGAGGCTGGGGCGCCCCTGAGCCTGCAGTGGAGCTCGGGGTGGGGGTGGAGGCCCTTTCTTGCTCTCAGGAAAGAGCACAGCTAGGCAGCTCACTTGTCGCCTGGAACTCCTAAAAGTCACCCCCTCGAGAGGAGAGCAGTTGAGCTCTGGAGCTCCACTCCTGGGAAACTGGCATCATGGGGAGCGGGCATGCTTCTCTCGTGCACCTGGCATGTGCTTTGCATTCTTTATCTCATTTCTTCGTCCTCACCGTCCTTCTGGATAGGCATTGCGATCCCATTAAAATTAAGAACCCGAGGCTCAGAGAGAACTACAAGCCGAGACATGGCCCCTTAGAGGGTGCAGAAATGGGTGCTGCTCTCACGGGCTGGGCCTGAGCTGGGAACACAAAGAGGCGCAGGTAAGCTAACCGAGTATTTTGTCACCCAGAGTGAGCACCTCTGAGAGTAAAAAGGGGACAGTGAACACATCAGGACAACAGGCGTCCACTGGGACTGACCCGGGTGAACCAGGATGTGTGGTCACCCTACCCCGCGAGCACTGCTCAGGGGTAACCGCCAGTGTTTATAATGCAATCCTCATGGCGATCCCTGAGGTGGACATAAGACCCATTTGGCAGATGAGCAAACTGGGGCTTGACTTCCTCAAGATCCCATAGCTTTGAAGTTGGCTTCAAGCCCTGCTGCCTCTCAGGCCCCGAACCTTTGGAGGTGACCAGAGGATGAGAGCAGCTGGAGAAGCAGCTAGAAAGCTCGAGTCTTCGAGTGTGCCAGGCTGTGTGGCAGGCCGTCCCTGCAGTCTCTGGGTGGCCTCTTCCAGGACTGGCATGTGAGCAGTGGCTGAGGAAGGTGAGTGTGTGTGGTGGGGGGCTGAGCAGGGTGGAGGCCCCAAAGGCTTCTGTAGCATTCCCTGAGCTTCCTGGGCCTCCAGGGAGGCAGTGGCCAAGGCAGGCAATTTTGGGGGGGAGAAAACATCTTCACTGAGTTGGCCCATTTCCAGGATTGGTGAATAGGAACACTGAGAGATCTCAGGGCACCTTTCCCAGAGCCAGGACTGGCCCCCCGGGGCTCCCGGGGAGACTGGTAGCCTGGGATGCAGGCATATGCTCGGTTATGGGCAGTGGGTAAGGTCATGCATGGGTGGAGGGTTTGTGAGCCTCCGGGTTATTTCCTTCTGACTTTCACCAGCCAGGCTGGCCTTCCGGGGGGCTGGGAGGTGGCGGCAGATATGGAGGGCCCGGGCCAAAGGTCAGATGGCCTTTGCAGGCCCCTTGACATATTGCATCACAGGTGGATGCGCAGCCTAGGCTGCCAGTCGTCCAGCCAGGCCGTCCGCACCACCTGTTAGCACCCACGCCGGGGTGGGTTGCAGGCAGGCAGGGCTGGCAAAGGGAAGGAAGTCCTTTCCGTTGGGGAGGACCAGTCAGTCTGGGGCACTTCACACAAGTGCAATGGCCTGAGGCCTCTGTAAGCCAATGTTGTATAATCGAAGGCTGATCAGGTTTCTTCATTCATTAAAAAAAAAAAATGAATAGACTTTTACTTTGTAGAGTAGCTTCAGGTTCACTGCAAAACTGTGTGGAAAGTATAGTGAGTTCCCCGGTACCCGAACCCCAACACACGCACAGCCCCTTCCTATTCATTCATCCTTCGAACTCTGTGTCCAGACACTGTCCTGGACCGAGGCCCAGCCCTCACCTCAAGGTACTTCCAGCTTAGTGAAGTAGATGGAAGGGCAGATAGGCCAGCCCGGGAGGGGCTCAGGGATGGAGGTAAGTAGTCCTAGGGTGCCGGAGCGCAGGACAGCCCACTCCCTGCTGGGGCAGCCTGAGGAAGGAGGAGCTCTCCAGGAGGCTCTTTTGGGCTGAATTCTAAGAGGGGGGAGGCATTTAGCAAAGAGGTCAGGGAGGCCGGAGTGGGGGGCAGTGTGTGCAGAGGCCCGGGCCCGCTTTGCATCTGAGCCGGGCTCTGGGTCCGGCTTTGAGGCTGGCTGTGGTAGGTGGAGGCAGGAGGACTCCCTTCCTGCAGAGCCTGAAGCTAAAGGGTTTAGTCGGAGAAGGAAGAGTCCAGGTGGGCCAGAGCCGGCAGGGGGGCTGACTGGCATGGGGGGGCCGGCAAAGGCCCTTGAAAGAGTCTGTGCAGGGCGCGGGGTGGGGGGGCCTCAGTGGCTGAGCGCCCCCAGGGTCCCGGGATCGAGTTCCGCGAGTCCCACGTCGGGCTCCCTGCATGGAGCCTGCTTCTCCCTCTGCCTGTGTCTCTGCCCCTCTCTCTCTCTCTCTCTCTCTCTCTCTCTCTCTCTCTCTCTCTCTCGTCTCTCATGAATAAATAAATAAAGTCTTTAAAAAAATCTGTGAGAACTCAGCTACTGGATTGTGCAACCTGTGGCTTAAATGTGTTCTGAACATGCTTTCGGGGTGTTCCCCGATGCCTCCAGTGCGAGTCCCTTGAGGATGGGCCGTTTTTCTGAGGGTCCACGGGCCGATGCCCCCTCCCCTCTGCCCAGAAATAGCCTTGACCAACAGTCTTGTCCCCCGAAGCAGCGAAGCCGCACCTGGCACAGGTCTGTGCCCAGAAGGGCTTCCTGGGTCCCGTCCGGGTTTCTCCACGTCCTTATCCCTGGGGGTGGTTGTGGGGAAGGGGCGTGAGAGAAGGGAACACCCCTTTCTGACCAAGTGAGCAAGGCACCCAGAGGGCCAGGACTCGACTCCTGTCTGCAGCGAGGCCGAGGCACAGCCGGCGTCCCCGGCCCGAGTCGCCCTGACCGGCGTCGCCACCCGGAGCAGGTGCGCGTGGCCCGTGCGGCCCGGACGGGTCTCTGCTTCCTCGGCTGCAGGGGAGCCAGGAGGTGTGCCCTTGCCCTGGGATTCTGGAGGAGAGGCGAGGACGAAGGGCTGAGGCGGTCCGGGAGGGAAGACGTCCGAGGTGGGGAAGTCCCGGAGCCGTCCTCCCCCCCCCGAGGGACGCCTCTCCCGCGGCTGCTCCGGGCCTGCTTCGGACCAGCCCTCCCGGGCCTGGGGGCCGACGTGCCAGGGCCCGAGGGGCAACGCGCTGCTCCCGCCAGTGTCGTGGGCAGGACGCTTGTGTTCTGAGCATCGGGGGTCAGGTTCTTTGCATACACGAGTAGTTCTTTTTTTCTTTTTTTAAAAGATTTTATTCATGAGACACACAGAGGCAGAGACCCAGGCAGAGGGAGAAGCAGACTCCACGCACGGAGCCTGACCTGGGACTCGATCCCAGACCCTGAGATCACACCCTGAGCCGAAGGCAGCCACTCAACTGCTGAGCCCCCGAGGCATCCTGCACACATGACTATTTCGTGTCATCCTGTGAGGTGGACACTGTTACCATCTCCACTTTACTGGTGAGTAAGTTGAGGCTCAGAGAGGTGAAGTGACTCACCAAAGGCATAATCTGGTACGTGGCGGTGCTTGGAATACAGGCCCAGGCCTGGCCACGTCTAAAGCCCCCAGGCAGCCTTCTCCACCTGGGCAGGATGGAGCGGGGCGGCTCTGCAGGGGCGTAGCCTAATCAAATCAAATAGCACGGTGCTTCATTCATTCATCGCTGGATTCCCTCTCTGTTGTACATATTCCTTATGCCAGCACTGTGCTGGGTGTTGGGGAGGCACACAGGGAGGAGCAGAACCACATATGCTCCCTGCCCTGGGGGCTGGCTGTCTAGTGGGAGGGACAGACCTTTATCAGATGAGGAAGAAGAAGCACTCTGATAAACACCACAGAAAAAAGTACAGAATGCTATGGGAGTGGTGACCACAGGGCCTAATTTCATGAGGGCAAGAGGGGAGGGTTTCAGGGAAGACTTCCTGGAGGAAACGAACAGAGGAAAAATGAATGACCAGTAGTTAGCTGGGGAAGATGCACCAGGCCAAGGTTACTGCCTGTGCAAAGGTAGGAAGGAGAGTGCTAGTTGGGGAAACTGAAAGAAGGGCAGAGAATAGTAAGTGAAGGTGGATAGGATACACAGAAGCCTAATGGGGTGGGGCCTGGGGGGCCACGGCAAGTAGCTGTGGGAAACCGAGGCAGGCGCGTGTGAAATGAGAGCTTCCTCTGTTTGCCATGAGCTAAATGAGAATACACAACAATGCATGTAGCGTCCCCAAAAGTTTGGGCTGCATTAATAGTGGCATGGCATGCGGATCAAAGGAGGTGTTTGTTTTTCTTTTTGACCCAGACTGCACCTGGAGGGTTGTGATCCTCTCAGAGCCATTGCTGTCCAATATCTACAGAAGAGCAAGCATACTGAACAGATTTACAAAAATAGCTGGATGTGCCAAGAAGAGTAGCCCCAGTAAAAGGAGTGTGTGCTAGACCTCTGAGGAATCTCCTGGAGACACAGTTCAACTCCATAGAGAGCAAAGCATCCCGGCACTTCAGGTTTATGAAAGACGGAGTGAGCTACTGTGAGGCACTGAGCCTCCTGCTCTGGGGGATCTGAGATATAGAGGAGGAGCCTGCTTAGCTTAATGTGTGGTCTAGCTTCAGTCCATACTGTCCGCCCTCCCCCTGCTCCCTCTGAGCTGGAGACCCACCACGCAGGTCCCAAGAACACAGGGTCCTGGGCCACAATCACAGTGGTGACCTTAGCTAGCCTAGGGTGGGCTCTAGCTTTGTTCTGTGTAGATTGCTCTGGGGAAACCAGGCATCGAGGATGGTGGTGGTCTTAGGCCTGCGCGCTGGCTGCTGCTGTTTGCCACCTAAAGCTGTTTCCCAGGGCACCTCTTTAAGAATCCGGAGTACTTTTGGTAACCGGGATGGTCCAGTTGTCTGTCACATGGTCTGCACTCAGTCAGAATCTAAGAGAAGCCAACAAATCCCTCTTCCACTTACCTACCAACTGTGTGCATATTGAGACTTCCCAGAACTCCTATGTTTCTTTAAAGAGAGGGCTGCTGTGGCTCTCATAACCCGGAACTCTCACTCTTGATCCCCACTGTCTTTTCTTTTTTTAAAGATTTTATTTATTTATTCATGAGAGACACACAGAGAGAGGCAGAGACACAGGCAGAGGGAGAAGCAGGCTCCATGCAGGGAGCCCGACGCGGGACTTGATCCTGGGACCCCGGGGTCACGCCCTGGGCCAAAGGCAGGTGCTCAACGGCTGAGCCACCCAGACGTCTCCCTCCCCTCTGTCTTTGACATTCTGTTAGACCTCAGACCTGTCTTCTTTCTTGACAAGAACTCCAATCTGTGCCCTTTGCTCCTTCCCACTGGCAACTATAACCTCCAGACCTGTTCTTCCACATGGCCCTGCCACATGCCTTCTGTTCCCCACTTGGCCTGTCTGCTCTCTGCTAAGTTCTGGAGCTGGGGCCAATTGCAATTTTTTGTAATTGAAGTGTATATATCTTAAGTGTACAGCTTGATAATTTTTGCATGTGCATGCACCTATGTAGCACCCAGATCAAGCTAGAGAACATTTCCAGGTCTATCCTTTTAAAAGAGATCCATCCTCGAGACTCCTACTACATTATTATTGGACACTTGGCAAGTGTTCCCTTTTATTCCAACTAGCTGGAGGACAGGAATGCATCCTGTTTACTGTTTTTCCTTGTCCCACCTGGCCTAGCACAGAGCCATGCCCATAGGAGGTGCCCCTTGAGGCCCATTAGATGGAGGGATGTAGAATTTGCCAAGTATATCTCATACTATGTGCTCAGTTGTCCCTCAGAAATGTGGGAGAGGTGACAGAGATGGAGGATGGGGTCACTGGAGTGCAGGAGAATCCCTGAGCACTGAGTGTGCTGGTTCGGTTCAGGTGACCTGTCAACCCCAGGGTGATGTGTACCGGTCTGGAGGCGCACATTCTCAACAGAGGGCTCAGGTGTGTGGAATGCCCTGTATGGAATGCCCTTCCCTGAGGGCACTGGCAATAGCATGGAGCTAGCAGAGCTCCCAGCCTGGCAGCTCCCAAGCCTCTGGTTTGAGCACTCACCTTGGCTGGTTCAGAGAGCTGAAGGAATAGGGCCAGACCCAACTCAGGCGAGTTTGAATGCCTGGTGCGGAATGCCCTAAGGGAGGGACGCCTGGGTGACTCAGCGGTTGAGATCTGCCTTTGGCTCAGGACCGGATCCTGGATTCCCAGAATCCAGTCCCACATCAGGATCCTTACATGGAGCCTGCTTCTCCTCCCTCTGCCTGTGTCTCTTGACTCTCTTTCTGTGTCTCTCATGAATAAATAAATAAAATCTAAAAAAAAAAAAAAAAAAAAGAATGCCCTGAGGGAGGTCAGAGGGCATGGGTTCTCACTGGGAGGCCAAGACCTCCCCTGCTGGCTGCCTTTTTCTGGGATAGCCTGTCCCTTCCCTCCTCTTAATCCATAACCTTGCTTGGGAGATGATATCGGCAAGGAAATAGAGCTTTGGCCTTGGGCTTGAGCAGCAAAATGGGAATAGCAGGAAGGAATTGGAGGGAAGTGTGGAAGCCGGGCAGCACGTGTATGTGGCACACAAAGTCCAGCAGTGCCCCAGAGAACTGTGTTCCCAGGCTATTGACACTTGAAGATTGCTCTTTGCTCTAAGACACAACTCTCCAGTTCTTTGGGGAAAAGAGAGGGACCTCTTTTCTGGGGCCCAGATGCCAGTTGTCACTGAGGGTCTTCCCCTTGGGTGAGCTCTGCATCCCTCAGACTATATTGTTCAGATTTCCTCTCATCTTTTTGACTGTAGTAAATATGTCTCACATGAGGCTTGGGGACCCTGGCTGAATCTTGGCTTTTATATCATCTCTGTTACTCCAGGGCTCAGTACAGGGCTTACATCCCAGGTCCACCTAACACCAACATCTTCTTAACCACTCTGCATAAGGCAGCAGGACAGCAGAATCTTATTATCAGGGATGGCCTGTCCCTCTGTAATTGATAGAGGCATGATCATGAGCATATGACGTCAGATAGGAAAGGAGGGAGAAAAGGAGGGGAGGTGCACATCAATGCTTAATGCAGATGATAAAGATTAACTAAAGTACCTTAGATTAATTTATGAAAAAAAAAAGATTAATTTATGAATGGGAAAGGCTGGGACCTGCTAGGGTGTATTGTTATCCTTCTTTTACTAAAAGAGAAACTGATGCTCAGGGGATTTACTCAATCAGCGTCAAGAAACAGGAAGATGTGAAGATGTGACTAACTGCAATGCTGGCTCTTTTTCTCCTCCATGGGAAGTGATCTTCAGGTGCCTTGAATATGTCTTCAGGTTGGGATATTTAGCTCCAAAACAAAGAGCCAATCTCCAGACATTCAAGGGAAGCCTTCAACATGTAAGAGAGGCCAAAAAATAAAAAAATAAAAAAGAAAAAAAAAAGAACTTAGAAACAAAGATCTCAGAAACAAGGATGCTGCAAAGAGCAGAAGAAAACCTCAAATAAACTATCATTGATAATCTCAGAGACTGGGAGAAATACTGTATCCTGAGACAAGAACAAGATGCCACAAGAAGGGGAACAATCTGAGAACAAGTAAGTTAAGTGATAAGAAAGATAGTCAAGAAAATCTTTCAAAAAGTTAAACAGAAAAAAAAAAACAGATAGATAATGGAATAAAAGAGATAAGAAAATTAGATCAGGGATGCCTGGGTTGTTCAGTGGTTGAGCATCTGTCTTTGGCTCAGGTCATTATCCTGGAGTCCTGGGATCGAGTCCCACATCGGGCTCCCTGCAAGGAGCCTGCTTCTCCCTCTGCCTGTGTCTCTGCTTCTCTCTGTGTCTCTCATGAATAAATAAATAAAGTCTTAAAAAAAAAGGAAAGAAAATTTAATCAATCTGAGATTAACCATCTGACTGATACCATTTCCTCAAAAAGAGGACAGAGACAACTGTGTGTGGCTATATGTATATAGATAGATATATAGATATAGATATAGATAGATATATTATTGTATATATAGATAGATATCATAAATCTATATTTATATACCACCAAAACCCACAATAAACATTTTCAGATTAAGAGTCCACTGACTATCCAGCTCAATCAATGAAAACCAAACAAAGCTAAACCTCTCACCAATCTTAGAACACCAAGATTTAAGAGATCTTAGGGACATGTTTCTGGAATGGTGACAAGAGCCCTGCAGATCCTCTCCCCAGTAAAACAATCATAACTGATGAAACTTAATTTAAAAATTAAATTGTCTAGAATCTATCCTAAAGGCATATAGCAAAAAAAAAAAAAAAAAAAAAAAAAAAAAAAAAGAAGAAGAAGAAAAGAAACATTAAGAAAACCTACTAAAACTTGGTAAGAAGAGAATGAGACTGTAGCATTTGAACTATGACTTGCTTCTTCCCTCTCCCCTTCCAGCTGATTGTAACAGAAATCCTTTCTAAGCAGGGACAGCCAAGAACATAGGGTTCTTGTTACCCTTGGCTCCCAGTTGAGAGCTACTATACCTCCCTGGGGGTGACAGACCACCAGCATTTCCGTTTCCCTTATCCCTGTGTTGCAGAAGTTCTATTCCAGGGAAGAGTAGCTGAGAGGATTGGGGTTTTCTTCCCCAACACATCCCCAACTCATAGGGTGGAACCCCTATCTACCCCAAGCATAGCAGGCTGAGAATATGGAGGCCCCAATCTTCTTCACCCTGGTTCATTCATAGAACAGGGTTTCCACAATTTCTAAACTAGGAGAGGCCAGTTTAGATCCAACCCAGCACCTTTAATAAAGTAGGGGTCTCACCCCAACACACACACTTTAGAGCAGTGGCACAAAGGTTTTGTACAGGGAGGGAGGAAGACCTTTGAAACAGAACTCTGATTCTCTCCCCAAAGGAACTGACTTTGCTTGGAATAGAGGGTGGGAAAGTTCAAGCCTGCAGGTGCTCTCAAAAACAATGGCAATATTGGTGTTAAGCAATGAGGAGAAAGCTGGTAGCTCCATGAGAAAAACAAACTAAACATTTAACCAGCTAGAAGATTGCCGGAGAAGAGCAGGGAAAGAGACAGCAGTGGAAGGGATTATAAGGGAAAATGAGTGGGGAAAATTAGAGAGGGAGACAAACCATGAGAGACTCCTAACTCTGGGAAATGAACAAAGAGTTGTGGAAGGGGAGGTGGGCGGGGGGATGGTGTAACTGGGTGACAGGCACTGAGGAGGGCACTTGATAAGATGAGCACTGGGTGTTATACTGTATATTGGCAAATCAAACTTCAATAAAAACAAAACAAAATGAAAAAGAAGATGCTCAGTTATTAAAAAAAAAAAAAAAAAGTCCTCTGGGTTCAAAATCTCAAAGTCTAGTCTCAAATACTGCCCCAGCAAAGGGACTTAATTTATTAAGTCCAGCCAGATCACTAAATAAATAAACAAGCAAACTGCAAGAGGAAACTCTGTGTTGGAGTTGAGGCTAGTATCCAGTTGCATTATATTATCTAAAATGTTAATATATACATATGTATATATATATATACATATGTATATATTAAAGGTTTTATTTATTCATGAGAGACAGAGAGAGAGAGAGAGAGGCAGACACAGGCCGAGGGAGAGGCAGGTTCCATGCAGAGAGGCTGATGTGGGACTCAATCCCCGGACTCCAGGATCACACCCTGGGCCGAAGGCAGGCACCAAACTGCTGAGCCACCCAGGGATCCCCTAAAATGTTAATATATTTTTATATTACAAATATATTATACATTTACATTATTATATAGTAAATAAAAAAAACTACAGTTTTCAACAAAATTATGAAACATGCAAAGAAGCAGGAAAGTGTGACAGCAAGCAACAGAGCTTCCTCTTAGAGGATCCAATGTTAAACATAGCATAGAAAGACCTCACAGGAATCATTATAAATTATGTTCAAAGAATGAAAGCAAACTATATACAGAAGTAAAAGAAGGTGTAATGATAATATCTCATTACATAGATAATATCAATAGAGAGATAGACAGTATAAGAAAGGACCAGATGGAAATTCTGAAGTTGAAGAATGTAAGAACTGAAATGAAAAATCCAGTAGAGAGGCTCTACTGATAGTAGATTTGAGCTCACAGAAGAAGGAATCAGCAAACTTGAAAACAGATTTATAGAGAATATGCAATCTGAAGTAGAGAGAAAAAAGGATTTAAGAAAAATGAACATGGCTTTAGAGAAAAGTGGGATACTGTTAAATGTACCAACATAAGCATAATAGGAGTATCAGAAAGAAAGGAGAAAGAACATAAAAATATTTGAAGAAATATAACTTCACAAATTTGATGAAAAACATTGATCTACACATCTAAGATGCTTAATGAACTTCAGATAGGATAAACATGAAGAGATCTGCACACACACATTGAAATAACTTTTGAAAGTCAAGGACAAAGAAAATCTTGAGAATAGCAAGAGAAAAATGACTTGTCATATCCAAGGAAGCCCTAATGGAAGTAACAGCTGCCTTCTCACCAGAAGCAATGGAGGCCAGAAGACAGAGGTATGACATATTCAAAATGCTAAAAGAAAAAAAAAAAAAAACAAAAAACCCTGTCAACCAAGAATCTTACATTCAGCAAAACTAGCTTTCAAAAATGAAAGCAAAATAAAGACATTCTCAAATAAGAATTGAGGGAATTTGTTATTAGCTGACCTATCTTGCAAGATATACTAAAGGAAGTTTTTCAGGCTAAAAGCAAGTGAACCCAGAAAGTAATTCAAAACCATGTGAAAAATCAGAGTGAAGGTAAAGGTAATTATGTAAAAGACAATGTAAGTGTATATTTTTTCTTTCTTCTCTTAACTAATTTAAAAATAGTTGTATAGAACAATATGTCTATAGTTGTATTATTGAGTCTATAACATATAGAAATGTAATAAATTTGATAATAACAGCAGAAAGAAAGTAGGTGGAAACAAAGCTGTATTGGAGTAAGTAAATGACAACAGCTTGTAACTTGGATCCACAGGAACAAATGAGATAAAAATTGGTAAGTAATAAACTCTGTAAATATATACTGGTTCTCCTTCTCTCGGCGTCTTTAAAATATATACCAATATATAAATGTAATAATCTCAACAATGTAGTGTTGAGTTTGTAACTTGCATAGACATTTGTAAACACATAATTTATAAACATATTAACATATCCATAACAATATATAACATATAATAATAATAACACAAGGAAATGGGAACAAAGCTGTATAGGAATAATATTCTTATAGCTCACTCTGATTAAGGTAGAATAAATTTGAAATCGATTCTGATAAGTTAAGATGTAAATGGAGATCCTAGAACGACTACTCAGAAAATAACTAAAAATATAATTAAAATATAGTGAAAAATTATTAAAGAAATTAAAGTGTTACACTAGCAAGTATACATTTATGCAAAACAAAGTAGTAAAGGAGGAAGAGAGAAAAATGGTTAAATATATGGAAAACAAAAAGTAAAATGGTAGACATAAATCCAACTATGTCAATATTACACTAAATGTGTCAGCTATAATCAGAATTTTATTTATGTATGTATTTATTTATTTATTTATTTATTAAAAGATTTTATTTATTCACGAGAGATACACAGAGAGAGAGGTAGAGACACAGGCAGAGAGAGGAGCATGCTCCATGCAGGGAACCCGATGTGGGACCGCATCCCGGGACTCCAGGATCACACCCTGGGCCGAAGGCAGTGGCTCAACCGCTGAGCCACCCAGGCATCCCCAGAATTTTAAATAAGTCATTGAATTGTACTGTATATATAAAAAGTGGTTATTAGTGTATATAAGCTACATAGCCTTAAACTGATTTTTAAAAAATTACACTAAATGTGAGTGGGTTACACAATCTGATCAAAGGTAGAGATGGTCATACTGGTCTGAAAAAGCAAGCTGCACCTAACTATGCTGTCTATAAGAGACACACTTCAGAATCAAAGATACTAATAGATTGAAAGTAAAATTATGGATGAAGATGTTATGTAAAACAACAACAATAGCTGCAAACAAAGCTGGACTGGCCTTGCTAATAGTCAAAATAGACTTCAAAACAAATATGTAACTAGATATTTTATAGTGATAAAAGGGCCAATCTGTCAGGAAGACATAGCAATTACAAACATACATTCACCTGGAAACAGGGCAACAACGTATGTTAAGCAAAACCTTAACAGAATTGAAGGGATAAATACACAATTCAGCAATAAGAGTTGAAGACTTCAATGTCCGACTATAAATAATGGGAAGAACAATTAAGCAGAAGATCAACAAGGAAATAAGAGTTGAACAATACTGTAAACCCCATAGATCCAACAGACGTTTAGGGACTCTCCACCCAAACAGCAAAATATATATTCTTCTCAAATGCACATAGAACATTCTCTGAAGTAAGCCATATGCTAGGCCATAAAACAAGCCTCTGTAGCTGTAGATTGAAATTATAAAATGTATGTTCTCTGACCATGATGGAATACAAGTAGAAATCAATAGCACAAAGAAATTTGAGCATTTCACAATATGCGGAAAATAAGAATATACTCCTTTAAAAAAAATTGAAATTCAACTTGCCAACATATATATAACACTCAGTGCTCATCCCATCATGTGCCCTCCTTAGTACCTGTCACCCAGTCACCCCATCCCCCCACCTTCCTCCCCTTCCGCAATTCTTTGTTTCCCAGAGTTAGGAGTCTCTCATGGTTTTCCCACTCAGTTCCCCTACATTTTTCCCACTCAGTTCCCCTACATTTCAGAACATACTTCTAAAACAACCCCCTGAAGAACCAAATAAGAAATCACAAGGGAAATTAGAAGATATTTTAAAGTGAATAACAGAGAAGACATAATATATCAAAACTGGGATGCAGCTAGGCAGGGCTTCAAGGTAAATTTATAGCTTTAAATGCCTATATTAAACAAGTGGGGCACCTGGGTGGCTCAGTCAATTAAACATCCAACTCTTGATTTCAGCTTAGGTCATGATTTCAGGGTCATTAGATTAAGCCCAATGCTCAGCTCCACATTGAGTCTGGAGCCTGCTTAAGATTCTCTCCAAAAAAAATAAAAAATAAAAATAAAAAATAAATAAATAAAAAAGATTCTCTCTTTCCTTCTCCCTCTGCCCTACACCCCCCTCCCATTGTTTCTCCCTCTCTTTTTAAAAATTTTTATTTATTTATTCATGAGAGAGACAGAGAGGCAGAGACATAGGCAGAGGGAGAAGCAGGCTCCCTGCAGGAAGCTGGATGCAGGATTTGATCCCAGAACCCTGGGATCACAACCTGAGCCAAAGGCAGATGCTCAACCACTGAGCCACCCAGGTGCCCCCCCAAATATATATATAAAATAAATAACAAGAAATATCAATCCATAACTCCACTTTCTACTTTGAGACATTAGAAAAGGAGATCAAGCTGAACATAAAGTGAGCAGATGGAAGGAAAGTATATAGAGTAGAAATTAATGGAATAAAGATTGGAAAAACAGAAAGCCAATGAAATAAGTCAGTTCTTTGAAAAGACCAATAAAATTGAACAAACTTTTAGCTAGACTAACCAAGAAAAGAGAAAGAAGGCTCAAAATTCTAAAATCAGAAATGAAAGATAAAACCACACTACTGACCTTAGAAACATAAAAAGGGTTATAAGTGAATATTATGAACAACTGTATGCCAATAAGTTAGATAAATTAGATGAAATGGAAAAACTCTCAGAAAGACAACGACTGAAACTGATTCCAGAAGAAACAGAAAATATGAATAGATTTGAATTAGTAATTTTGAAACTTCTCACAAGAAAAGCCCAAGCCCAGATTTCACTAGTGAATTCTACCAAACATTTTTTTAAAAAGATTTTATCCATTTATTCATGAGAGACACAGAGAGAAAGAGAGGCAGAAACACAGGCAGAGGGAGAAGCAGGCTCCATGCAGGGAGCCCAACACGGGACTCGATCCCGGGTCTCCAGGATCACACCCTGGGCCGAAGGCAGGCACTAAACCGCTGAGCCACCCAGGGATCCCTCTACCAAACATTTGAAGAAGAATTAATACCAATTCTTTATAAACTCTTACAACAAATAGAAGAGGGAAAACTTCCAACTCATTCTATGAAGCCAGTACTACCCTGATATGAAAACCAAGGACATTATGAGAAAATAAAATTACAAACTAGTATCTCTTTGAATATAGATATGAAAAAGCATCATCAAAATACTAGCAAACTAAATCTAGACTATGAAAAGAATCTAGATTCTTTTGTAAATTCTTTTTAAAAAATCTAGAAACACCATGACCAAGCGGAATTTTTCCTGGAATGTAAGGTTTGCTTAATAAAATACGCCACATTAATAGAATAAAGAACAAAAGCTACACAATCATTTCAATAAATACAGAAAGCATTTGACAAAATCCAACACACTTTCATGATTAAAAAACCACTCAGAAAAACAAAAAACAAAAAACAAAAAAACAAAAACCACTCAGCAAACTGGGAGAGGGAAGTGTCTCAACCTGATATAGGGTATCTATGTACTTAATGGTAAAAGTCTGAAAACTTCCCCCTATGATTGGGAACAAGACAAGGATGTTTACTCTCATCAGTTCTGTTCAACATGGTACTAAAGGTTTTCCCAGGGCAATTAGCCAAGAAGATGAAATATAAGACATTGAAATTGGAAAGGAACTTCTATTTGCAGAAGACATGATCTTGAATGTTGAAAATTCTAAGAATCCACTAAAAAACTGCTAGAACTAATAAACAAGTTCAGTAAGTTTACAGAGTATAGTATTAATATACAA
Source organism: Canis lupus baileyi (assembly GCF_048164855.1). Taxonomy (NCBI): domain Eukaryota; kingdom Metazoa; phylum Chordata; class Mammalia; order Carnivora; family Canidae; genus Canis; species Canis lupus. The sequence continues at coordinate 41,556,072 of NC_132869.1, forward strand.
AAATCAACTATCTTTTTACGCATTAGCAATTAACACATGAAAAATTCCATTTACTATAGCAGAATAAAGTATTTAGGGGTAAATTTTTATTTTTTTATTATTACTTTTAAAGATCTTAAAAATTTATTTGAGAGAGAGAAAGAGAGAAAGAATGGGTGGAGAAGCAGAGAGAGAGAGAGAGAGGGACAAGCAGACTCCACATTGAGCATGGAGCCTGATGTGGGGCTTGATCCCACAACCCTGAAATCACAACCTGAACAGAAATCAAGAGTCAGATACCCAACCAACTGAGCCACCCAGGCACCCCTGTCAGAGTAAATTTTTAAAAAGAGGTGCAAATTTTATACTCTGAAAACACAAACATTGCTGAAAGAAATTAAAGATGATCCTAGGAGCACCTGGCTGGCTCAATTGGTGGAGTGTGAGACTCTTAATGTCAGGGTTGTGAGTTTGAGCTCCATATTGAGTGTAGAGATTACTTAAAAATAAAATTAAATAAAATAAAGATGATTTAAATAAATAGACATCCTGTGTCTGTGAATTGGAAGACTTAATATTAAGATAGTAATATTCCCCCAAACTGATCTGCAGATTCAATACAATTGGCATCTTTGCATAAATTGACAAGCTGATTATAAAATTCATATGGAAATTCAAGGAACCCAGAGTAATCAAACAATCTTGAAAAAAAGTAAAGTTAGAAGAGTCACATTTCCAGATTTCAAAACTTAACACAAGTCAATAGTAATTAAGACAATGTGGTACTAACGCAAAAAATAGACATATGGATAAATGCAATAGAATTGATAGTCCAGTAATAAACCCATATATCTAAGGTCAATTGATTTTCCATTGGGGTGCCAAGACCATCCAGTGGGGAAAGAATAGTCTTTCTAACAAATGGTTCTGAGAATCTGGGTATCCACATGTGGAGAATGGCATTGAGTCCTTACCTCACACCATACACAAAAATTGACTCAAAATGGATCAAAGAGTCAAATATAAAAGCTAAAAAAAAACTCTTAGAAGAAAATATAAGGTAAAGCTTCATGATCATGAATTTGGTATTGTTAGATATGACACTAAAAACATAAGCAACAAAACAAAGACCATCAAAATTAAAATCCTTTTTGCTTCAAAGGACCATTTTCTGTTGGTTTCAGTCTATCCATAGTGATACTATTGAATAGAAAGGCCCAAGACACTTGCCTGGGCCCATACTACTGTACTGACCACCACCACCATCCTGCCAACATTTCTCCATCTAGAGTCAATGCTGAAGCTAGACTGGCCCTTGTGGGTCTTATGATTTCAAGACATACCTCAGCAATAACCATCAGGGGACTTTGAATAAAAACAAGGCTTATAACTTGGCAGGTTTTGGAGGATACATGCCCTCCCTGAGGGTCACACAGCAAAGCTGCAGATAGAGAGAAAGAGGTAGAGGAAATGTGAAGACCTGGCGTTCTGCCCTTGGGGTTGGGGTGGGTGCCTAGAGTTTCATGAATTCCCTTTTTATTGGAAAATTAAAAACAGAGCAGCCTGGGTGGCTCAGCGGTTTAGCACTGCCTTCAGCCCAGGGCGTGATCCTGGAGACCCAGGATAGAGTCCCATGTTGGGCTCCCTGCATGGAGCCTGCTTCTCCCTCTGCCTGTGTCTCTGCCTCTCCCTCTGTGTGTGTGTGTGTGTCTCATGAATAAATAAATAAAATCTTTAAAAAAAAAAGAGAGAAAATTTAAAACATAAGAGTGGGAATTAGAGTATGGGAAGAGAAAAACAGGGATCAATCAAATGTCCATTATCAAGGTTACTCAGGACTTTCTGAAAGGGAAACTTCACGGGTGGGGGTGGCCTGACTCCTTATCTAGTTGTTTAACTAGTAGCTGCATATAGAGCTGGAAATATATTTATTCAAGATGTCTTTGAAATGGATGCCTCAGGAATCAAAAGTTTAATGCCACAGGCTTGTATTATGATCTGCGGTGACTCTTTCCAAATAAGGTCACCACATCCTGAGATACTGGGTGGTTAGGATTTCAACATATCTTTTTGGGGAACACAATTCAACCCATAGCATACACTGGTCAAGAAAGTAAAAAGACAACGTATAGAATGGGAGAAAGTACTTAAAATGTATGGGTCTGATAAGGGACTTGTATTTAGCATATATAAAGAACTCTTTCAACCCAATAATAAAAAGACAAATTTAATCCAATTAAAAATGGGCAAGTGATATGAATAGACATCTCTCCAAAGAAGATATACAAATAGCCAATAAGTGCATGAAGACAATGTCAACATCATTAACCATTAGGAAAATGCAAATCAAAACCACAATGAAATACCATGTCATAACCACTATAATAAAAAGGATAGGTAACAAGTGTTGGCAATGCTGTGGAGAAATTTGAACCCTCATATATACTGCTGGGAACGTAAAATGGCACATTTGCTTTGAAAAATGGTTTGGAAAAAAAAAAAAAAAAAGAAAAATGGTTTGGATGCTTCTCCAAAGGTGAAATGTAGAGTTATCATATATGATAGCAGTTCTACTCCTAGGTATATCCCCAAGAGAAATGAAAACATATGTCTACACAAAAGCTTGTACAGGAATGCTCATAATAGCTATATTTATAATAGTCAAAATATCGAAAAACCCAGTTCGGTTAAATATATATATATATATATATATATATATATATATATATATATATATATATATCCCAGTTATATATATATATATATGTCCAGAATAGACAGGTCTATATATAGAGAAAGTAGATTAGAGTTTACCTAAGGCTGAGCGATTTGTGGGGAGGTGGAGAGTGACTGGCAATAGATGTAGTTTCTTTATGGGTAATGAAAATATTCTAAAATCAATTGTGGATAGTTATACAACTCTATGAATACCTTAAAAACCATTAAATTGTTTAATTTAAATGAGTGAATTGGATGGTGTGTGAATTGTACTGCAATAAAGCTGTTTTCTGGAGCATCTGAGTGGCTCAGTGGTTGAGTGTCTGCCTTTGGCTCAGGTCATGATCCAGGGGTCCTGGGATTGAGTTCTGCATCAGGTTTCCCACAGGGAACTTTGTTTTCCCTCTGCCTATGTCTCTGCCTCTCTCTCTCTCTCAATCTCTGTGTGTGTGTGTGTGTGTGTGTCTCTCATGAATAAATAAATAAAATCTTTTTTTTTAAAGCTGTTTTTAAAAATGGAAAGTAGATCCCAGAAAAGTCCAGAAAGTGACATCAGATCTTATACAAACAATCAGGAATAAGACCAGCATCAAACCCCTCAATAGCAACATTTGAAGCTAGAAGTCTGCTTTACAGATGCTGAGGGAAAATAATTTTCAACTCAGAATTCTATACCCAGCCAACGTATCAATACAATACAAGAGTAGAATATAGATATTTTCAGATATGCAAGGTTTGAAAAAGTTATATTCCAAGCAAACCTCCTCAGGAAGCTACTGGAGGATGATGTGCTCTGCCATAGAAGGGCATACATAAAAGAAGAAAAAGAAATGGAATCCAGAAAAAACAGAGATCCATTAAGGAAAGTAAAGAAAAAAGAAATTTCAGGATATGGCAAAGAGCAATTCCAATTTCAGGATTACAGTTGTGTAGTTGATCTAGAGAGCCTTTAGTTCAGGTGGAGGCAGGAGAACCAAAGGCTCAGGAGGAGTGTCTCAGAGGAAAAAAAAATATTTTAAAGGAACTGGAACTGATAGTGAAAATGTGTAATGACAGTCATTTTGTAGGGCTTTCACAGGATGTAGGAAGGTTTAACTATGGGTCAAAAAATATATAGAAGCAATATTTATAAATATTTATAAGTAAAATATTTTTAAAAATTCACCAAGTTAAAAAATGACTGGGCAAAACCTCCAAGCATGGGCTCTATATCTACCCTGAGCACACACTGTACATCTTCATTAAAGAAAATAACCAAAAAGGAGTATTCTGAACACAAAATAAAAAGCAGTCAACCTCCCTGATCCCCATAAGATTAGAGTCATATAGCCCTGCATATACTGGAAACCAAATCTGCATCTTTTGGAAATGTCTTTGTCTAATGATTTGTAACTTTTCATGTAAAAAATGTATATGACCCTACCCCAAATGTTCCCTTGCTGGAGCACTCTCTGCTTTGTAAAGATTGTGTATCCTGGGTAGCCGTCCTAACTTGGGCTCCAATAAAACTCTTCCTTCTCTTTAGAAATTCCTTTTTTTTTTTTTTAGAAATTATTTTTTTAAAAAAAGATTTTAGTTATTTATTCATGAGAGACCGAGAGAGAGAGAGAGAGAGAGAGAGAGAGAGAGAGGCAGTGACACAGGCAGAGGGAGAAGCAGGCTCCGTGCAGGGAGCCCAATGTGGGACTCGATCCCAAGGCCCCGGGATCACAACCTGAGCCAAAGGCAGAAGCTCAACTGCTGAGCCACCCAGTCATCCCATCTTTAGAAATTCTAAAAGCTTCATTCATTTTGCTTCAACAGCAGTGAACACTATTTACTGATTGAGAAGGTAATTAAGAAATGTGATGTTGTGATATTGAAAGGAGAGGAGAGAGAGTGTAAGTGAACTTCACTTGTCATGGTAGGGAAGCCAGAGAGACAGTATCTAAATCAGACCTCTCTGGAGATAGCAATAATAGCAATAAATACTTTATTTAGGAGATAGGAACCAGAGGAAATAACAGAATGGGTTGGAGTGGCTGCTTTTGAAGAACAGGATGGAGGGGGGTAGGAGAGTGCTATTTTTGTTATAGCCCTTTAGCACAGTTTGACTCTGTAAGTGCTTTGCACGTATTACTTTGGGAAAATAAAAATTAATTAAAAGACGTATAAGGAGAAACCATGACAACAATAAGGGTCTTCCCTCTTGAGAGTTTCCTGTCCTCTGAAGCAATTCTTCCTTTAAAACTGAGCAAACGGTTCTATCCAGTTTTTCAGTTGTGCCATAAAGCACATTCTCACCCTCATAAGTGTTCCTGGGAGGCAGACCCTGATAGGGTTCTTGTGAGGGTCAAGAGATGGCACTTGCACAATAGGGAATTCCAGGTTGTTCAGATGGTTGCTATCGGGCATGACAGAAGGAAATATCCCCATTTCACATACACAAAAATAGAGAACCCCCCCCCCCAAATCACACAGCCAGGTAGTGGCAGAGCTGGGGTTCTGACCCCCTGTCCTGTTTTTACTCAGCTGACATCAATCAGGCCCAGCCTCATCTTAGCACTCATGTTTCCTCCTCACCCCTCCCTGCTAGCTGGCAGCCCCTTGTCTTCAGACACGGTGTACAACTTCCCTGGCTCTGGAGGGTGATCCTTAATGAGAGGCCCTTGATGCCGTCACAGACTGAGCTCTCATCCTGGTCATCCTGGTCACACCCTAAACCTTGATCCCGGTCAGAGACAATCCTGATGCTGGTTGCAGACTGAGCCCTCACTTGCCACTCACTAGCTTCCTTAATAGTGTCTACAACTGCACTTGAGTTGGGCTTGGCCTAGAAGTCATGGGTGGCTGAGTTCCATCCCTCTCCAGTGTTGTCTCAGGGGCAGAGTTGGTGCAGCTGCAGCTTGGCTAAACTCTCTGACGTGGTTTCCCTCCATCCTGGACTAGAATCAAAGCCACAATCTGTGGCTAGTCCATTTCTGTCCCCTCCCACTGCTCCTTGTGTGGTGGAGGACTGTGGGGCCCGTTGTGCACTCTGTGTTGAGTCATCTTTGCTCAAAACAAAGGAGTCTGGAATGGAAAGCACTTTTTATGGCTTCTCTGCGGCAAGGGAGGAACCTCACAATCAAAATGTTAAAGTACCACCTTGAACTGGCTGTTTCCCACCTTGGACTCTTCACTCCTGTCCCTCATCAGGTCAGCATTTCTTCAACATGATTTCCAGGGGTTCCAGAAGGCTGGCTTGTTGCAGCTGCTGCCCTGTTCTTAGCGATGGACATCTCCTCTAGGCAGTCGTCTAGGGCCAGTTGGGAGAGGAGGCTGACTTTTAACCACTCTCATCTCTTATCAGCCCTAGGAGAGGTCTCAGAGCTAGATAAGTCAGATAATTAGGAAGGATTTCTTTCTGTCCCCTCCTTCTGTCTCCCTGGACCTTCTCCAAGAGTCCTCAGCTGGCCTTGGGGGCCATGTGGTCTGCCCCTCTGCCCAAGGCTGATTTTAGGAACAATAATCCATACTTTGGGGGCCCCCCTCTGCTCCTAAGTCACTGTAGGATCTTAGGAAAGTACCTCTGCCAGGGACCTCACTTCTCTCTTGGTCTGGTGCGGGAGCAGAAAAGAGTCTTACAGCTTCCTGACTGCCTTGACATTTTATGACTCAATGGTATATCAAGCTCATGATTCTGTACCTGTTCCCTGCTGGCCCCTTGTTTTCTCCCCTCCAGGTAGCTGAGACCAGACCCATCGTCTGCCACTGCCCCACCCTGACCTTTCACCTCTCTTGGGCACCAAGTCTTTCTCTGAAGGGGAACATGGACATTGCATCTCTGTGCCTACTGTCCTGCTTTTTAGTGCATTTTTGAGGAGTGCTGAATGAATGAATGAATGAATGAATGAACTACTTTGAAAGAAACTCCTGAGGGACACCTGGGTGGTTCAGCAGTTGAGTGTCTGCCTTCAGCTCAGGGCATGATCCCAGGGTCTGGGGATTGAGTCCCGTATCCCTGCATGGAGCCTGCTTCTCCCTCTGCCTATGTCTCTGCCTCTCTCTGTGTCTCTCATGAATAAATAAATAAAATCTTAAAAAAAAAATTTTTGACCTCATTCTCTCCATCTATTTAGTGGGTATGTCTTCTACACTCATGCTGTGAAAGGCTAAGCCCATTAAAAACACCACTGCCTATGAATGTAGGGCCTTCAGTTCTCTTACAGTTGACACCCTGAGGTTAGGACTAGGGCATTGAGGGGTGGAGTGGGAAATGGAGGGTAGGTGGAGTGGGCTTGGCAGTTTGTGGTTGCTGCTTCAGGGGAAACCACAGCTGCCTTCTCCTCAGGGTGGTCAGTGAGGCTCAGGGAAAAAGATCATTTGCAGGGTGAGCCCTGGCCACTGAGTCACCACCCAACCCAGAGGAAAACCACAGCTTCAAGAGCCCCAAGGCTCAAGGAGAGGTGGCAGGTAAGCTGGGTGAGAGCCAGCACTCAGGAAATGAGCATTTGGATAGTCTCCTCACCTCAAGAGCCATCCCTGACCCATCTGGCAGGGCATAACCTATCGTACGCCCTGACAAAGAATGGCTCAGTCACAGATCTCGGTGTAACAGAGCAAGAACAAGAGCCTGGGAAAAGAACCACTGCTCTTTGGTTTCCTCCTCCCTGGTCCCCCAGGAAAATAGGGATAATTCTTGAATTTGGGAAAATTCATCTAGGATGTCTTCACCTGAAGACACAGAGTCTGCAACTTTGCTTATACAATAATTTTACCATCATCATTACAGTCTGGAGAGCTGCCGTCCATCACATTGCATTCATCTACTGATTCCTGGATTAAGTGTGAAATGTCTTCTTCTGTTCATTTTCTTCTTCTTCTTCTTTGTAGGAAAATGAAATATTCTGAATTCTCATCTGTGTGAAATGGAAGCTAAAAAAAAAAAGGTACAAAGTTAATGTCTCCAGACTTCTTTTACATTTTCTTAAAAGATGATCTAATGCTTTGGACGAAACAGTAAGAAAACTGAAGGATGATGGAATAGGAATGATTCATGTCACTATCAAATCAGTCTTCCAGGCATCTCCATCATTCTTCTGTTTTCTTATTATTTTAGTCTCCCTCTCTTTCATATAAATATGATTGGGAATAATTGATGAGTAATGATGAAATAGTAGGTAGGAGATGGAATAGCAAAATATTTTAAGATCTAGGAAAAAAAGATCACTCAAGTCCAATGATATGTTTTATTTATTTTTGGATGGTGATCACATTTATATTTAGATTTAGCCAGCTGGACTCAGTTTAGATGATCCCAATTCTGTTGGCAACATCCAAAGCATCATAGTCAGGAGCCAGATAAATATATGCCTTCTTCTCTCCATTGGGCCTGATCAGGGTGTTGACCTTGGCCACATCATCTCCTTCACAGCCTGTTTGACCTGGTACTTGTGGACCTTGAATCCACAATGAACACAAGTGTGTTGTCATCTATTTTCTTCATAGCTGACTCCATAGGCAGGGGCTAGTTTGAAGGCATAGTGGTCAAGCTTGTTCCTCCTGGAGGTTCTCTTTCTAGTATAATTGGGCTGCCTTCAGAGACACAGTGTCTTGGCCCATCGCATCGGAAGGTAGGTGATGTGCAGATCTTCTCCTCCTCCTCCTCCTCCTCCTCCTCCTCCTTCTTCTTCTTCTTGACTGTGGACACCTTGCAGCATTGCTTTCTTGGTTTTCAAAGCCTTTGCTTTGGCTTTGGCTTTGGCTTTGGCTTTGGCTTTGGGAGGAGCAGGGACTTCCCTCTTCACCTTCAATGCCATCTTTGTGAAAGGATATGTTTTGGATTAAATAAAGGATCCAATGGATTGATATGGTAATTGTGAGATAGAATAGGCTCATTCTATTAAAAAGAAATTCAAATTTCACTTCGGTTTTTGGAAGACCTCTGTGAAAGAAAGCTATAAAACATCAATCTTTATGAATAGCTAGAACTCAAAAAAGAGCCCCACATCAGGCTCCCTGCTCAGAGGGCAGCCTGCTTCTCTCTCTGCGGCTTCCCCTGCTCATGCTTTCTCCTCTCTCTCTCTTAAATAAATAAATAGGGACATCTGGGTGGCTCAGTGGTTGGGCGCCTACTTTTGGCTCAGCTTATGATCCCAGCGTCCTGGGGATTGAGTCCCACATCGGGCCCCTGCAAGGAGCCTGCTTCTCCCTTTGCCTGTGTTTCTGCCTCTCTCTAGAATAAATGAATAAAATCTTTTTAAAATAAATAAATAAATAAAAATTTAAAAAATAAATAAATAAATAAAAATCTTTAAAAAAAAAAAAGAAAGTTTATAGAGCAGCATGTCTACAAATGTTAACCAAAGAAAGCTGATATGGACACATTAATATTAGAAATAAAGACTTTGGGGCGCCTGGGTGGCTCAGTTGGCTGGGCATTTGACCCTTGATTTCAGTTCAGGTCATGATCTCAGGGTCATGGGATCAAACCCTGTGTGGGCTTTGCACTCAGTGGGGAGTCTGCTTGGGATTCTCTCTCTCCCTCTCCCCCTGCTGAGTGCACATGTATGCACATTCTCTCTTTTCATAAATCAATCAATCAATCGATCTTTAAAAAAGAAAGACTTTAAGAAGTATTATGAGGAAAAGAGGAATATTTTGTAACAATGAAATTCCTGGGACTCCTGGGTGGCTCAGTGGTTGAGCATCTGCCTTTGGCCCAGGGCGTGATCCCGGGGTCAGGATCAAGTCCCACATCAGGCTCCTTGTGGGGAGCCTGCTTCTCCTGCTGCCTGCTCCTCCTGTATTTCTCATGAATAAATAAATAAAATCTCTTAAAAAAAAAACAATGAAATTCCTAAGAGACTATTTGGCCCACTTTACAGCCAGACGAGGTACCAAGTCACCATCAGCTGTGAAGGTTTCAGTAGATTGCTTGTCATACCAAAAACCAGGGAAGCCTCACACTGAAAAAAGACAATGAAGATGACAAGAAATGTTACAATTATCTAAGGAAGGTTTTTGTTTTTCTGAATTAAAAAATTTTAACTTTAATTTTAATTCCAGTATAGTTAACATACTGTGTTAATATTAGTTGCAGGTGTAAAATATAGTGATTCAACCATTCTATGCATTACTCAGTGCTCATCATGATAAGTGTACTTAATCCCCTTCACCTGTTAACCATCTGTTCTCTATAGTTAAGAGTCTGTTTTTTTTTTTTTTAAGATTTTTATTTATTTATGCAAGACACACAGAGAAAGGCAGAGACACAGGCAGAGGGATAAGCAGGCTCCCTGTGGGGTGCCTGATGCGGTCCTCCATCCCAGGAACCGGGACTATGACCTTAGCCAAAGGCAGATGCTCAACCACTGAGCCACCCAGGTCCCTTAGAGTCTGTTTTCGTTTATTTTGTCTCCTTTACCCTCTTGTTCATTTATTTTGTTTCTTAAATTCCACATATAAGTGAAATCATATGGTATTGGTCTCTCTCTGACTTATTTCACTTAGCTTTATACTCTCTAGAACCAGTCATGTTGTTGCAAATGGCAAGATTTCATTCTTTCTTATGACTGAATAATATTCCATTATATATATATATATATATATATATATATATATATATATATATATATATCACATCTTTATCCATTCATCCACTGATGGACACTTAGGTTGCTTTCATGTCTTGACTACTGTAAATAATGCTGTAGGGGCACCTGGCTGGCTCAGTTTGGGGAATATGTGACTCTTGATCTCAGGTTTGTGAGTTTGGCCTCACGTTGAGTGTAGACATTAGTTAAGTAAGTAAGTAATTAAAAACTAATAATGCTGTGATAAACATAGGGTTGCATGTATCCTTTTGAATTAGCATTTTTATATCCTTTGGCTAAATGCCTGGTACTGTGATTACTGGGTCATAGGGATTTCTATTTTTTGAAGAACCTCCATACTGTCTTCCACAGTGGCTGCACCAGTCTGCATTTCCACCAGCAATGCATGAGGGTTCTTTTTTCTCCACATCCTCCCTGACACTTCTTTCTTGTGTTTTTTATTTTAGCCATTCTGACAGGTGTGAGGTGATATCTTACTGCAGTTTTGATTTGCATTTCCCAGATGATGAAGGATGCTGAGCATCTTTTCATGTGTCTCTTGGCCATCATTTGTCTTCTTTGGAGAAATATCTGTTCATGTCTTCTGTCCACTTTTAAATTGGATTATTTGTTTTTTTGGTGTTGAGTTTTATCAGTTCTTTATATATTTTAGATATTCACCCCTTATGGAATGTGTCATTTGCAAATATCCTCTCCTATGCAATAGGTTGTCTTTTTAGTTTTGTTGATTGTTTCCTCTGCTGTGCAGAAGCTTTTTATTTTGATGTAGTCCCAATAGTTTTTCTTTGGTTTCCTTTGTCCCAGGAGACATATTGAGAAAAATGTTGCAATGGCTGATGTCAGAGAAATAACCACCTGTGCTCTCCCCTAGAGTTTTTATGGTTTCAGGTCTCGCATGTAGGTCCTTAATCTATTTTTAATTTATTTTTGTGTATGGTGTAGGAAAACAGTCCAGTTTCATTCTTTTGCATGTAGCTGTCCAGTTTCCCCGGTACCATTTGTTGAAGATATTGTCTTTTTTCCACAGCATATTCTTGCCTCCTTTGTCAAATATTACTCAACCATATAATTGTGGGTTTGTTTCTGGGCTTTCTATCCTATCCATTGATTTATGTGTCTATTTTTGTGCCAGCACCATACTATTTTGACTACATAACTTTGTACTATAACTTGAAATCTGGAGCCATGATGCCTCCTGTTTTGCTTTTCGTTTTCAAGATTGCTTTGGCTACTCAGGGTCTTTCACAGTTCCATATTAATTTTAGAATTGTTCTACTGTGAAAAAATGCTGTTGGTGTTTTGATAGGGATTGCATTAAATCTGTAGATTACTTTGGGTAGAATGGACATTTTGACAATATTTGTTCTTCCAATCCATGAGCATGGAATATCTTTCCATTTGTTTGTGTCATCTTTAATTATTTCATCAATGTTTTATAGTTTTCAGAGTACAGGTGTTTCACTACTTGGTTAGGTTTATTTCTGGGTGTCTTATTGTTTTTAGTACAGTTGTAAATGAAGTTGTTTTCTTAATTTCTCTTTCTGTTGCTTTATTATTAGTGTATAGAAATGCAATGGACTTCTGTAAATTGATTTTGTATTGTGCACCTTACTGAATTCATTTATCAGCTCTAGTAGTTTTTGATGGAGTCCTTAGGGTTTTCTACGTATAATATCATGTCATCTGCAAATACTGAAATTTTTACTTCTTCCTTACTAGTTTGGATGCTTTTTATTCCTTTTTATTGTCTAATAACTGTGGCTAGGATTTCCAGTACTATGTTGAATAAAAGTGGTGAGAATGGACATCTTTGTCTTATTCCTGACCTTAGGGGAAAAGCTCAGTTTTTCACCATTGAGTATGATGTTATCTGTCAGTTTTTCATAGATGGCCTTTATTGTGTTGAGATATGTTCCTTCTAAAAATACTTTGTTGAAGGTTTGTATCATGAATGGATGTTGCACTCTGTCAAATGCTTTTTCTGCATCTATTGAAATGATCATATGGTTTTTATCCTTTTTCTTGTTGATGTGATGTATCATGTTGACTGATTTGCAAATACTGATCAACCCTTGCATCCTGGGAATAAATCCCACATGCTCATGGTAAGTGATTTTTTAATGTATTGTTGGATTTGGTTTGGTAATGTTTTGTCAAGGATTTTTGCATCTATATTCAACAGAGATGTTGGCCTGTAGTTCTCTCTTCCTGTGGTGTCTTTATCTGGTTTTGGTATCAGGGTAATGCTGCCTTCATAGAATGAATTTGGAAGCTTTTCTTTCTCTTCTATTTTTTGGGATGTTTTTAGAATAATAGGTATTTACTCTTCTTTAAATGTTTGGTAGAATTTGCCTGTGAAGCCATCTGGTCCTGGACTTTTGTTGTTGGGGTTTTTAATTTTTTTGGGGGGGGGGCGGTTAAATTATTGATTCAATTTCACTGCTGGTAATTGTTCTGTTCAAATTTTCTGTTTCTTCCTGGTTCAGTTTTGGGAGGTTATATGTTTCTGGGAATTTATCCATTTTTTCTAGGTTGTCCAATATGTTGGCATGTAATTTTTCATAACATTCTCTTACAATTCTTTGTATTTCTGTGGTGTCAGTCATTATTTCTCCTCTTTCATTTCTGATTTTGTTTGAGTCTTCTCTCTGTTTTTGATGAGTCTGGCTAAAGGTTAATCCATTTTGTTGATCTTTTCGAAGAACCAGCTCCTGGTTTCATTGATCTGTTTTATTGTGTGTATGTGTGTTTTTGCTTTTGTTTTTTAGTTTCTATTTCATTTATTTCTACTCTAATCTTTATTTTTTCCTTTCTTCTGCTGGTTTTTGTTTTTTGTTTTGGGGTTTTTTTTGTTTGTTTGTTTGTTTGTTTGTTTTTTTGCTGTTGTTGTTGTTTTTCTAGCTCCTTTAGGTGTATGGTTAGGTTTATTTGAGATTTTTCTTGCTTCTTGAGGTAGGCCTGTGTTGCTCTAAACTTCCCTCTTAAAACAATTTTTGCTTCGTCTCAAAGATTTTGGACCATTGTGTTTTCATTTTCTCTATGTATTTTTAAAATTTCCTATCTGGGATCCCTGGGTGGCGCAGCAGTTTAGCGCCTGCCTTTGGCCCAGGGTGCGATCCTGAAGACTCGGGGTCGAATCCCAGTAGGGCTCCCGGTGCATGGAGCCTGCTTCTCCCTCTGCCTATGTCTCTGCCTCTCTCCCTCTCTCTCTGTGACTATCATAAATAAAAAAAAATAAAAATAAAAAAATTTTTAAAAGAATAAAATTTCCTATCTGAGGAAGGTTTTAAAGCAATCATCATAAAATGCATTAATAAACAACTGCAAACACACTAGAAACATGAAAAAAGAGGAATCTCAGCAAAGAAATAGAAGGTATAAAGGCAAACCAAATGGAAATTTTAGAATTTAAAAAATACAATAACCACAATAAAAACTCAGTGGATGTGCTCATCAGCAGAACAGAGTGGACAGAAGAATCTGTGAACTGGAAGATACAACAATAGAAATCCTAATCTGAACAACTTTGGTTTGGGAAAATAGGCCAAAAATAAAAGTAAACAAATCCTCAGGAACCTGTAGGACTATAACAAAAGATCTAATATTCATGTCATTTTCATCTAAGGAGAGAAGAGCATGTGAGATGGCTATATTGTGGTGGCCATCTTTGGCAAGTATAATTGGCCTCATCCATGTTGATGCACGGAGCTATAGTTTTCTATTTCACTACTATCCTATTGCATGATTGAGCCCTAATTTATTCATTTTACTATAATATTTGGGTTGTCTCCCCCCACCTTTATTACAAACGATGTTCAATGAATATTCTGCTCACGTCTCCAGAAATAGAATTGCTGGATCATTAGGGTGTTAATGTTTACCGTGACCAAATAATGTCAATTTGTTCTTCAGAGTGAGTGCACTAACTTATAGTCCCACAGCAGTTTAGTAGTTACATTTCACCAGGATTCTGTCAATCTTTTCATTTTTTTTTCACATCAGGAGGCATAAAATGGTAATTTGTGGTTTTATTTGCATTTCTCTTTTTATTTATAAGTTTTGGTATACTTTCATAAATTTAATGGGCCATTTGTGTTTTCTATTCTGGGAAATGTCTGCTTATGTTTTTGAAAAATGTTCTATTGGACTGATTGTCTTCTTAATAGATTTATGGGATCTGACTACTAAGTTTTGGGGGGAGATGCCTGGGTGGCTCAGTCAGATAAACATCTGCCTTCGGCTCCGGTCATGATCTCAGGGTGCTGGGATGGAGCCCTGCGTTGGGCTCACTGCTCAACGGAGAGCCTGCTTCTCCCTCTCCCTCTGCTGCTCCCCTTGCTCATGCTCTCTAAATAAAATCTTTACATAATAATAAAATTTGGGGAGTTTTATGTGTGTAAAATTTTTTGTTAGGATTTGATTAGAATAGCAATAAAACTATAAATCAATTGGGGAGAAATAACAACTTTACAGTATCGAAACTTTCTATCAATGAACATGGTATTGTCCTCTATTTGGTTTTCTATCTTCCAACAAGGTGTTATAATTTTCCACATAAATGTTTTGCACATCTTTTGTTAGAATTATTTTCAACTACCTTATATTTTTCATTGCTATTGTAAATTTTTTATTTCATTTTCTAACTTTATTGATGTTTATAAATTCAATAGACTTCTATTTTTTGGACGTTGGATTAATATCTTCTTTCAGGCTCTGGATTGCCTTTTCATTTTGTAAAGTGTCTTGAAGGTCATTTTGATAATGAAGATTTTAAGCATTTTGATTATGATGTCCCTTGGTATAATTTTCTTCACATTTTTCCTGTTTGGGGTTCATTGAGCTTTTTTGCAATTACTGGTAATTTTAATAAATTTGGGAATTTTATGCTGCCATTATTTCTTCCAACCATTTTCTGTGTCTCCCTCTCTCTTCTCTTCTTCTGGAAACTCAATTACATGTATATTAGATTTTTCTCTCTTTTTTTCTGTCTGTATTACATTTTGGATAGTTTCTACTGCTATATTTTCAAATTCACTAATCATTCTTCATTGTCTAGTCTGCTGCTAATTCTATCAAGTGTACTTTTAATCTCACATATTGTATTTTTCTTATCTAGTGATTAAATTTGGGTTTTTAGAAATAGATTTCGTGTCTCTTACTATGCTTAGGCTTTTGTCTACTTTTTTGAAGATATAGAATATATTCATAATTGTTTTAATGTTCTTGTCTACTAATTCTATCATCTGCGTAGTTTCTGAGTCCGTCTTCTGGACTTATTTTTCTCCTTTTGGGTCATATTTTCCTACTTCTTTATATACCTAGTAATTTCTTTTTTTTTTTTTTTTCTTGAGAGTATGTCAAGTTTATTAACTTGATAGCAAGGAGCCAGCAAGCTGACCAAAGTATGCTGCTTCAGGGAGGGTGTGAGAAGGAGGAGTGAAATAGTATGGCTATAGACACTTGCCTAAGCAGAACATTGCATATGTAGGAAAGGGGGCAGTTCTTTGGGCAAGATCACAGCAACATGAAGTCTATATCATTTTATCAGTTGTCAACAGAGAAACCCTGTGTCAGGTGGCCTGCGGTGCCTGTCATCAGTAGCAGAAAGGCACGATGAGGATGAACACACATTGTGTGTGAATTGGACCCACAGGCCTCAACAACCAGGAGTGTCTCTGGGTGGATTAGAAGGGAGGAAGCGGTGTCACCTCGGCACAGGAGGGGATTGGAACCTGGCGCAGGCTACTGCCAGGGCTTTTGCTCAGGTTACCCATCCCTGAGTGTTGGGACAAGCAGGGGTCTCCATGCAGCCCCATTTCTGCGGGAACTCCTCGCTGCGCCCCGGTCAGCACCTGCGCCTCCGCAACCACTGGTGTCTGCTTCACTCCCGTGGCTCTCTTGCAGGCAGCCCACTCACAAGAGGACGGCATCAAAGCTTCCTCCAGGTCTGGCTCCAGCCAGAGTCCCTTTGCTCCTGGTGTGTCTTTACCTGTGGCCCCCCAGCGCCCGGCCCCTGGCTTTGCCTCGCGGGGTCCCATCCGCCTGCCCTTAGGCCCAGCTCCGACCTACGCCCCTGCTGGGGGCAGAGGGGGCTGCAGGTTCCTGGGCGGGCTCCTCCCAAGTGCTGGCCAGTGTCGCCCTCTCTGTGCACCCTCATGCCCACCACACGCACTTTGTGCCACCGAGTTAGACCGCTGCCCTCTCCCCGGTGGCCTGGGGACGCTAGCCTGCAGGCTCTGTGGCACAGCACCTGCCAGGGCCAGGGCGAGGGGCACTTTTACTCTCTTACATGAGCAGCCTCTCTTTTGTACTCTTCTGGGCATGGCAGGATCCGAGAGCACGGTGGGATGTCTTACTAGTGCTCCCTAGGACGCCTGTTCTGTTGGCAGTGATTCCATTGGGCCAACCTTGGTTGGCTCTGCCTTTTTCTTCTTCAGGCCTACCATTTCTTCTCTCACTAAATCAGTCCCTTTCTCTCCTTTTCTCCCTCTATCCATCCTTCTTTACTCCTTCCCTCCCCCTCCCTATTTTGGCTGCTCCTCCTTAGTTCAAATCCTTTGGGCTCACAGCTTCTGACCCGTGGCTGGTGCACTCCAGCTCGCCTGCCCGCTGTATTTCTGATGACCTTTCTAGAATATCACTGCTAGTGATGCCTGCGGTATGGCCTTGCTGTGACTATGCCATGGAATTTCTTAGTGTGTGCCAGCCTGACCTCTGCTCCTGCCAGCCCTCTCCCCTCCCAGCCTCTCCAGGAGCCAAGCTCTTTCTCTACTTCTCACCATCACTCAGTTGTCCTTCCAGAGCTACTCACACAAATGTCTTCTATGAACCCCATGGTGCCTGTGGCCATTGTAGTCCCCAGGGTTCTCCAGTTTCTTCCTCCTCTTTTTTTTTTTTAGATTTATTTATTTATTTTAGAGAAAAGGGGGGAGGAGCAGAGGGAGAGGGAGAGAATCTCTAGCAGGCTTCCTGCTGAGAGAGGAGCCCCACTCCCTGTTCATATCAGGATCTTGAGATCATCACCTGAGCCTATATCAAGAATTGGATGCTTCACAGACTCAGCCACCCAGGGACCCCACCCCTCCTTTTCTAAAATTGTGGTAAAATACACATAACATTTACCAACGTCATCTTTTTTAAGTGTACAGTTCAGTGGTATTCAATACACTCACAATGTACAGTTCTCTATATATTTTGGATATTAATCCCCGTTTGCAACTATTTTCTCCTGTTCTGTGAGTTGACCCTTTACTGTGTGGCGATGTCTTTTAATGCACAAAATCTTTTAATTTTCATGAAGCCCAATACATCTATTTTTTTTCTTTTGTTACCTGTGCCTTTTGTGTCATATCCAAGAAACCATTGCTAAATCCAGTATCATGAAGCTTCTGTCCTATGATTTCTTCTGAGTTTGATTGTTTTAGGTCTTACATTGAGGTCCTTCTTTGATCCTTTTATTTTTTTTAAAGATTTTATTTATTTATTCATGAGAGACACAGAGAGAGAGGGGCAGAGAAACAGGCAGAGGGAGAAGCAGGCTTTTCTTGAATACAGGGAGCCCGATGCGGGACTCGATCCCGGGCCTCCAGGATCACGCCCTGGGCTGAAGGCCGTGCTAAACCGCTGAGCCACCCAGGCTGCCCCTTGATCCATTTTGAATTATTTTTTTGTATACAATGTCAAATAAGGGTTCAACTTCATTCTTTGGCATGTGGATACCCAATTTTTCCAGCACCATTTACTGAAAAGACTATCCTTTCTCCCATTGAATGGTCTTGGTACCCTTGTCAAAGATCATTTGTCTGTATGTGTGAGGGTTTATTTCTGGGCTCTCTCTTTTATTCTGTTGCTCTATATGTCTGTCTTTATGCCAATACCACAGTGCTTTGACTACTGTACCTTTGTAGTTAGTCTTGAAATTAGGAAACATGAGTCCTCCAGTTTTGATCTTCTTTTACAAGATTGTTTTCCTAATTGGGGTCCCTTAAGATTCTGTTTGAATTTTAGGATGAATTTTCCTATTTCTTCCCCCCAAAATGAGATTTGGATAGGATTACAGTGACTCTGTAGATCACTTCTGATATTTTAAAGATATCAACTGTTCCACTTCATGAATGTGGGATGTATTTCCATGTACTTGTTTTCTTTAATTTCTTTCAGCAGCATTTTGTAGTTTTCTTTGACTTTGTACAAGTCTTCCACCTCCTTGTTTAAGTTAATTCTTAATATTTTACTGTTTTTGATGCTATTATAAATGGAATTGTTTTTATAATTTCATTTTCAGATTGCACATTTTGTATAGAAATGCAACTGATTTTTGTGTGTTGACTGTATCCTGCTACTTTGCTGGATTCACTCATTTTAACAGTTTATTTTTGTGGAATTTTAAGGTTTTCAAACTATGACATTATATTATTTGTAGAATCTGTACATCATTGTACTTCTGTACAATGTACAATTTGTACAATCTGTAGATCATTGTACTTCTTCCTTTCTGATTTAGATGCCATTTATTTATTTTTCCTGTTTAATTGCTCTGGCTAGAATGCCAATATATTTTTTAAAGACTTTCTTTCTTTTCTTTGTCAGTTTTTTTGCTTCATGTATTTTGATAGTCAATCATCAAGGGCATAAATGTTTATAATTGTTACATTTTCTTGTTGTAGTAAACCTTTTATTAATATATACTGTCCCATGGGGTGCCTGAGTGGCTCAGTCGGTTAAGCCGCTGACTCGATTTTGGCTCAGGTCATGATCTCAGGGTCATGGGATCAAGCCCTGTGTCAGGCTCCGTACTCAGCAGGAAGTCTGCTAGAGGATATCTCTCTCTCTTCTGCCCCTGCCCCACCCCCGTCATGCTCACTCTCTCAAATAAATAAATACATATTTAAAATATATACTGTCCTTCCTCTACAACCTGTTTTTAAAAATATTTTATTTATTTATTTTAGTGAGAGAGAGAGAGTGGGGGAGAGGCAGAGGGAGGGGGAGAGAAGCAGCCTCCTCACTGAGTGGGGAACCTGACAAGGGCTTGATCCCATGAACCTGAGATCATGAGCTGAGCTGAAATCAAGATCCGGGCGCTAAACTGATTGAGCCACCCAGGTACCCATCTTATAATCTATTTTTTATTTAAAGTGTATTTTAGTTAATAATTTATTAATTTAGGGGTGGGGCAAGATGGCAGAGGAGTAGGGTCCCCAATCACCTGTTCCCACCAACTTACCTAGATAACCTTCAAATTATCCTGAAAACCTATGAATTCAACCTGAGATTTAAAGAGAGAACAGCTGGAACGCTACAGAGAGAAGAGTTTGCACTTCTAACAAGTACAACTCGTTTTTTAACCACTCTGCACTGAGCAAAATGACTAGAGAGAACTCACCACAAAAGAAAGAATCAGAACAGTTGAATCTGCCACAGAGTTACAGAATTTGGATTACAATTCAATGTCAGAAAATCAATTCAGAAGCACAATTACAAAGCTACTGGTGGCTCTAGAAAAAAGCATAAAGGATTCAAGACACTTCATGTCTGCCGAATTTAGATCTAATCAGGCCAAAATTAAAAATCAATTAAATGAGATGCAATCCAAACTGGAGGTCCTTTTTTTTTTTTTTTTTTTTAAGATTTTATTTATTTATTCGTGAGAGACAGGCAGAGACACAGGCAGAGGGAGAAGCAGGCATCATACAGAGAACCTGACGTGGGACTCCATCCAGGGTCTCCAGGATCACGCCCTGGGCTGCAGGCGGCGCTAAACCACTGAGCTGCCCCAAACTGGAGGTCCTAATGATGAGGGTTAATGAGGTGGAAGAAAGAGTGAGTGACGTAGAAGACAAGTTGATGGCAAGGAAGGAAGCTGAGGAAAAAAGAAAAATAATTAAAAGGCCCTGAGGAAAGGTTAAGGGAAATAAATGACAGCCTCAGAAGGAAAAATCTATGTTTAATTGGGGGTCCAGAAGACACCAAGAGGGACAGAGGACTAGAAAGCATATTTGAACAAATCATAGCTGAGAACTTCCCTAATTTGGGGAGGGAAACAGGCATTCAGACCCATTCAGACCCTGGAGATAGAGAGGTAACCCCCCTAAAATCAATAAAAACTGTTCAACACCTCAACATTTAATAGTGAAACTTGAAAATTCCAAAGATAAAGAGAAAATCCTCAAAGTGGCAAGAGACAAGAGATCCCTAACTTATATGGGGAGAAATATTAGATTAACAGCAGACCTCTCCACAGAGACCTGGCAGGCCAGAAAGGGCTGGCAGGATATAGTCATAGCCCTAAATGAGAAGAACCTCAGTCAAGAATACTTTATCCAAAAAAAAAATACTTTATCCAGCAAGGCTCTCATTCAGAATAGAAGGAGAGACAAAGAGCTTCCAAGACAGGCAGAAACTGAAAGAATCCGTGACCACCAAACCAGTTCTGTAAGAAATATTAAGGGGGACTCTGTAAAAGAAAGAGGATGCCCAAAGAAACAATCCACAAAAACAGGGATTGGTATTATGATGACACTAAATTCATATCTTTCAATAGTAACTCTGAACGTGAATGGGCTGAATGATCCCATGAAAAGACGCAGGGTTTCAGACTGGATAAAAAAGTGAGACCCATCTATTTGCTGTCTACAAGAGACTCATTTTAGACCTAAAGACAACTCCAGCCTGAAAATGAAAAGTTGGAGAACAATTTACCATTCAAATGGTCCTCAAAAGAAAGCAGGGATAGCAGTCCTCATATCAGATAAATTAGAGTTTATCCCAAAGACTGTGGTAAGAGATGAAGTGGGACACTATATCATACCTAAAGGATCTGTCCAACAAGAGGACCTAACAATCATGAATATTTATGACCCTAATGTGGGAGCTCCCAAGTATATCAATCAATTAGTAACCAAAGTAAAGACATAGTTAGATAATAATAATACACTAATAGTAAGAGACGTCAACACGGCCCTTTCTGCAAATGACAAATCTTCTAAGCACAACATCTCCAAAGAAAAAAGAGCTTTAAATGATACACTGGACCAGATGGATTTCAGATATTTACAGAACTTTACATCCAAATGCAACTGAATACACATTCTTCTCAAGTGCACATGGAACTTTCTCCCGAATAGACCACATACTGGGTCACAAATCAGGTCTCAACTGATACCAAAAGATTGGGATTGTCTCCTGCATATATTCAGACCATAACGCTTTGAAACTAGAACTCAATCACAAGAAGAAATTTGGGAGAAGCTCAAACACGTGGAGGTTAAAGAGCATCCTGCTAAAAGATGAAAGGGTCAACCAGGAAATTAGAGAAAAATTAAAAAGATTCATGGAAACTAATGAGAATGAAGATACAATCGTTCAAAATCTTTGGGATACAGCAAAAGCAGTCCTGAGAGGGAAACACATCGCAATACAAGCATCCTTCAAAAAATTGGAAAAAAACTCAAATACACAAGCTAACCTTGCGCCTAAAGAAACTGAAGAAAGAACAGGAAATAAAACCTACACCCAGCAGAAGAAGAGAGTTAATAAAGATTCAAGCAGAACTCAATGAAATAGAGACCAGAAGAACTGTAGAACAGATCAACAAAACCAGGAGTTGGTTCTTTGAAAGAATTAATAAGAGATAAACCATTAGCCAGCCTTATTAGAAAACAAAAGAGAAAAGACTCAAATTAATAAAATCATGAATGAGAAAGGAGAGATCACAACCAATACCAAGGAAATACAAACAATTTTAAAAACATATTATGAGCAGCTATACGCCAATAAATTAGGCAATCTAGAAGAAATGGACGCGTTTCTGGAAAACCACAAACTACCAAAACTGGAACAGGAAGAAATAGAAAACCTGGACAGGCCAATAACCAGGGAGGAAATTGAAGCAGTCATCAAAAACCTCCCAAGACACAAAAGTCCAGGGCCAGATGGCTTCCCAGGGGAATTCTATCAAACATTTAAAGAAGAAACAATACCCATTCTACTAAAGCTGTTCTGAAAGACAGAAAGGGATGGAGTACTTCCAAATTCATTTTATGAGGTCAGCATCACCTTAATTTCAAAACCAGACAAAGACCCCACCAAAAAGGAGAATTACAGGCCAATATCCCTGATGAACACAGATGCAAAAATTCTCAACAAGATACTAGCCAATAGGATCCAACAGTACATTAAAAAATTATTCACCGTGACCAAGTGGGATTTATCCCCAGGACGCAAGGCTGGTTCAACACTCATAAAGCAATCAACATGATAGATCATATCAACAAGAGAAAAAACAAGAACCATATGATCCTCTCAATAGATGCAGAGAAAGCATTTGACAAAATACAGCATCCATTCCTGATCAAAACTCCTCAGAGTGTAGGGATAGAGGGAACATTCCTCAGCATCTTAAAAGCCATCTACGAAAAGCCCACAGCAAATATCATTCTCAATGGGGAAGCACTGGGAGCCTTTCCCCTAAGATCAGGAACAAGACAGGGATGTCCACTCTCACCACTACTATTCGACATAGTACTGGAAGTCCTAGCCTCAGCAATCAGACAACAAAAAGACATTAAAGGCATTCAAATTGGCAAAGAAGAAGTCAAACTCTCCCTCTTCACAGATGACATGATACTGTACATAAAAACCCAAAAGACTCCACCCCAAGATTGTTAGAACTCATACAGCAATTGGGCAGTGTGGCAGGATACAAAATCAATGCCCAGAAATCAGTGGCATTTCTATACACTAACAATGAGACTGAAGAAAGAGAAATTAAGGAGTCAATCCCATTTACAATTGCACCCCAAACCATAACATACTTACGAATAAATCTAATCAAAGAGGTAAGGGATCTGTACCCTAAAAACTACAGAACACCTTTGAAAGAAATTGAGGAAGACACACAGAGATGAAAAAACACTCCGTGCTCGTGGATTGGAAGAATTAATATTGTGAAAGTGTCAATGCTACCCAGGGCAATGTACACGTTCAATGCAATCCCTATCAAAATACCATGGACTTTCTTCAGAGAGTTGGAACAAATCATCTTAAGATTTGTGTGGAATCAGAAAAGACCCCGAATAGCCAGGGGAATATTGAAAAAGAAAACCAGAGCCGGGGGCATCACAATGGTGGATTTCAAGCTGTACTACAAAGCTGTGGTCATCAAGACAGTGTGGTCCTGGCACAAAAACAGACACAGATCAATGGAACAGAATAGAGGACCCAGAGATGGGCCCTCAACTCTATGGTCAACTAATATTCAACAAACAGGAAAGACCCTCTCCACTGGAAAAAGGACAGTCTCTTCAATAAATGGTGCTGGGAAAATTGGACAGCCACGTGCAGCAGAATGAAACCAGACCATTCTCTTATACCAGACACAGAGATACACTCAAATGGCTGAAAGATCGAAATGTGAGACAAGAATCCATCAAAATCCTAGAGGACAACACAGGGAACATCCTTTTTGAACTTGGCCACAGCAACTTCTTGCAAGATCCATCTAGGAAGGTGAGGGAAACAAAAGCAAAAATGAACTATTGGGACTTAATCAGGATAAAAAGCTTCTGCACAGCAAAGGAAACAGTCAGCAAAACTCAAAGACAACCTACAGAATGGGAGGAGATATTTGCAAATGACACATCAGATAAAGGGCTAGGATGCAAGATCTATAAAGAACTTATTCAACTCAAAAGCAAAGAAACAAACAATCCAATCATGAAATGGGCCAAAGACACGAACAGAAATCTCACAGAGGAAGACATAGACATGGCCAACAAGCACATGAGAAAACGCTCCGCATCACTGGCCATCAGGGAAATACAAACCCAAACCACAATGAGATCCCACCTCACACCAGTGAGAAGGGGAAAATTCACAAGACAGGAAACAACAAGTGTTGGAGAGGATGTGGAGAAAGGGGAACCCTCTTGCACTGTTGGTGGGAATGTGAACTGGTGCAGCCACTCTGGAAAATTGTGTGGAGGTTCCTCAGTGTTAAAAATAGAACTACCCTGGGCAGCCCCGGTGGCCCAGTGGTTTAGCGCCACCTTTGGCCCAGGGCATGATCCTGGAGACCGGAGATCAAGTCCCACGTCGGGCTCCCCACATGGAGCCTGCTTCTCCCTCTGCCTGTGTCTCTGCCTCTCTCTCTCTCTGTGTCTCTCATGAATAAATAAACAAAATCTTAAAAAAAAAAAAAAAAGAACTACCCTATGACCCCACAACTGGAAGGAGCCTCGGTGTCCATCGACAGATGAATGGATAAAGAAGCTGTGGTCTATGTATACAATGGAATATTCCTCAGCCATCAGAAACGAGGAACACCCACCATTTGCTTCACTGTGGATGGAACTGGAGGGTATTACTCTGAGTGAAGTAAGTCAATCGGAGAAGGACAAACATTATATGGTCTCCTTCATTTGGGGAATATAAAAAATAGTGAAAGGGAATAAAGGAGAAAGGAGAGAAATTGAGTGGGAAATATCAGAGAGGGAGACAGCACATGAGAGACTCTTAATTCTGGGAAATGAACAAGGGGTTGGGGAAGGGAGTTGGACGTGGGGATGGGGGCACGGGGGGACCGGCACTGAGGGGGGCACTTGATGGGATGAGCACTGGGTGTTATGCCATATGTTGGCAAATCGAAATCCAATAAAAAATATATAAAAAATTTTTATTCATTTAAAGTCTGATAGCAGTATAGCCACCCCTATTCTCTTTTGGGTACTATTTTCATGGAGCATCTTTTTTCATCCTTTCAATATCAGCCTGCTGTGTCTTTGGATATCAGGTGAGTCTCTTATAGAAAGCATATAGTTGGACCGTGTGTTTTCATCCATTTTTCCAATCTCTGTCTTTTGGAGAGTTCAATCTATTTACTTATAAAGTAATTGCTGGGGCAGCCCAGGTGGCTCAGTGGTTTAGCAGTGACCTGGAGACCCGGGATCCAGTCCCACATCAGGCTCCCTTGCATGGAGCCTGCTTCTCCCTCTGCCTGTGTCTCTGCTTCTCTCTCCGTGTGTCTCTCGTGAATAAATAAATGAAATCTTTATTTTTTTTAATATTTATTTACTTATTTATAAAGAGAGAGAGAGGCAGAGACACAGGAGGAAGAGAGAAGCAGGCTCCATGCCGGGAGCCCGACGTGGGACTCGATCCCGGGACTCCAGGATCACGTCCTGGGCCAAAGGCAGGTGCTAAACCGCTGAGCCACACAGGGATCCCCATAAAACCTTTAAAGTAACTACTGATAAGCAGGGAATCCTGTCATTGTGTCATTCATTTTCTACATGTCTTATAACCTTTTTGTCACTCATTTCTTGTGTTACTGTCTTCTTTTGTGGGTTTTTTGTTTTTTGTAGTGAAATATTTAAATTATTTTCCCATTTCCTTTTGTGTGTATTCTATAGCTATTTTCTTTGTGGTTACCATGGGGATCACACCTAACACCTTAAAGTTATAACACTCTAATTTGAATTTATACCAGCTTAACTTTAATTACATACAAAAACTCTCTCCCTATGCAGGTTCTTATCCATTTCTTTCAGTTGTTGATATCATGCAATTATATCTCAATACATTGCATGTCCCCAAACATAAGTTAATGATTCTTTAAAATGCATTAGTGTAAAAAAAAAATGCGTTAGTGTTAGGGCACCTGGGTGGCTCAGTGTCTGATCCTGGGTCAAGTCATGATTTCAGGGTTCTGAGATTGAGCCCCATGTCAGGCTCCACACTCAGGGGGGAGTATGCTTATCTTTCTCCCTCTGCCCCTCCCTTAGCTCATTCCCTCTCTTTCTCTCTGTCTCTCTCTCCAATAAATGAATAAAATCTTAAGAAATAAATAAAATGCATTAATATTAATTGTGTAGAAAACAAGATTTGGAGTTAAAACCAAGTTACAAGGGCACCTGTAACTTTGGGTGGCTCAGCGGTTGAGCATCTGCCTTTGGCTCAGGTCATGACCCCAGGGCCTGGGATCGAGTCCCACATTGGACTCCTGCAGGGAGCCCACTTCTCTCTCTGCCTGTGTCTCTGCCTCTTGTGTGTATGAATAAATAAATAAAATCTTTAAACAAGACCAATTTACATTAATACTAACTTTTACTCCAATAATTTTATTTAAACATATCAGTCTCTTAAGTCATGTAGAGAACTAGAGGTAGAGCTATAAACTATTGTTACAATAACACCAGCTTTTATAATTGCTCCACCTACTTTTATTGAGATCTTTATTTCTCTAACGGGTTTGAGTCTAATGTCCTTTCATTTCACCTTGTAGGATTCTCTTTAATATTTCTTGCAGGACGGGCCTAGTGGTCACAAACTTCTTCACCTCTTTGTAAATTCTGGGAATTTCTTACTTTCTACATCACTTTTGAAGGTATAGGATTTGAAGGTTTTTTTTCTTTAAGATTTATTTATTTATTCCAGAGAGGGAGAGAGACCTAGCGCATGAGTGGGAGGGGCAAAGGGAAAGAGAGAGAGGATCTCCTGCAGACTGAGCTGCGCATGGAGCCTGAACGGAGCTTGATCTCCCCACACTGAGATCATGGTATGAGCCAACACCAAAAGTCAGATGTCCAGCCAACTGTACCACGCAGGTACCCCTAGGATTTGAAGTTTTGCTGGATAGAGTATATTTGGTTGACTTTTTTTTTTCTTTTAGTACTTTGAATATATTGGTTCACTACCTCCTGGTCTCCAAAGTCTCTGATGAGAAGTCTATATCTATCTTATTGAGGATCCCTTGCATGTGATGCTTTGCTTTTTCTCTTGCCACTTTCAAGATTCTGTCTTTGTCTTTTGAAAGTTTCGTTGTAATGTCCCTCAGTGTGGTCTCTTGTAGCTCATCTTTGTTGGAGTTTGTTGAGCTTCTTGGATGTTTATATTCATATCTTTCATCAAATTTGGGAAGTTCTCAGCCATTATTTCTTCAAATATTCTCTGTTCCCCTTTCTCGTTATGGTATTCTGGTATTCCCACAAAGTATATGTTGGTGTGATTGATGATGTCCTCCAGGTCTCTGAGGCTCTGTTCATCTTTTCTCAGTCTTTTTCCTTCGTGTTCCTTAGACTCGATAATGTCCATTACCCTGTCTTCAAGTTCACGGAGTCTTTCTCCTGCCCATTCAATCTGTATTTTAATTCCTCTAGTGATTTTTCATTTTCGTTATTGTGCTCATAGCTTCAGAATTTCTTTTTGGTTCACTTTTAGGTTTTCTATCACTTTGTTGATTTTTCCACTTTGCTCACACATCATTTTCTTGACTTTCTTGATATCATCCTTTAGTTCTTTTGAGCATCTTTAAGACAGTTGCTTTAAGGGATCCCTGGGTGGCTCAGTGGTTTAGCGCCTGCTTTTGGCCCGGGGTGTGATCCTGGAGTCCCAGGATTGAGTCCCACGTCAGGCTCCTGATATGGAGCCTGCTTTTCCCTCCTCCTGTGTCTCTGCCTCTCTCTCTCTCTCTCTCTATGTCTATCATAAATAAATAAATAAACCTTTAAAAAAAAAGACAGTTGTTTTAACTTTTTGCCTAGTGTATGTGCCATAATGTCTTTTTCAGCAATAGTATCTGTGGGGTTTTTTGCTTTTGCTTTTTTGTTTGTTTTGCTTTTGAATGGTCCACACTTTCCTATTTTTGTTTTGTGTTTTTATATACCTTGTCATTTTTTGTTGGTAAATGGACATTTTAATCTAGTAATGTGGTACCTTTGAAAGTCAGATTCTCTCCTTTCCCCAGGGTTTGCTATTCTTTGATTATTTATTTATTTATATTGTTATATGCTGTCTCTGTGCTGAGGGTCAGCCTGAGGTGTAAACTTAAGGTTTTTTTTTTTTAATTTTTTATTTATTTATGATAGTCACACAGAGAGAGAGAGAGAGAGGCAGAGACGCAGGCAGAGGGAGAAGCAGGCTCCATGCACCGGGAGCCCGACGTGGGATTTGATCCCGGGTCTCCAGGATCACGCCCTGGGCCAAAGGCAGGTGCTAAACCGCTGTGCCACCCAGGGATCCCAACTTAAGGTTTTTTAAGGTGTTTTCTGAGCCTTTCTCTGCATATGCATGGTTGCTTTCTTAAAAAAAAAAAAAAAAAAAAAAAAAAAAAAGCTTGATCTCATGGCCCTGAGATCATGACCTGAGCTGAAATCAAGAGTCAGATACTTAACCAACTGAGCCATCCAGGGACCCCTGCATTACTTTCTAATTTTCCCTCTATATGCAGTTGTTTTTGAATGTACTAGTTTTTAATGTCTGGTTTTCAGAAGGGGAAAAAGAGAAAAATAAAGGGAGGAATAGTAGGGTGCTAACTCTTTAAATCTCTTCGAAGTCACTTGAGCCAGAGGGGGTGTTGCAAACACAATGGCTGCCCTCCTCTGTCTGCACCTCTATGATTACAAGTAGCAATCAGCAATCAGAATAGAGATCCCTGACATTGGAGGACAGGGCCCTTTTTGTGCTCTCTAGCTCTCTTAAGTTATGTGCTAGCAACTCCCAGGATATGTGTACAGCTGCCTGCCATGTAGTTGGAGGTGGAGGATGACTAGCTGCTACAGTGCTGAGAGCTGAAATTGACTGGAATTAACCACAATTTACCATCCAAATCCTTCCCTGGAAACTGGAGGCCTTCAACAGACTTCAGAGCTCTACAATGGCTGTATTAAACATGTTGTGCCAGTGCAACTGTTGTCTAGGTGAGAAGACAGATTCTTTTTTTTTTTTTTTTTTTTTTTTTTTGAGAAGACAGATTCTTGGTGCTTCTTACTCTTCTTACATCATCCCAGAATACTCCCCTAGCCTGGCAATCTTTTATTAGATATCAAATATTGTCATTTTAAGTTGTTGGGTTCTGGAGTTTTTTGTATTCTTTTCATTTTGAGCTTTGATCTTGGAAGCAGTTAAGTTACTTGGAAACAATCTGACTCTTGAGACTTACTTGTAAGCTTTTTTGCATGTGTCCAGGATAGTCTCTAATCTAGAACTCCCTTGGCAATACCCTTCTGAGACCCCTGTGTGATGCCTGGTTTGTCAGAAGGACTTTCCACTCTGCTGTTGGGAACATGAACTATTCCCAGCTCTGTGGGTATTGGGATGTTCCCAGTAACATGTGCACTATTTTATAATTTCACTCTGTAACATAAGAATTCCAGATGTTCTCCATCCTCTCCATTTTTCTTTAAGTCATTCTAATAGGTGTGTAATGGTATCACATTGTGACTTAAATTTTCATTTCCCTAATGACTAATGATTTGAGCATTTAAAATAGTGCTTATTGCTATCCATATATTGCCTTTGAGGAGGTTTCTGTTAAAATATTTTCCCAATTTTTAAAACTAGGTTGGTTTTTGGTCTTATGATTGAATATTAAGAAGCAGCTTTAATGAAGTATTATTTACATGACATAAAATGAACTCATCATATGCGTAAAGTTGTACAACTATCAGCACAATACAGTTTTAGAACATTTGTATTACCCCAAAACTTCTCTTGTGCACATTTGCTCTCAATCTCTGCTCCCACCTGAAAGCCCATGCAACTTATCTATTTTATGTATTTATAGAGATGCATTATTTGAATTTTATATAAATGGAATGATGCAATTTGTAATATTTTATGTCAGGTTTCTTCCATTTACTTTAATGTTTTTGAGATTTCTAAAAAAGATTTTATTTATTTATTCATGAGAGACACACAGAGAGGGCAGAGACATAGGCAGAGAGAGAAGCAGGTTCCATGCAGGGAGCCTGATGTGGGACTCAATGCCAGGACTCCAGGATCACACCCTGGGCTGAAGGCAGGTGCTCAGTTGCTGAGCCACCCAGGTGTCCTTGTTTTTGAGATTCTTTGATGTTATAGCATCTACCAATAGTTTGTTTCTTTCTTATTGCTCAATAATATTACATTTTAAGGATATATCACATTTTGTATATCCATTCATCAGTTGATGGACATTTGGATTGTGACCAGTTTTCAGCTATTACGAACAATGCTACTATGACTGTTCACATATAAGTCTTTGATTGAACATATGTTTTCATTTCTCTTGGGTAGATAACTAAGAGTGTTTTTCCTTGATTGTATATGTTTAAATTTTTAAGAAACTTTCTTTGGTAAAATATTTAACCTTTTGTCCATTTTTTTAATAGTCTCCATCTGGGTGCCAATGTGGGGCTTGAACTCACAACCCTGAGATCAAGACCTGAGCTGGGATCACGAGTCAGATGTTTGACCAAATGAGCCACCCAGGTACCTAACTCTGATTTCCCATTTTTAAACTGGGTCATTATTGTTGAATTGTAAAGCTCTTTATGTACTCTGGATGTGAGTCTCTTAGCAGATGTATAATTTACAAATAATTTCACCCATTCTCTGGCTTATTTTTTTCTATTTCTTGGTACTGTCCTTTGAAGCCAAGATTTTTTAAAAAAAGGTTTTTAAAAGTAAGTTCTATGCCCAAAATGGGGTTTGAACTTATGACACCAAGATCAAGAGTTGCATGCTCTACTGACTAAGCCAACCAGGTGCCGCAAGAGTTTTTAATTTTTAAAGTATAGTTTCTCTATTTCTTCTTTCATTACTTGTGCTTTGGCTCTTTCATCTAAAAAGGATTTGCCTAAGCTAAAGTCATAATAGTTTATCAGTATATTCCCTTCTAAATGCTTTATAGTTTTAAGTGTTATATCTAGGTATATGATCCATTTGGGGCTAATTTTTGTGTGTGTTGGAATGAATAGATTAACTTCATTCTTTTGCATATAGAGATCCAAATTGTCCTAGCATCATTTTTTAAAAAGACTACTTTTTCCCTTATTGAATTGTCTTGCAACCCATACTGAAAATTAATTGATTATAATATAAGGGTTTATTTCCAGACTGTCAATTATATTCCATTGACTTATATGTCTGTCCTATAGCAGTACTACACAGTCTTTGTTACCATAGCTTTGTAGGGAGTTTTGAAATCAGGAAATGTGAGTTCTCCAAACTTGTTCTTCTTTTTCAAGATTGTTTTGGCTATTCTGGGTTTCTTAAATTTCTAAGCGGATTTAAGAATCAGCTTTTCAGTTTCTGTAAGAAAGATAACTGGGAGTTTGATAGAGATTCCATTGAATCTGTAGATTCAGTTTGGAGAATATTGGAGAATATTGCCTTTAAAAAAAAAAGATTTTATTTATTTATTTATGAGAGACTCAGAGAGAGAGGCAGAGACATAGGCAGAGGGAGAAGCCGCCTTCTCACAGGAAGCCCAATGAGGGACTTGATCCTGGGACTCTGAACCGATTCTCTGAGCTGAAGGCAGACATTCAACGGCTGAGCCACCCAGGCATCCTGAGAATATTGCCATCTCAACAAATATTAAGTCTTTGAATCCCTGAATGTGGGATGTTTTTCTTTTCTTTTCTTTTTCTTTTTCTTTCTTTTTTTTTTTTTTTTGTGGGATGTTTTTCTATTTATTCATGTCTTTAATTTCTTCCAATGATGTTTCTTTAATTTTTTTCAATGATGGCTTGTAGTTTTCAGTGTACATCTTATACTTCTTTTGTTTAATTTATTCCTAAGTAATTTATTATTTTTATGCTATTGAGTATGGAATTGTTTTCTTGATTTCATTTTTGGATTGGTCATTGCTTATGCGATTTATATTTGTTTACTGATCTTAAACCCTGTAAACTTGCAGAATTTGGTTATTATTTATAGTAACTTTTTTTGCATTTGTGACTTCAATAAGATTTTCTATATATATGATTATATTATCTGAGAATAGAGATAGAAATTCTTCCTTTCTAATATGATCTCTCTCTCTTTTCTTTTCTATTTGTCCTGGATATTATCTTCAATACAATATTTGATTGGAAGTGGTGAAATTGAGCATCCTTTCCTTGTGCCTGATCTTAGGGGAAAACCTTTCAGTCTTTTAACACTGAGTGGATTTTTCATACAGAAAAACCTATATCAGAATGAAGGAGTTACTTTTCATTCCTAGTTTTCTGAGTACTTTTTTCATGAAAGGGTTTGGATTTTGTCAAATGCCTTTTTTGCATCATTGAGATAATCATATGGTTTTCATCTTTTATTCTATTAATATACTGTATTACATTATTGATTTTCATATGTTGAGCCAACCTTGCATTCTTGAGGAAAATGTCATTTGGTCATGGTGTATAATCTTTTTCAGATGTTGCTGGATTCAGTTTGATAATATTTTGTTGAATATTTTTGCATCTAATTTATGAGAGATATTGGTCTATAGTTTTGTTTTGTTCTGTTTTTTCCTGTGATGTCTCTGTTTAGTTCTGTTATCAGGGTAATAGTGGCCTCATAGAGAGAACTGGGACGTTTTCCTTCCTTCTCTAATTTTTCAAAGAGTTTATAGAGAATTGATGTTAATTCTTCTTCAAACATTTGATAGAATTTACCGGTGATGTCATCTGTGCCTCAGCTTTTCTTTGTGGGAATTTTTAAAAATCATATATATTGATCTTGTACACTGTGATCCTGTTAAACTTGCTTATTAGTTCTATTAATTTGTAAAGTAGGGATCCCTGGGTGGCGCAGCAGTTTGGCGCCTGCCTTTGGCCCAGGACGCGATCCTGGAGACCCGGGATCGAATCCCACATCGGGCTCCCAGTGCATGGAGCCTGCTTCTCCCTCTGCCTGTGTCTCTGCCTCTCTCTCTCTCTCTGTGACTATCATAAGTAAATAAAAATTAAAAAAAAATTTGTAAAGTACATTCCTTAGAATTATCTACATTTAGTGTCATGTCCTCTCTGATTAAAGACAGTTTTATTTCTTACTTTCCAATCTGCATCCCTTTAATTTCTTTTTCTTCTCTTGTTGTACTGGCTGAAACCTCCAGAACAATGTTGAATAGAAATGCAGGAGAGACATGGGGGTGTCTGACAGGCTCAATCAGAAGAGCATGCTACTCTTGATCTTGGGGTGGTGAGCTCCATATTGGGTATAGAGATTACTTAAATAATTCAAACTTTTTTTAAAAGTGCAGGAGAGAGAATCCTTGCCTTATTCCTGATCTTAGGGAGAAAACATTCAATTTGCATTATTAGGTTACTTGTAAGCTTTTTGTAAATGGTGTGTTTTGACGTCCCCTCATTCATTGCTGATATTGGTACTTTGTATATTCTCTCCTTTGTTCTTGGTCAGCTTTAACAATTTTTAAAAAAGATTTTATTTATTTACTTGAGAGAGAGAGAGTGAGAGAAAGAGAGCATAAGCAAAGGGAAGGACAGAGGGAGAGGGAGAAGCAGACTCCCCACTGAAGCTGATGTGGGGCTTCGCTCAGGACCCTGGGATCATGACCTGAGCCAAAGGCATACACTTAACCTACTGAGCCATCCAGGCGCCCTCAATTTAGCAATTTTTAAAAAAAAATTTATTTATGTATTCATGAGAAACACACAGAGAGGCAGAGACATAGTCAGAGGGAAAAGCAGGCCCCATGCAAGGAGCCTGATATGGGACTCGATCCTGGGATCACGGGATCACACCCTGAGCCCAAGGCAGATGCCCAATCTCTGGGCCACCAGGCATCCCAACACTTCTGTTGATCATTTTAAAGAACCAACTTTTGGTTTCACTGGTTGTCTGTAGTTATTTGCTATTTCACAGATTTCTGCTTTTATTTTTATTATTTACTCTCCCTTCTTATTTTGTACTTGATTCGTTTTTTTTTTTAACTCCTTGAGGCGAAAGCTTATGTTATTAGTATCTGATTTTTCTCTCAATCTAATGTAAACATTTAAAACTATAAAATTGGGGCACCTGGGTGGCTCTGTGGTTGAGCGTCTGCCTTTGGCTCAGGTTGTGATCCTGGGGTCCTGGGATCAAGTCTCACATTAGGACTCCCACAGGGAGCCTACTTCTCCCTCTGCCTCTCTCCCTCTCTCATTCTGTGTCTTTTATGAATAAATAAATAAATAAATAAAATCTTAAAACTATAAATTTCTCTCTAAGCATTGCTTTAATGACATCCTATACACATTGATGTGCTATGTTTGAATTCAATTTATTCTTTAACTTGCATTTTATTTTATTTTCTGACTCATGAGTTATTTTTTTTAATTTTTTTTACTCATGAGTTATTAAATGCCTGGTTTAATTTCCAAATCCTTGAAGATTTCACAATTCTTTTGCCTTTTTTTTTGTCTTTTGTCTTTTTTGATTTCTAATTTGATTCTGTTGCATATGGAGAGCATACTTTGTATGATCTCAATTTTTAAAAATTTTGTCTCCCCTAGAGAATGTTACATGTT
Organism: Canis lupus baileyi; assembly: GCF_048164855.1. Lineage (NCBI taxonomy): Eukaryota > Metazoa > Chordata > Mammalia > Carnivora > Canidae > Canis > Canis lupus. The sequence continues at coordinate 41,590,618 of NC_132869.1, forward strand.
TGCTTGAAAATGTGTTGTTCCACTGTTACTGATTTGAGTTTTCTGTAAAAGTTAGATCAAGTTGTTTGATAGTGTTGCTCAAGTCTTCTACATCCTTCATATTTTGTGGTAATGTGTTCTATCAGTTACTGTGAGAGGCATACTGAAATATATCTCCTGCTATAAGAGTTGAATTGTCTATTTCTCCTTTTAATTCTGTCAGGTTTTGCTTCCTAAATGCTGGGACCATGTTATTAGGCGCATAGTTATTTATTTATAATTGTTTTATCTTCCTGATGTAGCAATTTCTTTTTATCATTGTCTAGTACCTCCTTGTCTGTAGTAATGTTTCTTATCTTAAAGTCTAATTTTGTCTGATATTAATATAGCTACTACCACTCTTTTATGGTTACTGTTTACATGATATATTTGTTTCTATCCTTTCTACTTTCAACCTCGTTATGTCTTTAAATTAAAAAATGTGCCCCTTGTGGGCACCTTGGCTGCTTAGTTGGTTAAATGTCTGCCTTCAGCTCAGATTATGATCCTGACATCCTGGGATTGAGTCCCTGCATGGGGTGCCGGGGTGAGGAGGGGGGTGGTGGGGAGGGTGGGGAGGTAGGGGGTGGTCCTTGCTCAGCAGAGAGTCTGCTTCTCCCTCTGCCCTTCCCCTCTGCTCTTGATCTCTCTCTCTCTCTCTCTCTCTCTCTCTCTCTCTCGTTCTGTCTCTCAAATAAATAAGTAAAATCTTAAAAAAAAAAACCTCTGGTAAAATATACAAACTTTCCTCTAATACAACTCTATACCTCCTCTCTTCTTTAGGGGATATATACAATATGTATATATATATGGGTACATATATATATAATAATCTTAATAATACAATGTTGGGGATCCGTGGGTGGCTCAGCGGTTTAGCACCTGCCTTCGGCTCACAGCGTGATCCTGGGGTCCTGGGATCGAGTCCTACATCGGGCTCCCTGCATGGGGCCTGCTTCTCTCTCAGCCTCTCTCTCTCTCTCTGTATCTCTCATGAATAAATAAATAAAATCTTAAAAAAAATAGTGTTGTAATTACTGTTTTATATAATTTTGTTCTTCTTAAGGAAATTAAATGAAGCAAGCCAGTTATAAAAGGACAAATATCGTAAGATATCAGTTATATAAGGTTCCTAGAGTAGTCAAATTTATAGGGACAAAAGTGGAATGGTGATCGCCAGTGCCGGGAGGTAGGAAGAATGAGGAATGTGTTTGACAGGTACAGAGTTTCAATTTTCTTCAATCTTTCTTTCTGTTCTTTAGCTTGGATCGTTTCTTTTGATCTGTTTTTAAATCCACTGTTTCTTTTACTACCTCAGATCTGCAGTTCAGCCTTTACAGTGAATTTTTCTTTTCAGAAACTCAACTCTAGCTTTTTCAGGTGTTTTTTAAAAAATATTTTTTTGGGCAGCCCGGGTGGCTCAGCGGTTTAGCGCAGCCTTCAGCCCAGGGCATGATCCTGGAGACCTGGGATCGAGTCCCACATCAGGCTCCCTGCATGGAGCCTGCTCCTCCCTCTGCCTGTGACTCTGCCCCTCTCTCTCTGTGTGTGTCCCTGATGAATAAATAAATAAAATCTTTAAAAAATAAAAATAAAAAATATTTTATTTATTCCCCAGACGCACAGAGAGAGGCAGAGACACAGGCAGAGGGAGAAGCAGGCTCCCTGTACGGAGCCTGATGGTGAACTAGATCCTGGGACCCCAGGATTACGCCCTGAGCTGAAGGCAGATGTTCAACCGCTGAGTGACTCAGGAGTCTCACTTTTTCAGGTTTTAAATTTTCTCTTTTTCTATTGAGAATTTCTGTTTGTTGGATTATTGTCATCATATTTTCCCTAATTATTTGAACACATTTATAATAGCACCTCTGAAAGTTTGTCTGATAAAACCAGCATCCACACCCAATCAGTCTGTTCCTAGTCATCTTTTTCCCCGTGTGTGGATTGTATTCCTTATTTATTTCTATATCTCCTGATTTTTTATTGATAATAATTTATAGAAACTCTGGGTTATGATTTTACTTTTTCCTAAAAAAGGCTTTTGCTTGTTTTGTTTTTGCTTCTGTTTGTAATTTACCTGGACTTAAATTGCAGATGGTCTCCCCTGTGGTGTATCTCCACTGGCATCTCTGCTTAGAGGGGTTTTCTCACATTCCTTTATTATTTTCATGCTTATCCTGGCCTCCTAGTGATTGCCCTTCATCTCCATACCTTAGCGATCAGCCAAGAAATTGGGTAGAGGATGTGCTCAAACACCTTGAATCGGTGAGGTTTCACCCTTTGCCAGGGAACCTGTGTATGGGTGGTGGAATTTATTCACAGTTCACCCAGTTGTCAAGGCTGCCTTTACTTTTACTTTTCACTAGACCTCTCATGGATCCCCTTTGTGAATGTTTATGCTTTCTCAGTCAGCCAGGCAGGTATGGAGTCTGTCTATAACCCTTCCATGGCTCCCTAATGTTCAAGAGTCTCCCCATTAAATTTCTCAGTGGTAAATAAATAAATTAATTAATTAATTAATTAATTAATTTCTCAGTGGTTGGCTACTCACCTCAGGTAGGCGCTGGCAAAGCAGCAGACTTTTCCCACTTGTTTCCTACTTTTACTAACAATGCTGCTGGCTTAAGTTTTTACTTACTTCAAGTATCTCCCCTCTTGTGGATATCCTTCTGGTTTTCATTACTATCCTCGCTCTGGTAACGTTATCATTCTTAATGACCGAGCTGGGAGGCAGGGGGAACAGCCCTGAGAAGGAAACTGCAAAATTCCATTGTTGCTTTTCCAAGTTCTAACATTTTTTTCATGAATAAATGCTTCTCAATTTGTGGTTTGCCTTTGGTTGATCTCCAGAACACTCTAAAGGTTGGTTTGTTGTTTTTTTTTTTTTTTAATGTGTCGTTTTCGACTTGTTTTGTGGGGAGAATGTTTGCCAGCCTCTCCGTGTCACCTCAGCCAGAAGGCCCTCTTCCTGTTATTGACTTTTGAGAACTCTTTGCACATTCTGGATGCTAGTTCTTTATCAGATATGTGTGTTGCAAATATTTTCTTCAAGGCCGTGGCTTGCCTTTTTATCTACTTGTGTGTTTTGAAGAGGAAAACCTTAAAAAAATTTTTTTTCTTAAAAAAATTTTTATAAAATATGGTTTATTGATTTTTTTTCTTTATAGATTGTACTTTTGGTGTAATATCTAAGAAAGCTTTGCCTCACCAAGGCCACAAAGATTTTTCTACCCTGTTTTCTTTTAGAAGGTTTATAGTTTTAGGTTTTATATATCTGTCCATGGTCCAATTTAAAGTAACTTTTTAATAGGACATGATTTATGGATTGAAGTTTTTTTTAATGAATGTCCCAGCACAATTTGCTGAGAATATTAATTGTCCATAGAATTTACTTAGCACCTTTTTCAAAAATCAATTGACCATACATGTATGAGTATAACTCATTGGATTCTCAATTCTTATTCCTTTTTTTTTTAAGTAGAAAAATTTTTAATTAAAGAAAAATTACATCTGATGTGGTTTAACAATATCTTAAACATTTAGGACAAATTATATAAACACATTTACTCATAGAAGGAAGGAAATATGAACACTGAAATTTGACCATCAGGAATAAAGCTACATTTGTAATTTTTTAATGATGGGGGAGGGACACAGTATCTTTTTCCCCCTCTCTGGGAGCCCATGTAAGAGATTGCTGGAAATGAAAATGGTGAGACGCCTTCCACCTGCAAGAGCTATGGGGAAAGACTTTTATTTTATAAAGCAGACGTGGAAACAAAGCAAGGAAATTGTTCGAGTCAGTATGGCTTAAGTAGTTGCCTTATTTGGATTTTTTTTTTCTTTTTTTTTTTTTTTTGAGAGAGAGAGAGAAAGCACCTATGCCTGTATACATGTGCCAGTGGCGGCAGCGGTGGTGGTGGTGGTGGTGGTGGTGGTGGTGGTGGTGGTAGTGGTGGGGAGGGGCAGAAGGAGAGGGAGACACAGAATCCCAAGTAGGCTCCCTGCTTAGCCAGTAGCCTGAGGTGGGGCTCTGTCTCATGACTGAGATCATGACCTGAGCCAACACTAGGACTTGGTCACTTAACCAACTAAGCCACTCAGACACCTCAGTTTCCTTATGTGGGAAAGTCTAATTGGCTATTTGTAATTGGTTGTTCTGAAATTTTGACTTCTTTTTAAAAATATTTTTTTTATTTATTCATGAGAGACACAGAGAGATAGGCAGATACAGGCAGAGGGAGAAGCAGGCTCCATGCAGGGAGCCCGACGTGGGACTCAATCCTGGGACTCCAGGGTCACGCCCTGGGCCAAAGGCAGACATTCAACCACTGAGTCACCCAGATACCCCTGAAATTTTGACTTCTTAATGATGAGGCAGTTACAGGAATTTACTCTGGATTGGGTTCAGTTTGCTTATGTAGGATGCCAAAGCATTAGAGCCTCCTTGGTCAAATGTCCATCTTGTTTGATTACTTAACAGTTTCATTGACATGTGTATCTATCCTTATGTCAATATTACATTGTGTTCAGTATTATAGTTTTATAGTAAATCTTGAAAATAGAGGGTTTTATTTGTCAATATTGTTTTGGGTATTTGAATTCCTTTTTATTTCCATCAATATTTTTAAATCACCTTGTTAATTTCTATGAAAAAAAAAAAAAAAAAAAACCCTGCTGGGATTTTAAGTGGAATTGCATTAAATCTATAAATTAAGTTGGGAAGAAAAAAAATAAATTAAGTAAATTGGGAAGGATTGACCTCTTAACAATACTGATTTTTCCAATCCATAAATATTTATTTAGGTCTTCTTTAGTTTCTCTTATTTTGTTGTTTTCAGTATATCAAGCTTGCATATATTTTGTTAATTTATACCAAGTATTTTGTGCTTTTTATGCTATTGTAATGGTACTATTTAAAAAATTTCCAGTGGAATTTTTCACTGCAGGTATATAAATACAATTGATTTCTTGTAGACTTTGCATCCTGTAACTTTGGTAACCTCATTTATTAGAGTAGCTTTTTTTGTAGATGTTTGTGATTTTCTACATAGACAATTATGTTCTTTGCTAACAGAGACAGTTTTATTTCTTCCTTTCTAATTTATATGCCTTTCATTTCTTGTTCTTGACTGTTGTACTGTTTAAGACATCCATTTAAATGTTCAACAGGAGTGATAAGAGTGTAGATCCTTTCTTGTTCTTGTACTTAGAAAAGCATTCAATGTTTCACCATAGAATATGACAGTAGGTGTAGGTTTTTAGTGGATATCTTTAATTGAATTGAGGAAGTTCCTTTAAACTTTTTTTTTTTTAGATTTTATTTATTTATTTGTGAAAGACACACAGAGAGAGAGACAGAGACACAGGCAGAGGGAGAAGCAGGCTCCACACAGGGAGCCTGATGCGGGACTCTATCCCGGGACCCCAGGATCACACCCGGGGCGGAAGGCAGGTGCTAAACTGCTGAGCCACCCAGGGATCCCTCTTAACTATTCCTCTTAACTTCTTTTTTATATTTCATATTTTTATCATTCATTATTGAATTTTTGGTAATTTTTTAGGCTTTATATTTCAGTTTAGTAACTCTCTCTTTGACTTTGTCTACTCTTTTGATTTTGTCCTTTGAGGTTTTTGATTTGAATTATCACAGTTTTCATTTCTAGAAGTTTTATCTGGCTCGTATTCAAATATGTCTAGTTAATTTTGATAGTTTATTATCTGCCATTGTATTTTCAATATATTTTTAAAACTTTAAAAAACATATTAAAGAACGTTTTCCTGTTTTGTTTCTTATTCCATTTATGCAGCATTTGTAGATTTCACCATGTTATGTGTTGTTTCCACTAATTCATGGTCCTGTGTTTTTTTTCCTCGTGAGTTTATTGATTTTTTTATTTTGAGCTTATGTTTGTTGGAATTCTTTGAGATTGTGTTTAAAATCTATTACTCCAGAGAGAATTTTGTTTGCTTCTGCCCAGTCACTTAGGGCTACTTCCAACTCACAACTACTTTTAAGTGAATTTTTGGCTTGGGATTTATCTAGTCACACGGGGAATATGATTTGGGCCTTCCTTCTGTATGAATGTTAGCTTATTTTGTTCCCTGTGTTCCTACTCCACCCAAAGCTAAGTAGGTATGGAAAAGCCTCGTGTGGGTGAATTTCCCCCCCTGTTTCTCCCCTAGAGCACTGACTTTTGAGAAGCCCCAAATTTGGGGAATCAGAAGGTGTAGGGTCCCTTCTGGCTAAAAAGCCAACGTAGGCTTTGTCTTCTTTTTCCTTCTTTGTTTTGATTCTCCTAACATCAGAGCTCAACACAAAAGTTTGCATATAGTTAATTTGGGAAGTGGTTCCAGAGAGCATGAGTCAGGGATGGGAAGAGTGGAACAAAGAAAGAAGAGAAGCCAGTACAAGGTCACCTTATCAAGGGGCCTCTGATATTTCTTGATTATCACAGGACCTTCTGAGGAGCCTTGTGAAATGGAGGTTTAAAGGGAGAAACATTTATTGTTTGCTTTTGTCACCCATTGGTCAAGAGTGGCCCTGTAGACATTAACCTCCCCAGTTGTACAGGTGTGAAGGTCCAAGAGATTCCCAAGGGGACCCTACCCTGTGGAGTCAGAATAGACTTGGGCAGGAAGTGAGAAGTAGAACACAAGTGCCCAAGGTGGGTGGCACCTGCATGAGGCTGGTCAAAATCCATACAAAAGTGGGCAGTGGGTAAAATTCTGCAGTGGGCAGAATCAGAGTGGAAGCCGAAAGGACAGCAGTAGTGCTGAGGGGGCACCATTTACAACCCAGGACCACAGAGGAGCACAGGCTCTAGTGTAGGCCTATCCCTGGGGGATCACATTCTCCTGTTATTCTGGCTTCTGATTGATTTTTTTTTCTTTTTTTTTTTTTCTTTTTTTTATTTATGATAGTCACAAACAGAGAGAGAGAGAGATGCAGAGACATAGGCAGAGGGAGAAGCAGGCTCCATGCACCAGGAGCCCGACGTGGGATTCGATCCCGGGTCTCCAGGATCGCGCCCTGGGCCAAAGGCAGGCGCTAAACCGCTGCGCCACCCAGGGATCCCTGATTGATTTTCTTAACACCAGTTCGTCTGTGCTTTAACAAACATGATTTTATATTCAGCATTTTTAGGAAGAGATTTCACTATTCAACTAGTCTGCATGTTGCCTGATACAGAAGTAATGTCACTATTTTCAAAATGCTTAATATGTACTTTAATATTGCTTCTAAAATTGTCCAATGTTGAAGGGACGCTTGGATGGCTCAGTGGTGGAGCGTCTGCCTTTGGCTCAGGGCGTGATCCCAGAGTTCTGGGTTTGAGTCCTTCATCAGGTTCCCTGCATGGAGTCTGCTTCTCCCTCTGTCTGTGTCTCTGCCTCTCCCTCTGGGTGTCTCTCATGAATAAATAAAGAAATAAAAATCTTTAAAAAATAATAAAATAAAATTTATTATCTTTTGAAGCTACATACATATTTACAGATGAAATGATATGATGATATGATGTCTTGAGCTTGCTTCAAGTAATCCAGGGGTTGTAGGAGGTGTGGGTAAGGGTATAGGTGAAACAAGATTGGCCATTTGATACAGACGTGCCTGGAGATTCATACTATTTCTTCTATTTTTGTATATGTCTGAGATTTTCCACAGTAAGTTTTTTAACACTTCTGTATTAGTCTGTTATAGCTGCAATGTGACTGTGTAACAACCGGCCCTCCAAAACTCAGAAGTTTGTCCACCTTTAAAGAGATGCTTAACTATCAAGATGACTTGGCCATCTGACATCATTGGCCACTCTAATGCTGGCATAAAGGATACATAAGGGAAATAGCCACAGTCAGAGGGACAGAGGCTATGCATGGACCCAACAAACAGCAGAGGCACCCACTAAAGGGTGACTTAGCTACTGCTGCTGAAGACCGTCCACCTCGTCCCCCATTTAGTACTATTCTTCAAGGAGATCAACCGCCTCCTCAGTAGCATGTTAACCAGAAGGGGAGCTAACGATTCTGGGCTGCTTCCATCCTGCAAGGGCCAGTGATTCATTAACACTTACTGGATTATGGATTAACACTTATTCCAAACAGCATCTTAACCAAATAATACCAACCAGTAAGAAATCTACTAATTTTAATCTCCAGACTCAAGTCACTCCAGAAAGGTTATGTATACTAAGAGCTGTTAATCATGTTTTCCTATAGAGATCATACCTCCATCCCGACTGAGCTTAGGTCTTAGGTACTATATTCCCTCCCATCTATGAAATGATATCCTGGGATTCTTTACTCTGCTTTCACCCATAGTCTGTACATGAATGTTGGTGGGTTGAAACCATCTCGGCACTCTCTTGACTGCCTCTGGAAAGCCTTCTGTCTTTGGGATTGAATGTTTCCGGATGGAAAACTGCTATTAGCCAAATGATGGTTGAGGTTGTAAAAGCCTGCTAAATGTCATCATAAAATGATTATTTGTGCTATACCCAAAACAAACAAACAAACAAACAAATTGTCATGCTCATGGGTCTGTAGGTCAGCGGTCCCTCGACTGGACTAGCTTCATGCTCCAAGCTACAGGCTGAGTTCAGGCGTGCTCGACATGGCTGTCATTCTCCTTGGACCAGTGGTATCCAGGCCAAATGGGCTGATCCTGGAGACTCATTCCAGGATACAGAAGGAAAGAGCAGCACTCTCTGGGGTATATTCATATTAGGGCAGATTACTGAAGCTCAAGAGGTCATGTCCTACTGAGCAAGCACATTTCTTTTCTTTTTTTTTTTTTTTTAAGATTTTATTTATTTAAAAGAGTCACAGAGAGAGGCAGAGACACAGGCAGAGGGAGAATCAGGCTCCCTGTAAGGAGTCTGATGTGGGACTTGATCCCAGGACTCTGGTCAGGACCTGAGCCGAAGGCAAACGCTCAACCACTGAGCCACCCAGGCATCCCAAGTAAGCACATTTCAAAGCTTCTCTGGTCAGATTCACAAACTTCCTATTGGCCAAAGCAAATCACATGGCCAAACATGAAGTCAAAAGTGGGAAAATGTTCTTTATCCACTATGACAAAGATGTGGATGGAGAATTCTATTACAGTGGAGCAAAGACTTGGGTCTCTAATTCAATCTATCAGCCCCTTCAGCTCCATGCCACTGCCTTGGTTCAAGCCTCAGCACTGGACAATAGGAACATTCTGCTACCAGACCTCCCTGCCTCTCTAGTCTGGCCTTTTCAAACCTTGCTGCAGCCGGAGTGATTTTTTTTTTTTTTTTTTTTTTTTTTTTACTAGCCCTCCTAATTAAAAAAGAAAATTGCAGCAAAAACCACATAGCATAAGTTTACCATGTTGAGGTGCCTGGGTGGCTCAGTCGGTTAAGCAGCTGGCTACCTTTGGCTCAGGTCATGATGCCAGGGTCCCAGGATCCACCATCGGGGTCCCTGCTCAGGGCAGGGGGCTGCTCGTCCCTCTCCCTCTGCTGCTCCTCCTGCTTGTGCTCTCTCTGTCTCTGTCAAATAAATTTTAAAGATCTTTAAAAAAGTAAATAAATAAATTTACCATCTTAACCATTTCTAAGTGTACAGTTTAGTAGTGTTAAGTGTATTTGCATTGTTGTGCAAGCAATCTCCAGAATTTTTTGATTTTGCAAAACTGAAACCCTATAGCCATTAAACAACTCCCCACCCATCTCCTAACAAGCACTATTCTACTTTCTCTTTCTGATAATATGGCTATTCTGGAAACCTCATATAAATGGAATCACATATTATTTGTCTTTTTCTGATTGGCTTATTTCTTTTTTTTTTTTTTGATTGGCTTATTTCACATAATGTCCTCAAGGTGGTTGCATTCTGCAGAATTTTTAAGGTTGAATAATATTTCATTGTATATACCACATTTTGCTTATCCATTCATCCATACGGGGACACTTGGGTTGCATCCATGATTTAACTGTTGTACATAGTTCTGCTATGAACGTGGGAAAACAAATATCTCTTTGAGGGGCGCCTGGCTGGCTTAGTCAGTAGAGCATGTGACCCTTGATCTCAGGGTCATGAGTTTGAGCCCCACGTTGGGCATGGAGCTTAGCAATAAATAAGTAAGCAAATAAATAAAGTTCAAATATCTCTTTGAGATCATGTCTTGAATTCTTTGGGGGTATATACCCAAAAGTGGAATTGCTGGATCATATGGTAATTCTTAAAAATTCTATTTTTAATTTTTTTGAGAAACTTCTATACTGTTTCCCACAGAGGGTGTACCATTTTATATTCCCACCACCAACACACAAAAATTCCAACGTTTTTACTTCCTCACCAACACTTATTATTTTCTGTTGTTGTTTTTGACAGTAGCCATCCTGATGGTGTCAGTTTTTTAAATTAAACTTTTTATTTTTAAATTATTATTATTATTATTATTATATATATATTTTTTATGATAGTCACACAGAGAGTGAGAGAGAGGCAGAGACACAGGCAGAGGGAGAAGCAGGCTCCATGCACCGGGAGCCCGACGTGGGATTCGATCCCGGGTCTCCAGGATCGCGCCCTGGGCCAAAAGCAGGCGCCAAACCGCTGCGCCACCCAGGGATCCCAAACTTTTTATTTTGAGATGATTGTAGATTCACATGCAGTTATAAGAAATAATAGAGAGAGGGGAGCCTGGGTGCCTCAGCAGTTGAGTGTCTGCCTTTGGCTCATGTCTTGCTCTTGGGGGTCCTGGGATTGAGTCATGCATCAGGCTTCCCACGGGGACCCTGCTTCTCCCTCTGCCTATGTCTCTGCTTCTCTCCCTGTGTCTCTCATGAATAAATAAATAAAATCTTTAAAAAAAAGAAAAGAAAGAAAGAATAGAGAGAGCCCGTTCACTTGGTTCCCACTGCCCAGTTTTCCCCAATGCTAACATCTTGCAACAGTATAATATTCACAACCAGGGAGTTGACATTGATACCAATCCACCTAACTTGCTCAGATTTCAGCAGTTTATATGTTTCAGGATGATCTTTTTTAAACAAGCAAATATGATCATATCACTGACTTGCTTTAAATCTTTCCAAGGGTGTTCATTGCATCATTGTTTAAATTAGTTTTTAGGGCAGCCCCAGTGGCCCAGCGGTTTAGCGCCGCCTTTTCTCCGGGGTGTGATCCTGAGGTCCCGGGATCGAGTCCCACGTCGGGCTCCCTGCAGGGAGCCTGCTTCTCCCTCTGCCTGTGTCTCTGCCTCTCTTTCTGTGTCACTAATGAGTAAATAAATAAAGTCTTAAAAAATAAATAAATACATAAATAAATAAACTAGTTTTTAAAATTGAAGGGGCACCTGGGTGGCTCAGTTGGTTGTCTCTGACTCTTGGTTTCAGCTCAAGTCATGATCTCCAGATTGTGAGATCCAGCCCCAAGTTGGGAGCTCCAGTCAGTGTAGTCTGCTTGTCCCTCTCCTTCCCCTTCTGTCCCTCACTGCTGTTCACACTCATACTCTCTCTCTCTCAAATAAATAAATAAATAAATAAATAAATAAATAAATAAATAAATCTTTAAAAAAAGAGAGAAAGAATCCAATGTTCAACAACAGAGGAATGGCTTAATAGATTGTATTGCATTCATATTGCAGGCATACAGTGCAGCTACTAAAAAGAATGCAGCAGCTGTATATGTGCAGACATGGACTGGTTCCTATGGTCCATTCTCTTCATCCTGAAAAGAGCCAGGTAGAGAATAGTGGGTACCTTTTGGCCATAAAGACAAAACGCAGAAGAGGATGTATAAGACATTGGTCACAGCAATTGCTTTTAGAGAGAAATGAACTATAGGCTGAGATTCAGAAGTGAGATGAAGACTTGTTCATTATCTCTGTTTTGCAGTGGTTCTCAAAACTTTTAGTTTCAGAACTCTTTTATACTCCTAAAAATCATTGAGGACTCCAAAGCACTTTTGTTAATGAGGCCTATTAGAAATTAAATCTAGAAGCACCTGGATGGTGTAGTTGGTTAAGCGTCCAGCTCTTGGTTCTGGCTCAGGTCATGATCTCAGGGTCGTGGGATAGAGTCCCACATGGGGCTGCACACTCAGCATGGAGCCTTCTCTCTCCTCTACACTTTGCCCCACCAAAATAAATAGATAAATCTTCAAAAAAAAAAAAAAATGGAAGCTAAGAAAAAAATTTTAAATTATATATTAATTCATTTAAAAATAACTGTAATAAACCATTTATATGTTAAAGAACTTTTTTGTGTGTGAAAAGTATTTTTTCCATAACAAAAAATTTTAGTGGAAAGAATGCCTTTGTTTTGCATTTTTGAAAATCTCTTCAATGTCTGGCTTAATAGAAAACAGCTTGACTCTCATATCGGCATTCTGTTACAATATATTGTTTCAGTTGAAGTATGTGAAGAAAATTCAGTGTCACAAAGATATGTAGTTAGAAAAGGGAGGAGTATTTTTATAGCCTTTTGTGGATATTATTCTTTGATAGCACATCAAAATTCGATGAGTGGCAGTTTCTTAAAGGTTAGTTGCAATGTAGAATCTGAAACCAAAGCAATGGCATTTTCATACTCTATTACATTAAAATCTATTATACTCTCTTGCACTGTGAATAAATCTTCCACGAATGCATGATTTTTTAAAAAGAAGATTTATTTATTTATTTGAGAGTAAGAGAGTGCAGTAAGAGAGTAAGAGAGTAAGAGAGCAGGAGGAGGCGCAGAGGGAGAGGAAGAGAGAGGATCCCCAAGCAGACTCCCTGCTGAGCGCGAGTCCAGAGTCCAACACCGGGCTTCATCCCACAACCCATGAGATCAGGACCTGAGCCAAAACCAAGAGTCAGATGCTCAAGCGACTGAGCCACCCAGGGGAACCTATACATGCATGATTTTGTAACAAACATGCATTTGACTGAGATGTACAGATCTTCCAGACTTTAATACATTGCATTATATAATATTGAAAAATCACATTTGTTACTGTTACTACTAGTCTCATCAGACAAGTCTTTAAGTACTAGTAGAAGGAAAAAAAACCTGTTGGTTCCTCTCTACTCACAGCACTTCTGACCCCCAAATGTGTGAAGGTTTTCCCATATCAATCGATACTCTGGACACCAACTGGGTGTCCTACATTTCGACTCTGACACTAACCTCTTGCACTTAGAGCAGACCCCCACAGTTAAGGGCTCAGTCCTACAAGACGGCCTCCACTTCAGATCCCGGCCACAAGTCCCAGGTTGTCACCTGTTCTTTTAACCAATCAGTTGTAAATCTGGGCTTCCACAACTCATTTTCAGTTTTCATAATTTGCTATTGAGTTAGGGACAGATAGGACTAGGCAGGGAAAAAGATAAGGGAAAGTCAGGCTCCCAGAAATCTCTGGGCTCCCATAAATCCCAAGGACAGCGAGAGGCCCCAGGGTCAGGCTCCCATAAATCCCAAGGGCACTGAGATGCAACAGAAACAGAGATAAGGAAGTAAATCTGGCCCCTAGCTCCAAAATGTTAGGGAGTATCTTCCTTTGATGGTTGTCAAGTAATCACTGAGGCTCAAAACAGTCCTAAGGCCTCCACCCAAGACGGCATAAGAAGTCTCAAGGCTGTAAACTCCCGAGTCAGACTTTCTGGAAAACACCAGCCAAAAAAACCTTCAGTGGCAACGCTGTCGGGACCTCCTACTCCTGAGAGCTTCCTGTGTCCTTGCTCAATAAATGGCTGTGGCTTTCCTGACTCCTTCGTGGGCTCCCCCGCTCCCCCGTGGGCCACAGGGCTCAGGGGCCTTTGCTGGTTGATCGCGAAGGATGACAGACCAGACACCAGCGGGATGAGGACCTGGAAGGCCCCAGGGCAAGAGCTTCTGTCCCCCTGGAGTTGGGGGTCCCACCTCCCGGCTCATGGATATTTTCACCAACCCAGAAGCTCTCCTTTGGTTGGAGTTTTTACGGGGGCCTCATTAGGTAGGTGGGATTGATCGCATCACTGGCCACTGGTGATTAAATCAAGCTGCAGGGTCGCCTGGGTGGCTTGTTGTGCCTACGATTGCGAATCCGAGAAACCACCGAGGAGGGTTTATTAGCAAGCTCGGGTCCAGGTATGCTCGGCCCAGCGGAGCAGGGACTTGGACCCCGAGGGAGTTCCAGCTGGGTTTTTATGGGCTGGTCTAGGGGATTTCCAGAAGGGGGGAGGAATTTCTTAAGCTCTGTTCTCATTCCGATCTGGGGCTTTCAAGGGCGTTCAGCTCTTATTCACAGGGCCCTGAGATGGCTGTACCTGTGCTAACGCTGAACTTGAGGTGGAACGGCCTTGATTTTCTCGGCCTCCACAGGCTCAGCAGTTGAGCATCTGCCTTCGGCCCAGGGTGTGATCCTGGGGACCCAAGATCGAGTCCAGCATCAGGTTCCTTTCGGAGAGGCTGCTTCTCCCTCTGCCTGTGTCTCTGCCTGTCTCTCTCATGAATGAATAAATAAAATCTTTAAAATAAAAATCAATCAATCAATCAATCAATCTCCAGCTCCTGGCCCCTCCCAGGAGTAAGGGGATGTACCAACAGTTCCAACCCTCTAATCCCATGACTGATTCCTCTTGCAACCAGCCCCCATCCTAGGAGAGTCACCTCATTAGCACACTCAGGTGCCATTGAAAAAAGGTTATTATGAATAACAAAAGACCCTCCAATCCTTCAGTCTCTAGAGAATTTCCAAGGGTTTTAGGAGTCTGTGCCCAGAACAGGGAGGAAGACCAAACACACAGTACTTATTATCTCATGGTATCACAACTAGGAAGCTGTCAATCTCACCATAGTTGATACAAATTTTCCAAAATTCTAATTTTTGCTTGGAAGCTCAAATTTTATCATAAGCAACAAATAATGTCAATTGTCTCTTGTTGAGTGAGAGCCTCACTTCACATCATTCTTGAGAAAATGCCTGCCAGTTATCAGAGTCTGAATCTCCAATGTTTGTCAGTCTTTCAAGTAAAAATAATATTCCATGAAAAATGCTAGTTCGGCTGGCAACTCAGAGAATCACACAAGTGTTTTTCCTTAGGACAACCGACATCCTTTGGTCAGCAGCAGAAGTGCTTTATGTATACTTCCCCTCTCTTGCACAGAATGTTAAAAAGACAAAGATGTGCACTACTCACAGACTGAGATTTAATAAAATTAATATCTTTTACTGCTTCATCACAGACATTCATAAATGAACATTTTTTAAGTTGTAAATACATGACAGTGAAGATATATAATGACTACTAGTACAGTTTGATGTGTTGGGGAGAAAACAATTTTCCTCTATCCTCTTAGATAGAGGAAACTGGTGAATTCTGGGAACCTGTGAATTAAACCAACAAGACAGATTAGCAGGAGAAAGGCATGGAATTTTCATTAATATTTACATGCATGAGGGATCCCTGGGTGGCGCAGCGGTTTGGCGCCTGCCTTTGGCCCAGGGCGCGATCCTGGAGACCCGGGATCGGATCCCACATCAGGCTCCCGGTGCATGGAGCCTGCTTCTCCCTCTGCCTGTGTCTCTGCCTCTCTCTCCTCTCTCTCTCTCTCTCTCTCTCTCTCTCTGTGACTATCATAAATAAATAAAAATTTATAAAAAAAAATATTTACATGCATGAGAGCTCACAGAAGGGTGAGCTCAAAGAAGCAGTTGGACATGAGGCTTTATATTCCATTCTAACAAAGAGGTCTGGTCTTCAAGGGACAGTGGACGGTGGGAAAGTGGCTAGGACTTCTATGAGGGAATTAATAAAAGACAAGGCTTATTTCGGGAAGGTCTGTCTACACAGACTCCTCTTGGTGTCCACATTCTGTCTCTAGGGTGGAAGGTGGCTCTTCCCTTCCTGGTGTGGGCGAGAACACTTCCACAAAGAAAAACTGGTGCCCTGCCTTAGTCTGACGTAGGGAGATACAGGATCTTCCTGTATCTGCTGATTCTCTGTTGCCTTCAGGTCCAAATAATCCTTATGCCAAAGTGGCTTATTTGGGGGTGGTATATGCTGAGCCCTTGAGGCACCACTGCCTTAATTTAGTGTTCAGTTTTACCCACCATTTTTTTTTTAAAGATTTACATATTTATTTAAGAGGAAGACAGGTGGGGATCCCTGGGTGGCTCAGCGGTTAGCGCCTGCCTTCAGCCCAGGGCGTGATCCTGGAGTCCCGGGATTGAGTCCCACATCGGGCTTCCTGCATGGAGCCTACTTCTCCCTCTGCCTGTTTCTCTGCTTCTCTCTCTGTATCTCTCATGAATAAAAAAATAAAATTTAAAAAAAAATAAGAGGAAGACAGGCCAGAAGGAGAGGGGGAGAGTCTCAAGCAGACTCTGCACCCAGCTCAGAGCCCGACCAGCCCACTCCACCACCAGGTGCCCCTTCCCATCATTCTGAGTAATTAGTCAAATGACAACTTAGTGAAAAGGGCAGATAATGTCTTAGCATTAGTCCAAAATAATCACGACCTCAAGGATCTCCTGAAAGGACCTTAGAGACCTCGTAGGCCCACGGGCCGCACTTTGAAAGTGCTGCCATCCATATTGTATTCTTTATCCGCTTACCTTTACTGATAAATAAATTGTAAAGTACCCCTCCACGGATGTCCACTGCCAAGGATAAAGTACAAACACCCTGGCATAAGATCCAAAGCATGATTGGTCTTACCTTGCAGCCTCCCGTCCCCCAGGGATCTGCGGAGCCTCGCACAGTGTCAGAGTGGCAGCCACGCTAAGGGAGTGACTCACAATTCCGAGAATGTATGGGCAGGTGCTGCTTTCCTCCTGTCGGGCTCCATTTTTCTCAAGCATTCTTTCTGCCCCAGTCCCAGGGTCATCTCCCCTGACCCTCTCAAGATGAGGCTAGTGCCACAGTGCTCAGTCAATGGCGGTGGACGCCCAGTGGGGTAGGATGACATGCAAACAGCCAAACGTCTTCCCGGGGCCTAGTCTGCCATAGGGTCTGTGGAATAGACCTGTCAGAATAGATCTGTCCATATGTGGAATCCGAAAATCTAGGCGGAGCCGTAGGGGCAGGTGCTGGGGCGAGAGTGGCCTGCCAGGACCTCAGGAGGGCACCACGGAGGAAGGCCACTCCTTTCTACTGCCAGGTGCTGGCTCTCTCCGTGCTTTAGGGATTGGGCGTTGCCAGATGGTCCTCCTGAGTGGTACCAGGGACCCTGGTGGGACAGGCCTAGGGCTGCCAAATAAATATAGACAGCCCAGTTAAAATTGAATTTTGGATAAACTATGTGCTCTTTTTAGCATAAGGATATTCCAAATATTGCATGGGACAAACCTATGCAAAAAAAAAAAAATCAGTGTTTATCTATAATTCAAATTTCACTGGGAGTCCTGTATGTTTATTTGCTAAATCTGGCAACTCTGGGCCAGGCCAGGACTATTCGGTGCCCTCAGCAAGGTGAGCTCTCTTTCAGCCCACGTTAGCTGGGTCTTTCCTGAACCTAGTCCTTGCTGCCTCAATGGGAAGCCTGTACACCTTACTGAAAGGAACCTTTACAGTCCCAAGGCGGCCTGGAACCAGCGAGGGGGCAGAGGCACACGGGGGGCTTGGATGAGTACGAAGAAGAGCAAGGCCACGGTTCTGGGTAACTCTCTCTCCCTGCAGAAGAGAGCTCTCCCTTTCAGCCTGAGCCTTCTTGGGGTACCTATGGGGACACAAGCTCCTTCCCCACCCCACTTGTTTCCCTCCCATGCCCCCACTTGCCTCTCCCCCAGTCCAGGCCTGGTGTCTCTGCAGTCTCTCCCCTCACGAGACTGGCCACCCCTCCTCACAGAGCACTGAACACAGGTTGTCTGGGGTCCCCCTGGTGGGGTCGGCTCTGGGCAGAGGTTGGGGAGGGGGCTGGGTCCTCCCTCCCGCCCGTGCCTCTCCACCAGCCACAGCGGCCTCCAGTTTTCTCCTTTTAAGGACCTGAGGACAGACTCTCCCCCTGCTGGGAGGACGTCTTCCTTCCAGAGATCCCAGAGTGGGAGGGTACCCTCAGGCCTCAGCCTGCGTGAGGCCCTGACTTTCCTCTGATGCAGATGCCCTTGACCCTCTTCTCGGTGCAGAGAACAGCCCCACTGTGATATCCTGAAGCTGTCGTCCCTGCGTCGTCCCTGCGTCTGGGCCAGCCCGGGTCCCGCAGACGCCGAGACTGCCTCCTGCCGACCGTGGGGCTGAATGGGGCGCGGCCCCTGCAGCCCGGGCTTCCTCTGAAGATAAGGCCCGGGGAGGGCTGCGCTGCGCCAGCCCAAGGGGGTGTGTGCACAGGTCCGAGGCCGACTAACTCGGCCCGGCTGCGACACGGCTGCGACACGGCTGCGACACGCAGAGCGGCAACCGCCTCCCAGCGTGCCTGACTGAGGGCACCAGAGGCCATCAAACCGGCTCGGATGTGCACAAAGCTCGCGGAGCCAGGGATGCGTGTATTCTGGAACGCGTCGTCCTAGGGGAGGTGACAGCAATGCTGTGGCTTGTGCCAGGCCGTGTGGCCCCCCTGCCTGGGTGGAGCGGGAGAGGTCTGAGCGCCGGCCCTCAGCCCTGGCCTCCAGGTTCACAGATTGCACATTGACTGAGGCAGGCCTAGGGCCCAGGCCTGCAGGCTCCTGGCGCGGAAACGATGGGGCTTTCTGGCGAGTCTTACGCTGGAAAAAACTCTCTGATGGAGCCATACGTCCCTTCCAAGGCCCCAAATCTAGCCACTGCTCTTGGATCCAGGCGGCCGAGGCCCAGAGACAGGCTGCAGGGTGCCCGCGAGGTGCCTTCTGGCCTAGGCGGGCTAGACCCGAGGGAACTGGCTGCCACCCGCCTGCCACCGTCCTGATAAGTGGCGGGCCTGGGGCAAGGGTACACATGGAGCTTCCACCCTCGGCTGCCTCCCTTTCTCCTCTGCGGCATATTGTGCATTCAAAGGTGGTGCCAGGGGGATCCCTGGGTGGCGCAGCGGTTTGGCGCCTGCCTTTGGCCCAGGGCACGATCCTGGAGACCCGGGATCGAATCCCACGTCAGGCTCCCGGTGCATGGAGCCTGCTTCTCCCTCTGCCTGTGTCTCTGCGCCTCTCTCTCTCTCTCTGTATGACTATCATAAATACATAATAATAATAAAGAAAAACAACGGTGGTGCCAGCATACACCCCAGTCCCTTTGCTCTTCTTGCCGTGTACTTTGACACTTGCCACATGAGAGGGGGAGTCTATACGTC
This sequence comes from Canis lupus baileyi, assembly GCF_048164855.1. NCBI lineage: Eukaryota > Metazoa > Chordata > Mammalia > Carnivora > Canidae > Canis > Canis lupus. The sequence continues at coordinate 41,609,826 of NC_132869.1, forward strand.
GTCCCCTCTCACTCGGGCAGCAGAACGGGTGTTATATGACTTCTGCAACCGAGTCACAAGGGGCAATTCAGCTTCTGCCCAATTCTTTTTGAGCCTCTTGCTTTTGGGCCCCGGCTGTGAGAGAGCCCAGGCCCACGCAGCCTACGTGAAGGTGCCCTGACCACAGCCAGCGACTCTGGGGCTGACTTTCACCCCAGCCAGCGTCTCCCTGCTACCGCATGGACCCCAAAATGTCTATCCAAGTCCCCCTGTCCGTTTTTAAATCAAGTTGTTTAGTGTTTCGATATTACATTGTGTTTGTTCTCAACTTATTTCGGATGTTAGCTCCTTATCAGATGCGTGACTCGCAAGTGTCCTCTCCCATGCCGTAGGATGCCTTTCCATTTGGTCAGTGGTTTCCTTCCCTGCGCAAAAGTGCTTTTTAGTTTGATAGAATCCTATTTGCTTATTTTAGCTTTTGTTGGCCTTGCCTGAGCAGGAGACTGGTCCAGAAATACTGTCAAAACTGATGTCAGAGAGCTTACCATCTCTGGTTTCTTCCAAGAGTGTCACAGTTTCCAGTCCTACATTCAGGTTTTCCAGCCATTTTGAGTCTGTTTTTGTGTCTGTGTAAGATAGCCGCCCTGTTTCATTCTTTTGCATGTTGCTGTCCAGTTTTCCCAGCACCATTTGCTGAAGAGCCTGCCTTTTCCCCATGATGCATCCTTGCCTCCTGTCACAGATAAATTGACCATGCGCGGGGTTATTTCTGGGTTTTCCATTCTATTGCGTTGATCGCTGTGCCTGTTCTCACGCGGTACCATACGATTTTGGAATCTATAGCTTTGTAGTGTAGTTTGAAATCAGGGAGTGTGATACACCCAGCTTTGTTCTTTCTCCGGATTGCTTCAGCTATTTGGGGTCTTTTATGGTTCCACACAAATGCTAAGACTCTTTGTTGTAGTTCTGTGAAATGCCATTAGTGTTTCGATTGCATTGCATCTGTAGATCGTTTTGGGTATTTTTTTAAAGATATTATTTAATTATTCATGAGAATACACAGAGAGGAGAGAGAGAGAGAGGTAGAGACACAGGCAGAGGGAGAAGCAGGCCCCATGCAGGGAGCCCGACGTGGGACCCGATCCCGGGTCTCCAGGATCACGCCCTGGGCTGAAGGCAGAGGCTCAACCGCTGAGCCACCCGGGCGTGGGTATTATGGACATTTTAACTATATTAATTATATTTAGCCAGAGCAAAGAATGAGATCTTGCCATTTGTGACAACATGGGTGGACCTACATAGAGGACACTGTGCTAAGTGAAGTAAGTCCGTCAGAGAAAGACTAATACCATATGATTTCACTCATATGTGGAATCCAAAAACACAAAACAAATGAACAAATGGAACAAAACAAAAACAGACTCACAGATACAGGAGACAAGCTGGCGGTTGCCAGAGGGAAGGGGTATGGAGGGTGGACGAAAACAGGTGAAGGGGATCAAGAGGGCCACACTTCCAGTTATGAAATAAATAAGTCATGAGGACGAAAAGTACAGCACCGAGAATATAGCCAGTGATATTGTAATAGCCTTGTATGGTGACAGATGGCAACCGCACTTTCGGTGGGCACCATTTCCTAACGTAGAGAAATACCGAAGCACTATGGTGCACCCCTGGAGCTAATAGGATGTTGTATGTCAGTCTGAAAGAGAGAGAGACCCGGGGCTGTCGCAGTGGAAGAGCATGTGACTCTTGATCTCGGGGTGGTGAGTTTTTTTTTTTTTTTAATATTTTACTTATTTATTCATGATAGACACAGAGAGAGAGAGAGAGAGGCAGGCAGAGGGAGAAGCAGGCTCCATGCAGAGAGCCCGACATGGGACTCGATTCCGGGTCTCCGGGATCACGCCCTGGGCCAAAGGTGGTGGCAAACCGCTGGGCCACCCGGGCTGCCCTTGGGCTGGTGAGTTTAAGCGAGCCCCATGCTGGGTGTGGAGATTACTTAAAAATAAATAAAATTAGGTGCCTGGGTGGCTCAGTTGGGTTAAGCGGCTGCCTTTGGGTCAGATCATGATCCTGGGGCCCTGAGGCTGAGCTCTGCCTCGGGTCCTTGCTCAGGGGGGAGTCTGCTTCTCCCTCTCCCTCTCCCCCTCGCCTCTGCTCGCCTTTCTCGCACCCGCACTGGCGCGCTCTCTCTTTCAAACGAATAAACAAAATCTTTAAAAATAAATAAACAAACAAATAAATAAACTTGCAGAGACAGAGAGAGTGACTCCAAAAGACAACAACCTAGCTGAGCTCCAACTCCAGAACCATGAGTGATGGTAGCAAAATGATGGTTCCTCCTCTAGGACACTAAGTTAGGTGGGGGCGGGGGTGTTCACACAGCAGCGACTGGCGCATACTACCTCCGGGCTCTGTCCCGCATCCAGGGCAGTCCTCCATCCTGGGCGCTCCTCCATCCTGGGCGCTCCTCCATCCAGGGCGGTCCTCCGTCTTGGGCGGTCCTCCGTCCTGGGCGCTCCTCCATCCAGGGCAGTCCTCCATCCTGGGCGCTCCTCCATCCTGGGCGCTCCTCCATCCAGGGCGGTCCTCCATCCTGGGCGCTCCTCCATCCTGGGCGCTCCTCCATCCAGGGCGGTCCTCCGTCCTGGGCGCTCCTCCATCCTGGGCGCTCCTCCATCCAGGGCGGTCCTCCATCCTGGGCGCTCCTCCATCCTGGGCGCTCCTCCGTCCTGGGCGGTCCTCCATCCTGGGCGCTCCTCCATCCAGGGCGGTCCTCCATCCAGGGCGGTCCTCCATCCTGGGCGCTCCTCCATCCTGGGTGCTCCTCCATCCAGGGCGGTCCTCCGTCCTGGGCGCTCCTCCGTCCTGGGCGGTCCTCCATCCTGGGCGCTCCTCCATCCTGGGCGCTCCTCCGTCCTGGGCGCTCCTCCATCCAGGGTGGTCCTCCATCCAGGGCGGTCCTCCATCCTGGGCGCTCCTCCATCCTGGGTGCTCCTCCATCCAGGGCGGTCCTCCGTCCTGGGCGCTCCTCCGTCCTGGGCGCTCCTCCATCCAGGGTGGTCCTCCATCCTGGGCGCTCCTCCATCCTGGGCGGTCCTCCGTCCTGGGCGCTCCTCCATCCTGGGCGCTCCTCCATCCAGGGCGGTCCTCCATCCTGGGCGGTCCTCCATCCAGGGCGGTCCTCCATCCTGGGCGCTCCTCCATCCTGGGTGCTCCTCCATCCAGGGCGGTCCTCCATCCAGGGCGGTCCTCCATCCAGGGTGGTCCTCCATCCTGGGCGCTCCTCCATCCAGGGCGGTCCTCCATCCAGGGCGGTCCTCCATCCTGGGCGCTCCTCCATCCAGGGCGGTCCTCCATCCTGGGCCCACATGCGCTGTCTCTCCACCCTCGGGAAGACAAGGTGGACCCGAGGCCAGCTCAGGTCCCGGAGGTGCCCGCGGGCAGGGGCCCCAGAGTGTGGCCAAGAAGGGGGCTGTGCTCCACCTGGCTCCTTCCTTGGTCCCTGCGGGTAGGTGGGGGCAGGCAGGGAAGGACCAGGTGGGGCCGGGCCGCCGCCAGCTTGGGGCAGTGCTGACCGGCACCTCCTCTGCACCAGCTCTTCATCTTCCCCCAGCCCTGCCCTGCTGGGCTCACTGTTCTCATCACGCACAAGAGAACAGAGGCGCACGGGGTCATGGGGCACGGGCGCACCAGCTCGGCCAAGGCCAGGCCCTCTCTGTCGCACCACACTGCTTCCAAGGCCCTCCCTGGCTCACAAGTCACTTGATTGAGTACTTCTTAGCAATATAATCCACTTATCTTTGCTTTAAAACAAAACAAGACTGTAACAGCTTTAGACCAAAAGAGGAGGCCCAGGGAGCCTGAAATAGGAGCCAGCCTTGACCCTGGAGGACGATGCCAGAACTCAGAGGGTTGGGGGCATCAGCAGCTGTCCAGCCAGGAGTCCGGTCCTGTTGGAGGTCATCAAACAAGCTGGCAGAGACTCATTTATCTCTTTAGCTCCCACCAAGGGCTCTCTTTATGGGCTGTGCAGCCTTTAAACCCAATGTCCACCTCCCCCCCCCACCCCCTGCACCCCTACCCCCCTCACCCCCCAGCCCAAGTGTGTTTTTTAAAACCGTTTGGCCTTGAGAGAGGCGGTCTACTCCTTATCTCTCTGTTTTGTTCTGTGTTGGCTTCCTGGAGGGTTATCAGGGGAGGCTTTGGTTTCTCTGTCTCCTGTTATCTCCCTGCTGGTTTCAAAGCTGCCCTCACAGGGCTCCTGCCCTGAGCTGGAGCCTCACCCTGCAGAGGCCAGGGAGCCTCCCGAGAGCAGACTCGCAGCTCCCGGGACCTGCCTGGCTCCCACCGAGGCTGGCTAGCTGTCGTTTGTGGCTTCTCCAGGGAACTAGGACACCAGCCGGAGCCTAGATTTGAGGAGTTCACAGAGCACCCGTTTTCTTTTTTTAATTAGGGGAACCAACATAGGCTTCTCACTTCACTTTTGTACATATGTTTATTTATTTGCCAAATACATTACAAAAAGCAGCTTCTTTTATTTCTTAACAAAGAAGGGACATTTTAATTCCCATCGAGTGGGAAGGCTATTATGTCAGATTAAAATGATTGTGTCCCCCCACTTCCAGCCCCACCTCCTGCCGAGAAAGGACAGCTGGCATCCTCACATGACCCCCGAGGCCTGGGAAAACCTTGTCCGGCTGCATCAGCCCCTGGGCGGGTATTAAGGCCCAGATCTGAGGACACGAGGCCCTGGGAATTCCACGGCATTGCCAGGTCCTCGCACACATTGTGCTCTTTCACGGCCTCCACCATTGCTCACGATGCTTCCCCTGGCAGGCTCACACTCATCCTTCAGAGTCAGCTCAGGCATGTCCTCCTCCAGGCAAGGCAGATTCAGGGACGTGAGCTCTGCGCAGTCCACACGGGGCCCGGTCCTGGGAAGGGCCCTGTGCCTGGTCCCGTGCTTTGCTATGGTCATCTTGAAATCCGAACACACGACCTTGCATTTTCATTTTGCCCTGGGCTGTACAAATTACATAGTGGTCTTGCCTCCAACGATATCTTTCTGATGTCACTTCTCACCCTAAATTGAGTCCAGTGACTCCCCTGAGCCCACACAACCCCTCTGCTCACTCACAGCCCAATCACTTTACACTGAGAGCCCCTACTCACTTATCTGTCTCCTCTAGACACACAAGACAAATAAGTCTCCGAATCCCTGGAGGGCTGGGCAGAGCTTACATGTACCCCACACCGTATGTATTTAGCGCATAGCAGGTGCTCAGTAAATGCATGTTGAAGTGAACAGTCCAGATAGTCGACGGCCTGGCCCACTTCCCTATATGATTCTGGCCAGAGCTGGGCTTCAATCCATTTCTCTTGCTTTGGAGCCAAGGCAGTCCTCCCTGCCCTCCTGCTCTCCTGACCACTGGCTAAAGGCCAAAACCAACCCAGACCAAAGCCAAATATAAATTTGTTTTTCTGACCTAGGACCCAAATTAATGTATGTTGTTTTTCCCAAAGGTACTCCGCCATCGTCTAAAGCAGTTAAAATCAACTAATCCAGAACATTAGAACATCCCAACTATCCAGGACCGGGTGGGGTAGACGTGGGGTGAGGACCAAATTACCACCCAAGGAGGACTGGGACCCTGCTGGGTCATGAGGGACTCAAACTGGATCCCAGGCAGGAGGAACTGGTGAGGTCTGAGCAGTCTACACTCGTGTGTGTGTGTGTGTGTGTGTGTGTGTGTGTGTGGCAGGAGGAGTGGCCAGTGCTGAAGCTGGATTTTACAGCAGCAAGGAAAGGAAGGGTACGGCTTAGACCAAGTCTGCCAAATTCACCACACAATCCCCTTACAGCCTTTCATCCATCCATGCATCCATCCATCCATCCATCCATCCCTCCATCCATCCGGCAGTGGATGTGCTAGTGAGGAAGAAAAACAGGTTCCAACCTGTTTAATGCTTTGGTTCCAATCCTCTTTGGAATACGGCAGTCTATAAACAATAGCGGGGAAACAAGCCATCGGTGCCCATCTGGCTCCCTGCACTGGACAGAAGCTCCACGGAAATACCCTCCAGGCTTCTGTTGTCTTGAATAGCAGTCCTCTCCTTGCTCGGGGACCCAGGCCCAGGTCCAGAAGCTGGGTCAGGGCCACTGGTTATCTAAGCATGCAACAGGCAACGCTGCACTGTGCTCTGAACTTCCCCCTGGGTGCCAGGGCCCCTCTCTCCTCCCCCAGCTGTGTTCTCACCCAGCCGGCCCTGGGCCCCATGTGACCAGTCACTAGTGGAGAACAGACCTGCAGCCACCAGGTCTCCTTTGCCCATCCTGGAGGCCTGGGAGGTAAAATGGGCCCCGGCCGCCAACAAACACTTGAACATCGTGTGGCTGCCCGGCTCTGGGCACAGTTACCCTGAGGAGGGTATGTCCAGCCCCACAAGGGAAGGAAGTCTGCCTTCCAGAGCTCTGGTCCCCCAGTATCTTAGAGCACCCGGGGGAGAGCTATCGGAGAGACGATGACCGGGCTGGGCAGCCTCTAATTCAGGACAGTCTGAGCACAGATGATCGGTGCACAGGTGCTCAGGAGCGAGAAGAGAGGCGCGCGGGGGTGGAGGGGGGACGGAGGCCAAAATAAAAGATTTCCATGTTCTAAATTCAAAGAAAGAAAAGACTTCTGGGCCCACGTCCCAAGTTGTGAGCAAATGACCACAGAGCCATTTGAAACCGGGCCGGGGACGGCGTTGCTTTGTGCAACCGAGAGCTGGCCTGGCCTTGTGGCAGCCTCACCGCAGCCTGCGCCTCTGGAGGTTCCCCTGTCCCCGTCCACATGTCCCTGTCCTGCCTGGCGGAGTCCCCGTCCCATGTCCCTCTGTCCCCGCCCGATGGAGTCCCCGTCCGCATAGGGCCAGCTGTCCTGTGTGCAGGGCCCATGTGTCAGCGGGTTAGGAATTTGGCCTCGGGGGTAAGACGTGGAGCCCAGCGAGGAGCCCAGCGAGGACTTGGCCTGCAGCTCCGGCCCGGTGGCCCTGAGGGGACCGCAGTGGCCACACACACGCCAGGCCCGCGCTGGGCCCCTGGTTTCAGGGCCACTTCTCTGAAATCCTGTCCCCTTCTTTCCCTGACTGGTCCCGAGCGGGAGGGGGGAGGAAGGCTGTGGCTCAGGAGGACGCCCAATGGGAAGCACTGGTGGGGGGTAGCTCCGTGGGGTCTTCTGTGGGTACCCACAGGCAGGAGGAGGGCTCAGCCTAAGGGGAATCTGCAAAGCTCTGTCTCCCAGGGCTGGTGTGAGAGGACAGTGACAGATGGGAGGACATCCACGATATCACATCTGCTTGGCGTGGTCTGAAGGGGGGACAGGCCACCTGCCAGCACTCAGCGACACTCTAAATCTCCCAGGCCGCACCCAGTTAGGCCCCTCTCCCCTGGACATGCACCGAGTTTGAAGTCAGTGGAGAAGGGAGCTTAAGTGAAGAAATGCTTCCCACGGGAAGTAGGCTGAGGTGGAAGGTGGGACAGACCCTAGCTGGGGCTCTGGGTCAGGGGAAGGAAGAGGACACCCCTCACCCCTGCTCGTCTTCTTCCATTCCTGTGCCCCAGTATCCTGAGGCTAAGTCTCGGGTGGGGTGAGCCCGGAGCAGGAACTCCTTGCAGAAGAGAGCTTCTGTGGGCCTTGGGCGAGGACAAGCGGGCAGGGTGGGCATTTGGAGTGGCAATATGCAGAACCAGCCTCCTGTGACATTTCTGTATCCTCTCGCCCTGCTTGCCCGCGCGTTCCCCTCCCCACAGACACCTGCCTCTGCAGCTCCCCTTCACATCAGAGCCGTGGTCTTCCCTTGTGCAGTGGGCACAGCACCTGCTGTGTCCCCTTGCTGCAGTCTGGCTCCTGGTGTTCTGTCACTTGGCCTCCCACCCCCCACCCCATGCAAACCTCCCAGAAGCTGGTTTGCATACAATCTTGCCCCTGTTTGCCGGTGGCTTCATTTGGAGCCAGCCAGGAACTCCTAGATTTGGGGTCCAAGGAGAGCTTTACTACGTGCCTATCTGCCTCAGTAGGACGAGGTGCCTCAAGCCTTCCTCCTGGGGTCCAGGCCGGTGCCTCAAGCCTTCCTCCTGGGGTCCAGGCCGGGACCAGGGTAAGGCCAGAAAGGTGACTACAGTGAAAACAAAAGGTAAGCAGGTGATCACTCTCAGGTGCCAGCCCTGCACTTGCCAGACTCTGAGGGTGAGTGCTTCCTTAAATCTTGCACCCGAGGTTCCTCACTGGCCTTACCTGAGCCCCTGCTAAGTGTTCTTTCCTCAGGGGCCCGGAATCCAATGTCTGGAGCTGGCCTCGGCACTCCCTTCCCTGGCCCCTGACCCCTCTTGGAGGAGAGCTGGAACAGGTGGGAAGAGCGCATGAGGTAGGTATAGGACTGGAAGATGAATATAAGGATCAGGGGTGCAAGGGGAGCCCCCCCACACACACACACCCAGAAACTGAAGGAATCGTGGAGTGACCTGCCTGCAGAAGAAACCAAACTGGCCAGGCTGTGGTTGGGACCAGTGCTGATGTGAAAGCCAGAACTCTGAGTTCAACTCGGCCCCAGAAGGGTCTGAAGGGCTCGGGAAAGGCCAGGGTTTAAATCCCAGGTCTCTGATCGGAATTAGCTGTGAAAGGGGGGCTACTGGGACACCAGCAGGGACAAGCAGTAAAGGTCCCCTGACTGTGTGGACATGGCGGGGGCGGGGGGGGTGTCCCCTGTCTGCATGCCCAGGAGCCTGCACCTGGCCAGGCACTGGGGTGGTCCCAGCCCTGCCCATTCTTCACTCAGCAGGTAGCTTTATCATTCCCGAGCCCTTAGGTAACCCTCCTACTTTCAAAGTGCATCCAAGCCAGAAACCCTCTCTGTGCCTGGGTCGCTATTTGTGGTCTCAGGAAGTATCTTCTTGAGTCTAGTAGAGGAGGACATGGCCGGCTCCCTGGCCCCTTCTAGTGATTGGGCGCCAGGGGTCTTACAGGCCTGTACGACTGGGACAGGGGGTGACCGGGTAAACCAAGGGCAAGGCGAGTTGTCCTTCTCGGTCTGGGGAGATGCTGAGCCAGAGCCGGGCTGTGTGTGTAGGTGCCCCTGGATTATTCCAGTCCAGGCCTTCTACATTCTCTGCATGTCTGGGAGGCCTGAGCTCACTAGACAAACAGCACCCTGGCAGCTGGCCGGCAGGGTATTGTTTCCAGGAGGTGCTTCCTCACTTTGGTTGAGAAAAGGTAAAAACAAAGACAACTGAGGATTCTGAGCCTCACCGGCCACAGTGTGAAGTGATCCCAAACTCCCTGCCTCCCCTGTTTCTCCTCCCAGCTTCCTTGGGGCTGGGAAGCTCCTGGGAGGATCTGGACCAAAGCTTCCCCCCTGACATTCAAGAGACCTCCGATCGGTGGGCTTGTGCCTCACCCTGGCTTGCATCCCTCCAGTGACAGGGAGCTCACTGTGCCCCAGAGAATATGACGGGGTAAGGAAACAGAACAGACTTTGGAAACAGACTAAGAGGTGGTAACCTGGGGAGGCTGGAGGACGTGCGTATAGACTGGAAGTGGTCAAGTCGACCCCACAACACTGGCCCTGCAGCTTTGACAGTAAAGGGAAACAGAATACGCCACCTTAGAATGTGCTTTGGTGTGCGGATTATTTGAAGCTGGAGAGATCAGGGCCAGCAGACTCAGGAAGGGCTTTTTACCTCCTTAACTGCCTAAAAGAATTTAGATAGGGAGCCTGCACCAAGAAGAGAGCTATAACCAGAGATAACTTTTTATATCAGAAAGAATGATCTGCAGGGCATGGCAAACATTTGTTTACCAAACATTTGCTCTTCCCATCTTCCCCCGAATGGGCTTCCTCCGCTTTGAAGTCCCAGACCCTTACCCCCTTCTGAGCTCAGGATAGCACATAAGCCTCAATTGCCTGACTACCACTGGGAGTCTTGCATCCTTAAGGGGTACCTGTATATATGAAATGTGTTTTTCTCTTGTTAATCTGTCTTATGTCAATTTAATTATTAGACCAGGCAAAGAAGGAGAAGGAGAACATTTTCTGACCCGACAGTGGTGTCTGGGGCCCGCTAGCCAATGAGGTAAGTTAAGTCCCAGGGAGAAGGAGCCCAGCTCAAGAAGAAGGAAGCAGAACTGGAGGCCAGGGATCCGGGAAACTGATGAGTTCTCTGTCACGGGAGGAGAACAAGTGGAGCGTAGCCCATAGGCGGAGCTGTGTGGCTTCCAGAGGGCCCTCAGGGGGGACAGGACCCTACTGACAGAGGTCGGCCCAGTTCGAGGTCCCCGAGGGTCCTGGTAGGACCAGCCAAGAAGGTCCTTGGCTTCACACCTGATAGAAATCAAGCGAGTGGGAGGAGGTGAGAGCAGAGTTTCCTGAACAGTGTGAGCGAGAGCCCGGCAGATGGGCGTCTGGGAGACTCGGGAGGAGAAGGGTGTCTCCCCGCCGCTCGGGTCAGGGGTCTCTACTGGAGAGGGGTCCGGTACGTGTTCCTTCAGGAATCCAGGGTGGGGGTCCCGTGGGAGGCGAGTGTCAGATAAACAATAGGTGTTTTCCCACCAGTCACTGAAGGTGGGGGGTATCGATGCCAGGGTTGCCCGAGGTTTGTTTGAAGCTTCTGTCCTGGAACATGTGTGGGATCCAGTTCCTCTTAGATGTGATCAGGTGTTTGGGGGCCTAGGATGAAACTTGGAGAATGGTTAACTTTCTCGTCTCCCCTTGGAGCGGGATCGTGGCTTCTTTGGTTTACCTGGATGCGGAGTATAGAGCGTGAGTCCCTGGGACTTAGGAGAGAAGCAGCAGAAGCGGAGACTTTCTGAAAAGGAGTCCCTCCAGTTTCCCTATTTCACAACTCTGGGAAGATGGCCAGGAGGGCACCTCCTCCCCAAACCCCAGCTGGCCTGTCTGCGAGAGGGCTGGGGTGGAGGGACGAGCGGTGGAGCCTGGGCCTCGCCTGAACAGCCTGCTCTCGGAACAAGGCTCTCGTCCTCTGGCCAGCAGAGCCTGCCTTGCCTTCCTCCCCAGCTCTGCTTCTATCCCAGCTCCCGTCAAGACCCAGCAAAGTCTTGCAGCCAGGTAAGGCAGGACTGCTGAGGAACCCCCGCTGCCCGCGTAGACCAGAGCACCGCGGTGCCCTCGGATTCTTCAGGGCTGGGCCTCCCCCCTCACCCCGGGAGGAGCTAGTAAGTGAGGGCCCTTCCTTCCCAAAGCCCAGACCTGCGGCTCCAGTGAAGTGTCTGGCGTCTGATCCACAGCCCTTGCCCCTCCCGCGCTGCCAGCCTTGGCCTCTCCCGGGGAGAGCTTCACAGCCAGGCACTGACTGGTAGGGAAGGGGGCTCTGTGATACTGCCTGGGGGAGCTGGGGGGGCCAGAAGTGGTCCTCCCGAGTCCTAGGATCCTATAGGGGGGTCTGTTCTGGGTGTGAGGCAGCAGGGATCCATTCAAATGAGATGCAAATCACCCCACAGTGTCCCCGCCAGTCCCCCACTACCCCTTCCTCTTCCTCCGGCCCCAGGGGAAGCCACACTAGGTCGAGAGCAGCCACCAAGGAGGCTCAACGCTGGGTCAGGCCTTCCCCTCAGCCTCACCCTCAGGACAGGCTCCTTTCTTCCCAAAGTCTCAGTTTCCCCACATGAAGCCACGTCTAAGAGAGCTTGGCTCAGGTGAACTGAGGCTGTCCAGCCAGGCCTTGGGGTGAGCGGCGAAGGAGGCGGGGAGGTCTTGGAGGCCAGTGGAGGCAGGAAGCAGTCTCGGCCCTAGGGCCTGACATCCCAGCAATGTGGCCGGCCAGCCTCCAGCTCAAAGGGGAGAGCTGATCTGATGGGCCCAGGGTGGGAACAGCCTGTGCTAGTGGTATATACAAGTCAGGATGGTGGGAGCTGTGTACCCCAGGTGCAGGCAGTAAGGGTGGGGGGGCACCACATGCAGAGAATTTAAGAACATTAATACTATAAAGTCTATCTGGCTTTTATTTTCACCCTGTGTTAGCAGCTTTAAACCATGTCAGTGGCAAAACACTCCTCTCTGAAAGTCCGTTATTGGTCAAAGTTCTAAGCAACGGCTACAATTACTATTGAATTTTTATAATAAATAAATTACGCATCCCATTAGCACCTCCGCTGCTTACTCATGACTGTTGTGTCATTCATCGAAGTTGACTCAGAATTCCCTGCTGCACACGTGCAGACCGAGCTGCCAGCACACGTCTGCAGTTCCTGCCGGTCTCACCGCCCTGGCCGGGCCATTCCTGTCCCCAGCGCCTCGGGACGCAGTCCTATGCTTGAGCGGTGGATCCTACATCAGCAAGGTTGCCCCGGGGGTTGCAAAGGCGAAGGAACAGAGCTTACGTGTCTTCCATTCCCGCACTCTGTGATAGCTTGGAGGCTTTATTTCTGTTTAATACTTAAGCTAGTTAAGCTGTGCAAAGTAAGAGGTGTAATCATTTTTGTCTGATAAATGCAAACTTTAGTTCATTATGAAATGTATTCGTTTCATTTCATCATCTTTATGGTATAATCATGTCGAGGAGGCAAGTATTAAAGAATGATCCCCTGAAAGTCAGATGTACTTGAGATGCCATTGGCTGCAGCAGCTCTGCAGAGGTCGACCCCGCTGCTTCTCCACCTGGGGGACCCTGACCCCACAGGGAGGGCAGAGAAAGCATTCAGCCCCCCCAGACAGAGAAATGGCCTGCGCTGCCCTTCCCAGCAGTAGGCAGCCACCCTTCCGGTTCAGCTGTGGGTGAGTGTCCTCAGTGTAGCCTGGAGCCACCCCAATGGACCAGGTCAAAGGGCAGAGAATGGAATGGCTCCAGCTTAGCCGTGAGCAAGCTCTGATAAGGAGTAGAGGCCCCAAGTGGCCCAACCTCAGCCAAGGAGGGCATCCTGCAAGGCGTCTAGAAAACCGATAGGTGCCCTCCGGCTTTGGCCTGCGTCTCCTATCCTACCCCACCTTCTCCCCTGCGTGATTGGATGGGTATAAAATATGCCACTGTGTCATAAGGATTATTTTGAGCTGAAGATATTTGAGAATCAACACATACAGGAAGAGGCTTTTCTTCTGAACCTCCCCTTATCTGCCTAAAATCAGAGCCTCCCAAAAGAATTCAGGTGTCATAAATCCCCTCCCCAGGAGTTTCACAACCACCGAAGATTGACCCCTGTCACCTGAGACTAGGATAACAAATCACCTAAACAGACATTATCACAAAACGACTCTATCTTCCATCTATTCTAGAGGCCCATCTATCTTCCCTAAAAGTCATTTGTTTTCCCCTAGCTGTCATTTTTACCCTCCCCCTATGGAGATAGTATCTAATACCTGACAAGGGGTAAGTATCTGAAATACATAAAGAACTCATGAAACTCAATAACAAAAAAAAACACAAGCAATCCAACTAAAAAATGGGCAAAAGGACTGAGTAGAGATTTTTCCAAAGAAGACATCCAGATGGCCAACAGACACATGAAAAGATGTTCCACATCCTTCATCATCAGGGAAACACAAATGGAAACCACAATGAGAAGTCACCTCACATTTGTCAGAATGGCTGTTGTCAAAAAGACAACAATCATTGGCGAGGATATGGGGAAAAGGGAACCCTTGTGCACTGTTTGGTGGGAATGTAAATTGGTGCAGCCACCATGGAAAACAGTATGGAGGCTCCTCAAGAAATTAAATTAAATTAAATTAAAAATTAAAAATAGAACTACTGGGGCACCTGGGTGGCTCAGTTGGTTAAGCATCCAACTCCTGATCTCAGCTCAGATATTGATCTCAGGGTCGTGAGTTCAAGCACCGTGTTGGGCTCCCATTGGGCATGGAGCCTACTTAAAAAAAAATACAACTACCATATGAGTCAGCAACCCCACTTCTAGGCATAGATGCAAAGGAAATGAAAAGGAAATGAAAACAGGATCTCAAAGAGAAGCCCCATGTTCATTGCAGCGTAATTCAGAATAGCCAAGACATAGAAACAACCTAAGCGTCCATCAACGGATGAATGGATAAAGATGTTGCATGTAAAAAAAAAAAAAAAAAAAAAAAGTGTTGTATGTACAATGGAATATTATTCAGCCACGAGGAAAAAGAAAATCCTGCCATTTGTGGCATCTTGTGTGGACCTTGGAGGGCATATGCTAAATAAAATGTTAGGCCGAGAAAGACAGATACTATATGATATCCCTTATATGTAGAGTCTAAATAAAAAGCAGAACTCATAGAAACAAGAGAAGACGGTGGTGATTGCCAGCGGCTGGGAGGATGTGGGGAATAGACAGATGTTGGTCAAAGGGTACAAACTTTGAGTTATAAGGTGAGTAAGTTCTGGAGATCTAATGTACTGCATGGTAATTATAGCTAATAATACTGTTTTATATACTGAAATTTGCTAAGAGCAAATCTTAATTGTTATCACCCACAAAAAAGAAAAGGTAATTATAAGGCGTGATTGGAGGTGTTAGGCAACCCATGGTGGTCATCATTTTACAATACACAGTTGTATTAAGTCAACACACTGTGCCGCTTAAACTTACACAATGTGATATGTCGATTATATCTCAATAAAGCTGGAAAACAAAACAGATGATACATGAGCTCCAAATCTAACAGCTTTTTTGAGTCACATTTTCCATGAGCTCCTGCATTAGTACATGAATAAACTTTATCTTTTCTCCTGTTAATCTTGTAACCTGTCACTTTAATTCGTGGGTCCTCAATCAGTGAAACTAAGTAGGTAGAGGAAAAGCTTGTCTTCCCAACAGGATTATAATAAAAGTCATACTAGGTAACGTTCGTTGGCCATGTACCATATGCCAGGCCCTGTCCTAAACCTTTATATGTGTTATTTAATTTAATCCTCCCAATATCCCTTTGAGGTAGATGCTATAAAACAAAAATAAAGGCATAAAGAGATTAACCTGCCCAAGGCACAGAGGATAAGTGGTGGAGCTGGGATTTGAACCTAGTCTTACCCAGAGTTCAAGGCTTAGGAGTTGGGGCTACACCACAAGTGCTGTGAGTCCTGCTTCTGGCTCTGCCACCACCCGCTCTGTAACTTAGGGCCTCAGTTTCCTTGTCTCCACAGGGGGGTTGTCATGTCCCTCCTAGCTCTGACAGTCAGTCCTCAGGCCCAAGACATCAGGGCTGGCAAGGAAGGGACCAGCTTGAGTGTGATCTGTGGAGGTGGCCCACAGAGGCAACGTCAGGCCGCAGAAGGAAGCCACTGGCTGCAGAGGGAGGGACTCTGGGCTGAAGCCCTGAGATTCAGGTGTGCCCCCCCCATCTCTGCCACTGCCTTACTGTGGACCTTTGGCCCACCTGTTTGTCCTCTCTTGAGTTTCAATGCCTTCGTCTCTCTCTACTTGGTCTTCAGTCTTGAAAATCTGAAGAGGGAGTGTAAACTATATAGAATAGACTCAAAATGTGGAGTGTATCGGAGCGTGAACTGTGAGTCCCAGGGACATTGTGAGCACCTCTCAGCATCAACGTACGGTGGTTGCCTAATTTGCATAGTTATCCGACTACAGCCAGATTTGAGGGGGTCATGAAGCCTGCGTATCCGCCAATCCTCTCAAGAGCAACGTGTCAAGTTGCATATTGCCAATCATAGTGAAGAAATGAATGGCATCCCCCTTAGGGGAACTGTGGTAAGATAAAAAAATATACATGTGATTATATGTGATACATTTTCCATGTGATATGATACATGTAATGTATATCTACACTATATGTATTCCTGGCACAGAGCTCCTAAAACCCTTGGAATTTCCTGATAGGAGTGTCTTTTGTTATTCACAACAAGGCCTTCCACTATTCCGGAATTTATGCTAATGAGGTGACCTGGCGTGGGGAGGCCCCCAGATGGTTCAGGATGGGGACTGACCACCAGAAACACCAAATGAGCGACTAGAGTGGGAATTTTCAGCTCCGCCCCCGCCCTGCCCCAGGAGGAGGGGGGCGGGGCTGGCTACTGCATTATAAAACGCTTAAACGATGCGATTCAGAGAGTTTCTGAGTTGGTAAACACTCGGAGGTGGTGGGAGGGTGGCGCACCTGCAGAGGGCACGGAAGCCTCGCCCCATCGCCTGCCCTAGGCAGGTCTTCCATTTGACTGTTTCTTTATATCCTTTGTAATTACCCAGTATAAGTGAAGGTAGAGTCTTCCGGGGTTCCGTGAGTCATTCAAGCAAATTATTAAACCTGGGGGGGTGAGGGCGATTGTGGGAACCCCTGAGTTTTTAGTTGGCCCAGCAGAATTGTGGGGAGCCCAGGCACCCCATTTGCAACTGGTATCTGAAGTGAGGGTCATTTTGTGGGACTGAGCCCTTTAACTTGAAAGATCTGGCACCAACTCCAGGAAGTCGATGGCACAACTGAGTTGACCTGTTGGACACCCAGTTGGAGAATTGGTTGTTGGTGTGGAAAATCTCCACACAGGAAACAATCATATAAAGGGAGTTCTCGGGGCGCCTGGGTGGCTCAGGTTAAGCATCGGACTCTTGATTTCTGCTCAGGTCATGATCTCAGGGTTATGAGATCAAGCCCCGTCTACGGTCATGCCACCCTGGACGCGCCCGATCTCGTCTGATCTCGGAAGCTAAGCAGGATCGGGCCCGGTTAGTACTTGGATGATGGGAGATCGAGCCCCAAGCCCTGTGTGTCGAGCTCTGAGCTTAGCAGGGAGTCTGCTTGAGATCCTCTCTCTCCCTCTGACCCCTCCATTCTCTCTCTCTCTCACACATTCTCTCTCTCTCTCAAATAAATAATCTTTAAAGGAGGGGAGGGGAAGTTCTCCACTGCAGAGCCTAAGAACCCCGAGCTCTCTCGCCCTCATGCTGACCGCATCCCGTCTCTCAGCAACATGCACCAGGAAGTTTGAACTAAAAGCAAATCTCCATCCGGAGACTCAGTGTGTTGCATGAAGAGCTTCAAACCAGAGCTGATGCAGAAGAACATTCTAGGCAGCCACCACAGTTAGTGAGAGAGGGCATCTATCCCAGAAAGCAGACACCACAGGCATCCTCCTGGAGCCCGCAGCCCTTTTACTTCTGTCCCAAAGCAGTGTGTACGCGTGCAGATGTATTAATAGAGACTGTTATCTACATAGATGGAGTAATTCTATCTTAGGACCTTTTATGTTGAATAATCATATAATAAATGTGAATAATTTGGAAATGCTACCCATCTTGTCCTGGGTCCCCTGAAAAACAAGAGTCTGGTGCAAGGACTAAGGTGCTAATACTTTATTCGGAGATAAAGGGAAAGGAAGGAGGCCAGTGGGCCGCAGCGTGGGAGTTGTGGCTGGTGCAGCCTGTGGCTTCACGACCAACAGGCATGGTGCTCTGTGCAGGGATGTGGCCGGAGGGCTGCATGGAGGAATGGCACCTTGGAGCAGTCCAAGGAGGGACAAAGGAAGGAGAATTCATCTGCCCAGCTGTTTCCCATCTCCTATTTCCCATTGATCCAGTGGGAATGACCTCGGTTGGAATGAGGTCACCCATACTTAGGGTTCATCACCACATTCCTCAGGGGGGACATCCATGCCTGTGATGTGGTATTTTCTCCAATTCTAAAAATGGAGTGTGGCCCAGTGCTGGTGGCGTGCCAGACAAGAATGAAGCTGATTGCGGAGTGAAGCCGAGCAAGCATGCAAGGTCTGCACCTACGGATACTGTGCTGTTTGGGTTCCCGAGTTATTCCAAAGCCGGTAGAATTAACACAATGTGTTCACTGCAGGTTGGCTCACAGTTTCTCCATCTGTAAAGTGAGTTTCTTGGGGAGGAAGGTGACCAGGGGCCCAGCACAGCTCAAGCCCACCTCCACCTTCTGCTGCCTGTGACCATGCCCCCCCCCAAGCCATCTCCCAGCACAGTCCAGCCAAGGTCCAATAATGGAGCTCGCATTCCCCAATATTGCCTGCTGTACACCATGGACTCACAAGTGACTCAGACCCTGTCTCTACTATTTGATTGCTAATAATCATAATGGTCCCCCCAGGACCACCTGTTATTGTAGCAACAGCTTTGTGTCTGGCACATAAACAGGGACACAGACACACACACACAGGAATCTTGTTTAATCCTGACCGCGACCTTGGAGACAGGCCCCACTTTCCCATTCTGCAGATGGAGAAACTAAGGCTTGGACAATGCTCTGGGATTTGCCCAAGATCGTCAAGGGGGAGAGAGGCCTGGTGTAGACTCAAAACACTCTGTAGTTTGAATTTCTATGGGGAAGCCACTTGAGGAACATGCTAGAGGGGTGCCCATTTTTCCTTAATCAGACAGGTTTTCTCAATATGTTATAAATTGGTTTGTGGCCAATGTCACACACTTCGGGCTAAAGGTCCTGGCGGCTTCCTGTCTAGATAGCTGTGCGTGCGTGCCAGTGCTCAGCTGGAACAGTCGGCCCTTCCCCCTCCTCAGAGCAGCACAGCCTGCTGGCTAGAGGGCTGAGCTTGGGCCCCCACTGTGGGTCATCATCCAGACAGAGCTCAGGGGCACACAGCTCAGCCGAACTTTGTCATCAGGCTCCGGGGTCCTCTTGTCCTTCGCCCACACTCTGCGGCCCTCCTCCCTGGTGAGACGCCCCACACAGCAGCTGGCCTGGAGCCTCTGGGGCTAGTGTGGTCTGAAGAGTGCCTCTTCCAAATCCTCTCTATCAGAAAGACGCCTGGGACACCACGGCCATTCCCCTCAAGGGAACAAATGACCCTTCTTGGTACGTGGAAATACTTTTTTAAGCCAAGACACTGCTGCTCTAAATTTTGCTAAAACTGGGTCAATATTTGGCTTTAATCCCCAGGACACATATCAGGATGGAGAAAGGTTTTATAGCTGTAGATACTCTACAGACCAAGGAATGCAACCAATTGCATGTTGTACAGGTGGGCAGTGAATTGGGCGTCTGCAAATGTCATCTTTCATTTGTTTAGAAGCAAAGGGCAGATTTTTAGGAAGTATTTTCAAAAAGAGCAAAGCGGCCCAATGCAAATATAACACGGAGGAGATGAGGCCTAGAGTTGGGGATGAACGGTCCATAACAAAACCATATCTTTTTGTTTCTTTAACGAGCTCTTGTCCACTTGCAGAGTGCGCCGAGTGCTTTCCCCAGGTGAGGGAGCTTCCTCGCTGAGGAGAACCCTTTGGGAATCTCTTGGGTCTCTCCTCCCCCCAGGATCCCGGAGGATCTCCTGCAGTTCCTGGGGGATCCTGTAGGGGCATTCTTCCCTTACTTGGGTGACACACTCAGGGTCCCAGCCCAGGGCCCCTGGTTCAATGCACTGGGGTCATGGGCCTTTCGGAATTCTTCACCATTTTATCTTTGAACTTGTGTAAATGAAGTCCAGTGGTGGTGATGGAGCTTGTTGCCAGGGGCTCAGGGCCTCCTGCTCACAGCGGGCCCACCTCCTGCCCCCTCCCAGTCTCCCTGGCTGAGATCTTGGCTGCAGCTCCCTACCCCCTGGGGCACCTGCCCCCCCCCCACTCTTCCCCACCCCACAGCCACTGGCCTCCCTTCCCTAGACACGCAGCGCTATGGTGTGTCCAGCTTGGCATCGTGGACAGGGCGAGCCTCTCTCCCACTGCCACCGGCTGCCTAAGCATACCCTGGCTTGGAGATTGGGACCTGTGTGGGGACCCCAGGCCTGTGGGAATGGAAGATGCCTGGCCTGACCTCCTGGGGCACCTGTCCGGTGGCTGGCAGGAGGGGCAAGCTGGTGGCTGGTGGGCACCCTGTGAGGTGCCGTCTTGGGGCCTGTCCACTTCCAGCCCCTCCTGGCAGGTCCTTGCTTGCCCCGTGAGTATCCTCACACTGCAAGGAGTGCAACGTTCAATAAATAATAATGACATTATAGTGGATCGACAGAGAAATCACAGGAAGAAGGAAAACGCTCTCCTTCTGCTTTTTGAACAACGGACCCTGTAATTTCATTACGCACTTGGCCTGGCAAATTATGGAGCCGAGCCAATCCTGTATGCAGGGTTGTGCTGGGGCCGGCTCTCACTGGCTCCCAACTCCAGGATCATGACGTCACATTAGAAGCTTGAAAGAGCCATGGTGATAATATTAACAATACAGAAATCAGGCAAATGCTGCAAAACAGGACTTTTTTTTTTTTTTTTTTTTAGAACTGGTTGTTAAACATTTACCAGCACACTGTTGCACAGAGCATTAAATAACTCTGGAAACTTCTTACTCTTGTTCTTCTTACTGACTAAACCTGTAGGCCCAAACTCCTGTGGGGACAGTGCAGAGCCATGCACAGCAGGCGAGGGAGGAAACGCTTAGTGCCAGGCACTGACCCAGATCGCTTCACCACTGTCACAGGGATGAGGATGTAAGCTCGGAGAGGTCATGGAACTCACCTGAAACCACACAGCAGGACAGCTGCTGAGCTCGCGTTTGGAGCCAGAGTCCTAGGTCTGGGGAGAGGCTCGTCAGAGCCACACGGCCCCTGTCCCCACACAGTGCTTAGCACAGGGTTCTGAGTGTCAGGAATAAACTGAGACGAGGGTGCTCAGAAGGAGCAGGCAGGAGGGAGAAGGGGGGAAGGACCCAGAAGTCCCAACCCTGCAGTTCTGTCCTCTTCCAGGATCTTCACGGCCTGAGGCAGAGGCCTGGACAAATGAGCCACAGGACAGAACGTTCCAGCAGCCACTGACTACATCAGAGGCACAAATATTTGCTAAGTCCAGGGGCCTCCCAGACATGCTGGCAGGCCTGGGGAAAGCAAGTGTGTGGAGCCCCTCCCTCTGGGGCAAGTGGATCCAGAGAGGAGAGAAGCCCCTCGAAGGGGTGTCCCCTGACCTGATTCTCTTTGTCATATTTGGGGTTTTTTTAAGATTATTTATTTATTTATTCAGGAGAGACACACACAGAGAGAGAGAGAGAGAGAGAGAGGCAGAGACACAGGCAGGGAGCCTGATGTGGAGACTTGATCCGGGGTCTCCAGGGCTAGGCCCCGGGCCGAAGGCGGGCACTAAATCGCTGGGCCACCCAGGGGTCCCTGTATCTTTGTGTAGGAGTCTCACAAACTTATAAGTACGTAAAGCGCTATCGCAAAGCACCTTCTGAGCCTGAGCAGGACAGAGAGCTGACCCCCATTTAAAGATGAGGAAACTGAGGCCCACAGAGGGAAGGGAATACGCAAAAGGGCTGGGCAATGGGAGAGCCTGAACTAGAGACAGGACCAGAAAGCTGCTAACACCCAACACAATAGTCTCCCACCGCTCTGGGGCCCGCGGCTGCCCTGCTCAAGAACGTGCCTTGAGCCTCGCGGGCTTGGGCTCCCCACGAGTCACTGACCACTGACCCACCTCCAGACCATCTTCTCCGGTCAGACCTCCCGTGGCCTTGCTTCTTACAGCTCCCTGGGCTGCTCCTTCTCTTCTTACCTCCCGGCTCAGGGGGCCCTCCTAGCCCCCCACTCTCTCCTAGGCTTGACCCTCCCGCCTTGCCCAGACCTCCGGTCCAGGAAGCTGTTCTGCACTGCTCCTATCGCAGGGCTCTTGAAGGGCGGGGTAGCACCATCTGGATCCTAGTTTCGGCCCTGTCACCAGCTCGCCGGGTGACCTAGGGCTCCCCTGCTCTGAGCCTCACTCAGACCGCTCGTCTAGACTCCACTCTCCTGCCTCACCAGGGAACTGAGAATCTGGGTGGGAAGATCCTGGCAGCGGATACAGGCCCCAGCAACTGGAGATCTTGGTGGCATCCACATCGTCCCCACTTTGGGTTCCTTCCAGGAACGCTGTCATCCGGCCACACCTTCTATTGACTTCTGCCTCTTTGAGGTAGGGGGGCTGCTGTGCCTGGCCTGAGAGCTCAGCTGGGGTAGGCACCGGCTCTCCTGCTCTCCTCCACCGACCCCAGTGAGCCAGACCTGGGCACGGGGCTGGGGGTTGGCAGCGGGTGCTGCAGCAAGGGAGTTGGGGGGCCACCTGTTATCCCAGCCCCTAGCAGTCCTGCCCACCAGGGTGTTCACAAGGGCCCCTGGGGAACGCTGGGGTTCCCCCCCCCCCCCCCGCAGGCTCCTGGAGGCCCAAAGAAGGGCTCCCCACAAGGCTTAGAATCAGGGACTGTCACAGCAACGCCCTGTAAGGTCCAGATGGGGAGACTGAGCCCTCAAGAGATGAGGGGACTCGGCACCATACGGGGAGTCGCTGGTGCGTGCCATGGGGGGCCCTGGTCTTGAGGGCGTGGGCCTGCCAGGCTCGGCGTCTTCTCTGGTTTGAACGTTATTTGTTGTGGCTTTAGGGTTCGGGGCTCAGGCCCTTTCGGGGTCTCCGCCTGGCACCGCCCCTGCCCCGGGCCTTAGGTCGGAAAGAGGAGCATCCCCGCGGGCGCCAGCGACCTCCGGGCTCGGTTCCGATGGCCCGGACTGGGCGGCGCGCCCGGCCGTGCCCCCCCGCCCCCCACCCGGCGGCGCCCCTGGGGACCGTGACCCCCCAGGGCTTCCTCCCCCGTGGGCCGGGCGCAGGGTTGCATCACGGTCCCCGCAGCTGCCCGCCCGCCGGTGTCCCCGGAGCCTCCCCGGGACTCCCTGGAGATCCCGCCCGGCACCTGGTGCAGGAGCTGCGCCTCAGTTTCCCCGTCTGAAACCAGGGGCTGCGTTCGTTGAGTGTGGCTCCCGGGGGGGCGGCCGGGGCCCTGGGCGGGAGGGGGCCCGGGAGGGGGCGGGAGGGGGCCCGGGAGGGGGCCGGGAGGGGGTTGGGGCCCTGGACGGGAGGAGGCCGGGAGGGGCTCGGGAGGTGTCCCGGGCCCTGGGCGGGAGGCGGGCGCTCGGCGAGGGCGAGCCGAGGAAGGGCGCCTGGGAGAGCCTGGGGCCGGAGGGCCGCCCCGCGCAGCCTCGGCAGCTTCCCCCTGGAGCCGGAGGCGCCGGAACGCCCTGGAGCACCGCGGGCCGCAGCTGGTCCCCGGCGGCAGCGAGGATGTGGCTGGATGCGCTGCGGCTGCAGGACAGGTGACCCTGCCCCGAGCCCCACGGAGCTGCTGAGCACTTGCAGCCTAGGGTGAGGACCCACCCCCACCCCAGAGCTGGCCTGATTATTTCAAGACATTTGAGATTCGATCAATTCAGAAAAAAAGCTCCCTCGGAGCTTCCCTTATCTAAAAGTATGAACCTCTGGGAAGTGAGGCCACATAAACCAGCTCTTCAAGGGAGTTTTGTGGCCTGGAAGAGGATGAGACACCATCATATCTGTATACACAAATATGATCCCAAACTTTCTTCTCTTTCTTATGTTCCCCTAAAAACCCATCTGTCCCTCCTAAAGAAAGCTGTTTGTTTTTTTTTTCCATTGGACTATTTCTCCCCGCTCCCTTTTCCCTAGTAAGGTTTGTAACCCTCTAACTGGAATTGTTCAGGGGGGCTGCTGCTTCCCCTGTTGCCTCCTGTATGCATAGGAGATACTCTTTTTTTCTCAGTTAGTTTCTTTTTGTCACTTTAACGGGACTTCCCCAGCGGCCGCACCTCAGAGGGTGGAGGGAAAGGTTTTTCCTCACCTACGGAGCTAGTCCCCATTGATAAGTGCAAGAAGTGTAAAACACACACAGGGTTTCAAAGACAGCATGAAAGAAAAGAATGGAAAATATAGGGGCAGTTGGCTTCCTCAGTGGGAGGAGGATGCAACTCTTAATCTCAGGGTCATGAGTTCGAGCCCCATGTTGGATGTAGAGATTACTCAGATAAGGCTTTGGGGTGGGACGCCTGGGTGACTCAGGGCCTGATGCAGGGTCTGGGGATCGAGTCCCTGCGTTGTGCTCCCTGCGAAGAGCCTGCTTCTCCCTCTGCCTGTGTCTCTGCCTCTCTGTCTGTGTCTCTCATGAATAAAGAAATAAAATCTTTTTAAAAAAATTTTTTAATAAAACTTTGGGGAAAAATGTCAAACATATCATCAATAACTCCATATATTGATTACATGTGCTATCATATTTTGGATAAATTGGATTAAATAAAATATATTGTTAACATTAATTTCACCTGTTTCTTTTCACTTTTTTCCATTGTCTACTAGAAAAACTTTAAAAAACATGTGGTTGGTATTATATTTCTATTGAAAAGGACTACTAACTGTCAGGTAACTTTGTACCTTTGGGTTTACTTTTACCAGGCAGCCCCTTAAGGCTTTATTAACCGAATGCTGTATGTCAGGTCCGGAGCAGCTTCGGCAGCGGGGGGTGGAGGAGAGGAGGCACCATGCCAGCCCTCGGGGAAGCTGCCAAGCCCCTCTTGGCTCTCAGCTCAGGCTGGCTGGGTCCTCCTGCAGTCCTGCCTCCCCTCCTCCACAGGACACTCAGGCCAGCAGAAGGCTGGGCAGAGGGTTCTGGGGCCTGCCAGGGCTCTGGGAACTTAGGGAAGGAGCTTCACGCAGGCCAAGGGTTCAGAAGACAGTGTGGTCAGTGGCCAGGAACCATAGCTGGCCCTCGAGAGCTGTTGCCATGGCCAGGACCACAGACAAGCCACCCAGCTGCCCAGTCCAGGCCTCACCGCCCAGCACCTTCTGGCTGTCTCCTCGTGGCCGCAGAGCCCTCCACCAGCCCTGCCAGCACCACCTGGCTGTGAGGAATAGGCTCCTGGCCCGCTCCGTCTCTCTTGCCACCTCCTGCTCCTCACAGGCTCCACTTGATTAAAAGGTGTTCCTGATAATCATTCAGGGGTAGTTTGGAGAAAAAAGATATCCCAGACTTAAAAAAAAAAAAAAAAAACCACCCCACAACACCAAAACTGCAGCTGGTGTTTCTGATTAGCAGCCCAAACCTAGCAATTTGGAGGGACGGTCCTGCTTGGTATGACCCAGGTTTAACCCATGCAGCTGATACCCATGTGACAGCTTTACAGCCCTGTAAAGCTAACCAGACCTGTACCTAATTAAACAACCTTATCTAACATTCCTGCTTCTATATAAACTCACTTATAACAGCAATAGCTGATGCTCTTGTCATGCGTATGGTGTGCCAGGTACTGTGCTAGTAGCTTGCGTAGATGAAGCCATTTAATTTGAATTCGGTTAGATTTCAGGCACCACAACAGGCCTGTGAGGGAAGTACTATTACCAACCATCGTTCCATCATTCATGGATGAAAGAAACTGAGGCACAGAGGAGTTTAGGAAGGTCACACAGCCAGGAAGGTGCAAGAGCGGGCTTGAAACCAGGCAGTCTAGGGAATCCCTGGGTGACTCAGTGGTTTAGAGCCTCCCTTCGGCCCAGGGCATGATCCTGGAGACCCAGGTTCCCTGCATGGAGCCTACTTCTCCCTCTGCCTGTGGCTGTGCCTCTCTCTGTCTTTCTGTGTCTTTCATGAATGAATAAATACAATCTTTTTTTTTTTTTTTTTTTACAATCTTTTTTTTTTTTTTTTTTTTTTAAAGTAGAAACCAAGCAGTCTGGCTTTAGTGTTTGTGCTCACATCACTCCATTACACAGCGTCACCCTGGATGCTGGAGGATTCTGTTGTGTTTTTTTTTTTTTTTTTCTCTGTGACTGGTTCCCCTGCTAGCCCATTTATGATAAACCTGTGACTCGCACTCATGATCTAGAAAGTGTCTGAGATTGCTTTAGCAGATTAAAAGTGATGAGATGGGACAGGGACCAGACTTGTGGGGAAAGAAGAAAATTTCTATCATCCTCTGTCCATCTCTCTACATGGGTGTCAAGGTGCCCTAACGGAGGATGGGTGCAGCTGTGAGAAGGTAAACCCGAGCTGAAGGGCGCTAGGTAACTAGGGGCCCCCAGCTTAGCAGGACGCCTGGTAGGGCTCAGGAACCCGCAGTCATATCTGGTTTGCACATGTGGGTGGGGGCGGAGGGCTAAACTGCCATGCACGAGGACAGGAGGACAAGCGTCGCAGCAGGGGGGAAGGGGGGGTCCCAAAAGGAAGATGCCAACAAGCTGTGACCTGAGTGGGATGTGGCTGAACAGGAAATAGCTGGGGGGGGGGGGAGCCAAAACGCCCACCACTTGTCTGCCTTGCTCGTTCTGAGTGAGGATGTGGATCCTCCTCATCCTCCTGACCTTTGGTCAAAGCCTAACGCCAACCCTGTGCCAGCCAGTGCTGAGGGGCTGAGCGGCTGGAGAGAGGGGTTCAGCTTGGGAGGCCATGGGCACACGGGGAGCTGCTGGGTGGGAAGGCTGCCTGGAGAAATGTGTAAACTGCTCTGCCATCCACAGAGTTACCGGGGTCCCTGGGGCCCTGCCGGTTGCAGGTTGGGCGACGCACAAGGGGTGTATTGCCAGGATGGCATCTAGCCCCCCAAATCCAGTACATGCTCTGCTCCCAAGTCAGGCGTCCTGGCACAGGGCTCTGTGTGCCGGGAGTGGGTCCCATGCCCAGGGCATGTGGGCAGGCGGCGGCCCTGTGGGGAGCCCCTGTTGAAAGCCAGAGAATTGAGGCCCCTCGGGCAGCAGTCTCTTGGGCCCCACACACGGCGTGGGTCCTGGGCTTCTGCTTTGGACCCTCCAGAGTAAGAGAAAGCCCTATTGGGCTTTTCCAGGCCTTCCTTATCCTGACTTTAGACTCAGCCTCCCACTTTTTTCTGAGGCTGCCTCTGCAAGCGTACACTGTCCTTGGGACCTCAGATGCAGAGCTGGGGCCCATGATGAGGGTCCCTAGCAATACGCTATGACCAACAGAGCATCTGAGTTTGCTAACTAGGCTTTTGGTATTGTTTTAAGAAGTTAGAGTAGACTCAAGAGTTAGTTCATTTATTTATCCCTTGGTTTCTGTTGTTTATATTGACGTATACACCAGAAACATTGGTTTTTCTAATCTACTGTCACAACATAGCTTTTTTTTAAGTAGGCTCCACGTCCAGAGTGGAGTCCAGAGTGGAGCCCAGTGCGAGGCCTGAGATCAAGACCCAAGCTGAGATCAAGGGCCAGCCACTCAACCAACTGAGCCACCCAGGCGCCCTAATATCTTTAGGTATTTTTATTCCCAAATTTCTTGTTTTTCTTTTTTTAAAGATTTTATTTATTTATTCATGAAAGACACACAGAGAGAGGCAGAGACACAGGCAGAGGGAGAAGCAGGCTCCATGCAGGGAGCCCCATGTGGAACTCGATCCCGGGACCCCAGGATCATGCCCTGAGCCAGAGGCAAACGCTCAACTGCTGAGCCCCCCAGGCATCTCTATTCCCAAATTTCTAATGAGGAAACTGAGAGGCAAGGGGTAGCTGGTATTCAACCCCTGTCTGGATGGTGGGGTCTTCCAGCTTGGCAGGGGTGAGGCTGGGGGCAGGCTAGGGTTCAACCCTGGACTGAAGGAGGGGATGAGGGGAGCAGGGTGTGCCTGCGGACCACAGACCCGCAGAAGAGCCACGTGGGACAAAGGGGAGCTTGTGAAACGCAGCTGGAGCTCGCACAAAGATGGGAACTAGGGAAGGGGGGACAGGGTGCTCTCAGGGCCTTGTGGAAGCAGACGGGGCTGCACAGATAAGAGGCTGGTGGACGCCCAGTGGGAACCGCCCCACAGAGGTGCCCTGGCATGAAGTGAAGGGCTACCTCGAGGGCAGGGTGGGTTGCCCAGGTCTTCTCTAAGCCGTGCAGGAGGGAGGGACTCCAGCGGGGTGAGCTGGGCCTTCCCCCATCCACAGGCACTGTCCAGGGCAGCTGCTGGGGGCGGGGGGGACCACCTCTGTCCCAGGCAGGTGGGAGTGGATGAGCACGCGAGCAGTGTCTTGCATGACACTTTTTTATTTTATTTTTTTTTATTTATTTATGATAGTCACACACAGAGAGAGAGAGAGAGAGAGGCAGAGACACAGGCAGAGGGAGAAGCAGGCTCCACGCACGGGGAGTCTGACGTGGGATTCGATCCCGGGTCTCCAGGATCGCGCCCTGGGCCAAAGGCAGGCGCTAAACTGCTGTGCCACCCAGGGATCCCCGCATGACACTGTTCATTCAAGATCCCCTCTTTCCTCCCTCCCACTGAGAACACAAGAAAGCCACGAGCCCCACTTCAGCCCATGAGAAAGTGGGCTGACGGTGTACAGTGACGCAGCCGAGGTCACAGAGTTAGGCCAGGGTGCAGCCAGGAGGCAAACTTGCCCTTGCCGGTCTGGTGGAGGAACTTGGTGTAACCCTGAAGTGATGAGTGCCAGGCATGAGGTGGGGGAGCCAAGCTGGGGAGGGGGGAAGGGGTGCTTGAACACCCCCACCCCCCCACCCTCCCAGCTCCTTGTTCTGAGCCAGGGCCTTGGAGGGCCCTCCCGCCTTAGGTGACCGGCGGCCCCTGCGGGTGACACAGAGGTCACACACACAGTGTGGCAGCCGGAGAAAGCTGGTGAGCGGACGAGGGCAGGGACGCAGGGAGGGCTGGGCACAGGGTGCTGCTCCGTGGACGTGACAGCCTTGTCCTTTTCCTCCGTGGACGTGACAGGACTTGTCCTTGGTCCTCTCAGCGCCTGGGAGTCCCACCCGGCCAGGAGGCCTCCGCTCAGAGGCAGGTGGCGGGAGCCCAGTGTTGGGAGTGAGGGACCCCAGGCCTGCCCGGCTCCTGCTGGGGAGACCTCAGGCAAGTCCCTTCTCCCCAGCTTCCTCCTCTGCACGCAGACCTATGACCCCGTGCTCAGGAGACAGCGTGACAGCCACCAAGCTTCATGAACTGAGAGTCTCTGCGCCGCCGTCCTCCTTACAAGACCGGTCAATACCCCAGGACAGAGTCTGCAGGGGGGGAACGGGGCGGACAAGAAGCGGGGGAGGTAGAGGAAGGGGCAGAGCCGGCTGGAGAGCAGCGCACGCCTCAGGCGGGCCCCTCATCCAGAAGGGGCGCCCTAGCTCGTCCCGGACCCACAGTCCCCCACGGGCATGGGTGCTGCTGGCGGCGCAGCCCAGCTTGGGCCCCCAGCCCTCGGCGCACCTCCTCCAGGAAGCACCGGCATTGCCACGTCCCAGCTCACGCGGGTTCCCCGTGCTCACAGGCTCCTGTCTGCCTGATTGTGCCGTGGCAGCGGGGACGGCTTCCTCATTTTATACCTGCATGAACTTCAGGAAGGTGAAGTGACTCGCCTAAGGCGACACAGCCAAGAAGTAGCAGGGGCGGATGGGAGCCAAGGAAAAGCACCCATCTTCCTGGCTGCCCCGGCCCGGAGCGTGGGCCCCCTTCCCCCGGTCCCCTGGCCCCAGGAGCACATTCCTGAGATCAGGGACGGCCCTCACGCTGCTCCGTGAGCCTGTCCTGACTTGTCGCGGGGTGGGGAGCCTGGCATCCTGTTGGACGCACAGCAGGTCACGGCGCCGGTCCTGCCTCCACCCCACTGAACCTGGAGCGTGGGCTCAATCAGGGAGCCCCTCAAAGTCCCCGGGGGTGCTGGCCACCTGAGGGGCTGCAGGAGGGGGCCGGCCCGGCAGCTGCTGAGAAGCTGAGAGGGCTGTGCCTGGAGAAAGCTGTGCTGGGGCAGGCCCCGGGCGGGGTGGGCCTCCCGCCTCCAAGGCAGGGTGCTCCCTGCCAGCTCCCAGCCTCAGAGCCGAGCAGAGCAGCGGGCACAGCCCCCCCCCGCCCCGGTTCCCCCAAATGGCTTTACAGACCTTTTGCCCTCAAGGGCTTCATGCTGCCACTGCCGGGGACAAACAGGGACTTGGTCACAGGCAGGGCTGGGGCGGACCGCAGCCTCCACTGGGCTGTGCTGCGCCGTCAGGTCGCAGGCAGGCCCAGAGACTCCGGGACGCCGCTCAGAGGGTCGCTGTGCTGGAGGAGGACCCCGCCTGGGGCCTCTAGGGACCGAAACATGGGCGTTTCCCTTAATTGAACACCCCCCACCCCCCCACCCCCCCCACCCCAGCCTTTTGTCCCTCTTGGGTTGTCCTGGTGTGCTTCCCGGGTGTTGCCTCAGGATCGGGGTGGGACTGGAACCCGTGGCGGTGAGGATGGGCAGGACGGGCGGGGGCACCGAGGGCAGAGAGCGGGGCTTGAAAGCAGGAGATGTGAGCGACCCCCGCCCTGCGCCCCTGCGCCCTCCGCAGGGTCTGGGCGGCCCCACGTGGTCTCGGGCTACAGGCCTGGGCGTGGGGGGGCCTGACTTCCTGCCCCCTCCGTCCCCCCTTTCCCGCCAGGCCTGACACGCACTCCGTCTCCCCAGCCTGAGCGCCGCCGCCCCGGGCCTGCGCTGCTGAGTCCGGGGGAGGGAACGAGATGTGGCTTCCCTTGGCCTCCCTTGGCCCTCGCCTCCGGCTCTGTGGCCCGGTGCCACTGCCACCTGCCTCCCACCCCCGCAGCGCTCTTGTTCACCCCACACCCTGCCTCTTAGGATCCTCTCTGGGCCCTGGGGGCGGTGAGTCTTACTGTCCCCGCGTTAGAGCTGGGGACACCGAGCTCAGTCAGGGGACCTCGCTGCCGGCCCGGCCCCTGGAGCCACGCCGACCCCACACTGCGAGCACCTCAGGACTTACCACCGCCTCCGGGCTCTTGCGGGACCCTCCGACCCCAGCAGCCACAGGCCACCCCACCCCAGCCCTGCCCTTGCCTCCCGGATGGACTCCAGCTGGTTTTGCCTCCTTCCCTAGGGGAACTGGGGACCTGGCTGTCCTCCTACCCTTCCCTGCTGCCCTGCCGTGTCCCCATAGCCTAGCGGGCTGGGGTCCCCGCATAAGCAGAGCTGCTGAGGAGGTGTGTGGGGGTGTGGGTGCCTGGGACGGCTGGGAGAAGCCCGTCCTGCCTGGGGCTCCTCGCCCCCCCCCCCCCCCCCCCGCCGCCCTTCTCCAGTCCCCGAGGGATTCTTTGGGGGGCGGGCACTGCCCTGTGTGGGGAAACTCCTGCCAGCGAGTGCCAGGGGGCATCTGTAGGTGCAGGGAGACCAACAGGGGCCTTGGGGTCTGGCCCCAGGCCTGCCTGGACTTGCCCTCGCCCTGGGCCCCTGAGGTCACAGAGACCTCCCGAAACCCCTTCCCGGGGGAGCCGTTCAGAGGCAGACAGGCCTGATGAGGTGCTAATTACTGAGCTAATTGGAGCCCGTGTGAGCTGCAGATGGCCTGGCTGCCGGGGGGAGGGGAGGGGCTGCCCTCGAGGTAAGGAGCCAGGCCCAGGTCCTGCAGGCCCTGTTATGTGTTCGTTCACGCATTGCGGGCTCACCCGTGCTGACCGACCGGCTGCTTTGAAATGTGGCCCAGCCCCCCCATACCTGGGCCCTGGCTTTCTCTCCACAGGACTCACGCTCCGAGGCCCTACTTGTCGGCAGGTTTCACGGAGCGCTTGCGGGGGCAGAGTGCTCTGCTCTGGGGCGTGCGCGAGGAGAGGGGAGCCCCGCCACCCGGTCCCGGGGCCTCCAGGCCCGCCGCAGGCACACGTCGGCTTAGGTGCCACCGGAGGCGGCCTGTGAGCACAGCGGTGACGTCACGGAGCTGGGTCATCTTGGAGGCATCTGGGTCTCACCCCATGCGAGCCTTGCCTCCTTCTGGACTTTGGCCTGGGCCCTGTCCTAAGGACAGGCCTGTAAGGCCTCCTAAGGGGCCGGAGAGCCTGGGAAGATGGACTTGTGCCCCGTGACCATAGAGACCTTACAGATCAGGGATGAGGTTGGCCCCTGGAGGGAGGGCAGAGGAGTCAGTGTGGCCATTGTGCTGCACCCAGGACAAACAAGTGGCACCTCCCTCCCTCCCTCAGATTCCCTGCTTCAGGCCCCCCCTGCACAGACCGGTAGTTCCTAGCACCCGGGAGCTAGGGGGCACCCTGGTCACTTGGGGCCAGACCCCAGCCTCAGCAGGGCAGCGTGCGGCTGTTACTCACATGGGCCTGGGTATCTCAGCAGACCCCAACTCTAGCCCCGGCGCCCCACGGCTCCTGCATTCTCTCTGGTCTCCAGGCCTTTATGAGGCTGTCCACCCCACCAAGCACCCCTCCTCCTCCACTGCTGGCTGCCTAGTAAGGTCCTTTCCGCTCTGCTCAGGCTCCCTCTGCTCCGTGACCCCCTGCTTGACCCGCACCCCAGCCCCTGCTCCTCCTGTTCCCCTACACTCCTCACTCGGCCTAGGACCCATACTCACATAACCAGGAGACAGAGCTGGGAGGCTACCGCCCCCCCGCCCCCCCGGACCAAAAAAGATGATGGGTATGAAAGGCCTTTAGTAGTAATACCGGCTTACTAACACGGTGATACTTGCTCCAATTTTATAAACCCCTACTTCTGGGCCACGCATCGTGCTTGGTACCTTCTTAGAGCAACCCTCCAGGAGCTTTTCCTGTCTTTACTTTCCAATGAGGAAAACAGAGGCTCAGAGAGGCCAAGCAACTTATCGGAAGTCACACAGCAACCAAGTGACAGCCTGACAACTCCCACGTCATCCGCCTCACAATGACAGGGGGGTTGTTATTATTTTTTTACCAGCCTGTTTCCTTCCCCCTTCCCCCTCCCTCCCAGCGTGTTATCCTCTACCTGGTGAGTTTGCATCATTACTGGGGCCCCCGGGTCCAATTAGGGGGCCTCCCCAAGGGAGCTGACTGAGGCAATCCCTGCCCCAAGGGGGCCTCCCTGAGCCAAAGTTTTAATTAGCCGTCACTGCTCTTCCTGAAACTCTGACCCGCCCACGGCTACACCACAAGCAGCCCAGCCTGGTTTTGTGGTGGGAGGCGGGACTGGCATCCAACCCAGTGGCACGGTGAAGCCACCCCAGCAGGGCAAGGAGGCGTGCCTGGGCCCCTGTCCCACCACGGCTCCCCAGGTATACCTCAGCATTACCTCATTTAAGCCATTAAACGGATTAATCAATGGATTAAGTCACTTAATCCATTAAATGGATTAAATAAATTAAATGCACTAATATTTATAAAGCACTTAAACCAGTGCCTGCCACCTAGCAAAGGGCTATAGAGTAGTAAGTTGAAAACACAAGGCGGCAGGGATGGGGGGAGCGAAGGGCAGGGGGTGCAAGTCTATTCTTGGACATGACGATGGCACGTTCCGACTCACCCGGCAATGCTGGGCGGCCAGCGTGTCAGCATCTGTAACATCTGCCCCCTTGCAACGTGGGAAACCAGGGGCTCGGGGGAGGGGACCCAGCAGGTACGGAGAGGCCGGGCGCTGCTCTGAGCATCTTCTACACTGCGCGCTGCCTCATGAGACGGGGCTAGCGTCGTCCCGTTCTCTAGAGGAGGGAACTGAGGCGCAGACAAGCAACAACACATCCAAGGCCACACAGCCACCCGGAGGCCGGGAGATCTGACTCCTGTGTCCCCCACATCGGGCCACAGGGGGGTGGTCAGTAAGGTTAAGGCCACACCCCGGTCCCTGAAGAGGGAGGCCCGCCTCTCGGCTCCCACTTGGCTTCCCCCAACCTCCCGGAAACCTGAGGGCTCTGAGCCTGGTGTGCAGGGCCCTGGACGGCCAGGAGGCCCCTTTCCCGGGGCTGGGCCCGAGCCGAAGCCACGGGGATGACAAGGAGTTCTGAGCTGCAGAGCGAGGCCCCACCCCCTGCCGACGACGGTGACCCTGGCCTCAGCCGGCCTGGCCGCAGCCTCCCCTGCAGCAGCCGCCTGTGCCAGCCCCAGCCAGAGCCAGCCCTCCCGACGCGGTTGCCTGGTAACCAGCCCTAAGTGACGGAAACCCCAGCAGGCCACTAACGGGGGCAGCGCCAGGCACCTGGCCCAGACCTCACTGCCCCTGTGGCCCGAGGAAGGTTCCGATGGACAGTGCGCAGGCCCGCCCGGTAGGAGGGGATGTGCTCCGGCACAGGGGGAGGGGGCCGGGCAGGGCGGGGAGGAGCTCTGTGGGCAGCCCCCCAAGACCTTTGAACTGGGGAGCCGCGGGAAGGTAATTCCCAGTGGAAGCCCAAGTGAGGCGGGCGCTGGGCAGGAGTCGGGGCTGTGGGTACGGCCCGCCCAGGCCCAAACCACCATCCTGGAAACAGCTGTGCTGCTCTGCCCAGGGCACGGAGGTGGGGGGAGGGGATCCCCAGAGAGAGGCCCTGGATGGGGAAAGGAAAGGAGGTGATTAGGGAGGCTGGCAGGAGTCCAGGCTCCGGCTAGGGGGAGCAGTCTCCTGCAACACTGAGGGGGAAATGCATCAGCCTCTCCTCTCCACTGAGCTCCCTCTCCTCCTCTCCTCACCGCCCCCCCCAACAGGCTAGGGGCCTCCAAGGAGGGGGCTGCAGGCAGCTGGAAGCTCAGGTGGAGCTCAGCCAGGTGTTTTTCCATCCTGGGTCTGGGGATGGAGAGGGAGAGGGAGGAGCAGTGGCAAAACAAGAAAAAAGCAGTGTGCAGCTGGACAGGCCCCTGGGAGACCTGGGTTCGAGGCCCCCCCGCCCCAGGCCCGAGGGCCCGGGCATGTGGCTGCTCCTCACTGGGCCTCAGTGTTTCCATGTTGAAATGGGTACTGGCAGCAGCGGGCTGCTGATGGTCTGAGGTTTGCTGTCATGGGTCTTGAGGGGCTGAGAGGCGGAAATACAGGGGCTTTAGGGGAGCTTTTGGCTTAGAGGCCCCTTTCTCTCCTTTCAGGTGAGCGGAGTTCTCCTTTGCCATTACTCTTTCACTCCCTAACCATGGCCCGAATCCACCCCGTGCTGGGCACCAAAGTGTCAGCATCCGGGCAGACCCAGGCCCTGCCCTGGGAGAGAGCCCTCCCCAGTCTAGCAGGGGAGCCGGGCATGTAACCCGGCCACGCTAGCACAGGGAGCTGCGGTTGGGCTAACCGGCTAATGCAGAGGGGAGTTTGGAATGCTGTGAGGCTTCAGAAGAGGTGACCCAACCCAGCCTAGAGCTCTGGAAGGCTTCCTGGAGGAGTGGGTCTGAAGTGTCTTGGAGACAGGCAGGAGCTAGCCAAGAAAGAGCTGGACAAGCAGCAGAGGCTGGTGCTCTCAGCCAAGGAGAGCATGTTCCAGAGCACAGAGGTATGCCCCAGCGAGGACCTTGGGCTGGCTCTGGGGGTTCTGGGGGCTCTGGGGGCAGGTGGTCGGAGAGAGCCAGTCAGGAGGCAGACAGGAGCCTGTGGGAAGTTGGATCCCACTCAGTTGGAAGGTGATAGGCTCAGACGTGGGCATTAGAAAGACCTCTCTGGAGGTAGGAAGGTAATGTTTCCCACTGCTTCCAGCACCGAGCCAGTGGGCTCAGCATAGCCAGAATGGGGGACCTTACCCTGACTTAAGGCCCGGTGCCCTATTCCTCAGGCCTCGTCCCTACACGAGCACACGTCACACGGGACGGTCGTGGTCTGTTTCACATCTGTGTCCTTCACTGCACTGGGAAACAGTACTAGAGGGAAGGACGGGAAGGAAGGTTAGCCCACCGTGGCCCCTACTGAATCAGAGTCCTCCCCGTCCCCTGTACTAAGTTCCCCCGAGTTTCTGTAGATGGGCTTTTCTTTCTAGCCAGGAGGTGGCAGGCACAGTCCTCCAGAGGGGCCCAGTGAAAGCCCATCTCCCTTTCTTGATCTTTGGGATTCCCGCTCTGGAGAAGCTCTGATTTCCTCTGGAGGCAGAGTGGGCTCCTCCGGAGTTTGGGGCCTTCCCACTCCCTGCCCACCTGTCAGAATCACAGGCTACCACCCCCCTGGCCCTCCCTGCCGAGGGAAGCTCTGGTTTGCCACCCACCTTCAGGAGAGGGCTGAGCTCAGTCTGATGAGGTCCCGTGCCCCTGCCCCCCACCCCAGTCCTATCCAACCCGGGCTGTCTAAGACATTGTGAGTCCAGGATGATGGCCCCAGTCCTCGGGCTTTGTATGCTTGAGCGCTAGAGAGATCCTGGCCACCAACTGTACCTGAGTTTTCTCTCAGAACAGTTTGGGGTCACACAGTTCTTCGGGGGGAGTCCCAGATCCTCCATTTCTTGGCTCTGTGGGCAAGCCACTTCCCCCTCCTCCTTTAGAGCTACTACCGGTAAAGGTCTTACTCTCAGGCAAGCTGTGAACTCATCGGGTCTGCAGGAGGCCTGTGATATGTTCTCATTATGCCCATTTGACTGATGAGCAAACTGAGAGGTTGAGGGGCTGCCTTAAGGTCACAGAGCTCGGTCTGCCTGCCTTTCAAACCCCGGCCTCATATGGCTGTTGTAAGAATTAAGTGAGATGTCTATGGGTGACTTGCACGGGGCCAGGCTCCCAGTAGAACTCCTCGCCTTGCCCACCGGCTCCGAGCTACTCCTCTACTGTGAGGAAGGAGGAAGCGGAAAGG
Source organism: Canis lupus baileyi (assembly GCF_048164855.1). Lineage (NCBI taxonomy): Eukaryota > Metazoa > Chordata > Mammalia > Carnivora > Canidae > Canis > Canis lupus. The sequence goes on from NC_132869.1 coordinate 41,645,930, forward strand.
GCCGGTGTTGCGGTGGCGGCAGCGTCCGAGGCCTCCCTGCAGACGCAAGGTGCGCGTGCAGGGCTGGCTCTGAAGGGGCAGGAGAGCACTGCTGGGCGTCTTAGGGGAAAGCGCCACACCTCCCTGTTTCTCTGCCTGTACCGGCTGCCAGCGCCACACCTCCCTCCTCTGGGGCGAGAAGAAGCTCCTCGGAGGAAGGAAAGGATTTGGAAATAGCAAGTGTGGCCTCGTTAGAGGGGTCGACAGTATTAGTGGCCGTAGGTCCTGCTGAGGTTTGGGGAGCTGACCTTTTACCTCATCTGCCCGAGAGCTGGGGTGGGAGGAATGATCGGTGTCGGGGTGGGGTGGACAAGGAGTGTGGAGCCTGTGTAGACCGGGGGTGGCAGGGTGAGGGCTGGGGCCTGGGGGGAGTGTGAAACCTCCCTTCCAGGCTTTTCTAGGCTATTTTCCTTTGTTAATCCCATCCAGAAAGCCCACAGAAGGCCAGACTGCTCCCTTCTCCGCTTCTGTTAGCACCGTCCCTTCCAGCCCTGGCACCAGCTCTCCTCTCCAGGACCAGGACCACAGCCTAATAAACCCCAGGAAGCCCCCCAGGGCCTCCCGAGGATGGCACCTTGTATCGGTTGCCTTCCTTCATCCAACAGACCCCTGAGAGCCACTTTTCTTCACAGGCTCTGCCCACACATGACCCTCCGGGTAGAGAAGAAAAACAATGTCAGGGCCTTCGGGAGCTCACAGCCGACACGCTACACAGCTTTTTGTCACTTCCAAGCAAACTCCCACACTGATTTTGTGCGACCCTCACCTCAGTCTGTGAGGTAGGTCTCACGGGTTGCCATTTTGCAGATGAGGAAACTGAGGCCCAGAAAGTTACAAAGCAGCTCCCGAGTTCCCCACCCCGTGGGTACCTCTCTTTTGCAGCGCAAGGTATTTAGGTGATGCTGAAGAGGAAGGGAGGGGGGTGAGACAGGTAAGACGCCGATTAAGGGGGCTGCTGTCTTTGTGAAGTGTCCCTGAATTGAGGCAAGACTCATCAGGGCCGCAGAATCTGAACAGGGCCCTAGGGTCTCCACGGGTTCATCCTGGCCTGGGTGGGAGATTGGAGAGAACACCAGGTGACCCGAGCGAGCGCACGACCTGAGAGCGCTAGGCCTTAGGAATCGAGCATCCTCCCCTCCTCCCAACCCACAGCGGGTGAACAGGACGGAGATGGGGAGGGCAGAGTGGTGAGGAGCAGGAGTAGGGACCAACGTCCTGTGACCTGAGGCTTGGCCATGACCCCCACTTGTCACACACGGGTGTACTGTCCTGATGAGAAGGCGTGGGAGCCAGGAGATCTGGGGTTTATCTCAGCCTGCAGTGTAACCTCGGGAGAGCCCCAACCCCGAGTTGCTGCCGCTCCATGCTCGGGTCTGTCATCTGTCCAGACCCTCAGGAACCCCTCCAACTCTCAGCTAAGTGACACTCTCTCCCCTCCCCCCAGGTAACTGCCGCTTCCTCTTCCTTTTCTTACCTGCTGTGTCCAGCCCCTCCTCCTCAGCTCCAGCTGCTTCCTCTTGGAACCTGTGGCCTCAGGCCTGCTCTGCCCTCTGACTCAGGCAGCCCTGACCTTTGGGATCTGAGCAGGTAGCCTGGGTGCTTTTGCCCCATGAACTTGCTCTGACCTTCGGCATGTCCACCTGCCTCCCCCCTTCCACTGCACACACCTGTTCTTAGCCCCTGGGTAGCCCAGGAACTGTTAGGGACCAGGTTTCTTTAGAGAAGGTAGCAGCATCCAGGGGCTTCCCATCCGAGGTCAGACGGCCCCCCAGAGGGTCAGGACCAATGGGGACAGCCCGTCTGCCCCTCCAGCCCCTCTCTCTGCAACAGACCATTCCTGGCTGGGAGTGCTCCACCTCATCCCACCTCCCAGGCTTCAGGGGCTCAGGCCTGTCTCATGGAGGGAGGTCTGCCAAAAAGGCTCCCCAACTGAGGCCACTTGGCAACCCCAAGCGCCCCCATTCCTGGCCCACTAGGGTGATGGAGGATTCACCCCTCCCTCAGATACACGCAGCGCCCCAGCAGGGGGGGGATATATTTGTCTGGAATCTGACCCACGGGCTGAGCTGTGGGGACCACTGAGGAGCCCTCTGCAGCTCCCTTCTGCGCCCCGTGCTGGCCAGGGGAGCCCGAGCACCTACTGTGTGCCAGGTACCCTGGTGCGGCCTCCTCTAAGCCTTCCGCCGCCAGCGCTGATGAATAACGCCAGTTTTGCTAAAATAAGGAACCCGAAGCCCAGCGGGGTCGAGTCGAGGGGCCGCGTAGCTGGAGGCGGCGACGGACGGAGGGTCAGGGAGGCGCTGCATGCGGGGGGGAGGGGGGGCTCCGCGGGGCCGAGCGCCCGGCACCCCCGAGGCGCGCGCGGCTCAGCCCCCGGCGCGGCCGCCCCGCCCCCGCCCCGCCCCCGCCCCGCCCCGCGCGGGACCGCAGACGGCGCCCAGCGGCGGCGCGAACGGCCGCGAGGAGGGTGGCTCCGGCTCGGGCTCCCGCGACCCCCGCGACCCCCGCGACCCCCCGCGCAGGGCCCTGCGGGACGCGGCGCCGCGGGGCTGGAGGATGCGGCCGCGGCCCGGGCGGCTGCAGCAGCGGGAAGCAGGGGCGCTGCAGGTACGGGCCCGCGCTCGGGCGCCGAAAGTTGGGCCGACTCCGCGGGCGGCGCGTGGAGCCGCTGCAGGGCGCCCCTACCGGCCGGCCGGGGCGCGGCGGGGGCGCGGGGCGCGGCGGGGGCGCGGGCGGGGGCGCGGCGGCTCCGACCCTGCCCGGACCCGGGCCCCCCCCGGGCGCGCCCCGCAGCTCTCGGCGGGGTCCCGGCGGCGGCGGCGGCCGGCTGGGGGCCCGCTCACGTGGACGCCGGGGCGGGGGGCGCGCGGCTGAGACGGGGCGGCCCCGCGGTCTCCGCGCCCCGGCTTGACCCCGCGCGGGTCTCTGGTGCGGGCCGCGGGGGCCGGGGGCGCACGTGCGCGGGGCGAGGCCCCGGGGCAGAGGCGCACCGGCCGGCGCTCGCGGGCAGGGGGGCGAGCGCGGCCGCGGCCTGTGCGGGGCCCCGGGGTGCACGTGCGCCCAGCGCCCGCCGCCGGAGCGTGGGGACACCCGGAAGCCCGCGGGGGGCGGAGCCTGCGACCCTCCCCCTCCAGCCGCGCCTCGGCCGCGCCGGGTCCAGCAGCGCCCGCGGCCTCAGCTCGGGGAGGGCGGCGCAGCCCTTGGGGGAGGCCGGGTGCCCGCCGCGGCCCGCCAGGATCCCGCCAGGATCGCTCCCCTCTTCCGGGCCTTTCCCAGCTCCCAACGCCGCTGGCCTCCGGGAGAGCCGCGGGGAGATGAAGAGGGCACGGATGGCGCAGGGGTGGGGGCTCCTTTCCTGCACCCTGCCCTGGGCCCTGGCCAGGTTGGCCCTCCCAGCCCCAGCCAGCAAACAGCCTGGCGGCCCGAGGGGTGATGGACCCTGCTCCCTGGGGTCCCGCCCTGCTCCAAGCAGTTGCTTGCCTCCCCAGTGTGTGGGGGTGGGAAGGAGGCAACATTGTGGCTGTTGTCTTGAGTGGGGAGGGGCTCCCCTCAAGGGACTGTGCACTGGGCTCTTTGTACTGGCAGGAAGTACGATCAGCCCCATACCCTTCATAGCCCTCTGCTGACTCCCTAGAGCCCCATCTCTCCCTCAAAGACTCCCCAGGGTCGCGAGTGGCTTCACCTCTATTGGCTGGGTTCCAGGAAGTCTCCGGGGCAAAGGGCTCGAAATGGGCAGAGCCCAGGAGACAAGACTCAGGGGGCTGGGGTGGGTGTGGAGCAGGCCCCAGGAGGCATGTGGGGAGGTGAGACCACAGCCAGCAATTAATCCAGAGCTCCCCAGGGTGGTTGGGATGGGTGCAGGAGGCTCAGCACCCCCGAAACCATTCAACTCCTTCTTGGCAAGGTTGCTGTGCAACAGGATGGGGCTTTCCGTCTATCCCTGTCCTAGAGCGAGCATTGCTATCAGCACCGTTACCCTGTTGTCTCTTCCGGTCTTTTCTAGGAAACATCCCCTTGTCTAGGCTGGCCTGAGGTGTTGGATTCTGGCCAGGAGATGAGCCAACTTTTTGAGAATCCCGCCTGGCTTCCTTGGTGCCGTTAGGCTGGGATGGGAGTGGGCATCGGCCCTCGTACGAACCTTGGCTTTCCTTGTCCCCAAGATGCGTTAGTCTCCTCCTGAGCCTGTGGTGGGCATTGGAGAGGGGGCTGGTTAGTGATAGAAACTTGTGGCACCTGGCCCATGGCCTAATCATAGCAAGAGTGAGCTGATTCATCCTTTCTAAGCCACCTGAGGGTTTCGGGGAACAGGATGCTAGGGGAGGTAGAAGCAGGGCAGTGCGGCCCTAGAAGACTGGCCTCAGATGACCCTGCATGGGTCATTGAGTAGCTGCTGCCTTGAGGAAACCCATGCGCGGCCTCTCAGGGCCGGAGTCTTGCTCTGCGTCTGTATCAGTGCAGTAGGAGTAGTTGCCAGCTAGCCTGTGGCCCCTGGGGACTCTTTCCCTGGACATTCACATCCTCCCACCTCCCCACCTGCTGGTCCTTGTGCCATGCTGCCCTCATATGCCTTAGAATAGGCAGCGGCAGCTTTGGGGCTGAGACACAGGCTCTCCGGCTGCCGCTCTTGGGACCTTCCTGCCGGAGCCACAGCACCATCTGCTGGTGGCCGCGCCTCCGGCTGGGGCCAGGCCTGGTCGCCGCTCGGCTTCCCAGGCTTCCCAGGCTTCCCAGGCTTCGCACCGCTTCTCCTGGGGGAGTAGCCCTGCCCTGTGGAACCAAGCCCAGGATCTGTGTTGCTCTGGGCCTCGGGACCTGGGTTCCAGGCTTGGCTCTGCCGTTTTTGACAAAGGTTGGCAAGTCCGAGAGTGAAATCTCAAGAATGTCTCAGGACACCTGAATTCATAGGCAGCGTCCAGTTCCACATCTTAGCTGCCGTGGGCATCTTGAGATCCCTATGGCATCTGGAATAAGAGCTGTGGTGGGAGGTAGGAAGCCTGCCTCTTGTCCCATCTCCTTTATCAGTGACTTTGGGATGAATGGGTCTCCTCATCTGTATATGGGGAACGGGGGGAGCCAAGAGAATTGGTCCTCGTCAGACGGTGCCCTGCAAAGTGTGAAACCCCAGGAGAGGGGCTTGGGAGTCCTATGGAAGGGAGCTGAACAGAAGGGGCTCCTGGAATGGGGGTGGCGGGTAGAGGTTGGAAACCTCTGTGTTGTATGACTCATGCATTCATTCATTCATCGTCTTCATCAAGCATCTACTAAGTGCTAAGCCCTTCGGTGTGGCGATGCGCCAGTGAGAGCAGCTTGTCTGTAGCCCTTCTGACAGCCTCTCCCTTTCTCCCTCTCCTCTCCCAGGTCAGCAGTTGAGTAGCTGGGGCCCCCCCGAGGGCTTGAAGCCTTCCCAGTGATGGCGGAGAAGCGGCCACTGGGGACCCTGGGGCCTGTAATGTATGGCAAGCTGCCCCGTCTAGAGGCAGACTCCGGGCCTGGGCACAGCCTGCCCCCCTCTGCTGGCAACCAGGACCCCTGCAGCTACAAGGGTGCTTACTTCTCCTGCCCTATGGGGAGTGCTCCCAAGGCAGGGTCTGAGCGGTTAGCATCCTGGATCCCATATCCACCCTTGTACCCTGCCAGCATGGCAGGGCCCCCTCTGCGGACAGACAACCTGTTGACCAGCTGTCTGCTCTACCGCCCACCAGCGGAGAGCTCCGAGAAGGTGCAGGACCCTGGCCCTGTTGAGCTCCTGTCCTTCGGTCCCCAGTCTCATTCCTACCCGGGCCCACCGTTGGCGGCACCCAAACCTGTCTACCGCAACCCTCTGTGTTACGGGCTCTCACCCTGCCTGGGGGAAGGGGCAGCAAAGAGGCCACTGGATGTCGACTGGACAATGGTGACTGGACCTCTGTTACCCCCGGCTGACCCACCTTGTTCCCTGACGCCGGCTCCTGGCAAGGGCCAGTCCCTGGATGGCACCTTCTTGCGTGGGGTGCCGGCTGAGGGACCCGGCAAAAACTCCGTAAGCTTCTCCCCGTGCCAGGCCTTCCTGGAGAAGTACCGGACCATCCACGGCACGGGCTTCCTGCCCTCTAAGTATGCAGGTCCTTACTCTGGGGACTCCAAGCAGGCGTTGTCCGAGGGACCCCCCAGCCCTTGGACCCAGCTGGCCCAACCCCTGGGCCCCGCCTGCCAGGATACAGTGCCTACCCACTACCCACTCCCCCACCCTCCCCAGGCCCTGCCTTGCCCATCAGCCTGCCGCCACCCAGAGAAGCAGGGCAGCTATGGTGCAGCGCTCCCACTACAGCCTCTGGGAGCCCACAAGGGGGCTGGGTACCCGGCTGGTGGGCTGAGCAGTCCCTACCTGAGGCAGCAGGCAGCCCAGACACCCTATATGCCCCCAGTGGGCCTGGACACTTTTTCCTGCCCCTCTGCCCCCCCGCCAGCACCCTCACCAGGCCTCAAGCTGGAGCCGCCTCTCGCTCCCCGGTGCCCCTTGGACTTTGCCCCCCAGACGCTGAGCTTTCCCTACGCCCGGGATGACCTCTCTCTCTACGGAGCATCCCCCGGGCTTGGAGGGACGCCACCTTCCCAAAACAGCCTCCAGGCTGTGCCCCAGCCCAGTGCCTTCCAGCGGGCGTGCCAGCCTCTGTCCGCCAGCCAGCCATGCCCCGAGCCTGGGAGGCCTGTGGAGAAGCCAGCCCAGGAGGCAGAGGAGAAGATGTGGCTGCCGAGCTGCAGGAAAGAGCAGCTCCAGCCCCAGCTCGACGAGCGCCCCGGAGCGCCCATCGTCATCGGCAACAGTCCGGTTCCCCACACCCCCCCGGGACTCGCGCCCTGTGCCCAGGAGCGCCGGGCTCTTCTGCAGAGTGACGGCGCGCTGCCACCCGGCTCGCCACCCATGCCTGTCATCGACAATGTCTTCAGCCTGGCCCCGTACCGCGACTACCTGGATGTGCAGGCCCCCGAGGACCCCGCTGAGCCCGCCCCGGCGCCAGCCCCCAGCGGGAGCCCTGCAAAGGACGGTGGGGCGCCCCTGGCCGCCCGGGAGGTGCCCGCAGAGCCCCTGTGCTCCCGCAGAGAGGAGGTAGCGCTGGACCTAAGCGTGAAGAGGCCGGTGCCCGAGGCGCCCATCGGGGCCCCCAGTCCCGCCGCGCCCCCCCAGCCGCCTGCGGCCCCCGAGGCGCCAGGTGCGGGCAACGCGCTCCCAGAGCTGCCAGACCCGGCAAAGGCAGCCCCCGAGGCCGCGGGGTCCCCTGTGCCGGCGACCGCCGACGAGGCCGCCCCCAGGACCAACTTCCACAGCTCCGTGGCCTTCATGTTCCGAAAATTCAAGATCCTCCGGCCCGCACCCCTGCCTGCGGCCCCGGCCCCGGCCCCGGCCCCGGCCCCGGCCGCGCCCCCCGCGGCTGTGCCCCCCGCGTCCGTGCCCCTCGGGCTGCAGATTCTCAGCCCGCCGCTGCCCGTGGCCTGCTTCAACCTGGCGCTGCCCAGCCCGCCCGCCGTGGCCCTGGCCTCCCGGGCCCTGGCCCCCGCCCCCGCCCCCGCCCCGGCCCCGGCCCCGGCCGCCGCCCCCGCCGCCAGCTCCCCAGAGCAGCACTTCACGGGCCTGCACGCGTCCCTGTGTGATGCCATCTCGGGCTCCGTGGCCCACTCCCCGCCCGAGAAGCTGCGGGAGTGGCTGGCCACGGCGGGGCCCTGGGGCCGGGCGGCGTGGCAGGACTGCCAGGCGGTGCAGGGGCTGCTGGGCAAGCTGCTGTCGCAGCTGCAGCGCTTCGTGTGCACCCAGCAGTGCCCCTTCCCCCACGTGGTGCGCGCCGGGGCCATCTTCGTGCCCATCCACCTGGTGAAGGAGCGCCTCTTCCCGAGGCTGCCCCCCGCCTCCGTGGACCACGTGCTGCAGGAGCACCGCGTGGAGCTGCGGCCCACCACGCTGTCCGAGGAGCGGGCGCTGCGCGAGCGGGCCCTGCACGGCTGCACGTCGCGCATGCTCAAGCTGCTGGCGCTGCGCCAGCTGCCCGACATCTACCCGGACCTGCTGGGCCTGCAGTGGCGGGACTGTGTCCGCCGCCAGCTGGGTGAGCACGGGGCGTCCCCGGGAGCCCCCGGAGCGGTGTGAACGAGTGCCAGGTGTGTGGCTGCGTGAGTGGTCGGCGGGGCTGGGCGCCGCGGGGCCGCGGACGGGGTGGCCCTGGGGGGGGCTCTGCGGGCCGCCCCCCATCCCTCCCCACCTGGGCACCACTGGGCCTCCGAGCCACCGCTCTGTCCCCATGGAAATGTTCTTGGCCTTCCCCTGTGCGGTGGCTTCGCAGCTGCCCTCTGCTGTGCCCAGTCCGGCTTCAGGGCAGACTTCTCCTTTGGGGTCTGGGGTTCGCCGAGGCCCTGTTCTCTGTGTGAGGTCGTCTCCCCTGCGTCTGTGTCCCACCCAGCCTCCCTCCTGAGCTTGAGCCCCAGGTGACTGAATGCCTGCTGGCCTTCTGCACCTGCCATCTCCCCGACCTTTAGCTCCTCCCAGACCCACACTCCGAGCTTTCCCCTAAGCCGTCTGCCGGCACCCCCACACCCCCACACCCCACCCCCGCCTTCTCCACCTCAATGAATGACCCGATTCCTGAAGGTGGGCAAGGATCCCCTTCTTCCCCCCAAGCACGGTTGCCTTATGAATGTGCAGGGTTTCAGTCCTCCCGGTATTTATATTCACGGAAGTGCACCCATGAGTCAGAGCGATGTTTTGTGGTTTGCTTTTCCCCTACTAAATGACATCTCGCGCATATTGTTCTCAACTTGCTCTTTTGATGTCTTGGAGCGTTACATGCATTGGTTCAGGCTGTGGCCCTGCTCTTGGGAGCTGCTGCAGGGTCTCAAGGCGTGTACACTCACTTCCTTGCCCGGGACGCCGGCGATGGTGCCAGGTGGTGCCCATCGTGGCCTCTCCTACAACAGGACGTCTGGCGTATCAAGGCCTCTGACAAGCCTCTGTGTGGGCTGTGTCTCCACAGGAATGGTTTCTTGTCCCCTTGCCATCCTGGCAGCCTTGTCCCAGCCTCTGACCCTGTCCTGGCTCCAGGTCAGCATGGGAAGGCGCCCCAGGCAGTGAGGCACAGGTGTGGAATATCTGGGTGACAAGTATAGTGGCCCTTGAGCACTTGAGAAGTTGGAGCGTTTGACCTAATGGGTGCAGAGAAAACGCCAGCAGGATTGTTGAGCGTGGTGGGGCGGGGGCCTCTCACATGGCTCAGAGGCTCCAGCCCCGTCTTCTCCCTGGACAGCGGGGCTGTTGGGCCCAGAGAGGACAGGGCCGTCTTTCCTGGGCTGCCCGCGGGGCCCTGGGGCCTAGTGCAGAACTGAGGGACCCAGCTTCTTCCTGCCCCTGGCTGGATTTGGCACCCTGGTCCCCGCTCCCTCCCTGAGCTGAGTCCTTCCCCGATGTGGGGAGGGGGGTGCCGCCCATCTGGATGTCCTATCCCGTCTGCTGGGTCCTCCACTTCTGGGCTCTGGGGCTGGCAGAAAGACAATGGCACTGATGTGTAGCAGAGCCCTCTTCCCCATGCCTCAGTTTCCCCGGCTGTGTAGGCCCATGGTTCCTGGCCCGTTTCCTTTTCATGTGCCAGATGCTTCTGAGTGGTGGCGTCACCTGCTAGAGCTGCGGCATCACCTGGGAGAAGCACCCCCTTCAGCTTAATGGTCTGGCCTCTGGCACATGTGGGGACAGGTCCATCCTGATGGCTGTGACCCTGCTGGGGCCATCCAGGCCTGAGGCCATCCACTGGTCTAGGTGGCTTTGGAAACCAGGAGATGGGACCTGAGGGTGTTGGGTCTGCAGCCTGACTGTGTGTTCGTTTTCCAGGTGACTTTGACACTGAGGCTGGATCTGTGCCCTCCTCAGAACCCACCATGGCCAGAGACGAGCCGGAGAGCCTAGCCCTGGCTTGGAAGTCACCCGTCCCCAAGGCCAGGAAGCCAGGGAGGAAGCCACCAACCCCTGGCTTGGAGAAAGCAGAGGCAGCCCCTGAGGAAGGGGCCCGCGGTGCCTCACCCGCCCCTGCCGCCAGCACCTGCCCCCAGGGCCCCATACTAAGGGCCCGCTTCCGCAGCCTGCTAGAAACTGCCTGGCTCAATGGCCTGGCACTGCCCACTTGGGGCCACAAGGCCACAGGGCCGGATCGGTCCATGCCCCAGCCACAGGCGCTGGGCGACCAGAGCCATCCCCTGTAGCACTGGTTGCTGTCTGGACAGCTGCCGTGTGGGGTCACCCTCTGTACCCCTACCTGCTATAGGCCCGGCTGCCCAGGGCCAGAAGCAGACATGCCCTGGATGCTTCTCCTCTCGCTGCCACCTTCACACCCCATGGGCTGAGAGCCCCCGAACTTTTAACTTGAGGGCCTTTATTATTAGGACAACTTCCTGTTTCTTCCTGAGAGAAAACGTGTGGGCTTTGGAGCTCACCAGACTCGGGCTCAATCCTGGCTCCGGTGTTCCTTGCTGTATGACCAGGCAAGTCACTTCCTCCTGTGAGCCCTCAGTTCTCCATTTGTAAGATAGGACAACGCAGCCTACCTCACAGGGTTGTTGTGGGGGTGATGCCTGGCACACACCCATTCAGGTTTGCTCTCTGCTCTCTCCCCAGGACAGGGGCCTGGAGCTCAGCCAGGGCCTGGGATAGGAGGCTAAGGCAAGCAGAACTTTCTAGAAAGTCTTCGTGTGTCATAGGTCATTTAGGGTGGTACAGTGTACAGTGTGGATGACTTCTACTTCCTAGAGTCCTTTCCTGGGAAAGCCTGGGACTGTGCCCCAGCGTCTGGGATTGGGCCCTGACCCCCAGCCTGGAGCTCCTTGGGGAAGCCTGCCCCTTCCCTCCGTCACTACAGGGGGTGCCAGGATGCAGCCTGGGGCTGGCATCCGTGTTCTGGGCCTGCTGCTCTTACCTCTGGGGGGCCAGGCCGGTCCTGAATCGACACCCATGACTTCCCTGAGCTGACTCCTCCACCCGGTGCGTTTTCCCAAGAAAGTTGTACGTTTGCTGGAAGCCAAGAGGCTGCAGGGACTCAGGGACGAGACAAGACAGGCTGAATGACAGCTCAATCCTGGGAGGTCTCTGAAGATCTGGACTGGTGGCCTCGGCCCTCCCCAAGCCAGAGCCCCATCGGTCATGCCTGCTGTGAGTTACCTCCTTGCAGAGTGCTAAACTGAGCCAGAGGCTGGCAACCTTGGCCTTTGGCCTGGCTAAGGTTTCTAAGAAGGCTGTGGGTCCTGGAGGCAGGCCATTAAACATTAAAGCATTTGGGTTGTTTTTGGACCTGGGGCCTGGCTGTGTGTTGTGGAGACGAGGGGAGGGAGGAGAGGGGAGGGGCGCAGATTTAATAGGCCATCCCCCAGTCCTTAGCAGTTGTCCCTGCACCCAGCGCAGAAGGTGCTGAGGCTGTCTGGCACCATTGTGCCATGCGGGTCCTTGTCACATACCCAGTGGGCAGCCACATCCCTGCTCAGGGACAGCCCCTTCCTCCTGAGACCTCGTGGGTCCTGATGGTTGTGAGGTCTGTAGTGCACTGCCCGGTGAGAAGTGCCAGTCACCTTCTTCCAGCACCAAGGCCATGCCCGCCAACAGGTACATAAAAGTGCAGCTTCATCCACCTCGTTGCCAGGGCCTTGCTGGATTGGCTGTTTGTTCTTTCCCTTCCTTCCTCCTCCTTCCCTCCCTGCCATCTTCCTGCACTTCCTTGCCCAGCCCTGGTGTCCCTGCCCCCCGGGCGGCCTACCTCTCAGCAGATCCGGGGCCCAGGCAGACACAGAGCTGCTCAACACCCGAGGGCATCCTGTGGACCTGGATTTCGCTGGGAGAGGTGCTGCTCCCAGAGGACAGCTGCGTCCCGTCCCGTGCCGGGTGGGACGGGGAATGTGCCGCCCCGGGCTCCCGTGTGACAAGGCCGCGCTCCTGCCCCTCTCCGGCTCTTCGGCAGGCCCACTCCATTCTTCAGTAAGGGTGTTGCTGGCTGAGAGCTGAGGGCAAGGAAGGGTGTGCGTTGGGGCAAGGGGAAGCCACAGCGTGCCCCATCTGGGCTAAATGTGGCCCTTCTGGCCCCAGGGTCCCCCTGTAACGGTCCAAGGCTTCTGCTGGGCTGAGCCCAGGTAACTCTTCTCGGAATCATCTGGAAAATGTTTTGCCAGGCCCCGTCAAGAATGGGCCTAGGCAGAACCCAGAAAGCTGGATTTGAATCCAGCTCCCAAGGTGATGGAGTCCAGTGTGGAGGGATCCTTGGAGGAACACTGACGACTCCCTTCAGGTTACGGGAGGAAACAGGTCCAGGCACTTGCTGCTGGTCACGTCAAGTCAGGGGCTGGGTCAAGAGGCCCAGGTCCTCTGGGCTAGTCAGGAGGCAAGAACCCTCCGCACCTGCTCCGTCCCCGGGCTGAGCCCAGCCCTGCTTGCCAGGCTTCTCTCTACCTCCGATGGCCTCACCAGGTAACAGGTGTCTCTAGCCTAAGTCAGCAAAGGGAGGATGGCGCTCAGGTGAGCCTGCAGCCTGACCGAGGGAGGCGCTGCCTCCTGGCTGCCCTACTTGGCACTGCAGCCCAGGGGAGCCCAACCCACTAGCCTCCCTGCCACCTGTTAAGCCGTAAGCCTGCAAGGTAAGTGACCGGGGCAGCTTTGTCTCGAGCCTGTGATGGGGGGAAGAGGAGGGCAGGGCTATGCCTGACCAGGGGCTTATGAAGACCCCCTTGGTAGCCTCCAGGTGCTTCCTGCCCTGCCTTGTTCTCAGTCAGGGGTTGCTGGGGAAGGGCTGGGTCTCCCAAAACCCCCACAGGGGGAAGGGAGCAGGACCCACCTCCCCTCCCTGAACGTGCCTCTTCTGACCCCACAGCCCTGCTAGAGGTGGGGGTAGTACCTCCAGCCCATGGGCCGCCACCCCCCAGCCCAGCCTGCTGCCCCTTTGGCCCCGGCCGAGGAGGGCCACAAGGACGCCCCAGGCGGGGGGCGCTGAGCCCTGCCGTTGACTCTATTCTCCCGTGTGCTCTCCAGACCCCTTTCCTGGGCACCCCTCCCGGCCCAGCCTAGTGCAGCCCCCCCACCCCCTCCTACCTCTTCTCTAGCCAGCAGAAGCCCCTGGACTGGACTGAGGCTGACAGGCAGAGGGGCTGCCTCTGGGGCCCCTGACCCCGGGTGTCCTGGCTGCTGCCCCCTCGGAGGCCTCTACAGCCGTAGGGCTACACTGACGCGCGCCCCAGCCTGCTGGCCCCTGTGCCTCCAGCCTCTGCCTGTGTCCTGGAGGAGGCCGACTCCCAGGCTTCTGTGTTCTCGGGCCAGCGAGGGCCTGGGCTGCTGGGAGGAGGGTGCTGGGCCTCTTGGCCCCCCTACGATTATTAGACCCGGCAGGAGGCCCCTTGTTTCCTCCACTAGACACCAGATAGTCCTCTACAGGCCTCTTCCCAGAGGGGTGATGGGGACGGAGCAGGCTCCTCTCCTACCTCTAGTTCAGGTCCTGGGCCCCAAGATTGGCGGCTGCTTCTCCAACCCTGTAAACCTCCCAGACCCCAGCTCCCCGTCAGAACTGGAACCTTGGCCTGGGGCCCCTCCTCCCAGAGGCCTCTGCTGCCCTCCGCCCTTCCTCCTGGGTGTCCTTAGGCCTGGGCTCCCATCCACCTTGAGTGGGCAAGAGATCTCTGGGGAAAGCCCCTACTCCAAGAGGCCTGGGGCCCCCAACAACCCGGGACCCCTGCCTTTCCGGGAGGCTTCGCACCTCCCTCCCTTCTGAGAGCCCGGTGGCCCCATGCGGCCTTCACTGCCGCCCCCTAGCCTGGCACCTGTGGCCCTGAGGACACACCCGGTCTCCCCAACCCCTGCCCCTGGCCCCAGCCACTAGAGGCCTGGTCCTCCCCAGATCCGCCCGCTGCCTCCCTCACCCTGCCTTGCAGCTCGGGGGGTCGCGCTCCCCCCAAACCCCCACCGCCCAGCTTCTGGTGCCCAGTCCTTCCTAGCCATCACCAGCTTGGAGCTGCCTGGATCCGGGAGCGCCGCCGTCCCACCTGGAACTGGCTTAGACCCCTGTGGTCTCACTGGCACCTCCAGTCCCAGGTGCCCGCTGTGCCAGGCCTCTCCCAGCTCAGCCGAAGCCACGCTGTCTGCGCCAGACCCGCTTTCCCTGCAGCTGCAGCAGGTGGCCCCTTCCCCTGGGGCCCGCAGCCGCCTGCCACGGGGGCCCTAAACCTCCCAAGCAGAGGAGGTGACGAGGCTTTGGTAACACTTCTCGTGCTGGGCTCCCGCCCGGGGACCCCCCAAGCCTGGTTCCGTGGACCTGGCACGGCGCAGGCCCCCTTCCTCCTCACCCATCAGGGGCTCCGTGTCCACCCAGGCCGCTGCCTGTTGGGGGGCTCAGAGCCACAGCCCCCTTTCCGACTGCTGGTCTTGCCACAACCTGGGCACTTGAGCCTCTGGGCAGAGGTTTGATGGCCCCCGGGACGTTCCTGCCAAACAGAGAGGCTCCCTGGGCTGCGCTGGGCAGCGGGAGGGCTCGGGCCTCCAGGGCAGAGGGGCTGGGGCCGAGGAGCCAGCACCCCCAGTCCCTGCCGCGTTTCCGTCCGATATCCCATGTCGGAGACCCAGCTCTTACCCGGCTGCTGGGTCCCCGTCCCAGCTCACCCAGGGCTCACGGGGAGACCACACCAGGGAGCCGCGCCCAGGGCCTCTGCACCCCTGTTTATGGGGCCACTTGGGCGGAAGGGGCTTCGGTTCTGTGGGGGGACTTTAGCTCCTCTCTTGCCAACCCCTGGGGGGGCAGCCCGGGGATGCGACTGCCCCTGTCCCTAGAGTCAGCCCGGAGTCTCCAGGCCAGCCCTGCCCTCAGGCAGAGCCCCGTTTGTCCCTCCAGCTGGTCTGCAGCCCGAAGTCCCCGTGGTGTCAGGCGGCCCGTGTCCCTTGCCCCTGAGGGGTGTCTGGCTCCGGTTCTGGCCTAGAATTTGGACACCCTGAGTTAGCCACACCTGGCAGGTTCCAGGCGAGCCGTCCCGCGCCGGGGCGGGTACACGTCTGACGCCCAGGCTCCCGCCCTCTCCGGCCCCGTGGCCCCAGGTCACCTGTGCACCGCTCCTGACGAGCCCGGCTGGCAGGCACACCGGCCGAGAGGAGGACGGGACCAGCTGAGCGTTGGTCAAGAAGCGGGGAGCCTGGTTGGGGTGCGTGGGGAGGGCCCGAGGCAGGATGTCCCGGAGCTCCTGCCTGCCTGCCTCCTTTCTCCTCGGCCCTGGAGGAAGGCACTTAGGCCTCCGCCCCTGCCCCAGCACGCACCGCACGGCCCCGCGCTTTCCCTCCCTAGAAGGGGTATCGTCCTTTTCCCCGTGGGACTGACAGCTTTGTTTTGCCCTCAGTCCACGTGAAATGTGGTTTTCCCTGCTTTCCTCATCAAAGAGGGTCAACTGAGGCAGAGAGATGAAATGGCTCCCCCTCGGCCCCAGCCCCTCTCTGGGTGGTCATGCCCAGCGGGTGCCAAGCTTAGGGGCCTCCCTCTTACCAGCCTTCACTCAGGCATGAGCTGTCCTCATGCCCAGAGCCTGTTTCTTTGAGTCTTGGCTCCATGGGGCTGGATCGGGTTAGGGCCTAGGGTTAGGGCCCTGCCCTGTCTGCCTGTCAAGCCCCTTCCAGATGAGGGAGAGACGTGGGCCTCCACTGCTACCGATGCCCACGAGCCGCCTCCTCTCCGCACCTGCTCCCTGCAGCCAGAGGTCAGGCTGGGGGCACAGCCGAGTGGAGGTCGAGGGGCAGATTCCACCCACCAGCTCGTACCTATGCCCGGTGGCAGCCAACACGGGCCAGCTCACGGCCCTGGCCTGGCTCAGCCCCAGTGGGGAGTGGGAGGATGCTTGCCATCTTCAAGCACATGCCCGCCCCTCTTTGTACCTCCTGGCTTCCCTCCCTGGTAGACCTGTCGCCTACCTCTGACTGCCTGGAGGCCCAGCTCAAGCCTTCCCTGCCCACCAGAACCTTTTCCTGAAGGGCCATCCTCCACCTGTACGCCCCCTCACCTCAGAGCTCTTGGTAGGGGTGCATGTTAGGGTTGGATATAGGCGATGGCCTAGAAGGGTCCAGAGGAGGGCCCAGATAGCTGTAACTCCTACAGGGCCAGGCCCTCCTCTGCCCAGCCTCACCCTCCAGGACAGCTCTATGTCCTGTTTCCTTTGGTCTTGGGTCTGCTGGGAGCTAGGGTTGTCCTTGCTTGATTTGACTTTCAAGGCAATACTGACATCTCCAGAAGACAGAAGGGAAGACTGGCCTAGCAGGGGTTGTCCCAGGTCACCACAGGGTCCTGACTAGGTCAGGGTCACCACAGCAGGGCCTGGGCCTTGGCACAAGGTGGCCCGGGGGCTCCGTTCAGGGTCCTAACGCCCTTCTAGTTTTGTGTCCTGCAGGGTATACCTGGAGTACCCGGAGCCCGTGAAGCTGCCCATCACCTTGGTGATCCTGGGATCAACACCCTGCTTATGGTGAAGGCCAACCTGCTGAGCAACCTGAAAGCAGGTGCAGCCCCTCCACCTTCCACAGCCTTTGAGTCTGGAGGATGTTGTTCTTAGAGGCGTAGGGGATGGGAGCAGACCAGGAGGACAGGACATCTCAACACCAAAGCTCATAGGTCGTCCTCCTCAGGGAACGCTCTGGGCTCCAGGGATGGGACCTCTGACCCTGGCCCTTCCCCAGTGGGTCTCCAGACTCAAAAAAAAAAAAGAGCATTTGTCCAAGGTCACCCTGCAAGGACGGGCAGAGTGGGACCCTGGCTCAGATACAGCTTTCTCTCCCCTCCGTCTCCAGGGAATAGAGACCTGGGTGGCCTGTCCAGTGAAAAGTTCACCTTCATTTACATCTGGGAGGGCTGGGAAGGAATAGGGAGCTCAGGGGTCTCCCAGCCCTGCCTTCCCTGCCACCTCTTCTCTCATTGGAGGACGGATGTCATCTGGGCTACAGCATTAGACAAGGCATCCCCTGGCTCATCACCGGGCCCTGGGCAGAGTGCT
This sequence comes from Canis lupus baileyi, assembly GCF_048164855.1. Taxonomy (NCBI): domain Eukaryota; kingdom Metazoa; phylum Chordata; class Mammalia; order Carnivora; family Canidae; genus Canis; species Canis lupus. The sequence continues at coordinate 41,662,967 of NC_132869.1, forward strand.
CATGTGTGCTTCCTGAGGCAGATGCCCAGAACCTTGGGTCTGTCTCACTAGAGGTCTTCGGCCCCCAGCCCTGGAGCATTCTCTGCTCCCAGTCCTGGAGGATCCCAGGGCTTAGCCATCCCCATGGCTGCCACACCAAGACAGGCTTTGGCCAGTGCAGTTTCCCCCTGGAGCCTCAGGCCGTTGCCCTGCCACCTTCCCGCCCCTGGAGGGACACTCAGCCTATAGCTCCTGGGCCCTCAGCCAGACCTGGGTCCTTCTGTCCTGGATGAATCGTCTTGGCAGATTGGACACAGCTCTGCTGGATGTCCTAGGCTGGTCTAGGCCATCTCCCCATAGCAGTAGGATCTATTTGTTGAGGCCCAAGCAGGCTCTGAGCTGAGGGTAGGGAGGGGTGGAATCTGATGTAAGTGGACAAGATGTCCCAGGACATCTGCTTAAGTTCTTGGCTCCGGTGGTCTCTTTTGGGCATGACACCTTATCATGTGTAGGTTCCTGCATATGCCCACAAGAACCTCTCCCCCCACCCTCCCTATCTCAGGCCAGTGTCAGGGCACCTGTGGTTCCAGGCAGAAGCCCAAGTGCACAGCAAGCCAGGCCTGGTGAATAGTCCCCAGGTGCTGATGCTGATGGCCCTGGCCAACCAGCCATGGCTCCAAGCTCCCTCACTGTGGCTGATGACACCCACCACCCTTCCCCAGCCTGTTGTTCCTCTGGGAGCCAGGTGTGGCCCCGCCTGACCTTTATCTGCCTTTAGCCTCTCTTCTGCCTGCCTGCCTGGCTCTCACCTGAATGCAGCTGTCTTGCCTATTTCCTTGTATAGAGCCACTCAGACATCATGTCTTTTGTCTACCAGGCCCTTGCCAGAGACATGACCACTTCAGTAGGCCTGGGGCCAGGCTTAAGGTACCCAGTGGCTCCTGTAGGCCTTTCTCCATCTGAGCCAAGACCTACCTGATGGGCAGCTGCCCCTTCTCCAGTGCAGGGCACCCTACAGGGGCAGGAGAGTGGGGAGGAAGGTCAGGCAAGAGCTCTGTTTCTGCCTCCCCGGCTTAAGGTTTGATGAAGGTAAGGCGTCCATCCCTGCCTACCTCCCCTTCCCTGACTTCCCCTCTAGATTCCATTTTGAGGTCCCCAATGAGTGTCGAGGTGGGGTGGGGGGCTGGGCCTCAGCACTGCCCCTGACTTTCAGGGCCTGGACAACCACTGGCCCAAGAGAGCCTTAGCCAGCTTGTTTCCCACGGTCATCTCCCAGTACCTAGGGCTGCATGCTCTGTCCTCAGCGTGGGCAGAAGAAAGGCAGAGTTCCTACCTTCCAGGTTCAGATCCTAATAAAGCCACTGCTGTGGGGTTGTGGTGGTTAAGAATGCAGGCTGGAGTCATTTGGACAGCTGGGGTTTGAGCCCAGCCCTGTCACTTTGTGATCTCGGGCAAGTCACTTAACTCCTATGCCTCCCTTTCCTCAGCCCTTATATGGGGACGGTAGCACCTTTTCACAGGTACTGAATGAGCAGTAGGTTGTTGGCAGGAACAGAGTTCTGGAGGAGGCGGCAGGCAGAGTGGTTGAGCCTCTTATCCACCTGGAGAATGGGGTTGCACGGTGTCAGTGTTGCTGTGAGAATGGTGCGTGTGCTGCTGGTGTGGGCCGTGGGAAGAGATCCTGCAGCCCCATCCTGCCCACAGGGAAGACCCATTTAGGAAAGACTCACTCATCTGTACGGGGGAGCTGGTATTCCCAGCCCCAGGCCAGACCCCTCCACCATCCTCCTGATGCTGGTGATGGCTGTCCAGCCTGATGGCCATCTGGCTGACTCACCTCTCCAAGTGGACCCTTTCTCCTTACATGTTGTGGGTATATCATGTCATCTCCAGAGAGGCCATGCAGGTGCGTGGGTTCTCTTCCCTTTGCCCCCCTCCCAGGGTGTGTGCCACCTCCCCAGAACCCACAGGGTTGACTCAATGTGTCTGAACTATATCTTCATGCAAATCCTCACATGAGGCTTGACACAGCTTGGTCTGTGGAGGGCCAGGAACCAAAGCCCAAAGAGGGGAGGGGTCAGCTCCCACCAGGCTTTGTCCCCATTTATCCCATTACTTTGCTCTCAGGTCAGCTACGAGGACTCCCATGGTAATGGAGGTGGCTCAAGAGAACAATCCCTAAGACAAACCTAATGGGGATGTTTTAGACATCCTAACAGTTGGGGGAGCATCTTCCAGGGATCCCTCTGACCCCTTGGCCTCCCCTGGCCCTTTAGTCAGAGGTTGTGGAGAATGAGGAGTGATTCAGGATATGTACATATATCAGGTTGATCTTTGAGGTGCTGGAGTAAAAACTTGGGGGACAGGGATCCCTCAAAGGATCCTCAAAGGATCTCAAAGTAGAAGAACATGTAACAAGTCATGTGACTGGAACATGTCACCCCTGTGTGGTGACCTTCTTGCTGACCCTCTCTGCCATCTTTGGCTGGGCCCTGGGCTCCTGGGGCACCTCATGAGGCCTGCTGGCTCTTCTGTAGGTGGAGGAGCCTAAAGTAGGACTACATTTTTTAATTTTTTATTTTATTTTATTTAAATTCAATTTGCCACACCCAGTGCTCATCTCATCGTGTAAGTAGGACTACATCTGAGTCCCCATTTCCTTCCAGGTCTTGAATTCAAAGTCCATTCCCCCTGTGCTGCCAAATCTCTCTCATGACCCAATGGGCCCAGGAACTGTTGGATTTTTGTGAATCAAGGCCTTTTCCCACCTGGATGTCACCTGCAGGTCACCAAATCTGCCTGCAGATGGCATGATGCTATACATTGGAAACTCTAAAGACCCCACCAAAAAACTATTAGAATAAATGAATTCAGTAAAGTTGCAAGATACAAAATTAATATATATCTGCTGCATTTCTATACACTAATAATGAAATAGCAGAGAAATTAAGAACACAATTCCATTTGTGATTGCACCAAAAAGAATAAAATACCTGACAATGAACTTAACCAAGGAGGTGAAAGACCTGTACTCTGAAAACTATAAAACACTGACGAAAGAAATTGAAGATGACACAAAGAGGAAGATATACCATGCTCATGGATTGGGAGAATATTGTTGAAATGTCCATACTACCCAAAGCAATCTATAGATTCAATACAGTCCCTATCAAAGTGCCAATAGCATTTTTCACAGAACTAGAACAAATGATACTAACGTTTGTATGGAATCACAAAAGACCCTGAATAGCCAAAGCAACCGTGAGAAAGAACAAAGTGGGAGGTATCACAATTCTAGATTGTAAGATATACTGCAAAGCTATAATAATCAAAACAGTATGATACTAGCACAAGAACAGACACATATATCAATGAAACAGAACAGAGAGATCAGAAATAAACCCCACAGTTATATGGTCAATCTATGACAAAGAAGGCAAGCATATACAGTGGAGAAAAGATAATTTCTTTAATAGGAGGTGCTGTGAAAACTGGACAGCTACACGCAAAAGAATGAAGCTGGACTGCTTTCTTGCACCACAAAAAAACACCTAAATGTGACACCTAAAACAAACTCTTAGAAGAAAACATAAAAAAAAAAAGAAAGCATTAGCAGTAATCTATCTGACATTGGTTTTAGCAACATTTTTCTAGATGTGTTTCTTCAAACAAGGAAAACAAAAGCAAAAATGAACTTTTGGTACTAAAATAAAAAGCTTGCACAGTGAAGGAAACCATTGACAAGATGAAAAGACACCTACTGAATGGGAGAATATATTTGTAAATGATATATCTAAAAAGTACTTAATACCTAAAATCTATTGAGAACTTCTAGAACTCAAAACCAAAAAGAAACCCCAAAACCCAATTCAATTAAAAAATGGTCAGAGGACCTGAATAGACATTTTCCCAAAGAGGACATACAGATAGTAACAGATACATGAAAAAATAGTCAACATCACTAATCATTAGGGAAATGCAAATCAAAACCACAATGAGATGTCACATCACACCAGTCAGAATGGCTAGCTACAAATAAATAAAATCAAAAAAATAAGAAATAAGTGTTGGTAAGGATATGGAGAAGAAGGAACCATCATTGTCCACTATTGGTGGAAATGCAAACTGGTGCAGCCACTGTGGAAAACAGTATGGAGTTTCCTCAAAAATTTAAAAATAGAAATATAATCTCATAATTCCACTACTGGATATTTACCCAAAGAAAATGAAAACACTAATTTGAAAAAATCTATGTACCCCTATGTTTATTGCAGCACTATTTACAATAGCCAAGATATGGAAGCAGCCTACGTGCCCATTGATAAATGAGTGGACAAAGATGTGGTATATATGTATACAACGGAATATTACTCAGCCATAAAAATAATGAGACCATGCCATATGCAACAACATCAATGGACCTAGAGAGTATTATATTAAGTAAAATAAGTCAGAAAAAGACAAAACCAAACTTCAGTTGGGTGTGAAATCTAAAAGAACCAAAGCAGAAGCAGACTCATATATACAGAGGACAAACTGATAGTTGCCAGATGGGCTGCAGGAATGGGCCAAACGGGTGCAGGAGAGTAGGAGATACAGGCTTCCAGCGGAGGAATATATAGATCACGGGGATGAAAGGTACAGCATAATGAATATAGTTAATGGTCCTGTAGTGTTGTCTGGTCACAGATGTAGCTACACTTGCAGTGGGCAGAGCATAACAGAGTTGTTGACTCCCTATATGGTACACCTGAATCTACTGTAACATTGGGTGTCAACTGTAATTTTATTTTTTTTAATATTCTTTTTTTTAAGATTTCATTTATTTATTCATTTCATTTATTCACAGAGGAGAGAGAGAGGCAGAGACACAGGCAGAGGGAGAAGCAGGCTCCATGCAGGGAGCCTGATGTGGGACTCGATCCCAGGACACCAGGATTACGCCCTGGGCCAAAGGCAGGCACTAAACCACTGAGCCCCTCAGGGATTCCCTCAACTGTAATTTTAAAAAAAGTTATGCGAATGTGGTCTTTCTGTCTCAAAATATCCTAGTGTACTATACTCACCCTTCTTGTGATGATGTGAGATGACAAAATGCCTAAATAATGACATGAAGTGAGGTGAATGACACAGCTACTGTGATGTAACATTAGGCTACTAGTGACCTTCTGACATATGGCAGGATCATCTGCTTCCAGATTACGCTTGACTACAGGTAAAACCACAAAAAGCAAACACACACACACACAGAAAGTGAAACTGCGGATGGTGGGGGCGGGGGGGAGGGCGGGGAAGAACTGCTGTATACATATATAAAACTACACACATACATGTGTCTAAATGAGTATGGTTACTTCCTTTTTATGGAAATTTTCTATCTATACAGAGGTAAAGAAAATAACGATCCCATCACTCATTTTTAACAACTACCAAATACAGATAATCTTATTTCGTCTGTACTCTCCATACCCTGCTCATACGGAATTACCTGAAGCAAATCCCAAGCTTCATATAACATCATCTGTAATTCTTCAGTATATATATATTCAAGGTAATGATTCTTTTTAAACAAAAACATATGACTATTATTAGACCTAAAATGTAAAATTAACAATTCCTTAAAATTATCAAATGTCCAGAAGTCCATCATTCCAAGTTCCTAATTTTTGTTTCTTTTTTCCCAGATGAATATGCAAATTAAGATTCTTAAAATATCTTTTTATTGTATAAGTATATACAATGGAATATTACTCAGCCTATCTTTTTATCATATAAAAGGATGAAAAAAACCTGTATTTTTTGGTTTCTACCCACTTTAAGAGACTATCTCATTTTCGAAAAAGCACAATTATTAGTGTAAGAGCTAGTATACTACAACTTTGTTGTAATTCCAAATCTTTTTTCTATGTAATCTGTAAGACTAATGCATTTAAAAGAATCATTAATTTATGTTTTTGGACACATAATGTATAAAGATGTAATTCTGTGGCATCAACAACCAAAAAGACTGAGGATAAAGTCGTAAAGGAACAGAAGTTTTTTGTTTGTAAATAGGCTCCATGCCCAACATGGGTCTTGAACTCACAACCTCAGGATTGAGAGTTCCATGCTTTACTGACTAAACCAACCAGACACCCAGAATACTTTTGTATGTTATTAAAGTTAGGTTGGTATAAACTCAAATTAGAAAGTTCTGGCTTTAAGATGTCAAATGTGAGGGGATCCCTGGGTGGCGCAGTGGTTTAGCGCCTGCCTTTGGCCCAGGGCGCGATCCTGGAGACCCGGGATCGAATCCCACGTCGGGCTCCCGGTGCATGGAGCCTGCTTCTCCCTCTGCCTGTGTCTCTGCCTCTCTCTCTCTCTGTAACTATCATAAATAAATAAAAATTAAAAAAAAAGATGTCAAATGTGATTCTCACAGTAACTACAAAGAAAACAGCTTTACAATATACACAAAAGGAAATGAGAAAGGAATTTAAACATTTCACTACAAAAAGAAAATCAACTTAACCCAAAAGAAGATGTGAATGCAGGAAATGGGGGACAAAAAAACTATAGGACATACAGCAAACAGCACAATGACAGACATCCTTACTCATCAGTAATTACTTCAGATATAAATGGGTTAGATTCTCCAGTTAAAAGACAGATATTGGGAGGCCTGGGTGGCTCATGGTTGAACATCTGCTTTCGGCCCAGGGGTGTGATCCTGGAGATGGGGGATCGAGTCCCACATCAGGCTCCCCGCAGGGTCCCTGTGGTATTGGCATAAATATAAACATAAAAACCAGTGGACTAGAACAGAAAGCCCAGAAATACACCCTCACATATATGGTCGAATTATTTTTGACAAGGGTGCCGAGACCATTCAATGGGGGAAGGATAGTTGTTTTCACAAATGGTGCTGGGAAAATTGTGTATCCACATACCCAAGAATGAAGTTGAATATTGTCTTATACCATATACAGAAATTAACTCAAAATGGATCAAGAACCTAAATGTAGGACCTAAGTTAATAAAACTCTTAGAAGAAAACAGGACAAAAGTTTCGTGATACTAGATTCCTTAATGATTTCTTGGATATGACACTAAACCAAACAAAAAAAATAGACAAATTGGACTCATGAAAATTAAGAGATTTTATGCTTCAAAAGACAGTATCCATGGAATAAAAATTCAACCCATAGAATGGAGGGAAAGATTTGCAAATCATACATCTGACACCAGGTTAGTATCTAGACTATAAAGAGAACTCCTAAAACTCAACAGCAAAACAACCTGATTCAGAAGTGGGCAAAGGGGGGATCTCTAGGTGGCTCAGCGGTTTGGCGCCTGCCTTTGGCCCAGGGCGTGTCCGGGAGTCCCGGGATCAAGTCCCGTGTTGGGCTCCCTGCATGGAGCCTGCTTCTCCCTCTGCCTGTGTCTCTGCCTCTCTCTCTCTATGTCTATCATAAATAAATAAATAAATAAATAAATAAATAAATAAATAAATAAATAAATAAAACCTTAAAAAAAAGAAGTGGGCAAAGGACTTGTATAGACATTTCTCAAAGAACATATACAAATGGCCAATAAACACATGAAGACGCTCAACATCACTACCTATTAGGGAAAATGCAAATCTAAACTACACTGAGGTACTGCTTCACACTTATTAGGACGGCTACTACAGAAAAACAAACAGAAAACAAGTGTTGGCAAAGGTGTGAAGAAATTGGAGCCCTTGTGAACTGTCGCAGCAACAGAAAGTGGTACCATTGGTATGGAAAACAGTATGAGTTTTGTAAAAAAATTAAAAATAGAATTATCATATGATCCAGCAATTCCACTTCTGGGTATATATTTAAAAGAATTGAAAGCAGGATCTTTAAAAAAAAATAAATAAATGGTTTTATTTATTCATTTGAAAGAGAGATAGAGAGAGCCAGAGAGCACAAGTGGGGGGAGTGGCAGAGGGAGAGGGAGAAGCGGGCTTCCTGCTGAGCAGGGGGGCCGAGGTGGGGCTCAAACCAGGATCCTGGGATCAGGACCTGAACAGGCAAATGCTCAACCGACAAGCCACCAGGCGCCCTGAAGGCCGATCTTGAAGAGACATTTGGACTCCCGTGTTTGTGGTAGCATTATTCCCAGGAGCTAAGCCTGGGAGCAGCTCAAGTGTCCGTGGGCAGAGGACTGGAAAAGCAAAACGTAGCATATGCACACGATGGCCTATTGCACGGCCTTAAAAAGGAACGGAATTCTGCTACACACGTGAGAACCTTAGGACGCGATGCTAAGGGACATCAATCAAGCCAGTCACAAAAGGTAAATACTGTATGATTCCACTTCTGTACTTACAGTAATCAAAACCATAAACACAGAAAGCAGAATGGTGGCTGCCCGGGGCCGGGGAGGGGGGGTTGGGGTATTACTGTTTAGTGGGTACAGACTTCCAGTTGGACAAGATGGAAAGTGGTGGACGCGGTGTGATGGCTGCTCGACAATGTGGATGTATTTAATACCACTGAACTCGACACAGAAAAATGGTTAAGGCGGTAAATTGTATGTGTATTTCATCACAATAAAAAAGAATTTTCCCGGGACGCCTGGGTGGCTCAGCGGTTGGGCGCCTGCCTTCGGCTCTGGGCCTGATCCCCCACCAGGGATCAAGTCCTGCGTTGGGCTCCCTGTGAGGAGCCTGCTTCTCCCTCTGCCCGTGTCTGCCTCACTCTCATAAACAAGTAAAATCTTAAAAAAAAAAAAAAAAAGAGGGACGCCTGGGTGGCTCAGCAGTTAGGTGTCTGCCTTTGGCTCAGGTCATGATCCCAGAGTCCTGGGATTGAGTCCCACATCGGGCTCCCTGCATGGAGGCTGTTTCTCCCTCTGCCTGTGTCTCTGTGTCTCTCATGAATAAATAAATAAACTCTTAAAAAAAAAAAGAATTTTCCCTCACCAACTCTCATATTTGGTAATCCTAAAATATAATTTATATAAGATATAAGAGAGGCAGAAAAAAATACTTGATTCTTTCCATTTTACTTACCAGTTTTTACAATAAAAGTTGGTTCACGAGAATACCCCAAAGGTAACTTATTTTTTTTCTAAATAAATAGAATGGCAGACTTGATTTAGTCAACAATCAACTTAGAGCAGGGATGCCTGGGTGGCTCAGCAGTTGAGCATCTGCCTATGGCTCAGGTTGTGACCCCAGGGTCCTGGGATCGAGTCCCACATCCTGCTCCCTGCATGGAGTCTGCTTCTCCCTCTGCCTGTGTCTCTGTGTCTCATGAATAAATAAATAAAATCTTTTAAAAATAAAGGTTTTATTCATGAGACGCAAAGAGAGGCAGAGACGTAGAGAGAGAAGCAGACACCCTGCGGGGAGTCTGATGTGGGACTTGATCCCAGGATCCTGGGATCACAACCTGAGCGAAGGCAGACGCTCAACCACTGAGCCACCCAAGTGTCCCCAGAAAATATTATCTTTTATATTCTTCCACATATTTATAATTTCAATGTTCTCCATTCCTTTGTTTTGTTTTTTTAAAGATTTTTTAAAAAGATTTTATTTATTTATTCATGAGAGACACACAGAGGGAGAGAGAGAGAGGCAGAGACATAGGCAGAGGGAGAAGCAGGCTCCATGCAAGAAGCCCGATGTGGGACTCGATCCCGGGTCTCCAGGACCGATACTGGACCAGCTAAACCGCTGAGCCACCCAGGGATCCCCTCTCCATTCCTTTGTGTAGATTTCCATCTGGTATCATTTTTCTTCTGACTAATGAACTTCTCTTAACATTTATTATATGCAGTTCTGCTGGCGATTATCTCCACTTTTGTTTTGTGAAAAACTTTATTTTGCCTTCCTTTTTATTTTTTATAATACTTTCATTTACTATGTTGTTGTATTGAGATATAGTAGAGTTAAAAAAAAAAGATTGTTTTATATAATACCAGTCCATTTTTCTCTTAATTCTTTTAGGTGCTGAGAAAACAAAATGAGAATTTAACAAAATTTGCCTTCATTTTTTTTTTTTTTTGCCTTTTTTTTTTTTGCCTTCATTTTTAAAAGATTTTTTCCTTAATATAGAATTCTAGGAGGATGGCTTTTTTTTTCTTGCAGCACATTAGAGATAGCATTCAACTATCTTTTAAAAAAGATTTTATTTATTCATTTGAGAGAGAGACAGAGAGCACAAGTGGGGGAGGGAGAAAGGGGGAAGGAGAGGTATAAGTCGACTCCCTGCTGAGCGTGAAGCCTGATTTTAACTCAATCCCAGGACCCTGAGCCAAAGTTGGATGCTTAATGCCTGAGGCATCCAAACAGCCCTCAACTATCTTCTAGTTTACATAGTTTCTGAGGGGAAGTTTGGTGTCATTTTCATTCCCCTGTGCATAATAAGCCTTTACTCTCTACCTTTTTCAAAGAGATTTATCATTTTTTTCCTAAGCAATTTTACTATAATTTGCCTTGGTGTAGTTTTCTTCTCCTTGGGGTTTATTGAGGATCTTGGGTTTGTAGAATTACAGTTTTCATCAACTTAGGGGAAATTTTGACCATTTCTTCAAATATTATTCTATCTTCTTCCTCTTTCTTTCTTGGATTCCAATTACCTGTGTGTTAGATCTCTTGATATTGTCTTCCAAAACACTGATGTTCTCTTCATCATTTTCAGTCTCTTTTTCTAGCTTTTATTTTGGATAGCTTCTACTCAACTTCACTGCCTTCAGGTTCACTGATCTTTTCTCTGCAATGACTAATCTGTTAACCTCATACTTTGTTGACCTTTTTTTTCCTCTAGAAATTCCTTCTTTAATATCTTCAATTTATCTCTTCTCATCATGTTCAGATTTTTGTCTACCTTCTTGAACACATGGAACATATTTATAACCACTGTTTTTAAATGTCCCTATCTGCTAATTACATCATCCCTATCATTTCAGGGTCTATTTCCATGGATTGATTTTTCTTCCTGTAATAGCTCCTACTTTCTTCCTTCTTTGCATTCCTGGTAATTTTTGAGTAGGTGATAGATGCTGTGTTTTTGATGTTGTAGATGCTGAATTCAGTCATTTTCTTTTCGATACTTTTGGACTTTGTTCCCATATCATTTAAATTACTTTTTTAAAAGTTAGATCTATTCAAGGTTTGCTTTCAAGCTTTGTTAGGACAATTTCAGAGCAGCCTTTATCCTAGTGCTATTTGTGCCCCCACCCCAAAGCTTCAGGAGCCACCAGGAGTCACCTCATTAGAACAGAAGAGGCTCCGATTACCTATGAAACTTCAAGGGATTCTGTTGCTCTGTGTCAGGAACTGAGAGCAGAGACCAAATACATATTTCTTATTTGTCACAGTTGCATATGCATGGAAAAAAAAGCCAGCTAGGACTGTTAGAGCATTGGGGACAGAAGGAGTTTACTAATTTTTTTTGCTTGTTTCCTTAACTTTTCTGTATTTTGTGATTTTTTTCATGCCTTTTTGTATTTATTTTATTTTTTTAAAAGATTTTATTTATTTATTCACGAGAGACAGAGAGAGAGAGAGAGAGGCAGAGACACAGGCAAAGGGAGAAGCAGGCTCCATGCAGGGAGCCCAATGTGCGACTGGATCCCAGTTCTCCAGGATCAGGCCCTGGACTGAAGGTGGCGCTAAACCACTGAGCCACCCAGGCTGCCCTTGTGTTTATTTTAAAATGAAATGTGTATAAGTTTTTATTTTTTTAATATTTTATTTATTCATGAGAGAGACAGAGAGAGGCAGAGACACAAGCAGAGGGAGAAGCAGGCTCCCTGTGGGGAGCTCAATGCAGGACTTGATCCCTGGACCCGAGATCATGCCCTGAGCCAAAGGCGGATGCTCAACCGCTGAGCCACCCAGGCACCCCAGGTTTTTATTTTTTAATCACCATTGCTCACCACAACAAGCACACTCCTTAATCCCCATTACCTCTTTTACCCCCACCCCCAACCCCACTTCCTCCCTGGTGGCCATCAGTTTGTTCTCTATAGTTAAGAGTCTGTTTCTTGGTTTGTCTCTTTTTGTCCCTTTGTTCATTTGTTTTATTTCTTAAATTCCACATATGAGTGAAATCATATGGTATTTGTCTTCCTCTGAGTGACTTGTTTCACTTAGAATTATACTCTCTAGCTCCATCCATGTCATTACAAATGGCAAGAATTCATTTTTTATGGCTAAGTAATATATATATATATATATATATATATATATATATATATATAATCTTCTTTATTTTTCTCAAGATTTTATTTATTCATGAGAGACACAGAGAAAGGGAAAGAGAGGCAGAGACCCAGGCAGAGGGAGAAGCAGGCTCCATGCAGGGAGCCCGACGTGGGACTCGATCCCACCGACGTGGGACTCGATCCCAGGACTCCAGGATCACGCCCTGGGCCAAAGGCAGGCCCTCAACCGCTGAGCCACCCGGGCGTCTCAAAATTTTATTTTTAAGTAATCTCTACATCCAAAGTGGGGCTTGAACTTGTAACTCAAGGTCAAGAGTCTCATTCTTCACTGACTGAGCCAGCCAAGCTCCCCTTCTCATCTTCGTTATCCATTAGTTAATTGATGACATGTGGGCTGCTTCCATAATTTGCTGTTATAAATAGCTGCTATAGTTGTAGGGATGCATCATCCCTTTGAATTAGTGTTAATGTATTCTTTGGGTAAATATCCAGTAGTGCAATTGCTGGATCATAAGATAGTTCTCTTTTTGACTTTTAGAGGAATCTCCATACTGTTTTCCACAGTGGCTGCACCGGTTCGCATTCCCACCAAAAGTGCAAGAGGGATCCTTTTTCTACATCCTCACCAACACTTGTTGTTTCTGGCGTTCTTGATTTTAGCTATAGTGACAGGTATAAGGTGGTATCTCATTGTATATTTGATTTCCATTTCCCTGATGAAGAGTGATGATGAATATCTTTTCATGTATCTGTTGGCCATCTGTAAGTCTTCGTTGAAGAAATATCTGTTCATGTCCTCTGCCCATTTTTAATTGGATTACTTGGTTTTTGGGTGTTGAGTTGTATACATTCTTTATATAATTTGGTACTAACCCTTTATTGATTATGTCATTTGCAAATATCTTCTCCCATACTGTAGGTTGCCTTTTAGTTGTATTTTGTTATTTTTATTTATTTTTATTTTTTTTAATTATTTTTATTTTTTAAAGATTTATTTATTTATTTATTTATTCATGAGAGACAGAGAGAGAGAGAGAGAGAGAGAAGCAGAGGGATGGGATCCCTGGGTGGCGCAGTGGTTTAGCGCCTGCCTTTGGCCCAGGGCGCGATCCTGGAGACCCGGGATCGAATCCCACGTCAGGCTCCCGGTGCATGGAGCCTGCTTCTCCCTCTGCCTGTGTCTCTGCCTCTCTCTCTCTCTGTGACTATCATAAATAAAAAAAAAAAAATAAAAAAAAAAATTAAAAAAAAGAGAAGCAGAGGGAGAAGCAGGCCCCATGCAGGGAGCCTGACATAGGACTCGATCCTGGGTCTCCAGGATCAGGCCCTGGGCTGAAGGTGGCACTAAACCGCTGAGCCACCCGGGCTGCCCTGTGATTTTTATTTTGACAATCATGTTTAGTTATGTAATTTTCTTTTTTATTTTACTTTTTTTTAAGATTTTATTTTTAAGTAATCGCTACACCCAATGTGGGACTTGAACTCACAACCCTGAGATCAAGAGTCACATGCTCTACTGACTGAGCCAGCCAGGCAGCCCTTATTACATGATTTTAATGTATTAAATATCAGTTTTAAGAACACGAAGCCTTTACTTGTGATTCAGCCAAGGGTGACTATAGTTGACAGCATCAGAAGCCTTCTGTGCACAAGCTGGGCCCTCTGCCTGGACAGCCTCACCTTAAGTTTGCTCCCACTGCCCCCTCCACATTCACACCCACCATCACCTCCTATGAGGGAGGCCCTTCCCTTTCCCCCAGCCCTGGGTGCCCACTTGAGGACAGCATGGCCTCAGAGAGGGGAACTTTTCAGGACACTCTGCTTGACCTATTATCCCAGAGCCTGGCACAGAGCCTGGGAGTATGTGGGGAGGTGGGGAGGAAAGGAGAGAAGGTAGATAGGGAGGAAGGGAGGGAGGACTAATCCTGAAAACAGTGACTGCCTAAAACCTTTCCCCAACTGGTGAGACCAGTTCCCCTTCCAGCAGCCCCCTGGGCAGGGACCCAAGTGTGAGAGGTAGGGTGGGTACAAAGCTCAATGTTTTCACACTGAGGCTTGCAGTGAGTCTGGGGGTGGTCATGCTGCTGTGGATGCTGCAAAGAGGCGGCCAGTATCAGGAGGAATTCATCCCCTAAATCCCTGCAGGACCCCCCGGTGTCCTAAAGCTCCCTTTCCCCCAGTCAAGGCTATGCGGTCCAGGAGGGCCCAGCTGATGATGTAGGTGCACTGGGGCTTGTTTGTGACTGGCCACCTGGTCCAGCCCAAGGAGCTGACTCTAGTGCCTGTGTCCTCAGTCCCTCGGATCCCCTAAGGGAGACACCCCTGTTTGATGTGCAGCTGCTCAACTGTGGCAGCCAGCTGCAGATGAGAGGGAAAGGTGAGGTAGGCCTTGGTGTTAGAAGCCAAAAACACATCCTGGCCAGAGGCTGGACTGGTTCCCCACTGCCGTCTGTGAAGCAAAGGAATATGTTCTTCAGCTTGTCTTAGGGTTCCTGGGTCTGGTTGGGGTCCTTCCTTTATGGGCTCAGTGGCTTGGGCTGACCCTGCCCCTCCCCCAGCCTTGTCTCTGTAAGGGAAACTGGGACTGGGCCAGGGCTCTGGAGACCTCTGGCTTTCTCTCAGGCTGACAGGAGGTCAGACTGTTGTGGCCTGGGCTCCCCTTCTTGCCTGTATCTCTCCACCTGTGAGGTCAATGCGCCTGGGACAAGAGAGCACTCACCTGACTCCTCTGCCCCAGGTAGGCCTGGAGAGCTTCACACAATGCTCCACCACACACACACACACACACACACACACACACACACACACCCCATGCCAGCTGGCATTCTGTGCCTTCTAGTTTTTCTTCAATTTTCTAGATAGACTGTCATCTGCAATTATGAGTTTATTCTTTTCCAATATTTATGTTAACGATTTTCCCATGTTTTATTTATCTAGAATAGAGCTTCTCAACACCAGCACTATTGACATTTTTGGCTAGATAATTCTTTGTTATGGGGGACTGTCCTGGGCCTCGTAGGACGTCGTAGGACGTTTAGCAGCACCTCTAGCCTCTGTCCTCTGGATGCCAGGAGCACTCTCTAGGATGCTAAAAATATCTCCAGACATTAGCAAATATCCCCGGAGAGGCAAAATCACCCCCAGCTGAGAAACGCTGGCCTAAGCATCTAGAACGATGTTGGGTCATAGTAATGCTGGCACACGACTGCTCCTGACTTTACGGGAGTCGTCTAGGACTGAAGCATACCAGCATCTCCTGCTCAGGGCCAGTGTACTGCATCAAAGTTTAATTTGCATAAAGTAAAAAGCATGACTGTCATACAAATAATGAAAGAATGCATATCAAATTTTTAATCAGTGAGGGAATCAGTAAGATGGTAAAGCGAGTTCAAGTAACATTTTGGGAAGAAACATTTCTAGTATGTGTCAAATTAGAAAACCTGTTAATGTCTCGCAGGGTGATAAAACTAATCTTCGGAGTTACCTTTTCTACTGGACAGAAATCTACAAGTTAACATAGGACTTTTCAGGTACATTTTCCTACATTAGTGATTTTCAAAGTATAGTGTCTCCAAAGCCGAAGCATCAGTATCACCTGCGAACTTGTGGGAATTGCACACTTTCGGATCCTATTCCAGGCCTATTTCATGAGAAACTTTGAGGGTGGAAAGCACCTCTTTCTCCTCAAGCCCTGTGGGGGATTCTGATGCTCTGTGAAGTCTAAGAACCACTGTTCTAAATAGTTAAATAATGTCTATTTGTGAAACAAATCTGTGAGACAATGCTCCAATGTAACATTAAAAGGACGTGCCACCCACCTTTTTGCCTTGCTTCCAGATTTAAATAATGTTTGTCTATCTGATATTAAGTCTCATGTTTGCTCTTTTGCTTTTCAAATATTCTGTCAACTTAAGGCAGTTTCCACCTATTCCCAATTTTTTCTTTCTAACCTTTTGGATCAAAAATTATTTTCTAAGTCTGTCAACTATTTTCTTCTTCTTTTTTAAACTATTTTCTTCTTTAACCTACTGATGTGATGAAACAGAAGTTGAACTGGTCTTACAATTCTTAAGATGAAAATTTTCTTCGGCTTAGTGTAGTATTTTAACACATTGTTGACTTCAACATGCTGACATTCATGATTTTTTAATAGTTCTTGATAAGTGAGATTGATTTGAGCATGAATTGGGAAGCTTTCCATCTTCTTCTATTTATGGAGCAGTTGAATTGCAATGGGTTCTGTCCTTTGAAAGCCTGAAAGGCTGCAACAATAAAACCAGCTGGGCCTGGCTTATTCCGGGTGGGATACGTAATCGAAAAGAGATCTCAAATTGTTCAGTTTCTTCTTTGGTTATTAGTCTATTCTCTAGGATATTTTTGGTGCTGTTGCTGGTTTTTTTTTTTTTTTTACCTCTTTAAAAATTTTAAAAAAGATTTTATTTATTAATCTGACAGAGAGAGAGCACGAGAGAGAGAGCACAAGGGCAGAGAGAGAGGGAGAAACCGGCTCCCCGCAGAGCAGGGGCCTCCATGTGGAGCTCCACTGTGAGTTTCAGAGAAAATTGTACATATTTTAAGTATAAAGCTTAAATGAATTTTCATAAACTGCACAGCCCACATGTCCAGCACTCATAAGAAAACTACTAGGGACGCCCGGGTGGCTCAGCGGTTGGACGCCTGCCTTTGACCCAGGGCGTGACCCCAGGGTCCGGGTGGGGGGTGGGGTCGAGTCCTGCATCAGGCTCCCTGCAGGGAGCCTGCTTCTCCCTCTGCCTGTGTCTCTCATGAATAAATAAATAACATCTTTAAAAAGGCGGGGGGGGGGGGGGGGGCGGGGGGGGACTACTAGTAACCCGCAGAGCTCCTTCCAGTGCCTGCATATTTTATTTCATCCTGATGAATTCCCCTTCGTTGCCTTAGTTACAGTGGGCTGTAGAAACTGCCTTGCTCACAACTCTCCCTGTGGCTTCACCGACATTAAATATTGCAGCTTCGTTTTTCTCAATCGAATGGGAGAAAAATAGGTTGTTTTAAGTTGCATTTTCTCTGTGTACCATATTTCAGTGGAGTTTTCCAAATGCCTCTGGCTCGGCCCGTAGCTGGCTGTCTGGGCACCGCTCACCCGCGGGCAACAGCGAGCCCCTGATCCACCCCTCCACGGCGATCGCTCCAAGTGCCCGAAAGGGCTCCCGGGCTCCTGCTCCCTTAAGCTGAACACATCCGATGGCTCCCACTCCCTCTTTTTTTTTTTTTTTTTTTTTTTTTTTTTTTTTTTTTTTTTTTTTTCTTTATTTATGATAGTCACAGAGAGAGAGAGAGAGAGAGAGAGAGACAGGCAGAGGGAGAAGCAGGCTCCATGCACCGGGAGCCCGATGTGGGATTCGATCCCGGGTCTCCAGGATCGTGCCCTGGACCAAAGGCAGGCGCCAAACCGCTGCGCCACCCAGGGATCCCTCCCACTCCCTCTTTACTAGCTAAACGGGGTGGGGAGTTGGCACCGCTCGCTCCCGGGGAGAGGTCCTGGGGAGACAAGGGCCAGCACTCCTGCCCCGCAGCTCAGTGCACCGCCCTCCGCGCTCGCCCCGCCCCGGCCCCGCCCCGGCCCCGCCCCGCCCGCAGAGGCCCCGCCCCCTGGCCCAGGCCTGCCCGTAGAGGCCCCGCCCCCGCCCGCAGAGGCCCCGCCCCCTGGCCCAGGCCCGCCCGTAGAGGCCCCGCCCCCGCCCGTAGACGCCCCGCCCCCGCCCCAGGCCTGCCCGTAGAGGCCCCGCCCCCAGCCCAGGCCTGCCCTAGAGGCCCCGCCCCCACCCCGGCCCGCCCGTAGAGGCCCCGCCCCATCCGTGGAGGCCCCGCCCCCGCGCGCCACGTGACCGCCGCGTCAGCTGACCGGGCGCGCGGGGAGGAGACGGGCGGGACCCGCTGTCTGGCGCGATGGTGAGGGCCGCGGGGTGACTGGCGGCGGGGCGGGGCGGGTCGGTCCCCGAGTCTCTGGTCTGCGGCGGGTGGGCGCCCCGGCAGACGCGTGGGTGCGGTCAGGGCCGGCGGGCGGGCCACGCGCTCGGAGCCGCGGCGCTTCCTCGGCGGGAAGGGAGGCCCCGCAACTCCCGGGCAGGAAGTGGGGCTTCCCCGGGGCGGCGCTGCCGGGCCTTCCTCGGCCCCGGGACGGCCCCAGATGCCCTCTTCCCGGCGCTCCTGTGCGGCCCGGAGAAGACGTGCGCGGAATCGGGCCCGGCCTTCCCAGAGCAGCCGCGGCGCTGGGGCTTGCCCGCCCGTCCACCCGTTCATTCCTCCCGCCGCCTTTGCCGCCTCCGCCCACGCCGTGCGCCAGGCCCCGGGGCTGCAGCTGCAGGAGGCCTGACCTCGCAGTCACAGTGAAGACTTGAGGGGAAGGTTCTGTGCCCCGTGTGTGTTAGGAGGGCTCCCTGAGGGTGACAGCAGCCTGAGCGCGGGGAAGAACGCGGGCTGGCCGCGGCGCAGTTGTGTACCAGGGTTCGGAGGCTGGGGGGCGGGGCTCCATCTTCAGACAGAACCGCGTGTTCAGAGAGCGTGGCCCCCTAGCATGGACGCACCTCTCCCAGCTGGAAGGGTGTTAGCTGGAAGTTAGTGCAACAGGGGGCTCGACAGGCAACAAAGGCCAGATCTTGCTGGGTCTCCAAGCAGGGAAAGCAGTGTAGACTATAAGAGGGCACTGGGAAGCTAGGAAAGTCCTCCTGGCCGACTTGTGGAGGCAGCAGGAGCGGAGCAGAGAGCCCAGGCTGGGGCAGCAGACCCCCCAGGAGGTGGTGGTGGCCTGAGTTAGGGCAGAGAGCGGGGAGAGAAGTGGGGCAATCATCAGGGCCCAAGGACTAAGTGGATGAAGGAGGGGGGGGTGTTGCTCCGTGGAGCGGGAGCCACAGGAGGGGAAGCAGGTTTCAGTGCAAAGGGCAAAAGTTAACTTTGGTAGGCGGCACCGTGTGAGGTTTCTGTGAGCCACCGGGTGCAGCTGGCTAGAAGGCAGTCTCTAGATTCAAGAGTCTGCAGCTCGGAAGAGGAGCTGCAGTGCAGCTATAGGAGTCATCAGCACAAGGATGATCCTTGAAAGCCTCAAAGCATGTAACATCTCAGTGATGTGAGTTGGGAAGAAAGGACCTAGGGCAGAACCTAGAGAAACGCGAGCATTTAAAGAGATTACACAAGGAACGCAGTCTTGGAGTAAAAAGATGTGACTAATATAAAGATGGGAGAAGACTTCTGTGGGTGGAAGTCAGGGGCCGGTGAACTTAGGGGGAATCTCACATCTTATTTTTTTTTTATAGATTTTCTTTATTTTCTTTATTTATTTATTCATAGAGACAGAGAGAGAGGCAGAGAGAGAAGCAGGCATCATACAGAGAACCTGACGTGGGATCTGATCCAGGGCCTCCAGGATCACGCCCTGGGCTGCAGGCAGCACTAAACCGCTGCGCCACCGGGGCTGCCCGAATCTCACATCTTAATTTGCACTGACTTCAGACTGAGATTTAGCATTTCCTTCAATTATGTCAGCAGCCAACCCCCGTATTAACAGTGCCTCTGACTTTGTCACCAGTAGAGATTAGAGACATTTTCGTATCACGTTACAGCTGTTGACATCCTTCACGTATTTATGCAGGTCTTTTCTAAGTCACGATGGGCATTGGACTTGAAACATACACCACATCACCAATTTGTTTGAATATTTTGATAACTTAGTTTCCTTTGCAATCCTGTGTATTTTATGCATTTTAAAAAAGATTTTATTTATTTGACAGAGAGAGTACAAGCAGGGAGAACAGCGGGGAGAGGGAGAAGCAGGCTCCCTGCTGAGCAGAGAGCCCAACGCAGGGCTTGATCCCAGGACCCTGGGATCATGACCTGAGCTGAAGGTAGGCGCTTAACCAACTGAGCCACCCAGGTGCCCCTGTTTTATGCATTTAAAAACATTGTTTTAAAAATAATAAATAAATACCTACATACATACATACGTTGTTTTGAGAAAGGCCTATCATCTTCACCAGATGGCACATGAGGCTGTGGAATGAAAAGGTTGAAAACCCCTGAAATAGAGACAGAAGTGCAAGACTGTCTTTAATACTCCATCATCTCACCAGTTGTCCGAGGTGCCTGCTCCAGAGTAATGATAGCAGGCAGTGTGCAGAGATCACCATCTGTGGGTTGGGGGGAGGAGGGTGAACTGAACCAGCACGTGAGACCGAGGCCAGGACAGGAAGAAATCCAGGAGAGCATGCTTCTTTACCAGGAAGGATGGGTTTGTGTGGGATGCTGCTGAGGAGTTGGGGAAGAGGAAGGCCAGATCCAGTACAGTCATTTGTGACCATGGCTAGAGGACTTCATTGGAGGCCCACGTAGAAGCACCAGTACCTTGGGGTCAGGTGAAAAGGAGCAAGATAGTTGGAGATTGAAGGGTGGTGGAGCTGAGAAGTGGCTGAGAAGGTGACTGGTAGGGCTAAGCAGGGGGCATGGTGTTGCTAGGCTGTACCCAGGGCCCAGCAGAATCAGAACGTGGGTGTAAGGTATCCCCAGTTTGCAGGGTTTTGTTCCCAGCATCTGTAAGCAGCCCCCATGTAAGGGGCATGGAAAGATGGCATGTATACTGCTGTGCACGAGAGCTCTGCCAGGCAAATAGGACAAAGGACAGTTGATCTGGGGAATGGAGGTTATTGGCAAGATATGATTGACAGGACGGGTTTGCATTCTAATAGGAGACAGACCTCGAATAAATAATAAATGTAATGTCTGCTGTGGAGATCAGGGCTAGAGCATGATGAAGAATAGGGGCTCGAGCATGATGGAGAAGAACTTTTATTTTTTGAACAGCCTTACTGAGATAAAATAAACAAAACACACATATGTAAATGGATAGTTCAGTAAGTTCTGAAATGTATATGTTCGTGAAAACAGTTCTCTAATCAAGGTAACGAACATACCACTGGCCTCTGAAACTTCCTTGTGCCCTTTGGCTGTTTCAGAAAGTACGGTCAGGGTGCCTGCAGTTGGTTAAGCATCTGACTCCTGGTTTCTGTTGAGGTCGTGATCTCAGGGTCCTGGGACTGAGCTCCGGTTGGGCTCTGCACTCAGTGCGGAGTCTGCTTTAGATTCTCTCTCCCTCCCCCTCCTCCCCCACCGCTTGTGTTCTCCTGCTGTCTCTCAAATAAATAAATCTTAAGAAAAAGGAAGAAAGAGAATATGGTCAGAGGAGGCCCATTTGAGTGGAGATGAGTCTGAAGTGAGAGAGCAAGACAGCAAGGACAAGGCAGGAGAGTGCCTGGTGTAACAGGAGTAGCAGGGAGGCCAGTGTGGCTGGAACTGGGGAGGGGAAGGAGGAGGAAGTGAGAGGTCAGTGACGTTGTGACAGGGTCTTTGTTCTGTGCTGTACCCCCAGTGCTTAGAGTGGAATCTGCCCCAATGAAGTTTGCCACAGTCCATGTTACCTGAGCACATGAATGCCTAGGATAGGCATCAGAGCAAAGTTTGGTGGCGGGTGGGTCTGTGAGAGGGTTTTCTCAAAAGCCTGCTAATAGGACAGAACAAGTGGCCAGGGGCATCCATCTGGGACAGGGAGTAGGGATCCGTGAAGAGCAGTAATGTGGGAGGCACCTGGCCACACCTCAGCCCTCCATCCTGACCGCCTGCCTCGCTCCTGTGCAGAGGTTCCGGTTCTGTGGTGATCTGGACTGTCCCGACTGGGTCCTGGCGGAGATCAGCACGCTGGCCAAGATTGTTGAGTGCATGGGGGCTTCCTGAGGGTGGGGGGAGGCAGGGATTGGGGGTGGGGCTTTGGGATGGAGGGTGGTGAGGTGGCTCTGAGGATGGGGCCTCAGTGCCCTCCGCTTGTCCTAGCCTGCTGTGTGACTCTAATCATGTGGCCAGCCCCCTCTGAGCCAGCCCCCCAGCATGGAGGGGTGGGGTGGGCCAGTGTGCTAACGCAAGGCCTTCCCCTCCAGTCCTCCGTGAAGCTGAGGCTGCTGTGTAGCCAGGTGCTGAAGGAACTTCTGGGACAGGGGATTGACGTGAGTGCAGGGCCCGGCACCCCCACTGCCTCATGACCCTGTGACCCCTACTGCCCAGACCTAGGGAGGTGGGCGATCAGGATGCAGGCTGGGGTGCAAGCGGCTGGTGAGCAGGGGCCTGGCACCCCCTGAGGGCCTCCTTTCCCCATAGTACGAGAAGATCCTGAAGCTCACCGCTGACGCCAGGTTTGGTGAGTACCCCACCGAGTCCGCAGACGTTTGGGCCACTGTGGGTACTGGGCCTGGGGCTTAGCGCAGAGGCCCCTCTGCCCAGCAGCCTGTCCTGACCCACTTGCCTCAGCAGAGGAGCACAGGGAAGAGAGGTATTGACAGTCCTGCCCTCTGCCAGTGCCCGGTGAGGCGGTAGCTGTGCTCGTGGTTCAAGGAGGCCTGGGCGCTCTGAGCTGAGGATAGTAGGGTGACAAGGAGGTGGTTGAGGCCACGGTGACACCCCCTACCCCACCCGTGGGTCTCCCCAGAGTCGGGCGATGTCAAGGCCACGGTGGCAGTGCTGAGTTTCATCCTCTCCAGTGCGGCCAAGCACAGTGTGGATGGCGAGTCCTTGTCCAGTGAACTGCAGCAGCTGGGGCTTCCCAAAGGTATGGGCATGCAGGCAGGCAGGGGTGTAACCTGCGTGCCAGGGGCTTCTGGGTAGCAGGACAGGCTGAGTGGCTCTGAGATGTGCCCTGGCCTCTGGGCCAGGAGCCTGAGACCCGCCCTGTGAGCCCCCACCTGCTACGTCCAGGGACCTCTGTTCTGTCCCCAGAGCACGCGGCCAGCCTCTGTCGCTGTTATGAGGAGAAACAAAGCCCCCTGCAGGAGCACCTGCGGGCCTGCAGCCTGCGAGGTGAGTGGGGGAAGGGGCCCTGGTGCGGTCTGGGCTCCATTCTGGAAGGTGCATGCTGTGTGGGAGGTGCTTGTCCTCAGAAAGGAGACTTCAGGGGATCCCTGGGTGGCTCAGCGGTTTAGGGCCTGCCTTTGGGCCAGGGCGCGGTCCTGGAGACCCAGGATCGAGTCCCACGTCGGGCTCCTGGCGTGGAGCCTGCTTCTCTCTTCTCCTGTGTCTCTGCCTCTCTCTTTCTATGTCTATCATAAATAAATAAATAAATCTTAAAAGAAAGAAAGAAAGGAGACTTCACCCTGGTCTCTTGCCTCTGAGATCTGCTGTGGATAATCTCACTTCTGATCACTGAGCACCTTCCCTGGGTCAGAGGGAGGAGGGGTTTTCAAAGGTCATACAGCCTTGAAGAACCAAGAGCTGAGCCGGGTGTGGGCTGAGGGCTGCGTGGCCTAGCGCCCCGTGATCCTGAGAGCCCTACCCCGTGTCCCAGTGAATAGGCTGGCAGGCGTGGGCTGGCGGGTGGACTACACCCTGAGCTCCAGCCTGCTCCGGTCCGTGGAAGAGCCCATGGTGCACCTGAGGCTGGAGGTGGTGGCTTCCTCGGGTGCCCCGGCCCAGCCTGTGGCCATGTCCCTCTCGGCAGACAAGTTCCAGGTCCTCCTGGCAGGTGAGACTCGGCTGTACCTGGAGGGGGAAGGGGCCTCCCGGACCCCCGCTGATTGCCACCCACCTGCCCACCTCTTCCCCTGCAGAACTGAAGCAGGCTCAGACCCTGATGAACAACCTGGGCTGAGGAGAAGGCCACCCTCCCCACTCCCCACGGCCGGCCCGGCTCCGGGACCCTGGAGGCCTGGCTTGCTGGGTTCCCCCCTGAGAACGCAGCATAAGGATTCCGGGGACTTCTCCACGTTGCCTTCCCTCCCCCACGAAAGGCACTTGTCAGCAGTTTTCACAAGCAGGAAGAATAAACTAGTGTAAAGCAGTGTGTGCACAGGTTTCTTTTTGGGTTCAGATGAAAGGTTTTGTGAGAGAAACCAAGTGGCCTGCAGACCTCCCTGACCCGTTCCTCATTTTCTCTTTGACTGCTGGTCGAGGCGGAACGAAGACTGAAATGGCACAGCTCGTCTCTAGACAGAAAACCAGGGCTCCCGCTGCCAGTCCTGTGACATTCGTGGCTCTGCCCCCTGCGCTGCCTCGTCCGCGGGCTGGCCGCAAGCATGTGGCCCCGGCCAGAGGCGCCCCGTAGAGAAAGGAGAGAGCCCTGCTCTTCCTGCCATCCTCGATTGGAAGAGAGGAGGGCCCCTGCCTGAACCACTCATGGGCAAGAGGAGTGGGGCTCGGGACTGAATGTTCGCCCCCACCCCCAGATTCATATGTCAGAGCCCTCACCCCCCCCCCCCCCATGAGATAGTTTTAGGAGATACGGGGCCTTTGGAGAGTCACCAGGTTCAGATGAGGTTATGAGAGTGGGACCTTCGTGACCGGAGTATACGAAGAGAAAGACTCCACAAACGTACCCAGAAAAGGCCCCACGAGGACGAGACCTGCCGTCTCCTTGACCCTGGGCCTCCCAGCCTCTGGAACCATGAGGGATAAATGTTCTTTAGGCCGCTTGGTCCGTGGGATTTTCTCGCACCCTGAGCTGATTGAGACGAGGGGCCTAGAACGTCTTGGCGGACAGCGAAGCTACCAGAGAATAGTGAGCCCTGTCAAAAGGAGCCAGCTTGTCCTACTGGCCTAAGGTGGGACAGCTGAAGCAGCAAAAAGTTGAGGACCGACTCCAGTACCGACCTCGGCTGCTGGAGAAATGGAGCACACGCACTTGCCTCTCTTTCTCCCGCTAAGCACAGCTGAACACCTGGACATTACTTAGAAAACAAAACTAAGACTCTAAAAGGTGAAGGAAGGACAGACCAGCTAAGATCCTCGGGAACTGAAGAACAACAGGGCAGAGTAGTCCTTCGGTTTTCTTTTTGCTGCGTGCGGCCCGGGCCAAGTGCTGGAGACTGGCAACCTGAGACACACCCGCACACACACAGCCCCAACCATGCCGCCTGAGCCAAAGGAACAGGAAAGGGACCATCTGGCAAGACAGGAGACCTAGAGATGGTGACTGCTGTCCTCCAGTCACACCACGGAGAACTGCAGCCTCTTCCACCCCACCGTCACTGCGTCAGCGGAGCCCTCCTAAAAGAGAAGATTTTTTACTTTTTTTAAGAGAGAGCTTGGGAGTGGGGGAGGGGCAGAGGGAAGGATCTTAAGTGGCTCCACCTCAGTGCAGTCTGACCTGGGGCCCTATCTCATGACCTTGAGATCACGATTTTGAGCCAAAATTAAGAGTCAGATGCTTGGCCAACTGAGCCATCCAAATGCTCCAAGAAGCTCTAAGTAAGATCCAGAGTCTCAATACCTCAAATGTCCAGGATTAAAAAAAAAAAGCCAAGAACCAAGAAAATCTCAACTTGAACGAGAAAAGACAACAGATACCAACACCAAGAGAACTCCAACTTCTATGCCAAGGATTTTAAGGTAGCCATCATAAAAATGCCTCAAGTCTTAAAGAAATAAAAGATACAAAGAACCAGGTAGAAGTTTTAGAACTGAAATCTACAATCATCAAAGTAAAAATGAATGGATGAACTGAACAGAAAAGAGAATGAATGAATTTGAAGACAATCGTAGAAATTACCCAATATGAACAACAGAGAGTAGCTTGGAAAATAAACACACAGAAAACAATAAAACCGCCTCTGGGGCCTGCAGGACTGTAAGTAAGATTTAATATTAACATCATCAGAGTCCCAGAAGGTAAGGAGAAAGAGGGTGGGACAGAAAAAGTATGCAAAGAAGTGATGGCTAAAAGTGTCCCTCCTATGGCAAAAGACCTAAACCTACAGAGTCAAGCTGAATGAATCTCATACAGGGTAAACCCAAAGAAATCATGCCAAGGTACCTTATACCACAAACTTCTGAAAACTAAAGAACAGGGGATCCTGGGTGGCTAAGTGGTTTAGTGCCTGCCTTGGGCTCAGGGTGTGGCCCTAGGGTCCCGGGATCGAGTCCCATGTCAGGCTCCCTGCATGGAGCCTGCCTCTCCCTCTGCCTGTGTCTCTGCCTTCCTCTGTGTATGTCTCATGAATAAATAAAATCTTTAAAAAAAAAACTCTAAAGAACAGACAAAAGTCTTGAAAGCTGTACAGGGGAAAAGACAATTCAGATGAGTGGATTTCTTCTCAGACACCACAGAGGCCAAAAGGAAGAAGGACAACATTTTTCAGGTCCTGAAAGTGTCAACTGGGAATTCTACGTCCAGCGAACAGAACCGCAGGAGTCGGAGGCAACCAGGATATGCTCAGATGAAGGATAACGGATTCGTCGCCAGCAGACCTAACCTAAAAATCAAAAGGCGAAAGGAGGAAATGATAAGGAATCTTGGAACATCAGGGACGAAGAACAACAACGGAAGGAGTGGAGTTACGGACGCAGACTGTCCTTGAGCATTTTAAGTTCTGTTCAACGGTTGGAGCAAAATGTATAATGTTGTTGGATGTGGTTCTCCAAGTCTGTAGAGGAAATAGGTCAGATTATCGTAAACAGGAAAGGGTAAAAGAAGGTAAGGTTTCTACACTTAGAGTGTCCACACCAGTGAACTGTGACAGGTATGCGTGTGTAACCTCTAGAACAACGACTCCAAAGGCTGTGCAATGCGCTACACTCAAAAACAGTACTGGGAAGTCCTACTGGGGTCCTGCACTTCAGGTAGCCCGCGGGAGAGCAAGAAGACGACAAAAAATGAGAAGTGGAATCAACAGAAATAAAGTAGCAGAGAGTCACAAGGGAATTGTAAGTCTCCTCAAACGTTTGACATTGGCTGGATTTCCCAGGTAGCGTCCCCTCTTCTGTGGTGTCACAGAATCCCGCAGGTACTTCTCTCCTTACTGTCCTAATGTGACGTTGTGATCGTGTTTACCCATTCGCCACTTTTACCCTCCTGAGTTTCTTAAGAATGGGAATTGGTTCTTGCGTGCGGAGTCCTGGCGCCTAACAAGCCCTCCTTTGGTAAATGGGGCGGAAGATGGAGACGGCGGCGGATTTACAGATGTTGAATGTAAAAAAAATCCAGGAGTCTGTAATAGAAAAGACTCTAAAGAGACAAAGTCCTGACCCCCCCACCCCACCCCCTTGAAAAAAATCCCAAATGAGTCCTACTTTGTCCCTCTTGGTTGTTACTGCACCCAATTCTTAGTCTGAAAATCGATCACTAGCGGGAAGGAATTCAGAATTGATCCTGCCTTTGTAACACTTCAGGATAACCAGGGAGCTCTTCTTTACGCAAGAATTCCAGAATTCCAGCCCGGTACAAAGAAGGACGGAAGCACCATTTTGTAATTCCCGGTTAAATTCTTGGTTGAGGCAGGGCCCCTCAGGGTGATAAAGCCGCCAGGTGGGGGGTGTATGTGGTGGGAACGGCGCGGTGCTGGGGCCCGGAGGCCTCCCGAGCCTGGCGGCGGACAGACGCGGGTTGGGCTGCGGGCTGGGCTGCGGGGTGGGCTGCGGGCTGGGCTGCGGGGCTCGGCTGCGGGGCTCGGCTGCGGGGTGGGCTGCGGGCTAGGCTGTGGGGTGGCTGCCGGGGTGGCTGCGGGGCTCGGCTGCGGGCTGGGCTGCGGGGCTGGGCTGCGGGGTGGGCTGCGGGGCTGGGCTGCGGGGTGGGCTGCGGGCTGGGCTGCGGGGCTGGGCTGCGGGGTGGCTGCGGGGCTCGGCTGCGGGGCTGGGCTGCGGGGTGGCTGCGGGGCTCGGCTGCGGGGCTGGGCTGCGGGGTGGCTGCGGGGCTCGGTTGTGGGGCTGGGCTGCGAGGTGGGCTGCAAGGCTCGGCTGCGGGGCTGGGCTGCGGGCTGTCCTGCAGCCACTCCGCCCGCTGCCCCTGCGAGGCCCTAGCCCGGGTGGGGGCCCCCAGCGGGCCGGCTGCGGTGGGCTCTGCTCCCGCAGGGGGTGTCGCCGGCAGGTGGTGACGGCGCTTCTGCTGACGTGTCACGTCTGACTGCCTGGACCCTCGAGGGCCGCGCCGGTCCCCAGGGCCTGCAGCTGCAGGTGCCTCGGCCCGGGCGCCCTGGGGACCTTGCGGCCGCGTCCGGGCGGGGCGCCCACCCTGTCCTGTCGGGGACGGCCGGAGCCTTGCCCCGCCACTGCACGGCCGCCATCCGAACCTCAGACCTGACCCCCGCGGGCGCCGGGCAGCGGGAAGCCGGGTTCCTGGGCCACCGCCCGGCCGGGTGCCTGCCCCGCGGCTTTTCCCGCTCCCGGGCGCCCGCCCCGCCCGGAAACTACACTTCCCGGCGGGCCCCGCGCGGCGACCTCGGCTCCCGGCGTGCTCTTCGGCGCGGCCCGCCCAACGGGAACCCGCCAAGGGCTCAGAACCCGGGCCGCGGGGCGGGGAGCAGGTGCGGGCCGGGGGTGCAGCGGGGCTGGGGGGTGGAGGGGGCCCGGGCTGGCGGAGGACGGGGCGGGGAGCAGGTGGGGGCCCGGGGTGCAGCGGGGCTGGGGGGTGGGGACGCGCCGGGCTGGCGGAGGACGGGGCGGGGAGCAGGTGGGGGCCCGGGGTGCAGCGGGGCTGCGGGGTGGGGACGGGGCGGGGAGCAGGTGGGGGCCCGGGGTGCAGCGGGGCTGGGGGGTGGGGGCGCCCCGGGCTGGCGGAGGACGGGGCGGGGAGCAGGTGGGGGCCCGGGGTGCAGCGGGGCTGCGGGGGGCGCGCCGGGCTGGCGGAGGACGGGCCGCGGGGCTGGGAGAGGAGAGCAGCGCACCTTGTCCCAGAGGATCGAACCCTTCGGGGCGCTGAGCCAGGAGGGGACAGGGGTGCGGAGCCTGCCCTCCCTGGCTCGGTGCCTCCCTCGGGACCCCCGCCCCCCACCTGGCCTTGACCTGGGCAGGCCCCGGAGGAGGGCGGCCGACTGTCCCGCTCGCCGAGGGGCTTCCCGGGGTCTGGGCGCTGACCTGGGCCCTGCCTGCGCCCCCAGGACCGAGGCCTGCGGCTCCCCGCGAGGTGCGCCTGGACGCGTCTCCCTGGTCCCCGTCCGCGTCCTCGCTCGGCTCTGACGGTGGGTGGCGGCGGCGGGGTCCTCGCGGGTCCTCCCGGGGTCGGGGGTCGGGGCCCTCTGGGGATCGGCCGCAGGCGGGCGCTGGAAGTGCAGCCCGGAGCCCCGGAGCTCGCCCGGGGGCGGGGTGTGTGTGTGTGTGACTGTGACTGCGGGGCCGTGTGGCCCCGGAACGACCCGGGCTGTACTGAACGCCGCGGGCTCGGGTTAAGCAGGGGGGACCCCTCCCGGCCTGGGCTCCCCGCGCCCGGCGCACCCCCTGCCCGCGGGGCCCCTTTGTGAGGTGCGGTGCCGGAGGCCGCGCCAGCTGACGGCGGCCCCGGTGCTGCCCGCAGGCGGCCTGCGCCCAGGATGCCCGAGGGCCCCGAGCTGCACCTGGCCAGCCGCTTTGTGAACGCGGCGTGCGCGGGCCTGGTGTTCGGCGGCGCCGTGGAGACGTCGCGCTGCAGCCGCGGCCCCGCGGTGCCCTTCGAGAGCAGCGCCTACCGCATCTCGGCGTCGGCGCGCGGCAAGGAGCTGCGCCTGGCGCTGCGCCCCCTGCCCGGGGCCCTGCCCGCGCGGGAGCCGCTGGCCCTGGTCTTCCGATTCGGCATGACGGGCTCCTTCCGCCTGGCGCCCCGGGACGCGCTGCCCGCCCACGCGCACCTGCGCTTCTACACGGCGCCGCCGGGCCCGCGGCTCGCGCTCTGCTTCGTGGACGCCCGCCGCTTCGGCCGCTGGCACCTCGGGGGCGACTGGCAGCCCGGCCGCGGGCCCTGCGTCTTGCTGGAGTACGAGCGGTTCAGGTGGGCGCGCTGGGCGCGGTGGGCGCGGCGCCAGGTGCCAGGTGCCAGGAGCACACCGCGGTCCCGGCCGGCTCTGCCGCCCTCCCCCGCCCCTTCGTGTGACTCTGGGGACCGCTCCCTGAGCTAACGGGTGTGGCGCCCCAAACGGAGGTGGGGAAGACGAGACCGGCAGCGAGGCCAGGGCGCTCAGCGTGGCGCGGCGCGTGGGGCTGACAGCAGCGGGGCTCCCGCAGCCTAGGAGGGGGGCGCGGAGCAGGAAGGCGGAAGGCAGCGCGGGGGGCCGCTGCGCTTCTGAGCGGGTTTGTGGTCTCCCACCCTCTGCCCGCCCGGTCGGTGACAGTCCCCTGGTCTCTGCGGAGAGGAAGCAGCCCCACCTGGGACATGATGCGGCCACCGAGGAGGGCAGGTGCCAGCCCCTTCCCCTCCGCTACAGGGGGAGCGTGTAGGGGTTTGTTTCGGGCCAAGCCCTCTTCCGGGTGCTGGGGGGCAGCAGTGACCGGGATGGACGGGGACCCTGCTGCCACCGGGCTGAAGTGCGGAGGGCGGGGAAGGAGGAAACCAAGTAGATGGACTCCAGTAGACACAGGCCTGAAGGAAAAGCCGAAGGTAGAGAGTAACTGGGGGGGGGGGGGGGGGGGGGAGCGCTCTGGGCGACAGCGGCCGGCGAGGAGCAGGAGCCAGCCCTGCAAAGCTTTAGAGGGAGAGCACCTGGAGGTGGAGGGCACCCCTCGGAGGCCGGCGTGGGCCCGGCAGGCCCGCCCTACCCAGCGCCCCGGGCTTTGCCTCGGTCCCCACACCTGCCGCCCGTTGCGGTGGCTCCGGCGTCTAGAGCACGACGGAGGCCACTGGGCTCCTGCCGGCCTCGCCAGGCTCCCGCGAGCGCGCCCCGGGGAAGCGTCTGTCGTCCCGGATCCCTCCCATCCTCTCTCCTGGAGTCATGCCCCGGCGACGTCCTGAGGTTTGTCTCCCGTGACAAGCCCTCGGGCTGCCCTCTTGTCCTCCGAGCTGGGGAGCGCGGCCGCCGAGGCTCCTGTCGCACTCTTCCCTTTGCCCCAAACTCTGGGCTTCTGGCCCCTGCCGCTGAGCCGGCCCCGCCGCGATCCCCTCCCACAAAGAAACTAGGTGCGCTTCCTGCCGTGGGTGGGGAGTCATCTGTGACCCCTGCAGGCGGCCGGAGCCAGGACTTGTCACCGCACCCCTGCTCAGAGCCGCTACTAGCTTCCCTGCAGGTCCTCAACGTCCTGAGAGAAGGGCCAGACGCTCCGCCCCACCCCTCGCGGCCCAGGGGCTGCACCCCGCGCCCTGGGCCCCGCTCCCGGGCAGCCCTGCGGCCTTCGGTGCCGGACGCGCGGGGTCTCCGACTGGGCGTTTCCTGGAACACACTGCTGCTCCGGCAGCCTCACCTCTGTAACGAGTTCGAATCTCGTGCTGGTGCTCCCCTGGGCCGGGGCGTGGATCCCGCTGCCAGAGCGGCCCTGAGGTGGGGCGGGGGCGCCCCGCTCCTTCCCCTTGCTCCCAGGCCCGCGCACGCGCAGCAGCCCCCGGCTGTGTCCCTCCAGGGAGAACGTGTTACGAAACCTGGCGCACAAGGCCTTTGAGCAGCCCATCTGCGAGGCCCTCCTGGACCAGAGGTTCTTCAATGGCATCGGCAACTACCTCCGGGCGGAGATCCTGCACCGGTCAGCAGGCCGCCCGCGGGGGTGGGGGGGTGTGCCCACGTGCCCGCTGCTTAGCTGGCCCCCTCTCCGCCCGCTGCAGCCTGGGGATACCCCCGTTCGAGAAGGCCCGCACGGTGCTGGAGGCGCTGCAGCAGCGCAGGCCGGTGAGGGCGCGGGACGCGGGGCCCGGTGGGCTGTGGTCTCCAGTGTGGCTCACGCAGGCTCCTCTGGGCTTCGGGCCCATTGCCCTGTGTCCACACCGTGGGGGGCTGATGGTGGTTCCCCGAGTCCCCCCGAGCTCAGCCGCCTCTGCCCCTCCTCCAGAGCCCGGAGCAGACCCTGAGCCAGAAGATCAGGGCTAAGCTGCAGAGCCCGGACCTGCTGGAACTGTGTCACTCGGTGCCCAAGGAAGTGGTCCAGCTGGGTGAGGCCCGCAGCCGCGGGGGCTAGCCACCCCTGCTTCAGCACGTCGGTGGCCGTCGGGTGGCCGTCGGGTGGCCGGCAGCTGCTGCCCTGCCTGCGCCGGCCGGAGCCGGGAGCCACAGCCCGAGGGCGCCTGGACGAGGGGAGCCTTGGCCCCTGACTCAGCCCATCAGCTATGGGGCTGAGGTCTGGGCCAGGTCGGCCAGGCTCCCCCTCGTCGCAGCCGGGGTCCACCCTCCGACTTTGGCCGGGTCCCTCTGTCCCACAGGGGGCAAAGGGTACGGGCCGGAGAGTGGAGAGGAGGACTTTGCTGCCTTTCGAGCCTGGCTGCGGTGCTACGGCGTGCCGGGCATGAGCTCTCTGCGCGACCGGCGTGGCCGGACCATCTGGTTCCAGGTTTGGGGCCTCATCTCACGTATAGGCAAATGGAGACCCAGGAAGCTAGTGGGGGAGGCGGGGCAGGAGAGCTGGGGTCTCCCAGGTGACGTCCAGGGCCTGTCGAGGCCCCCAAGGGTCACACTGTGCCTGGTGGCCCAGGCCCGCCCCACGTAGGCCCCTCCTCCTCGGTAGCGCGGCCCGCGGCAGGGTGGCCTCTCCCCTGGAGAGCACGGGCGGCCAGAGGGAGCTGACTGGAAGGACAGGTGCGAGCTCTGCCCCACCGCACCCCCCAGGAAAACTGCCCTTGCCCCAACCAGGTTGCTTCCCGAATTCTCATTCCATTTTAGGGGGATCCTGGGCCCCTGGCACCCAAAGGTAAGACCCCTAATGGGATAAGCTCAGAGAGCAGGAAGCACTAGTTGCTTGCAGGAGCTACACCACCTTTCTCCATCCCAGTCCCTGCTCCACCCCCGGAAGTCACCCCATAGTGGGAGTCTGCAGAGGGGGCTGAGGCCACAGGACCCTCCAACCCCAGTGTCCGTGTCCTGCAGGGGGAAAGTCCCGCAAGAAGAAACCCAAGGGAGCGCAGCAGGGGCCGGAGCACAGGACCGAGGTATGGCTCCCTGCGCCCTCCCCGCCTTCCCTTGACCGTGAGCGGCAATCGTGGGTCCTAACCCACCTCTGGACTGCCCACTGAGCCCCTTGGGGACCTGTGTCTCCTCTACTCAGGGCCCTCTCCTTCCAAGCGCGGCCCGTTCCAGGTCACGTGGGGCACGGAGAGGCCCTCCTGAGCAAGGTACAGCCCAGCAGCCGGAGGGGACCAGCCTCCAGCAGGACCCAGAAGTGCCCCTGGCCCCCGTGAAGGGGAGGAGGAGGCGGCAACCAGCAGCCTCGGGTGGGCCTTCCTCAGCAGGCTCCCCTGGGGAGAGGAGGGGGTGGCCTGCGCACAGAGGTGGGGGCAGGGAGGCACAGAGGTGGGGGCGGGGAGGCCGCAGGAGCAGTCCTCCACCTGGTCTGAGCTGCTGTCCCACCTGTCCTCCTCCCAGGCCACCGAAGACCCCAAAGGATCAAGGCCAACACCCGGTCCTTGGAGGAGGGGATGTCAGCCTCTTAGCAGGAGGGCCTCCCCGCTGGCGTCCACCTCCTGCCCCTGCGGAGCCCTGGGGCCCGGGTAGCTGGCTGCAAGCAGGCCCTAGCTGCTGGGGGCCGGGGGCCCCTGGCCGTGTAGCTCTTCCCTGCCCCACTATGATGTTTTTGAGTGTACCCCCTTCTCCATTTTTTAAGTCCATACAAAAGATGCTGTGATTTTTTTTTATAAATGAATAAACTTGAATTTCTTGGTGGCACTTCTTGGGCTGGCTGCAGAAGCTCTGGGAAGGCCAAGCTGGGAGCACCTGCTGCCTGGCCTTGGGAGACCAGAGAGCCACTGGGGCAGACCATCCCAGTCCCCGAGGCCGGCTCTCGGAGGACGGTACCGCCTCAGAGGTGGTGTAGACACCCGGGCCCAGGCAGCGGGCGCCCACAGCCTTTCTAGTCCAGAGTTCCCAGCATGGCCACCAGTCACTGCTCAACTGTTGGGAGGTCAGGGACCCCCCCATCTGGGCCTCCTCTCAGCCAGCTCGTGGTCACCGATATCCCCAATCTCTGGGGGTGGGGGTGGGGGTGTCTGCAACCCAGACCCTGCACACGCCTAAGCTCCGATCGTGCCTGCCCCCCTGCCCCCCGAGGACAGGCCCTGGGGGAGTGCGCAGGCACTACTATGGCGGGGCTCCTGAGTCACGGGTTTATTGTTCAGGAGGGGAGGCAGGAGCCAGGAACCCCCAAAGCCCTCCACGCTCACAACCCCAGGGGCAGGGTCTCGGTGCGGGCGGGCCCCAGCACCAGCAGCAGGGACTGCACTTGGAAGGGAGAAAAGGTGAGCTTCAGACGGGCGTCCCGAAAGGGCAGGTGGCCGGCAGGGTCGCGCCGCTCCAGGAGGTCGCAGCTGCAGAACAGGCGAGGCGGCAGCATGAGGGCCTCGCAAGGGCAGGGCAGGGCAGGGCAGGGCAGGGCAGGGCGGGGCTCCCACCCCCCGCGGGCCCCCACGCACAGGACCGCCTCCTGAACCGGCAGCGACGTGCGCAGCCAGCAGTCCACGTGGCTGCCGTGGGCCTCGTACAGCCGGAGCACCAGCGTGCGG
The DNA here is from genome assembly GCF_048164855.1 of Canis lupus baileyi. Lineage (NCBI taxonomy): Eukaryota > Metazoa > Chordata > Mammalia > Carnivora > Canidae > Canis > Canis lupus. Next base: position 41,697,507 of record NC_132869.1, read on the forward strand.
CCCTGCGGGCTGCTCTCCGCCTGCGGGGAAGGGGGTGGGGCGCCGGTGGGCGGGGCGGTGGACGGACCCGCCGCTGCCCCGCCTGCCCCGCCCGCCCCGCCCCGCCCCGCCCCTTGCCTGTTTGACCGTCTCCAGCACCACGGCGGGCGACGACAGGGAGAAGGCGCTCCAGGCGGCGGCGGGGGCGGGGCCCGGGGCGGGCAGCGCCAGGAGCGGGAAGTTGAGGCTGTAGGCCGCGCGGATGACGCCCGCGTCCTGGAGGGAGCCTGGAAGCGCGGTGGGGGGTGGGGGGCGTGGGTGCGCTGCGGAGAGGAGGGCGGGGGCGCGCGGGCGGGCTCCCGGCCCCTCGCTCACCCTTGTGCGGCATCAGCGCGTAGGTGAACTCGTGGCGGCCCATGTCCGCGGAGGCGTCGGGGGCTTTAGGTGCCCGCAAGCTGCGGTGCGGGGGGGCGCGCATGGGCCGCAAGCCCCCAAGACCTGCGCCCCGCCGCCCCCGCCCCGCCGCGCCCGCGGGCCCCACTCACAGCGAGAGGCTGAGGACGCTGCCTCTGACCGAGGCCCCGTACTTGCAGTCGTTGAGCAGCGCCAGCCCGAAGCCGTGCTCCGACAGGTCCATCCAGCGGTGCGCCCACACCTGGAGGCAGACCCCGCCCGCTCGGTGGCCCCGCGGCCTCCCCGTGCCCAGGGCGCCTGTCGCTACAGTGAGGGCCAGCTCTGGGACCCCACAGGGGCTCGGTTCCCACCGCAGGAGCCTGGGTACTCCGTCCCACCTGTCTAGGCCTCAGGTCCTCCTCCGTCAAAGGGGTCGCCCCACCCATGGGCACGGGTGTCAGACTGAACACAGCACCTAACACAGGCCCAGCAAACATGGATTCCCGCCCTCCTGACCACGCTGCGCTAGTCTCCTCTCCACCAGGCAGGATCCCGCACCCCGAGTCAGACCTCAAATCGAGCCCAGTCCCAAGAGGTGTTGTGGTGGGTCGGCCGCTGCAGGTGCCCGAACTGGACTTCATAGGTGGCCTGGGGGCTCCGCACCCGCGCAGGGAACTCCACCTTCAGGAACTTGTGGGCCTCGTGCCAGTGCACCTGGGGCAGAAGGACAGACACGCAGGCCGGGCGATCCTTCCTCACCAGCCGCACCTGGGAGGGGGGGGGGGGCGCCACCCGGCCCTCTGCTACCTCGGTGTGGAAGCGGACATAGGGGCAGCCGACGTCCAGCACGACCTCCTGGCTGAGCCGGCTGTTGGGGCTGATCTGCAGCAGGAACCAGGCACTGCCCCGCATGCCGCCCTCGGCGCCCACCGCCAAGGTCCCCGCCTGGCCCAGCACAGGCTTCCTGAGGGTGTGGGGTGGTGGGGCTGAGCCAGGGCAGGCAGGGGCAGGGACCACTCCACCCTGGTCCTGCCCACACCTTACCGTGTCTCCAGATGATAGTCCATGACATCCCACGCGTCCCAGTATAGAGGGACATCATCAAACAGCACAAACTGGTTTCCCACGGCGCCCTCAGCAATGGCCTCCCTGGAAGGACGCAGAGACTGGTGCTTCAGAACCTTATGACCGTGGTCTCTCCTGCTGCCTGAGGTGGGGCGGGGGCCAGGAAAGTAGGCCCCGGGAACCAGGGGCCTTGGCCCAGCCTGCCCTGCCCAGTGTGGGTCCAGAGCCGCCGAGGGCTGCTCTGGCAGTGCTGTGGCCTGGGGACAGAGGGAACGGGGTCTGGGAGCCACCTGCCAGGCAGAAGAGGGCAGTGAGGAGTCAGCACCTGCCGGAGGCCACCAGCACCAGAGACGTCAGGCAACCAGTTGGGTCCAGCCTCACTCGGATGATGCCGTTGTCCAGAGTCACAGAACCGTCGGTCTTGGTGGGAGAGGTCCTGCAGCTCAGTCTGCAGGGTCTTCCCACAGCTGAGAGCACCCGTGGCCCACCCACCCTCACGGCTCGCTCCGCCTGGGGAGCTCAGAACCCTCACGTGTTAGGGATGGCCCCGGGCGGCCGTACTCACCTCTTGCACCACGAATACAGGCTGCTGGGGCTGCACGGGCTGCAGTGAGGTGGGGGCAGGAGCAGGAGCATAGCCCATGCTGGGCACTGTCACCAGGGCTGGGCATGATGCCTGGGCATCAGTGCAGCCCTTCCTGACCTCTGGGGGCCCAGCTTGAGGGCTGGGTGGGGCACGTGGCTCCTCCTGCCCCCTCCCCTCTCGTGGGGGGACCCCGGGGTGGTACCCCCACCCTCCTGCAGCAGCCACAGCCTTCCCCTGGCTCCCACCTAGGCTGTGGGCCCCACCAGAGCGGGGCAGGGCCAACACTTCGGTGCGCTCCCAAGGCAGCGTGTTGACGATGAGGAGGCCTTCGGGCCCTGGCTCCCCCATGCACAGGGCTGCAGCTGCGGCACTGAGCAGCGTGTTGCCACGGGAACGGATATCTGAGGACAGGCTGGCTGGTCAGGGGCAGGTGGTAGGTTTGGGATGACCCTTGAGGATCCCACAGGACACTCTGGGCTCCGCCCTGGGCATCGGGGACAGGGACAGCAGCGGGAATGTCATTGGCCTCACCCTCGTAGTGGCACATGGCTTCCTCTGCTACCAGCTGGATGCAGCTTCCGGTCACCACGTCATGGAACTGGTTGAGGAGCAGGAGCCTGCAGGTGCCAAGCGCAGGGATGGGAATGCGGGGAAGCCAGGAGGGCAGCCACAGAGGTGTCGGGGGAGGTCAGGGTGGCGGCAGGCCGAAGCCGGGCTGACCTCCACAGGTCCTGCAGCTGGGCAGCCGGGTACAGGAACTGGGCACCGCGGGCCAAGGCCAGGCTGCTGAGCAGCTCCACGTCGTGCAGGATCCGCTCACACTCCCGGTTCCCCTTCTTGATCTGAGCAGAGTGTGGGCATCTGTCCCAGGGCGCCTTCCAAAGCCCTCAGGTGCTCAGAGCCCTGCAGTTCCCTGGGCCACCAGCATAAAGCCTCTCCTGGCTGGCCTGGCCCCACGCTTCTCCCCTCGTCCCGTGGCCGCTTTCCTCAGGGACATTCCGCCCGCCTCCTGGGCCCCTGGCCCACCTGGCCCCGCTACTCCTCCCCGGGGGCCTGCCGCTGCTGGGACTGGGCTCGGGGAGCAGCTCCCGACCTGCGCATGGGTGGTGTAGGTGCCTTGGTGCAGCTCCAGGAAGAGCTCCCCGACCCACGTGCACAGCTGGCCTGAGTCGCCCTCCAGGGCGGTGAAGAGTCGTCCCGGAGAAGACAGCTGCACCCTGAGGGAGCCCACAGCCTGGGTTGCCAGGCCTTGCGGTGCCACGTGGCTCACCCTCCCCCCATGTCAGAGGGGACAAGAGATCCGGCCCCGACAGACAGGAGGCCCCCCTGCCCCCCCCGCCCCCTGTCCACACGGAGCCAGTTCCAGACACACCGGGAGACTTCCGGAGGTGGTAGTTAAGCCCCCTCCCACTGCAGCTCTTCCCCGGGCCTGCGCGCAGGGTGGGAGCTGGACAAGGTCCGGGGAGGAGGGGTCCAACGTCTGAGCAGAAAGCGGGGCTGTGGGCAAGGGCAAGGTGAGCGCTGAGGCTGCTGGGGGGCCAGGCCGGACCTGGGAAGCCCGTCTGTATTGTGCAGCCGCTTCAGCCGGTCCACCATGGTCTGCGTGGGGCCACCGCCCCCGTCCCCGAAGCCGAAGAGGAAGGCACTGTGGTTGGTCCGCCCCTTGTCCCGGTTTTTGACCATGGTCTTCAGCACCTGGAGGCGGGCACAGGGCAACACGAGTCAGTCAACACAGGACACCCAGCCCTCTCCAGCCTGCTGCCCCCCTCCCAGCACCCCCCCGGGTGCCCCCTCACCTCCTCCACATTGCCCTGCATCCCATAGGAGTCACCAGGTGGGAAGTGGGCCAGCACGCGGGAGCCATCCAGCCCCTCCCAGAAAAAAGTATGGTGCTGCAGGCAGAGGGACAGGTGAGGGCCAGAGTCAGGGCCGAGGCCGGGCTGGGCACTCCGGACCTGCCTGCCCTGCCTGTCGCATGCTCGTGGGGAAGGCACAGCCCCTCCGGTGGGGGTTGGGTGGCCAGCCCAGGACCCTTTGTAAGCCAGGGGAGACATGACCAGGCCGGGTGGGGACCCAGGCCCCCCGCAGTCTGCTCACCGGAAAGGAGTTCACCAAGCTCCAGCTCAGTTTTTGGGACAGGAAGCGCGTGATGCCGCAGCCGCGCATGATCTGGGGGAGCTGTGCCGAGTAGCCAAATGTGTCTGGGAGCCAGAACTGTGGGGAGGAGGCCTCTGGGACACGGAGCCCGGGCCTGGGGCTCTTTGTGAAGCAGCCCCAGGCGTCGGCCTCTCACGGCTCATGCCATGCTTCAGTCCCACCCGCCGGCAGCAGCGGCAGCTCCTGGCCTACCTCCGAGCACATTTTCCCAAACTCCTGCAGGAAGAAGTTCTGGCCCTGTAGGAACTGTCTCACCATGGCCTCTCCGCTGGGAAGGTTCCCGTCCTGGCAGTGAGTAAAGACGCAGGCAGCGCACGTCACGTAGGTGGGGAATGGCCAGGAGCCGGGGCCAGGCCCAGCCCGCTCAGCACACCCGGGGCTCTCACAGGTTTACGGCCCGTGCCCAGGGACGTCCGGCTCTCTGCTGCGGGCCCAGCAGTCCACCTGCTGGAGGGGGTTCCCAGGCTGGCTTCCCTGCCACCGTGCTTGAGACCCTCCGCCTCCCTGGGTCCCGGGCCCTGGGATTCCAGGAACTAACAGTGCTGCCTCAGGGAGGGTATGAAGGGCCTGCGGAAAGCCACCTGCTGGCAAAGCCAAGGACGGGCGGCCCCAGCCGAGGGGTACACACTGCACTTACCATCTCCACCCAGGTGCCCCCTACAGGCACGAACTGCCCTCGGCAGGCAAACTCCTGGAGCCGGGCATGCAGGCCAGGGTAGTGGCTCTTCACCCACTCGAGCTGCTGTGCCTGCGGGGCAGGTGGGGCCCATGCTGGGTCAGGGGTGACAAAGACCCCACCCAAGCCTGAGCATCTGGAGCACTGGGCAGCTGAGGTGGGGAAGAGTCCTCCTCCTCAGGTGTGAGACAAGCCCTCAGGACCTCAGCCTCAGACCCCTCGGGGGCCAGGTGCCCCGCACGGCTGCACTCTGACCTGGGAGCAGGCAAAGACGAAGTCCGGGTTCTGCTCCATGAGCTGCACAGCTGTCGTCCAGCTCCGGGCACATTTTCGCACAGTCTCCTTGAAGGGCCAAAGCCAGGCTGGCGGGAGAGGGGGGAGGAGGTGGAAGGAGGGCAGCAGGGTTCCCAGCTCCCAACAGATCTCCAGCCTCACCCCTGCCCCCCAGCACCCCGCCGGGCCCGGCCTAGACCTCCAGAAGGCTATCCTCTCCCAACCCGGGCCCCTTTCCCAGCAAGGCCCTTTGGCATCCCTCCTGAGCTTTCACTTCAAGACACTCCTGCAAGGTGGGAGTAGGGGGTGGGCAAAGGAGGCGGTCAGTTTAAAGGTCAGAACATGGAGGCCCAGGCTCTGGAATAGCCTCACCCTGAGGCTGAGACACCCACTCCCGAAAGGATCCTACAAAAGGTGGCAGGGGTTAGCACACTGATGGATATCCCAGAAGAGGGCGCACACCGTCCCCACATGGGTGTGCCCGGGCCAGCCATCCTGACCGCTAGGCCCCGGCTCCTCCCTTACCGGCGCGGAACTGCCACAGTCCACTGCGGACCTCGGCACAGCACAGAAAACCCTTGTTCTACAGTTCGGAGGGGCTGGCTGTGTCAGAACTCGCACCTCGAGAGCTTGGTAAAAATGCAGGTTTCCAAGGCGCCTGGGTGGCTCAGTGGGTTAAGTGTCTAGGTCATGGTCCCAGGTCATGGGATGGGGCCCTGCCTCGGGCTTCCTGCTCAGCGAGGAGTCTATTCTCCCTCTGTCTCTGCCCCTACCTCTGGTCATGTTTCCTTCTCTTTCAAATTATAAAATAAAATTAAAAATCTTTTAAAAAATGCAGATTTCCCACAAACCTCACAGATGCTGCAAACTCCTCAAGTTCAAAGCTGAACTCCTGGTACCCCTGCCCTGGAAACTAGCCCCTGTGCTGTAGCCCCATCTCCATTACTTCTACATCAGTCCTCTCTGAGGACGCGGAGATACTTGTCAAACTCTCCCTCGTTCTCACTCGGTTCAGAGGTCACCTCCTCCACGAAGCCTGTCTGGAGTCCTCCTGACCCATCAGACTAAGCGCTTATTTTACAGTCATTGGTCTCTATAATCTTACCTCCCAGTACCCAGCAAGGGCCACACGGGGCATCAGATTTTGTTGAAAGAAATAAATGCAGCCACACCTAGCAAAGCCCGCAGTTCAGTTCCCTTGCCCCATTTTACAAATGGGGGAACTGAGGTCCAAGGTGGGGCAAGGGCTTGCTGGGGATGAGATAGTGCTTCCAGGGCAGGGCCAGGGCTTCAGGGGCACTCCCGCCTCGCCCCACCAGCCCGGCCAGCTGCAGCCCTACCTGTATCAATGTGGCAGTGCCCCACGGCATGGATGGTGTGCTGACTTTCTCCTCCGCGTTGGCCGAAGAACCGGGATGCCAGGGCCTGGGCCACGGGGAAGGTCTCGGGCTGGGCAGGGTCACACACGTTCACCATCTGGTTGGCTGTGTACAGGGCCTGGAAGCTGCGCTGGTTGTCCTCCCCAAGGCCCTGCAGCGGGGTTCTGCCCCTTAGTCCCCGTCTGGGGCCAGCGGGGGTCTCCAGAATCAGGCCTCAGCTGGTCTGTCAACAGGTCTCAGCAGAGCTCCTCCCAACCTCCCACCTGTTGCTCCTCCTGGGTCCCCCTGCTAAGTCTCCCTCCTCCCCTTTGCATAGGAAGCCCTTCAGTACTCAGGCAGGCAGGAGCCGCCTCCCTGTTCTGGATTCCCAGACTCCCAACTGCCCGATCCAAGGAATGGCCTGCCCCCAGGGGCCAGGAAGGGCTCTAGAGTGAGCTGGTGGGGCAGGGATGTCCAGTACCTTGGCTATGCCCAGCAGCAGCTCCAGATCCACCAGGAGACTGTGGACATCCCGGTAGAACACGGCCAGCTCAGCCCGGCTCACCTGGAACATCTTCTCTGGGTCAGGGGCTGCGATCATGGATTCCTTCCCGGCCCCCAGGAGCCCATTACAGGCTACTTCCACATAGAGGGTCAGGCTACAAAGGTGGGGAGGCAGCCTCAGGCTGAGGGCCCGGACAAGACCCTGAGGGCTCGGGGCGGGAGAACCACAGAGGCATCCGCCGACCCCCCAGGATCCACCACCCAGAAGATCCCACATGTCAGGCTGACTGGGCGAGAGGGTCCTGTCCTGCTGATGAGCCTTCTGCCTCAACCAAGCTGGGAACCGTGTAAACTAAGCTGCTGCTCAGCCTTTTATTTCCATTTCCACAACTGTTTTTACAGAACCCTCTTCACTTATTAAAAACGTGTTTGGATCCCCAGGTCCAGTCTTTGAGGGCAAAGACCCAGTGGCCAAGAGGGTGGGCCATTCTTTGGAGCAGTGCAGTAGCCTGTGCCGTGTTCCACCCAGCCTTCAGAGAGCAACGGGGACTTCCTTGGAGAGGCCTGCCCTACCCTCCTCCCACCCCTCTCCCAAGTCTGGGACAGCTTTCCCATATCGAGCTCCGGGTATTGCTTTCAGAGGCCCCCTGGTTTTGCAATTATGTAAGTATCTGTGAGTCCCCCCTGTGTCAAGGACTACACTACTCGCCATCACAGGGCCGGTATCTGGAAGCATCAGATACAGAACTCAACAAATATTAGAAAAAACAATAATATGATGTCTGAGCTTTGTTTTTTATTTTGTTTTGTTTTTAAAGATTTTATTTATTTATTCATGACACGGGGAGAGAGAGAGAGAGAGAGGCAGAGACACAGGCAGAGGGAGAAGCAGGCTCCATGCAGGGAGCCTGACACCGGACTCAATCCCGGGACCCCGGGGTCACAACCTGAGCTGAAGGAGACACCCAACCACTGAGCCCCCCCCAGGTGCCCCTCTGTCTGAGTTTTGAATGGTGGCATAAAATGTCCATGTTATGATATGGGACAAGAAAAAACCAAGATACAAAGTGTCAAAAAAATACAACCTTAAGGAAGAACTATTCCTAAATGGGTTTCTGAGGCGAAATGGTTTCTGACCATTATTAATAATGGTCATCTCTAGGTTCTCGGTGGTGGGATAATGGAAGTCATTAACTTCTTTGTGCTTTCCTGTATTGGCCACAAGAAGGCAGACAGTATCTTTCTAGTAAGGGGAAAAAACTCAATTCTTTAAAAACAGATTGTGAGATCAGAGGAAGCCCGTGTTGGAGGTGGCCATTGCTGGGTCACTGAGGGCCTCAGCTCCTGCTCACCCACTGGGGCCCTCCCTCCCCCACAGGGGGTCGAGCAGGGCACAGGGACTCACTCACCTCCGGGGGTCTCCTTCCTCTAGCTTGTCAGTCAGGATATAGCTGGTCTTCTCCCCCTCTTTGGTCAAACCCTGGTGAGGAGTGGAGTGAAAGAGAGGCCCTGAGGCTTTTGGACAGTTCGGGTGAAACAGAAGCCGAGCAAAATCAGGCCTCTCTGCCTAGGCCCCAGCCATGGCTCCTCTCTCCTAAGAAAGGCCAAGATTGACAAATCCTGGACCCCTGGTGGCCAGTGCCCAACGCCCATGGCAGCCAGAGTGCCATGATCACCAAATGGCACCTATTTGCCAGCAGAAAAGCCACTGTTCTCATGGGAAGGGTCTCGGGGAGGTAGCAGGAGGTCTGGGTATGGCTTTTGGGCCTCTGTACCGCTGAATGAGTATCTGAGGGGAACTATATGAAGTCAGATGCAGGGTTGCCTCATTCCTTGCCGCACCCCAGTGCTTAGCATAGGGCCTGGCCCAGAGACTCATAGGCCTGGCACTCAGGAGACTTCAGCTGAGCCAGTGGAAGGAGACAGAGAGGGAGGGAAGGGTTTGCTATCTTTCTATACAAAAAGAACAACAGTCCTCACCTGAGATGGGAAGTTAGTCTAATTGGAATGGAAGCTGAGCAAGTGAACTGACCTCTATGTATGTCAGTTTCCTTATCTGTAAATGGGGATAAAGACCCACCACATATGATTATAGAGATTAAACCTGGTGTGGCTGGATGCATAAAGGAGACACTTAATAGTTGTTCTGTCTGGGGAACTAGGGAAGCTGTGATGGAGAGATTAATTACTTCAGGGGAAGAGGACTTAAGCTTTTACCTCATATCATCCGGAACTGTTTGAAAGTTTCCCTCCGTAAGTCTATGCGACATATATTAAAAACTGGTTTATTAAAAACTAAGAATAGGGGTGCCTGAGTGGCTCAGTGGGTTCAGTGTCGGACTCATGAGCTTAGGGCTGTGAGATGGAGCCCCCATGGGGCTCAGCGCTGGGCTGGGATTCTCTTCCTCTCCCTCAGCGCCCCCCCCCCCGCCTCTAAAAAAAACAAAACAAAAATCAACTAAAAATAAAAAGTGATATGGTCTGCAAAGCCAGTAGTCTGGCACCTGGCACCAAAGAGAGGATTAATAGATGGATCTGCTGTACCTCTTATCATCGTACCCGATTAGCAAGTATTTTCAGGCCAGAATGGGCAAGTGGCCAGTCAGTGACAGCACTGGTTTAGCACTGATTATGTTAGGGCCCCTAGCCATCCGTTCAGCTTCTCAATATGAGAGGGACCTCATGAGGGCCCAAGCGGCAACCTCCCCAGTCTAGAAATCCTGATAGCCTGCAGGCAGAGCCACTGCGCTGTGGCTTCTTCACAGGTCTGGGCTGGCATGCAGCCACACCTGTCCCTGGGCTACGGCTACTCACTTGGACAGGCTGTCCGTCTCGCCACACCAGGCCTTCTCCATCACTTTCCCAGAGAAGGTGAACTTCCTGACCCACCCATGCCTCCGGGATGGTCAGCTCCACCCGAAACCAACAGGTCCACCATCTGCAAGACAGCCATCGCGGTGGACCTAAAGGTGGAAGCTCTGCCTTTCCGCCAGACTCCCTCGGATTGAGGGTCAGTGGGGACTAAGCATCTGCAGCAGCATCACCAGGTATGCAGCTCCGACCGGCAAGAACAGAGCGACATGGTGGGCAGCAGGGTGACGGGAAGGCAGAGGTGTCAGGGGTCTGGTCTCCGTCCTGCGTGTCTGATGGAGGGGTGTCTAGGTGCACCAGGTGGGGGGAGAATAAGGAGGGGGGAGGGGGAAGAGGAGGGGAAGGGGGGAAGGGGGATGAGGGGGAGGGGAGGAGGAGGGGAAGGGGGAAGGGGGATGAGGGGAAGGGGGAAGGGGGATGAGGGGGAGAGGGAGGAGGGGAAGGGGGAAGGGGGATGAGGGGGAGGGGGAGGAGGAGGGGGGAAGAGGGGGAGGAGGAGGGGGAGGAGGGGAAGGGGGAAGGGGAGGAGGGGGATGAGGGGGAGGGGGAGGAGGGGAAGGGGGGAGGGGGAGGAGGGGGATGAGGAGGAGGGGGGGAAGTGGGGGAGGAGGAGGAGGGGAGGGGCAGGAAGGGGGAGGGAAAAAGGGGAGGGGGGGAGGAGGAGGGGGAGGGGGAGGGGGTAGGCGGCGGCGGGGAGTTAGCCCCCGTCCCCGCCCCAGCCGTCCCCGCCCCCGCCGGGCGCCACTGGCCGGGTGTCTGCCCGCGGACCCCGCCCCCCCGCCCCGTCACGCACGTGGGTCCGAAGCTGTCGCCGACCTGCGCGGGGCGGAAGTGCTGGCGCACGGCCTCCGGGTAGGGCAGCCTGTCGGGCGTCAGGAAGCTGGACAGCGCGGCCAGCGGGCAGGTGTCCCCGAGGAGCCTGTGCGGGACGGACGGACGGACGGTCGGAGGGAGGGAGGGGCCGCGGCGCGCGCTGCAGGTCGGCCCGGACCGCGCCCCCCGCCCCGCCCGCCCCGCCCTCCCTCCGCTCCGCCCCTCCCCTCCCCCCGCTCCCCCGCCCCGCCCCGCCCCCGCCCCCCGGGCCTCCCCTCCGGCCCCGCCGGCCCCACCTGCCGCGGAGGTTACAGTCGGCGAAGTAGCGCGGCGACACGAACTTCTCCACGCGCTCCAGCGTGGCGCGCCAGTGCTTCAGGGCCGGGGCCGCCATCGCCGCCGTCGCCGCCCGCGCCCCCCGGAAGGTCCGACCCCGCGGAGGCCGGCGCAGCGCACGGCCGGGGCCCCAAGGTTCCGGCGGCGCCCGGACCCCGCCCGGACGGCTTTGCCGGGAGCACCGGCCCGCGGGGCAGCGCGGCGAGGCCAGAGGCCCCGGGCGCGCCCTCCCCGCGGCCCCTCGCCGGGCTGCGCCGCCCCGCTGGGACCCCAGGCGCTGCGGGCCGGAGGCCGTGACCAAGAAAGATCCACTCCTTAGCCCTCTTTGAATGGAAATACGGACCAAGTTCGCATTGCAGCGCAGCTCGCAGGGAAAGCGGGCGGAGGCACCCGCAGGTGGCCGCTGATGGGCCGCTGCGCCCCGAGCCCCGGGCTGGGACACCCCCGCCGGGCGAGCCCCCCCTTTCGGCGGGCCTGGCGGGCCGGGCTTCTCCCGACCTGGGCGCGAAGCCAGACGCCGACCTGCAGGCGGGTGCTGTGCACGAGACCCCAGGAGCGCCGGCAGCCGGGGCGGCCCCGCCAGACCCCGTCACCTTCCCCCAGGATCCCAAGGAGGGGGGGGTGGGGGGGTGAGCTACTGCTGGAAGAGCCGCAACATCTTTCCCGGTAATGTACTGCTGTGCCTCCAAGTCAGGCCCTGGCCCAGCCTCCCCCTACAACCTCCTCCTCCAAGGCTCCCGGACCACCCCTATTCAGACTCTCCTGTTCCCCCTGCAACAAAAAAAGTCTAAGATTGGGTAAGCCTATACCACGTGTTTTTGAAGTTCAGAAGCCCCCAAATTTGTAGTCTTTGGTGGTGGTGGTGGTGGTGGTGGTGGTGGTTTTGATTAAGGAGACAAAACCACACAAAACACTGTTGATTACAACAGACGAGGGTAATGGTGGATGGAGAATAAATCTATCACAGTACTGGGAGGGGTTCGGTTGGTCTCTGTTCAGAGACTCCAGGCCGAAGACTTAAAAATCCTAAATCACTGTTTAAATGTCTGGTCTGCCGCTCTAAACCTACGTAATTAAAAATATATTGCAGTAGCAAATCTCTCTCCCAACCCCATTTATACCACACACCTGTACACATTTCTTTCAAATACTGGTTTGGTATTTAAGTTGTTCACCCCCATTTCCAATTAAGGATAAGAAAAACAATACACAAAAAATGCAAACTAAATAGCTGGACAACTACCCAAATAGAAAATACTTCCAAACAGTTGGAATAAGGGGGAAAACATGTACTAAAAGAATGAAGTACTCTATTTTAGAAATTTGGAATATTTTGACTTGGGACAAATGCAATGAACTGTTAACTATTTAAAGCAAATTCATTTGTGCTGAGGATTAAGGAACTGAAGCCCAAATCCCCACTCCACAATAGTTGTCAGTCTGGTGAGGACAAGGGACTTGGGTTGAGAGTTCATTCCTTAAGTAAGAACCAAGCTTTATTTATTTACAAAAAAAAAAAAAAAAAAGAAAAGAAAGAAAAAAAGAAAAGAAAAGAAAAAAATAAAGAAGGGGAAAAAATGAAAGAAAAAAAAAGCTGGGGCAAGGGGAAGACAAGTTTTACACAAAAGTACTACAACAGTAACTCCCTTTGGTAAAAAGTGTAATAAATGTCTTGTACATCTGTTCATAGGTACTAAATCTGAAGCCACATAGAACTATGGTACACAAGAAGCTAGAGCAGTTATGCTAGCACATCAAAGCATATTTCTTTTAATAAAAAATCGACAGTATGTACATTATTTACAAAAAAAAAGAAAAACCAAGTTAAAATTTGTGTGTGTGTGTGTGTGTGTGTGTGTGTGTGTGTCAGAGAGTAAAGCTGGTGGATGGCACTAGGGTAGACTAGTAAAGAAGCAGGTACAAAACAGTTCCACGGGAGCTAAAAAGGACGACGGATTTGAAGTTGCTGAGGTTGAGAACCAGAGGAGAGAGTAAAGGGTGGGCAGCGAGGGATTCGTCAGGAAAAACCCACAAGATGATCAATCCCAAAGCCAAACTGCAGGTCCCAGATAAAATCTAATGGGTGATCTAGATGTGCTCGAGTGACCAGGAAAAAAAAAAAAAAAAATCCAATCCAGTTTTTTTTTCCTTTGGGGGGAGGGGAGGAGCAGTGGCCATCAGAGTTACAATCCATCTGAGCGGTGGGCCCTTCCCCAGGCTGTCAGTGGCGCCCATCCAGTCAAGGTGTGAACAGCATCTGGCTCCTTCATCGAAGGGCAGGCCCCAGGAGACTCCAGTCTTAGCTCTGCTGGTGTGTGCAAGCAAGCTGCATGTCTCTGTGCTTGCATGGATTTCCTTCCCCTCCAGGGAAGGCTAATACTCCAAACCCCTTGGGAAAAGTTCCAGCTCTGGCTTTTGTAAGGTATCCACGTTCCTTCTATGTAGCCCACTTGGTGCCAGGTTACACCAGCCACACACTCATCAGGTGGCCATGTCCCAGAGAGGCCCAGTGAGGCTTGAAAGGCATCTTCCTTGTTTCTTCAGTGTGTGTGAGTGCACGTGCTCCTCACACACACCCCCCTCAAGTTATCTGCTCTGGCTTTGCAGTTATGGGGCTTTGAACACTGTGCCATATTTGACACGGTACTTGTTAATGCTCACAAAGTGCAGGGTCTCTGTGTCACAGGTGGTGGTACAGGGCACCAGGCCCTCCAGCCCCTCACCCATGAGCCACTTGCTGGTCTCTGCTGCCATTTCCCGGGGCACATGCTCCTTGGTCCATTTATCTACCCAGGCCTGGAACCTCTGATGTAGCCGCTTGCTTACACGCTCATGGGACTGCAAAACAGAACAAGGAGGAAAAAAGCATGAAGTAAGATAATAGAAACCCCTTCAAATACAAAGCCTAATTTTCTCTTAAAGCAGCAAAGGAAAAGATGTGGGGTCAAGCCTTTGATACTACTGGTTAGTTAGGAGTTCTCTGTTTAAAGAAGAAAATTGAAAGAGACTAGACAGTAGAGCACGTAAAGAGTCAGAACTCATAAAGCCCCTGAAGAAATGCCAACATGGGGTCGAGCAGAACTAGTTCAGTACTTCTCATTTTTAGTATTCATTACTATCAACTAGGGAACCTAATAAAAATACAGATTTCCTCGTTTTCATCAATCTCCATTTTTTAAACTAGCAGCCCAGCTGCTTCTAATGTACCCCAAATGAGACACAATGAGTTGCAGCTATTAGGTCATTACGTCAGGTAGCGTAAGATGAAAGGCATGAAACCCAGTTTCCCTTCACGGTATTACGCAACGCTGCCCAGGAAATCTTCAGGGCAGGCTTACGCCCCTACCTACCCATCCAGTGAATACTTTTTGGTGCCCATGTGTGAGGCAGAGGAGGGGATACAAAGATGAATTAGGTGTTACCCCGCTCCCCAAATAATTCACATCAGACCTACAACCCACAGCATCCTGAGAAAAGTCCATTAACACCTCCCGCCTGAATGCTCTCGTAGTCCTTTCAAACTTAACCAGTTCAAAATACAGGGCTTGATGTGCCCCCAACCCTTCTTCCTAGCAGCAGATTACACCCCTAAACTGCCCATTTACTCAAGCAGAAACAAATAAAACCAAAAAAAGAAAAGAAAAAAAAAAAAAAAAAAGACCAGGCATCATTCTTGACATTCCTTCTCTTACCTACTCACCTCCGATCATTAGTACCACATTAGTACGGGCAACTGTTATCTCCAAATTGTACCTTTGATCTAATTCTTACAATTCCCCACCGCCACCCTGGTAGCCCACCAGGTCACCGTCACATCTCACTTGGACAAGAGCAGTCAGTCTTTTGAGCAGTCTCTGCCCTTCCAATTTCATGCCCCAAATCATCCCCACTGGGATGGACAGCAGTCCAAGCCATCCTTGTCAACAACGTCCTGATGTATCGCAAACAAAATCCAAACCACAGTCTATAAGACTAGTAATGATATGTCTGCCTGCCCTTCAACTCCAAGTATGCCACCCGCCCTCTGGCTCGAGCCATGCTGATGCGTCTAGTTTCTCAAACATGCCCAGTTCTTTCCTCTCTTCTGGCACTGCTTTTGCTAGTTTCCTTTACCTAGAAAGCACCAACCCTCAATTCTTGATCAGGCTGGATCCTTGTCACTGTTCAGACCTCAAGCATCACATCCAAAGGACCCCTAAACAGGGCCTGCACACCAGCTACCCACGGTCACTTCAACTGGTTTCTTCCCCTGATGGTGCGTGCCACACTATCTACTTCATGGCTATAGCCCAGGGCCTGGCACAGTATTTGCTACGAAACCACCAGGAAGCTTGCACATCTGAGACAGCATATGCAAACAGAACTCATACAAGAATACCACTTGGAAAGCAAAAAAGTCGGGAGTAGCTTCACTGAGGTACCAGCTACTGGGGGTTCAACTGTGTCCCCTGTAAATCACTGTGCTGACGTCCTCACCCCAGTAACTCAGATCATGACCTAACTAAGAAATAAAGTTGTTGCAGACATAATTAGTAGGGTATGATCAGACTATGGTGGGGTGGACCTGGAGTCCAGGATGGCTGGCACCCTTTTAGAAGGGAAAGCTGGGTGCAGGCACACAGGAAGGACACTGCGTGAGGAAGAGGAAGGCGGAGACCTGCAAGCCAAGGCAAGCCAGAGTCTGCCAGCAAAACACCGGGTACCAGGAGAGGCACGGAGAAGAGGCTCCCTCACAGCCCTGTTCAAACCAACTCTGCAACAGTTTGATGTCTGACTTTTAGCCTCCATAATGTACATGACAATACATTTCCGTTGTTTAAGGCACACAGTCTATGGTCCTTTGTTCTGACATCTTTATTAGACTAATACACCTGCTTACTTAGCACTTCTCAAATCCAAGAGGTGGTTCTCATAAAGGGAGAGAAACCATCAGAAACCTGTGAGTTAGCTCCCTGCACGGAGCCTGCTTCTCCCTCTGCCTGTGTCTCTGTCTCTCAAGAGTAAATAAATAAAATCTTAAAAAAAAAAAATTAAAATGTTAAAAAAAAAAAAAATCTTAAAAAAAAAAAAAAAAAAAGGAAAAGAAACCTGTGAGTTAGGCCTGGGACTGGCTGGGGAGGAAGAAGTGTGGAGAAGTTCTAGTAACTGGTTCTTACCTGATGAGCCCGGAGCAGCGCTGTTCTCCGATACATGTAGTCCTCTGACTTGATTACATACACCATCTTGTAGGAATTCAACTTGAATCTACACTCCAGTTTATCCAGGCTATCCACATTCTCCATGGTCTTCTTGCTATTTCCTTCCTTCCCTTCCTTTTCCTGCTGTTCTCGACCACGCTGACATTTCCGGATCCGTCTCAGGTTCCTACAAATCAGAGAAGTCCTGCAGGATCAGAGCTCATCTAGATGCAGATTCCTAAGAGTCCCCTCAAAGGGGTTTTCCTTATCATATGCCTTTAAAGCAGTTATCACAATTTTAGTTACATATAACTCTAATGGCTTCATTGTAAAAAGAAGTTTCAAATGCAGAGATACATTGGATAAAAAGCAGAAATCTTTAACCATCTCCTACCCCCGGGTCATGTGTGTTGGCAGAGGTAGCCACTGATTGTAGTTTTGATTTAAAACCTTCCTTCTAGGTCTCCACATACGTAATCATTCACCATAGTTCTGCTTTGGGATGTTTTTAAAAACAAAACAGGAATATACTATAAATATTATCCTATTATTCTCAACTTTTCACTTTAGTGTAAAGAGTCCTTTCATATCACCACACAAAGACTTGTCACATTCTCTTGATTTGCTACAGAGTAACATGCCTCAATTTAACCATTCCTTAACAGAAATCAACCGGAGATCCTCATCTGAACCACTGGACAAAGAAGATTATTTAAACGCCTATTTTTTCAATCCCTCCCACCCCCAGCCCCCCACGCAACAATAGTACATAACTCCCGATTTCTACATACAAAGTTAACAAGACAATTCACATCGATGGATGCCTTGGCAGGTATATAAGAGCTGAATTCTCTCTCCAGAAGCAAGCGGAGAAAGGCTGTCAGCTAGACAGTGATATTGTTTCTAATACTTTGCTATGAAAAACATTTCTTCAGTTTGTATCTTTGTATACTTTTCTGTAGGATGGCAGATCTTTGGCCCAAGGACCCCCAAGGGGTGTACCAAGACTCTCTTCAGGAGATCAAAACTATTCTTATTATAATACTAAAACATAATAATATTGAAACATATAAAAAACCTTTTTTCCTATGTTTACATTTACACTGGTAGTGCAAAAGTAATGGTGAATACAAATGTTGGTAGCACCAAACTCTCCTTAGAAATCTTTGTGGTCTTCTCTGGCCATTAAAAGAGGAAAGCTGGAGGCACCTGGGTGGCTCAGTTGGTTAAGATCATGATCCCAGGGTCCTGGGATCAAGCCTCCTATTGGGCTCCTTGTTCAATGAGAAGTATGCTTCTCTCTCTCCCTCTCCCCCTGCTCTCTCTAGTTTTCTCTCCCAAATAAATTAAAAAAGGCAAGCTGGTTTAAGAATGTCCATGATGGGGGAAACGCCTGGGTGGCTCAGCGGTTGAGCATATGCCTTTGGCTCTGGGAGCGATCCCAGGGTCTTGGGATCAAGGCCTGCAGCAGACTCCCTGTAGGGAGCCCACTTCTCCCTCTGCCTCTCATGAATGAATGAATGAATGAATGAATGAATGAATAAATAAATAAGATCTTAAAAAAAAAAAAACACAAAACACTGTCCATGATGGGTGCTGCTGTCAGTTAAGTGTTCAACTCTTGGTTTCAGCTCAGGTCATGATCTCAGGGTTGGGAGATCGAGCCTTGTGACAGGCTCTGTGATCAGCAGAGTCTAAGTTTCTCTCTCCCTCTCTTTCACCACCCCTGCTGCTCGCTCTCTCTCAAATACATCTTAAAAAAAAAAAAAAAAGTCCTTGATGAAAAAGTAACGTATCTTGTCAAATCCCAGTCCCTTAGTTCATGTCTTTTTAATATATTGTGTAGTAAAATGGGAACTATACATACAGCTCCCTAGTGTGTCAAAGCACAAAGGGATTCTCAAAGGAAAGCACTCGAGCACTGCCTGAGCGGCAAATGGATCACTATTTTTACCTGAAAGAACAATGGACTATAGCCATCCTGGAGCATGTGTTGGCAGCTACTTTCTCAAAAAATGAACGATAGTGGGCAGCCTGGGTGGCTCAGCGGTTGAGCGCTGCCTTCGGCCCAGGGCGTGATCCTGGAGTCCCAGGATCAAATCCTGCATCCGGCTTCCTGCAGGGAGCCTGCTTCTCCCTCTGCCTATGTCTCTGCCTCTCTGTCTCTCTCATGAATAAAAAAATAAAATCTTAAAAAAAAAAATAAAACAAACCAAACAATAAAAGGGTGTTTTTGGTGCTCCCCCTGCTTGTGCTCTGTCAAATAAGTAAGTAAGTAAGTAAGTAAATAAATAAATAAATAAATAAATAAATAAAATCTTTATTTAAAAAAATGGATATGAAGGGGAGAAGCAGTCACTCCGATGAGCAGGGAGCCTGATGTGGGGCTCAATCCCAGGATCTTCGGATCATGACCTGAGCCAAAGGCAGGCTTAAACGACTAAGCCACCCACACACCCCAAACCTTTAAGAAACTACCACTTGGAAGATTTTTGATGTCATGTCAAAGAATAGCCATGATTATCTGAAAGCATATGAAAATTCTTTTTCTAGCTATGTATTTAAGTAAGGCCACATTTTCTTCACATATTTCAATCAAACAACACAGTGGAATAGACTGAATATAGAAGCCGATATGAGAATCCAGCTATTTTCTATTAAATCAGGAAACAGATCTGCAAAAATACAAAGCAATGTCACTCTTTCCACTAATGTTTTATAATACCTTTTCATTAAAGTGTTACTTATATTATATGGGTTTAGTGTTTTTCAAGTAAACATTTTAAATATTTCTCAGCTCCAATCTCTAATATGGTAATATAACTAGATAAAGGGGTGCCAGGGTAGCTTAGGTGGTTGGGTGTCAGACTCCTGGTTTTGGCTCAGGTCATGATCTCAGGGTCATGGGATTCATGTTCAGCAGGGAGTCTGCTTAAGATTCTCTTCCTCAGGACGGCTGGGGGCTAAGTGGTTGAGCATCTGCCTTCAGGTCAGGGCATGATCCTGGAGTCTGTCCCAGGATTAAGTCCCGCATCGGGTCCCTACATGGAGCCTGCTTCTCTCTCTGCCTACGTCTCTGCCCCCCTCTCTGTGTCTCTCTTGAATAAATAAAATCTTAAAAAAAAAAAAAAAATTCTCTTTCTCTTCCCCCTCCCCTGCCTACGCATGCAATCCCTCTTGCCCTGTAAAATAAATCTTTAAAAAGCTGTATTACCTGATATAATCCACATAAACAAAAGCTTTTTGGACTATTCAGTCTCTAAGAATATAAGGGATCTCAAGGTCAAAAAGACCTGAGAACCTCAGCTATAACAGCTGTAAGGCAAATTATTAGAAACCAAAGTTGTAGGGTAAAAGTCCCATACCTTTTAACTGCCCTGGCCCCAGAATGATTCTATCAATTTATATATATATTTCCCGGAGAATATCAAAGTGACTTCCTAGCCCGCACCCTCTACAACACAGGTTATAAATCTTTTAAAAACTTGGCCAACCTGGTGAGAAACACATAATATGTTTATCATACAATTCCATAAGGCCGCAGACTAAGTATGTTTTGTTGAAGAGAGGCTTGGCATGGAACAGCTGCTCAAAGCCTGCTGAATGAATCAAAGAATGAAGAGACCCTTCTGTTCACACCCCTTTCCATGTTCTGATTAGGGCTCAATCTAGTAATAACACAGATCTTCCTTGACTCTGGGGTTACATCTTGATAAGAAGTTGAAAATACTGTAAGTCAAAAATGCATTTGATAAACCTAACCTACTGAAGGAACATCACAGCTTAGCCCAGCCCACTTTAAAGTGCTCAGAACACTTACTTTAGCCTACAATTGGGCAAGATGATCTAACACAAAGCCTATTTTATGATCAAGTGTTGCAGATCTCATGTAATGTTGACTACTGTATGGAAAATGGAAACAAAGTGGTTGTGTGGATACAGAACTGTTATAAGTGTATCAGTTCTGGACCCCCAATCATGAGGCTGACTGGGAGTTGCAGCTCCTGCCCAGCATCCATCACAAGAGGATCCTAGCACAAATCACTAGCCTACAAAAAGACCCAATTCAAAATTCGAAGTGTGATTTCTAGTGAGTGTGTATTTTTGCATCAAAGTCCAAAAATCATTTAAGTCAAACTACTGTAAGTGTGGGACCATCCATATTGGTGTAATACTTTCCCGGAAAGGTAAGACATGAGATTTCAATTCCAAGCTTTTGGGAAGGAAGGAAGCCACCTTACTAGAGCAAAACCTCTTTTTTCTACTTTTGAAACTCCTTTTTCATCCTCAGATAAAGGACCAACAATAGGCTTTGCCCATAAATAGGAAGGAAAGTTTTAAAATTCTGTGAAGTGAACATAGCAAACCTAAGACTGTTATCTTTTGTGGGTTTTTTCCTATTATCTTCAAAAGAGAGCTATATTTTGTTTTTAAAAAGTTAATTCTAATATAGTTAACGTACAGTATTGTAGTAGTTACAGATATACAATATAGTGATCAACACTTTCATCGTGACAAGTGCTTTCTTTAATCCCCATCACCTATCCCACCCAACCCCCTACTCCCCTCCCCTTTGGTGACCATCAGTTTGTTCTCTATTGTTTTTGTTTATTTATTAATTATACACACAGAGAGAGAGAGAGAGAGAGAGAGAGAGAGAGGCAGAGACACAGGAGGAGGGAGAAGCAGGCTCCATGCCGGGAGCCAAATGCGGGAATTGATCCCGGGACTCCAGGATCACGCCCTGGACCAAAGGCAGGCGCTAAACCACTGAGCCACCCAGGGATCCCCTGTTCTCTATTTAAATGAGTGTTTCTTGGTTTGTGTCTTCTTTTCCCCTTTGCTGGTTTCTTAAATTCCACATATAAGTGAAATCATGGTATTTATCTTTCTCTTATTTCACTTAGCATAATACTCTAGCTCCACCCATATTGTTGCAAACGGCAAGATTTCATTCTTTCTTATGGCTGAATAATACTCCATTTTTTCTATCTCCATCTCACACATCTTCCTTATCCAGTCATCTATCAATAGCACTTAGGCTGCTTCCATATCTTGGCTGTTGCAGATAATGCCACTATAAACATAGGAGTGCATGTATCCCTCTGACCTACTGTTTTTGTATTCTTTGGGTAAATACCCAGTAGTATGATCACAGGGTAGCTCTATTTTTTAACTTTTAGAGGAACCTCCATACTGTTTTACTGTTTTCCACAGTAGCTACACCAATTTGCATTCCCACCAACAGTGCAAGAGGGTTCTTTTTTCTCCACATCCTTGCAGCATGAGGTGTGTGTTTCTGTTGTTAGCCATTCTGACAGGTGTAAGGCAATATCTCATTACAGTGTTGATTTGCATTTCCCTGAGGATTAGTGATGTTGAGCATCTTTTCATACTTCATTTGGCCATCTGTAGGTCTTCCTTGAAGCAATGTCTGTTCATGTCTTCTCCCCGCCCCTCCCTTTTTTTTAAAGATTTGAGAGAGAGAGAGAGTGTACATTCATGCATGAAAGGGGTGGGAGGGAGGGAGAAGGAGAGAGAGAGACAAATCTCAAGCTGATTCCCCACTAAGAGTGGAGCCAGATGCAGGGCTTGATTTCATGACCTGAGCCGAAATCAAGAGTTGGATGCTTTACTGACTGAGCCACCCAGGCACCCCTGCCATTTTTAACTGGATTATTTGTTTTAGAGGGTATTGAGTTGTGTAAGTTCTCTATGTATTTTGGATACTAACCCTTTATCAGATATGTCATTTGCAAATCTCCCATTCCGTAGGATGCTTTTTAGTTTTGTTGATTATTTCCTTCACTGTGCAGAGCTTTTTATTTTGATGAAGTCCCAATAGTTTACTTTTCTTTTGTTTCCCTTGCCTCGGGAGACTGATCTAGAAAAATGTTGCTACAGCTGATGTCAAAGAAATTACTACCTGTGTTCTCTTCTAGGATTTTTATAGTTTCAGGTCTCACATGTAGGTCTTTAAAATCCATTTTAAATTTATTTTTGTATATGGTGTAAGAGAGTGGTCCAGTTTCATTCTTTTGCGTGTAGCTGACTAGTTTTCCCAGCACCATTTGTTGAAAAGACTGTATATTCTCTTCCTGCTTTGTCAAAGATTGACCACATAAATCGTGGGTTTATTGCTAGATTTTCCATTCTGTTCTACTGATCTATGTGCCAATTTTTGTGCCAGTACCATACAGTTTTGATTACTACGGCTTTGTAATACACTTTGAAGTCTAGAGTCATGATACCTCCAGCTTTGCTTTCCTTTTTCAAAACCGTTTGGCTATTCAGGGTCTTTTGTGGTTCCATACAGATTTTAGGATTATTTGTTCTAGGTCTATGAAAAATGCTGGAGGTATTTTGATAAGGATTGCATTAAATGCATAGATTGCATTGGTAGTATAGACATTACAATATTTCTTCTTCCAATCCATGAGCATGGAATGTCTTTCCACTTCTTTGTGTCTTCTTCAACTTTTGTCATCAATGTTTTAAAGTTTTCAGAGTACGAGTCTTTCACCTCTTTGGTTACATTTATTCTTAGTTATCTTACTATTTTTGATAAGATTGCTATCTTTTGAAAAGTCTGCTTTAAAGATTGTTGCTTGGCTGGGTTCTGGAATCCTGGATTTTGGGAGAGGTGCCACCATTCCCTAAGCAATAAAAGTGGGTCACTGTATCTAAACTATTCACATAAATATATGGTTTAATCTGAAAATTTGCTTTCTGGGAGTCTAGAATTTTGTATGTGCTAGGGAGAGAGTGCCTACATGACTATCACCCAATAAAAAACCCTGGCACTGAATCTCCTAATGAGCTAATGTCCTAATGTCTCCTAATGTCTTCCCTGGTAGACAGTATTTTATTTTATTTTAAAGATTTTATTTATTTATTCATGACAGACAGACAGAGGGAGGAGAAGCAGGCTCCATGCAAAGAACCTGATGTGGGACTCAATCCTGGGACTCCAGGATCATGCCCTGAGCCAAAGGCAGATGCTCAACCACTGAGCCACCCAGGCATCCCTGGTAGATAGCATTTTAACATATTGTCATAATTTGTTGCTGGGAGGAATTAAGAGCATCCCATGTGGCTGCAATGGGAGAGGACTCTTGGAAGCTTACATCTGGCTTCCTCTTTGTCACAGACGCCTTTTCCCCCTGTTGATTTAGCTCTGTATTCTTTCACTGTAATAAATCATCACTGTGAGTATGACTACATGCTGAGTCCTGTGAGTCTCTTCCTAGTGAATCATCAAAGTTTGGAGACTGACACACACTCCTAACCAATATAGGAAAGTTACTGCTAATTCTCAAAACTCTGGATTCTCCGATGCTTTGGCACATGATCCAAGGTAAGCGCATGGTATAACAGCCACAGAAACCCTGAATTAGTGTCCTCAGTGACCTTGCTATTCAGCAGACAGAAGAGCCAACTGAGTAAGCAAAAACCAAGGATCTGAAAGTCATTTAACTTTCTGTTCCTCAACGCTGTGCAAGTATATACTGCCAATATGTGACTCAGTTCACTTACCTTGGGAGAAACACTGGTTTCCGTGCCAGATGCTCACGAAGCTCAGGAGAGGTAGTATCAGAATTCATGTATCGCTCCACATAGTCTGACCAACGCTAGGATTATAAACACAAAATGGGAATGAAGAGAGTGAACAGAAACTGGACTCCATCCTCCTTAGGAAGTCTAGCAAGCTCTAGGACTAAAATGTCAGAAACCTTTATATTTTAACATCAAAAATATCTTTCCATAATAACATGCTGTTACCTGGTACTGACCCACAGCTTTAAAATCCTGTTAGGTCACAAAACTCAAAGTTTGTCTGAGATACTTAAAAGTTACCAAAAGTCAGAAAGGGGTAGAGACTGGCTCACTGACAAGTTTTATTTCCCCACAGAGGGTTTTGTTAAAGAATAAACAATGGCAAATGTCTGAAAATCAGTATCTTTCACATTAAAATCTGGATTTCTGGCATCTCAAAAATATTTTTCAAAGAGTTGGCAACTAGGAGTCAATATTCCCACAGAACAACAATCTCCCTTCCATATCCCCTCAATATCCCACACATGGCTTGCATCTCTCATTAACATTGATATCAGGCAGATGATACCTCTTTTGTTGTTTCTTATACTTTAGAAGAAAAATAGAAAGGCTGCCAACCATGAGATGGCTTTCCTGATGGCTAAATAAGACTGCCATGAACCCTAAATATATACCACCAGGCAGCCCTTCCCTTCCGTTGAACACATGGCTGGAATGGCCTGCACTTTAAACATCAGGTTCTGACTCTTAACATGCCTGAGGCTGTCTTGGCCTTCTAGAAGACCATCAACTAGGCAGTCTCAGGATATGACAGCTCTCTAAGCACACAGTTTCTGCAATATACTTGTCCATACCTCTGCTTCTACAGGGTCATCTGAGTTTTCCTCTTCTGTATCCAAGAGCTCAATGGTCAGCTGAACCTGGCCCTGGCTCTGAATAAACATAAGCTGCAAATAAGGAAGCAGAGTGTAAACAAAAGACCATTTCCAAAGCTATAAACTAGCTGCTCAAGGGTTGGGAGGTAGGGAGGCAATAAAGTTATAAAACTTCACTTTAACTGAAGAGATGAGGCAGGTACTCCAAAGTTTAGGAGGCAGGTTATAAAAAGGCAAAGTCCAATCTTGCTAGCAGCACAATGAAAGGTTAGAGCAAAAAGCACCATTTTATGCTTCATACCCCTTGCATTAGCTGAAGCAATAATCAATTTAAGAGTGTTTTAAACTTATTTTGTTCATTGGAAAGAAATATGGCATAAAGCCAGAACCATAAAATGTCAATGCCATTTCACCCAATAATTCCATTTCTGGAACTTTTTTTTTTTTTTTTAGATTTATTTATTTATTCATGAGAGACAGAGAGAGAGGCAGAGACACAGGCAGAGGGAGAAGCAGGCTCCATGCAGGGAGACCGATGTGGGACTCGATCGCGGGACTCCAGGATCACACCCTGGGCCGAAGGCAGGCACCAAACCGCTGAGCCACCCAGGGATCTCCCCATTTCTTGAACTTAATACAAAAACGTTAACAAGCCAATAGCATGAAAGAAAAGAGAAGGGAAGAAAAGGAAAGAAGGAAAGAAAGAAAGAAAGAAAAGGAAACTTCTTATACCAAAGTGAAGTAGAAAACATCAAACCCACCCAAGAGCAGCAATCAATTCTACTGCTATGAAGACTACCATGCAAGGCAGTGCCTGGCTCACTTGGTAGACCATGTGTCTCTTGATATCCTGATTGTATGTTTGAGCCCCATGTTAGGTGTAGAGATTACTTAAAAATAAAATCTTAAAATAAAATAATAAAGTAATAAAATAAAATAATGAAATAAAATACCCAAGGCATCACATCCACTATGGTGTAAGGAACATAAAGCATCAATATATTAACAAGTGATCTGCTGTAATAGTATCAATCATATTTGAAGTTCTTATAATTCTGAGTTCTAACATTATTTGTATGATTTATATGATAAAAAATTCATATGTGAAAGCAACACACTGATTAAAGGCAAAAACAAGTCATGCTTTGCACAAAAGAACTATTAAATGGTGGTGGCACGTGAGACCTCTGTCAGAATCCCAAGATTCTCAATGCCCTTATCCTAACAGCTTACTGCAGACAAGATCACTGTCCTGATCACATGCAGAAGATCAGAAGGAAGCTTGAGAATCAAGTATTTCAACCTGCTTCATTTTACACAGGGAAAAATCTAAAATTCAGAGTTCTCACTTTTTTTTTTTTTTTAATTTTTATTTATTTATGATAGTCACAGAGAGAGAGAGAGAGGCAGAGACACAGGCAGAGGGAGAAGCAGGCTCCATGCACCGGGAGCCCGACGTGGGATTCGATCCCGGGTCTCCAGAATTGCGCCCTGGGCCAAAGGCAGGCGCCAAACCGCTGCGCCACCCAGGGATCCCGAGTTCTCACTTTTCAAGGCCACATGGTCAATATGTTAACCGGACTAGAAGCCAGTTCTTCCAGAGAAGCTTTAAAAATTCCTACATGCTAGTAAAATTTAAAACATGAAAAGAACATAATACATGCAACATAAGTACAGTTACTTCCAAAACAGATTTGAAAATAACTGTCTCAGGGCACCTGGGTGGCTCTGGGGCTGAACGTCTTTGGCTGTATTTGGCTTAGGGCATGATCCCAGAGTCCTGGGATCAAGTCCCACATCGGGCTCCCCATAGGGAGCCTGCTTGTGTCTCTGCTTCTGGGTGTCTCAGGAAGGAAGGAAGGAAGGAAGGAAGGAAGGAAGGAAGGAAGGAAGGAAGGCAGGCAGGCAGAGAGAGAGAAAGAGAAAGAGAAAGAGAAAGAGAAAGAGAAAGAGAAAGAGAAAGAGAAAGAGAAAGAAAAAAGAGAAAAGAGAAAAGAAAAGAAACAAAACTGTCCCTAAACATTTGCTCCCTACCCGATCTAGGATGACCTAGTGTCAAGATTTATCCTATTGCTTAAGGAAATCAATTTTTAAAGTGATACTGAGAAGATAGTCTCCTCTCTACTTAAAATGCAACTTAATTTCACCTCCAAAAGGCTCCTCCACCTGTCACCTGGCTTGTTAGGCCCTTTAACATGTGTTTACCCTGGCTCTCCCAATTCTGCAAGAAGTCTTGACTAGTTTCATTACTTGACTGCACACAACCATCACCCAAATGGTAACTGCCACCAGTTGTGAACACACCTCCGATTCTTCATACTCCTCTTTACTCAGTGCTACCAAACTGATCTTCCTGAAAGTTCAAATCCAGTGGGATGGGCAGCCCAGGTGGCTCAGTAGTTTAGCACCACCTTTGGCCCAGGACGTGATCCTGGAGACCTGGGATGGAGTCCCATGTCCGGCTCCCTGCATGGAGCCTGCTTCTCCCTCTGCCTGTGTCTCTGTCTCTCTCTCTCTCTCTGCCTCTCATGAATAAATAAAATCTTAAAAAAAAAAAAAGGAATATAAACAGGTATTATTTATATTAAAACTAAGGTGACTACCAAGGTACATTCTAGAGACATGGACAGTACACTATGGGAATAAACAATTGCTTCTCAGTGAGTTGAGAATGATTTCACATCACTCAAGTGACACTCAGGTGGTCACTGAAGAATAGAGGGGAAGTCCAATAAATTTCAGAGAAACCACACCAGAGAAAGCCCTATTTTTAGAAGTATACAAAAAGAGCTATACACCCCTCCCAAACACAGGGTGAAGGATATGAATAAGCAATATACAGAAAAGGAAACAGAAATGGTCAATGGTATAGAATGGAGAAATATGAATTAGAATAACGTGCCACCCAAAGGGTCAAAATACAAAAGTTTGATAACACCGGTGTTGACTAAGGATGGGGAAATAAATGCTCTTACGAAAGTGCATCCTAGGGGAGCGAAGGGGGCTTGCTCAGTTGAGCATCAGGCTCTGGATTTCACTCAGATCATGATCTCAGGGTCAGGAGATAGAGCCCTGCATCAAGAGAATTTCTCTCTCCCTCTGCTCTTGCCCCTGCTTGCATACTCTCTCTCAAAACAAAAACAAGTACATAAAATCTTTAAAAAAAGAAAAGTGCACACTAGTGTACATAGCCTGTGGCTGTAGAGAGTGAAACAGCGGTCTCCATTAAAATGTAACATTCAAGGGGACCCCCGGTGGCTCAGTGGTTTAGCACCTGCGTTCGGCCCAGGGCGTGATCCTGGAGTCCTGGGATCGAGTCCCACACATGGAGCCTGCTTCTCCCTCTCCCTCTGCCTCTCTGTCTCTTATGAATAAGTAAATTAAAAAAAAATTTTTTTTAATGTAACATTCAGGGGCACTTGGCTAGTTCAGTTGGCGGAGAAGCATGTGACTTGTGATCTCAAGGTTATGAGTTCAAGCCCCACGTTGGGTATGGAACTTAAAACAAAGATTAAAAGAATATATGTCTATATATTTATTTATTTAAAATTTAATATACACACATCCTTTCACCCTGTGATTTCATTTGTCTCTACCTCAAATACTACCAACACATGTACACTAGGATATAAGCACTAGGATGCAGCACTACTTGAGAAAGTAAATGATGGGAATTGTTTAAATGTTCACCCTGAAGGGAATGATCTTTATTTGGGGGGGGGGGGGGGGGCAAATGGCGGGAGGGACGGAGGAAGAGAGAGAATCTCAAGCAGATGTGGTATCTGACTTGGGGCTCAATCTCACAAGCCCAAGATCATGTCCTGAGCCAAAAACAAGCAAGACTCAAATGCCTAATTGAAAAAAAAAAAAAAAAAAAAAAAAAAAAAAATCGCCTAATTGAGCCACTGGGATGTCCTTATAAAGATTTTTTTTTTTAAACTATGGTATATTTTTAAACTATGGTACATTTTTAACTCTTAAGTATGACAAAGCAGTTGAAAAAAAGGGCTGGACCTATATAAAGCAAAACAGAAATTCTAAGCCATACTAAGTGAAAAAAGCATGATATAGAATCTGCAGCCTAATATTTATTTCCACGTATACACATGTATGTATGTAAAGGCAACAGAAGAAGGTCTGAATGGATACACATATGGGACCGCCTGGGTGGCTGAGTGGTTGAGTGTGTCTGCCTTCAGCCCAGGGTGTGATCCTGGGGTCCCAGGATCGAGTCTCACATCGGGTTCCCTGCATGGAGCCTGCTTCTCTCTCTGCCTGTGCCTGTGCCTCTCTCTTTCTCTGTGTCTCTCATGAATAAATAAAATCTTAAAAAAAAAGAATGTATACACAGTTAAACATAACTGAGTTTTTTAAAAGCTGTATACAAAGGACGCCTGGGTGGCTCAGTAGTTGAGCATCTGCCTTTGGCTCACGTCATGATCCTAGGTCCTGGGATTGAGTCCTGCATCGGGCTCCCTATTGGGAGCTTGCTTCTCCCTCTGCCTGTGTCTCTGCATCTGTGTCTCTCATGAATAAATAAAATCTTAAATAAATTAATTAAATAAAAAGCAGTATAGGATGTACACAGAAACAAAATGAAGAGGAGGCTGGGGCTCAGGGGTGGGCAGGAGTTCTGAAGGGCTACTTATGCTTAGCTTAATGTTAATAGTATCGAATTTTGTTTTCCATGTGAACATTTTAAAGGATCACTGATGTGACGTAATTTTTCTGGTTACTAAGACTTTGTACATGCTATTCCCTGTGCCAGTCTAAAAACTATTCTTTTTTTTTTTTTTAAGATTTTATTTATTTATTCATGAGACAGAGAGAAAGAGAGGCAGAGACACAAGCAGAGGGAGAAGCAGGCTCCACGCAGGGAGCCTGACGTGGGACTCGATTCCAGGTCTCCGGGATCATGCCCTGAGCTGAACGCAGACGCTCAACCACTGAGACACCCAGGCGTCCCCTGAAAACTACTCTTATCCATAGGGTGAGTCTACCCATTCCTTCATCAGCCTTCACCACACAATGTAATGCATTGTTAAGTCATTGTGGGTGGGGATGGTAATTCTGCTCACCACCAAACAACACTTCTAACTTCTAACAAACACTTTCAGAACCCCGAAGAAAAAACACAACAAAAACCTGATAAGCTTAGGAAATGTCTTCTGTACTGCAAACAGTGTAAGTGATGGATTAGAAACTAAAGAAATAGGGGATCCCTGGGTGGCTCAGCAGTTTGGTGCCTGCCTTCAGCCCAGGGTGTGATCCTGGAGACCTGGGATCAAGTCCCGCGTCGGGCTCCTTGCATGGAGCCTGCTTCTCCCTCTGCCTGTGTCTCTGCTGCCCCACCCCACTGTGTCTCTCATGAATAAATAAATAACATCTTAAAAAAAAAAAAAAAAAGAAACTAAAGAAATAGCTAAAAGCTGAAGCAGGCAACTAAGTAGACGATTTGGGGTCAGATAATTTAAGTATATGTGAAATATCCAGTAAGGATATATTAGTTCTCTCTGTTTGGCCAACTACAAACCTTATTCTGGGCCACTGGAACCCATCCTTATGTAAATACATACCAGTTTTGTTCAATCACATATATTCATTACACAGCTGTAATCATAGTACCCATAGTTTTGTATCCTTTTATTTGCTTCAGTATTTTTATAATTTATACTTAACTCTTAAGGGCTGCAAAATATGCTACCTGGTATTCACACAATAGGCTTCTATTAACCATTCCCACAGCCGGTCGGACATCTAGGTTGTTCCCAACTATTTGTTTTTAGTAACTAGCAATGACAGCAAAGTAACAGTGAAAAATGGAAACAACCTAAATGCCCAACAAGGCAGTAAGGCAGTCCTAATTTTCTATAAAATATCAAATAGTCATGAAGAGATGAAAATCCAGGTATTGTTAATTGAGCAAAATAACTTAGACCATTTTGCTCAGTATACCCTCTTTCAAATCCTATAAAAACACAGAAAAGCCTAAAAATGTCATCAGTAATTATTTCTGGGAAGCACTATGGGTGATATTTTTTTTTCTCCATTTTCTCTTTCTTACAATGATCATGGATTACATGTATTAGCATTTTTATTTATTTAAGTATTTTTTTTTAAGTAATCTCCACCTCCAGTGTGGGGCTCAAACTCATGACCCCGACATCAAGGGTTACATGCTCTTCTGAATGAGCCAGCCAGGTGCCCCTCTGTATTAACATTTTTAAACCAAGCATTATAATATTCACAAAGCATTATACTATAACAAAATATTCAAAGAGAAAAAGGCAGAATACAAAATTATAAAAGGCAAGAAAGTAACAGGCTTCCCATGGAGACTTCCACTTTTCCATGTTTTTCATTCCCTCCAGTGAGCTCACATGAACTCTAAGGAATTCCAGGAGCAGAATCACTGGATCAAAGTATGCTGGTACGGCTTTGATTTCTCATGGAGATAGTTCCAACAACTTATACTGTCACCAGTATGGTCCTTGTCTACACGAGTAACTCTCACCTTAAAGCAATTCTCATCTGACATGAGTTGCTCAGCCTTCCGCTGATATGTTGATTCCAGGAGACTCCTGGAAGTCTGCGTGTTCAGCTGGCCTCCGGTGGCCCCATTATTGTTTTCCGCCAGATAAAGGTCAGTCACCTGCACACAGATCTCATCACTCACGATGTGCTGCAGCTGGAATCAAGCAAAGGTAAATCATCAGTGAACCAAGAAAATACTTCTCCCTGTCAGACACTCACCCTTCCTTTGATAGTTTCGGTTATTCAGCTCAAACAGTTTTTCGGTGGGTTATTTTAGAAAATGAAATCACACAAAACCAGTATTTTATATTCTTGGAGAGTAACTAAGCCTAAATCTTCAACAGTATCACTGGTCCATGAGTAGAGCTTTCCTATCTGTTTAAAAGCAAAACCACAGGCAGCTCATGTTAGTGTGCTGATTAAAGTTCTAAGGAACTGTAAAAAAAATTTTTTTACGTGAAAGAAAATTCTCATAGCTTCCTGTTTTTACGGTGCTTTTTTTTTTTTTTTTTTTTGCCATTTACAGCTTGCTTTTATACACATTCTCATTTGATCTACACAACTACCCTGGGAAGAGTGCCCTGTTACACAGAAGACAAATTTCCATTTTGGATGAGAACAC
This sequence comes from Canis lupus baileyi, assembly GCF_048164855.1. NCBI lineage: Eukaryota > Metazoa > Chordata > Mammalia > Carnivora > Canidae > Canis > Canis lupus. The sequence goes on from NC_132869.1 coordinate 41,729,283, forward strand.
TCACTGTGTGCCAAGGTGAGGGCAGGGCCCCTGGAGAACCATGAAAGATAAGATTCGTGTCTATCTATATTCCCAACCCAAGTACAAAATCTGAAACTCACAAGGTATTTAAGAATTGGATGTTAAATCACTTACCCAGGGGTTCTCAGCTGAAGGAACAGAGTTAGGACTAATATTCATGCTTCCTGACCCCTAGGCCAGTACTCTTTTTAATATATTGCTTATTTTTCTGCATCTGATAAAAATATCATACTTAAATTGTAAATGTTAATTGACTCACCTTCAACACAAGCCAGTCACGACTGACTGTTGTTAATTATTGCGACTATGTTCTTAACTATCTGATGACTAGAAAGTTGAACCTTTTAGAGTTTCCATTCTCATAGGTCACGACTATATTTCTATTACGGAATAAAAATTCCTTCAAATGAAACTTTACTCATAAAAATGCCAGAGAATGTAAAAAATATATACAAGAAGAAAGCAAAATGTTAACTGCAATATCAATGTCTATTTTACTTTAAAATTCTCAAAAACCACTAAGCCATTCTATTTTTAGGAAGATACATCCTTTTTGAAGTGCTAGTAACTATGACAACTACTTATTTTTAACATTTAAAAAAGTCTTAAATGACAAGTATGTGTATTTGTAGATAAATGGACACAGTACAAGGTCAGAAGGGTGACTGATCTGACAGTGGTAGAAAAGGCCAGCAACTGGAGATGTTAAATTACAATTAGTCCAGACAATGGGTTCTAATGCATCCATTAAAATAATGCCTATGATAACATACGCCTGGTAACATAGGAAAAAGCTTAAGATATAGTGTTTAAGGGGAGGGGTTGGGGGGGGGAAGCAGTGTAAAAAAAGTGTATCTAAAGTATGGTCCCTACCATGTAGACACTTCTGCTTAAGACCTTCTTGCTGAGATGGACCATGCCACTGACTCCCCATCCACCCCTCTTAGATATGTGGCCCCTCCTAGAGTCTTTGAAAAGGGCAGCCCTATCAGAGACAACTGGACAGCGCATGCTCCCAAGCAAGGCTGCTCAGATTTTCCCTCCTGCTGTTTTGAAATGACATAATGAATGTGTTTAGTAGACTTTTTACAGAGGAGCATCTAGATGGAAAGGTCAAACAATGCTGAGGCCACTGGCACTGCCATGGCAAGCCAAAGCCCCAGGGGGCTAGAGAAGCCTTGGGTATGTAGCCAAACTTCCATCTACAGAGAGAAGAATGAGAATGAAGCAGATTTCCAGAAAGAGGGCATGCGAGAGAGGAAAAAAAACCTTCCCAGTCTAATCCCTACATTATCCATTTTCTGAGTTCTATACTGGACATCTGTGAGACTGCCTGTTAAGACAAATCCCTATTAAACTACAGTTGATCCTTGAACAACGTGAGGGTTAAGGGCACTAAACCTCCATATAGTCAAAAATCTGCATATAACTTTTGACTCCCTAAAAACCTAACTATAATAGCCTACTAGTGACCATAAGCCTTACTGATAACATAAACACTCAGTGAACGAATATTAAGTATGTTACATGTATTATAAATCATATTTTTATAATAAAGCTAGAAAGTACTATTAATAAGGAAAATATATTTCCAGTGCTGTGCTATATCTGAAAAGAATCCACATGTAAGTGGACCAGCACAATTCAAAGCCCTGTTGTTCAACCATCAACTGTACTCTGGAAAAGGTAAATGTATGGCTTGACCTTGAAAATATATGTTCTACCTCCAGTCAGCAATGAACTCTGGGAGAATATCAATCAAGATGAGAATGAGAGAAGATATGCCTCTAATCGAGGAGTTAAGATGCAAAGCATGAACATATGTTCTAAAAACACTGGGTGGCAGGGATGCCTAGGTGGCTGTCAGTTAAGTGTCTAACTCTTGATTTTGGCTCAGAATGTGATCGCATGATTGTGGGATCAATCCCTGACTCGGGCTCCATGCTGTGTGGAGTCTGCTTAAGATTCTCTCTCCCTCTGCCCTTCGTGTGTGTGTCTCAAATAAATAAATAAAATCTTAAAAAAAAAAAAAAAAAGACACTGTATTTCAGTTTCTGAACAAAACCTGTTTTTTAAAAAAAGATTAGATATTATGTATTACTCAAAATCATAACCAGGAGCTTCTAATAAATGGATTAATTGAAATAAATAAATGGATTAATTGTATCTTATGTTTATAAACCTGTATTTGGTTTTTGAAAAAGTTAATTTTACTGGATTTTTACAGCTGCTATGCTGGCAGTAGGAAAGACTATTTCTAGCTGCAGCAGCTAGAAAAAAGCACATGATAACTGGAATCTTTATTTTATATGTATTTAGGGGGTGTTAATAGGGATCAGTCTCTCAAAATGATGACCTTAGCTGCTTGTACCCATACAATGATTTCAACTGGGAAGGCCTCTTAACTTCGACTTTCAGGAAAAAAACTGAACACCTGACAACCTTCATGAAGATGTCAAGATTCAGTTATATGAAGTGTTCTTCCTGGACTGAGTAGATCCTGTGCAAGGGCACAGAGCCAGGAGTCCTTCCAAACTCAAGGCAAAAGCCTGGGTACTTTGCAAAGAATTCCATATTTTACTCCAAGAAAACACTGAGCAACAAGTTTTTTCCCCCACAGTGGCAATGAGGACTCTCAAAGTTTTCTTCGTCCGGGGGCTCAGTTGGTTAAATGTCTACCTTTGGCGCAGGTCATAATCCCGGGTTCCTGGGATTGAGCCCTGCCTCGGTCTCCCTGCTCAGCAGGCAGTCTGCTTCTCTTTCTGCCTCTGCCCCTCCCCCCGCTCATGCTCTCTGTCAGATAAATAAAATCTTAAAAAAATAAAATTTTCTTTGTCAAGTTTTCACACTCTAAAGTGACACAACAATAATACATTATGATCCTTTCTGAAATTCAGAACTCAAGGCAAAAAGAGTGGAAACCTGACTATGTATTTGCTGTTAAAATGATCATTGCCTTAAAGAACATATTTACAAACTCACAGGGTGGCTACAGGCACAAACCACAAAATCAACCACAAATCTAAGTCCAGCGAAACCTCAGATAAAGAGGTAGACACAGTACTATAAAAGATGTATGAAACCCTTCCTGCAAAAAAGAACTTCAAATATTAAATGAGGAAAGCACACAGAATTACTAACACCTACAGAAGTGGAAGCGTTACCGGGGAGAGTTCCCCGCTGGGAGATAAGGTTAGGGGCTGGGCCAGCACCAATGCTCGCTCTACGGGTAGGCAGCAGGGACGAGGTGACGCCTTGGGTCGGCGGTGGGCTCATGCAACTGTGAGGGCCTCCCGAGCAGAGCAAAGGAGTCAATTTAGCGGCTGAAGTACTCCCACTCTGTTAACAGGACAGATCCGACATCACGTTGACCTCCCCCTTGCCTCGAGAGTCGGATGTCCATAAACACCATTGTGTGAGCAAACTGCCCTTTTTCCTCCAACAGAAATCTGGCCTTTTCTCTTTCCTTCATCCATTTTGAGGAAAGTACTTCTTCCCTCACCAAACCCAGCCTCCACTGTGCCCTCACCTGTCTGACAATGCTCTGGATTAGTTTGTCCATGGTGAAGGCAATGTAGGCATGAATGGTGAACATCTCTCTCAGAGAATCTTCGTACTGTGACGAGTCTATGTTGCCATCTAGCAGGCTCCGCACCATGTCCAGGAAAGCTGGGTAATAATCTTCTACGTCAACATCCACTGTGGGAGAGATGGGAGAGGTGAGGCTTTATGCTGCTCGAGAAGGTCGGAGGAGAGGGCAGGGCAAGATCCTGCAGCTGGCCTAAAGAGCAACTGCAAGAACAAGCCCTAGGTATTCAAACACACACACTCAATCTGCCGCAGGCAGTGATGAAATCTGACAGGTGGCTACAATGGCCAGTGCGGTCTCTCAGACAAGAGTGACCCTGTAACTTTAACAGGGGCTCTAACGCTGTGTCCATGCCAAAAAGACACATCATTACGGTACCGTGGGGCTCTGCTTGACAGGAGAGCAGAACATCCCAGGGAAGAAGTTTCTTCATAAAGTTGCTGGCTCTCCTGCTGAGAGAGGAACCTGGCCTCCCAGCCTGCAGAGAGCATTCCTCACATGGGTCACTTGCTCATAAAGCTATTTCAATGAAGCACAAAGTGCTGATGAGAAAAGGCAGACAGCACCACACTCGAGCCCTGGGAAACCTCTCAGGAACAGAGAAATAGGAACCCAAATTAAATCCCCTATGAATAATGAAGTAATCTACATTTGTCAAAGTCCTTCTGTTTAAAAATGGATTCCCAACATTGTACTTCACAAATTACATTAAACGATCTTTACTTGCTGCACATGAATCACTTCAACCAGCAGCTAGAATCTTATCAGTTGTTAAACATTTGGCAACTAGCAGAGTGCAAAAGGAAGCATGAAAGGACTCTGCCTTTAGCTTCTGTAAGAAGTATTTACTGATCTCTGGTGCTGGCAATCAAGACGGGGGCATGAGGGGGCCACTGGGTATTGGTCATATTTGATCCAGGTACAGGTTACACAGGTGTGTTCACTTTGTAAAAATTCACTGAGCTATACAATTTGGATTTGTATATTTTTCTGTACGTATGTTGCACCTTAAGAAGAAGTTCACCAGGGGTGCCTGGGTGGCTCCTGGGGTTGAGCATCTGCCTCTGGCTCAGGGCATGACCCCAGGGTCCTGGGATCGAGTCCTGCATCAGGCTCCCTGCAAGAAGCCTGCTTCTTCCTCTGCCTGTGTCTCTGCCCCCCTCTGTGTGTCTCTCATGAATAAATAAAATCTTAAAAAAAAAAAAAGTTCACTCAGCGAGGGGTGCCAGGGTGGTCCACTCAGTTAAGTGTCTGCCTTCAGCTCAGGTCATGATCCCAGAGTTCTGGGGTGGAGCCCCATGTCGGGCTACCTGCTCAGCAGGGAGTCTGCTTCTCCTTCTCCCTCTGCCTCTCTCTCTCAAATAAATAAATATCATTTTAAAAATAAAAAAAGTTCACTAAACTGGAAAAAAAGAAAAGTATAAGAATTCTTAGTCCCTAACATCTGACTCTGTTTGTAGCCTATACAGAGAAAACAGGCTGAGAGCAAAAGCTAAGTCCATCTCCATTTATTTCAAGTTTGATGAGTTCATCAAGGACATACAAAATGGTTTAAAAGCAACCGGCTTAACTTCCATCAGAGTATCACCTCTTCAGACCCCATAGCAAAGGCACGGGCTGTACTACTTAGACAGATGCCCTTATGCCAGAATAAAGCTAGGAGCTTTAAGCCAGACTTGTGCGCATGAGCTATAATCAGTGCAAGGCTTGGTGTCACTGTTCAAGACCCAACAATGTAAGCCTCAAATCAGGTTGAGTCAGTGGTCAAGACAGGATTAAGCCATTTGCTCTCATTTCTACATAAGCAGATGGAACCACCACCCTGAGATCCAAAAGCTGTCTCTCTCAGGTTAGGATTATCAAAATAAAGGTTTTTAACATTAATATCCAGTGTCACTAGCTCTTCAGCAGATAGGAAGTTAGGGCCACACATGGGTTTTCTTACATCAGCAACTGTTTTAAACAGTTTTTAAAAGATAATCCAGGGGCACCTGGGTGGCTCAACGGTTTAGTGCCAGCCTTTAGCCCCGGGCCTGATCCTGGAGCCCCAGGATCGAGTCCCACATCGGCTCCCTGCATAGAGCCTGCTTCTCCCTCTGCCTGTGTCTCTTCCTCTCTCTGTGTCTCTTTCATGAATAAATAAATATAATCTAAATAAATAATAAAATAAAATAAAGTAAAATAAAATAATCCACTCCACAGACTGGCTGTTTCTTCTACGGCACAGAAGAAAGGCTCCATGAAAAAAGTTTTTGGCTCACAGCTCAAACACGTAATTTATATTATCTAGAAGCAGGCAACAGAGAATTAGAATTATGTAAAGCATGTAGTGGCTTCCTCAGTTTGCATTTATTTTCCTTTTCCTCTGCTATCTTCATTCTTGTCCTGTCTGATCTGCTCTCTCACACCATCTCTTGACTTCCAATCTCCTTTCCATAAACTATTTCTATTTATTAAGAGCCATGGACCCCAGTGGCTAAAGTCTTGCCCAAACATATCTAAGAAAATCTGCATCTGTTAGGCATGAACTAGGAATTTATATTCTGTCATGAAGCAGAAAGGACTGTGACATTTGAGTCCCACCCTGTCCTTGAATACACTCTGCAAAACACCAAAGATCTGCCATTTGGGAAACTGATGACAACTGCCAGCCCCTCCCCAGGTGTCCATGGTAGCAGCCAATGAACGTCCATGATCCTAGCACTGCACAGGGTGCTCTGCATACTTTCCCCAATTCTCCCAACAAACCCACAAAGTATAAAGGAGCACCTCCATTTTACAGGCACGCAGGATGGGGAGCTCAAGTAAGGTCACACACCCAATCAATTGCCAAGCTAGGATCTGAACCCTGGTCAGGCTCTTAGGCCTGCCTGCCCATGCTCTATATGTCTAAAAGAAAGCGGTCTTGAGTCTAATTCGGCTCTGAGGGCCCCCAATTCCTCACATTGTCAGAAACCAAGAGCCTAAGCCACTCACTAGGTTCTTTGAGACGCAGCTGGATGGCAGGGCTGTCACTCTTGTCTCGTTTTATGCCCAGCACTTCCCGTTCCCACTCTCTCTCTCGGTTTTCTTCTTCAATTTGCCGTTCAGCTTGGGAACAAATCCGCAAGAGCCGCAAGCAGAGGATCTGGTGCAGTCGCATAAAGATATACCAGTTGTTATTAACATAGAAAAGGTTGTACACTTCATCCATCCCTCGTAACTTCTGAGCTGCTGTGTTACTAAACAGTAGCTTGGACTTTGGGGGACTGCCCCCAACACCATTGTGCTTCTTAGCTGCCCCTGTGGCTTCATCTACATCCATCTCTTCTTCTTCCTCTTCCTCCACATCCGAGAGATCACCTCTCTGAGCAAAGAGCAGATCTGGAATGAAGTGATGCATAATTTGCTTGATTTTATACTTGTCCTCCTTCTGAATGCCTGTCTGCCTCTTCACGTGGTGGATAATCAAAGCAGCAGCATCTTCCAGAATCTGTTTGTCTTCATATGCAAGTGAGAGGTGTGGGCCAATAGGTACACCAGCATTGTCTTCTGTAGCCTGCTCTTGCCTCTAATAGGAGAGAGACGCAAAGTATTATATGACATATCTCCAGCAACAACAAACAGACCTACGAGACGGCACCAGCAGTACATGCCATTATCAACCATAGTGGCAACTGTTTTCTAATCTGAAACTTGCAGAAACAGATCTAGATAATGCGGGAGGTGTGGTTTAACACCATAATAGTGGTTCTTCTAGATTGTGAAGACTTACTGGGGACAATTGGACAAAATTGGGACTATCTTTTAAAATTCTGTATTAGGGCAGCCCCGGTGGCGCAGCGGTTTGGCGCCGCCTGCGGCCTGGGGTGTGATCTTGGAGACCCGGGATCGAGTCCCACATCGGGCTCCCTGCATGGAGCCTGCTTCTCCCTCTGCCTGTGTCTCTGCCTCTCTCTCTCTGTGACTATCATAAAAAAAAAAAAAAGAAGTGTGAGGTTTAAAAAAAATAAAATAAAAAATAAAATAAAATTCTGTATTAGTGGGGAGGCATGGGTGGCTCAGCAGTTTAGCGCCTGCCTGCCTTTGGCTCAGGGCATGATCCTGGAGACCCGGGATCAGGTCCCGTGTCGGGCTCCCTGCATGGAGCCTGCTTCTCTCTCTCTCTGTGTCTCTGCCTCTCTCTTTCTGTTTCTCATGAATAAATAAATAAAACCTTTAAAAATAAAAAAATAAAATAAAATTCTGTATTAGTATTTATGGATATGGAGGATACAACAAGAGGCCTACGACTGGAGGTCTAGAATCTTGGGTGAGGGCCACTGGGGTAGCTCAGTGGTTGAGCATCTGGCCTTTGGCTCAGGTTGCAATCCTGGGGTCCTGGGATCGAGTCCCGCATCAGGCTCTCTATGGGGAGCCTACTTCTCCCTCTACCAATGTCTCTGCCTCTCTCTGTGTCTCTCATTAATAAATAAATAAAATCTTAAAAAAAAAAAAAAAAAAGAAGAAGAAGAAGAAGAATCTGGGGTAGGGGTGTGGGAGGTGACAGATTGATTTAAAACAATTGGCAAAATAGAGATGCTTATTTAAGCTTATAGAAGAGCTCATTTTACTATTCTCTCCCTTTTCACATATGTTTGACATTTTCATGATAAAAAACATTATTTTATTTTATTTTTAAAGATTATTTATTTATTTATTCATAGAGACAGAGAGAGAGAGAGGCAGGCAGAGACACAGGCAGAGGGAGAAGCAGGCTCCATGCAGGGAACCTGACATGGGACTGGATCTCGGGTCTCCAGGATCACGCCCTAGGCTGCAGGCGGCGCTAAACCGCTGCGCCACCGGGGCTGTCCAAAAACATTTTTTTTATTTTTTTTATTTTTTTATTTTTTATTTTTTTTTAAAAACATTTTTTTTAAACTCAAGATCACATAACTTTTAGGAATTCTCAATCATACTATATTTATGTGTCTATCCCCACCCCATGACTGTGAGCTTGTCCAAGAAAGCAGGATTAATTTCTTAATCATCTCTGTACCCTGGCTCCCAGTACTATATACACTCCTGGTAAGTATCCTGAATAAACAACGATTAGAAAGTGTCTGGGGATTAATGATAAGTGTTTTGGTTGTGGGAAGTTGAGAGGAGCTACGTGAATGAGAAAAGGTATCATTTTGAGGGAAACAGACGGGAAGACAAGTGGAGGAGGGAGGCAGCAGGCACAGACAAAGCCAGGATAGTAAACTGGGAAACTAGTAAAGCAGTTTAGGAATAAAGGTGAGGCTTAGATTTAAAATGTAGAATCAGGAATAGAAGTCTGTGACAGTTTTGAAGCAAGAATCACCTTGTCTCGGAGGGTCTTCTTTCATATAACAAAGATAATTTCCAGGAATCAAAGCCAGGCTGAACATAAAGACTGGGGTCCTCTCACAGATAGAGAAACTTCCCACTCACCTCATCATAGATGCTCTCAATCTCGTTGAGTAAGCTCTTTGACCTCAGGACCTTGGTGTCGTTCTGTTTAAAGTTGATGCCCTGGTGGTCCAAAGACTTCAAGTAGTATTTCTCATTTTGCTCTCTCCACACCTTGTTAAATCCTCTCTGAGCTTCTCGCCATTCTTCCTCTTTCATCTTCAATCTGGTGAGGGGTGGGGGGTGTGGAAAGGACAAGACATGGGAATTCGGATGTGGGAGTTCTAAGGGAGGGAGTTAAACTCTTTGGATTTGAATCCTGGCTCTGCCATACTAGACTCTGTTTCCTTATTGGGAAAATAGGGATGACAGCGCCTACTCTCCAAGGTTTCCAAGTGGGAAATGTGTCAGACTTACTTTCTTTCAAAAGTCAAAAGATATAACAGGTCTGTCAAAATTATTGGCAACTTGGGATACTGTTACTGAAATTGTTATATTGTTATTCAATCCAGGCTTGAACTCTGTTACATGAGGAAATAACTCCTCCAGGACTTATTTAGGGGAAGTGATTTGTCCCAAAGTCAGAAATCTTACCTCGAATAGTTATTTCTCAACATCATTCCACCCAATACCCTTAAAAAGGGGTTTACTTTCTTGGCCGGCTAAAACAAGCACATCTCTTTGCTGCAGGACTTCTAAGAATGTTCACTATGCTAATATAAATGCAGAAGTCCAAGAGCAAAGAACTTGCACAGTAATGCTCCTTTGCACACAATTTGGGAATTTCTGATGGTAACAACAGATCTTAACACTCTAGAAGTGTAGAAGAAAGTAAAATCAAAACCAGCACTAGAACTGAAGAATATCCTACGTCTCAAAGCCAAAGTTAAATGCTGCTGGCATGGCAAGAAGAGAAAAAGCCTGTGCCAGCTCTTGAGCAAAGTCTGGGGAGGAACAATAAAATCTGGGCATCTGTGAGCTGTGCAGCAGACAAGAGTTTGCACCACCCGTCTCAGGTGGAACTGAAAGAGGACCCAGCTGTTAGCTGGGATTCCATGTGGTCCAAAGAGCCATGGACTTAAAGGAGCCTGGGGCTCACCCTAGGTCTGGCCTCCTCCTTGATGCCTGGTCTTATGTGGGTACAACAGCCCCTGTACACCTCAGGCCGAAGGCTTGTCAGGAGGTAAGATGTTCTTGGTAAAAATGCCAAGCTAGTAAGTCTTTTTAAATAAACCACCAATTTTACAAAGACAAAGAGATTTTTCTTATTAAAAAACAAAGATGTTAACAATGGTTAGTACTGAGTGGCAGGAATGTGGGTGGCTGTATTCTGCTCTGTTCTTTTCTGTATTTTAAAATATTCCCTTAAACACACAGAGCATTCCACTGTGGACTTTCAAGGTTTGTTCTCTATTGCTGGTTACACAGAAACCCTTCAAGAAGCTCCACTATCCCATGCTGCACCTAATTTCCAACCACCAGCATTGAGGTGAAATAGAGGCCTCATGGAATAACCAGGTTGAAAATGAAGGCCGTATTTAAGGGGACACCGAACCTGTCACGAAGCACACTAAAGCACGAAGAACATATTCAGTTACCTTTTAAGGACAATTGGGACGGCAATGGAGGGGTTCTTCCTCAGACCATCGATGATGTCAGCTGCTTTATCAGCATATATCCTCTGGAGTGCTTTTCGATGAATAACTTCCGACGTGCCCCCAAGGGTGTTGTCCAAGCGAAATTTGGCTTGTTCCTCAGCAGACAAGCGAGAAAGCTTCTTCTGTATTGCTTCCAGAACCCGAATCGTTGCCAGATTGGTCTCTAAAACTACATCAAGCTAAAGCAAAAGACAAAGTGTGCTCAGGATTTATAATAGAATAGCGGTCTGGAGTATGAAGTATGGAGTCAAATTCCTTGGACTTGAATCCTAGCTCCGCCATAGCAGCCACACAAAATTGTATTTGCTTATCAATAAAGTAGGGATAACACCACCTATTCTCAGAGGCTATTTTCTAGATGAAATGATATAACCCAAATAAAGGGTTTAGTGCAAGGCCTGGCACATAATATCCAATAAATGATAGAAAAGTGGTAGTCGTTACTTCTAACACCACCAATGTGCTTTGTTTAGGACTACTAACCCCAAATCAGAGGGACCTCATAGGAGGCAACCTTACTGACACTTTCCCCTGAACTTTCCTGGATTGCTAAGACCTGTTACAAATGATAAAATAAAATGAAACAAAACACACAACAATCCTCAGAAGACCATTCAAGATAAATCAGTCTTTTTTTTTTTTTTTAAGATTTTATTTATTCATTCATGAGAGACACAGAGAGAGAGAGAGAGGCAGAGACACAGGCAGAGGGAGAAGCAGGCTCCACGCAGGGAGCCCGATGTGGGACTCGATCCCGGGTCTCTAGGATCACGCCCTGGGCCGAAGGCGGCGCTAAACCGCTGAGCCAACAGGGCTGCCCAAGATAAATCAGTATTATGTGTAAGGTTTCTCAGGGTAACTTAAAATATTTAAATATTTAATAGCCTTGTTCTATATCCAGTAATAAGAGCAGTGACTATCATTCCTTAAGGACTTCAACGTTGTATTTGTGGGTAATCATTTAAATTTTTTTTTAATTTTTTTTTATTTATAATAGTCACCCAGAGAGAGAGAGAGAGAGAGAGAGAGAGAGGCAGAGACACAGGCAGAGGGAGAAGCAGGCTCCATGCACCGGGAGCCCGACGTGGGATTCAATCCCGGGTCTCCAGGATCGCGCCCTGGGCCAAAGGCAGGCGCCAAACCGCTGCGCCACCCAGGGATCCCAATCATTTAAATTTTAACAGAACTCCTCGCACTTACTTTCTGGCAAGGGCCTAGCCATATCTGGTTAAGGATATGACTGGCAACCTCTAATAACTCTTTTCCTAGGCTTCACACAAGATTTTCTAAATGAGAAACAGAAAACAAAGTAAACGGCAAGTCTTGAGGCCCTATAAACCAACTGTCTACAGAATTGTTCCCTAGGGGCGCCTGGGTAGTGCAGTCAGTTGAGTGTCCAACTCTTGGTTTTGGCTCAGGTCAGAATCTCTAGGTCGTGAGATTGAGCCCAAGGTAGGGATCAGCATGGAATCTGCTTGAGATTTTCTCTCTCTGCCCCTCCCCCTCTCAGGTGTGTGCACTCTCTCAGGTAAAAGAAGGAAGAAGGAGGAAGGAGGAAGGAAGAAGAAGGAAGAAGGAAGAAGAGAGTTCCTTAAATTTTCTAACTTGGGGGACGCCTGAGTGGCTCAGTGGTTGAGCGTCTGCCTTAGGCTCAGGGCGTGATCCTGGGATCCAGGATCGGGACTGAGTCCCACATGGGACTCCTTGCAGGAAGCCTGCTTCTCCCTCTGCCTGTGTCTCTGCCTCTCTCTCATGAATAAATAAATAAAATCTTAAAAAAAAAAAAATTCTAGCTTGGGGACTGTGGTACTCATTTTGTCCAGTATTTCTGGTCCCTTTCACCTGATTATGGACAAGTGATGAACTGAACTTCCCGGCTCCCTTGTGGTAGAAGAGAGTCATCTACCTAGTTCCAATGAGTTTGTGGACAGGTGAGTTGAAGTAATGTTTGTGACTTCTAAGCTAGAGCATCTAAGAGGGTAAGACTTCTGAGCTCTTTTCCCTTCAGTGACTCGCAATATTCAAGACGATGATACTTGGTCTGCCTAGGTCCCCAAAGTAATTTTGATGAGCAGGATCTCCTACCAAATATCAAAGCACATGTAGCATGATCAAGAAAGGCATGTTTTTTCAAGCCCACTGAAATCTGGGGGTTGTCCACACTGCAGGATCAGTAACTTATCCTGATGTATAATGGAATGCTCCTTCAAACTAGCCCATCCTAAGCACATGCACGCACACCTTCATCATCATTCCTGTAATCACAAATGGGAAATGCAGTGCTTGCCTTTCACAGGCACACCAGCTGAGAATAGGAACATCCTGTCAGAAAAAAGATGCCAATCTCTGCCTTCTACCTCCTTATCTAAACTTACTAAACATAGGTAACAAGGAAATGCTTTCTTTAGCCTGATAAAACTTTCCATGGAAGTTAGCATGTCATGATTTTATTTTGTGCAAATGGCTGAAACTCCTCATGAACACTGGGGCTAGTCACCTGCCAGTAGCCAAGCAACATGTGGCCTTTCATTCAAGACATGCCAGAAACAGCTGAGTAAAGTGTGAAGGGGGATGGCTGGCAGAGCTAAATCAGCATGGATTAAAAAAAAAGATCTCTCTCTCTCATTTATATGTGTAAGTGAGGCCACTTTTATATAATAAATACATTAAATAGGATACACATCATTTTACTTCTTCAAACACATTTTTTTGTTGATGAGATCAGTGAGCTAGACGTTTTAACACACCAGGGATTCTAAGCCCACTCTTAGTACTCCTACTCCCGGTACACAGACTATCACCTCACTTACTCCAGCCTCTTACCCTCCCAACTACTTTGAAATAAAGCCCTAATTTCGCTTTCTTTCACAAGGAGCCAAATCCATAGCAGATACAGAGAGAAGAATTCCAGTTCTCACAGGAGAGCTGGTTTGCTAACCATGTCAAGATACCCGCTAAGAATAATACACACTTTAAATAATTAAACCTCTTTAAGAAAGTCCAGTCAGCCTTAAGATACTGTTTCATATACCCTGTAAAACACAATAACCTTTAAAACACCATTAAAAATTCAAGGAATTATTATTCAGCCATCAATGGATAACTTTAAAAGGGTTAAAGTGGCCTAGATAGGTCACTTTGCCCTAAGATATTACTAATATATTGATGAATTCATAAAGCATTTACTACTGAAGAACATGAGCTTTTGGCTCTTCAGTCTTAAAAAGCCAAGCCTCACAGATAGTTATATTTAAGATATTTTAGCATTTAGTGCCTCTCATTTCTACAACCTTCAAATGATAAAGGAGCTTGTACCTCAAAGCGCTCATCTTCACAACGATAGATGTGTTCTTCATACTGGGTTTTCTTGGAACTAACAAAGGTGGAGTCCTCAGACCAGGAAGGGAAGGAAACCCAAGTATCATTTAAAACCTTTGGGTAAAAGAAGAGAAACTGAAGCCAAAGTGTAACAAAGCTTTCCAGTGATTAAGCATTCTCAGTAAAAAGACAGACACAACCCTAGGGGATGGGAAAAACTACTAACATTACAGCTTTCACCTTTAGCAAGTTTGCAAAAGATGGAAAAGGTTCTGGATAGAAGCATACAACATTTTCTTCTGAGAAAAGACAGAGAAGGGTCTTGATTTCCTCATTCACATAAATTCTTGAACCCTGGTGTCACTCCCTTCCAGAGGAAGCAGAAAATTCAGGGCTGGTCCTTTCTAGGGAAGGCCTTACCTCTTTGCAGAGAGGAGTCCGTCCTGTACACTTGGGCTGCTGGTAACTCTTTGGTAGGGCTCGATAGCTGGAGCCCAACCGTTTACAAGAAGCATAATCTATCTCCATGGCAATGCCCTCTGTGGCTCGTTCCTTTGGAAAGGTTTCCAGATGTACAGACTCCTTATAGCCCAGAAAGTTTTTAAACCAATTAAACAATTCAGGGAATTTCCTGAAGAATCAAACCAAAAACTGGTGAGCAATTAGAAGCATGGTGCAGTTATCCTGAGGTATGGCTGCTACTATTTGGTGTTGGGTCTGCTACCAGGGACAGATTTGGTCCCCTCTGCTACCAGGGACTAATTCCAATGACAATTATTATTTCCTGCCTAAGAAGTCCTGCTTCTGGGTATCTGGCTTCCCTTCTTCTTATAGAGCACTCCAAGACCAGTTAGGGTGCTGATGGAAGAGCTACACTGAAACTAAGCAATAACCCGCTGTTCTTCTAATCGAGAAGACCACTTTAATGCTCAGATCATTCTTAGGTTATCAAATACAGTCAAAATTCTAGAACCCTAGAAGAGACTGGTCTCTATAAACATCCAACACTGGTCAGCGCCTTGGGAAACCACTGGTCTTGGCTGATGCCCTCTTTGCCTATTTTTCCATCTGTAGAGTTAAACTAGAAGAATTCCCAGAGGACTCCTATGACACTGACATTTTATGAGTCAACTAACTGACTTACGATGATCAAAATTATTTTTGCTTATCACATACCCCCACCTCCATACCGCACACCAGGACTTAGCCCCTCACTCCACTTACCCCAGGAAAGGAGAGACTAGCTGCACAAGCTCAGCCCGAGAGATCACCTCCTGGTTAAAGATAACAAGACAACGCAGGAAATTCTCATAGGCCTCTGCGCTCCTCAGAGCCTTTCGGACCTTACGGAGACAATCAGAAGAGAAACAGTTAGATGGGGCATCAAAAGATGCTGGACTCCTTTTAAAAGATTGAGCAAAAAAAATTAAAAAAAAAAAAAAATTGGGCAAATTGGGATGCCTGGGTGGCTCAGCAGTTGAGCTTCTGCCTTTGGCTCAGGGCATGACCCTGGAGTCCCACGATCGAGTCCCACACGGGGCTCCCTGTGTGAAGCCTGCTTCTCCCTCTGCCTATGTCTCTGCCTCTCTCCGCGTCTCTCATGAATAAATAAAATCTTAAAAAATAAAAAAATAAAAATAAAAGATTGGGAAAATTTATTTATTTATTAGATTTTATTATTTATTTATTCATTCATGAGAGACAAGGAGAGAGGCAGAGACATAGGCAGAGGGAGAAGCAGGTTCCAGGAGAGTAGCCTGATGTGGGACTTGATCCTAGGACCTGGAGATCACACCCTGAGCCAAAGGCAGATGTTCAACCACTGAGCCACCCAAGAGTCCCACAAGATTGGGGAAATTTAAAGTTACTTGATGATACCTAGTTACCCTACCAAAAACTAGTTAACCTAGTTTTTGTTGCTTCTAACAGATGCTTACAGCAAGACTCTTTGTCAACACTGTCTTCAAACTCTGGTAACCTTGAATAATTTTTCTTTCTTTTTAAAAGATTTTATTTATTTATTCAAGAGAGACAGAGTCTAGAGAGGCAGAGGGAGAAGCAGGCTCCCCATGGGGAGCCGGATGCGGGACTTGATCCCAGGACCCTGGAATCATGACCTGAGCCAAAGATGCTCAACCACTGACCCACCCAGATGCCCTGAATAATTTCTTAAGACACTTCTGCCCTCTGACCTGATCCTTTTCCTTCTTCCACTTATAATCCTGAACATTTTAATGTCCAAAAATCTAAAAATGTTCAATAGCATACACAAGGTAAAACTAGCCTGGCTAGATGAGCAATCCAGCCAAGTAAATGAGTAAATATTTAATATTGTGGTCCTTTAATGAGGACTGTAGACAGATCCTCACCAAACCAAGTAGTTTAGCAATAACCCTTTATCCAGGCTCCTGTATACTTTTACAACTGTCAGTAGACACTATATGGAATATTAGTTTTCAAAGCTAAAGATGAAAGAAAACTGTACTTTTGGTACTATACACCATACTCACTTTTAAATTTTTATTAGTCTTTAAACACACAGAGAAGTAGACCAAACAGTGTAGTGAACCCCATGTACCTGGCCCAGGCTCAATGATCAACACATAGTAAATTCTATTTCATCTATAACCATTTCCTCCACCACTGAATTTTAAAGCAAATTTCAGACATTTCATCTATACAGCTGACCTCTGAACAACATGGGTCTGAACTGTGTCCGCCTACACCTGAATTTTGACATACAGCACTGTAAGGTATTTCCTTTCTGATTTTAATAACATTTTCTTTTCTCTAGCTTATTATACAGTATATCATACATAGAGCATGCCAAGTAAGTGTTACTCGAGTGTTAAATATCATCAGTAAAGCTTCTGGTTAACAGTGAGTTTTGGGGAAGCCACAAGTTACACTCAAGTTTTCAACCCACATTATTCAAGGGTCAACTACATATCAGCATCTACCTCTGAGAAAGAAGTACTCCAAGAACAAACAAATATCATCACTCTTTAAAAATTTAACTTATTTACGCCGCACCCCTCCAGTCTTTCATTGTCACTTGTCGGCATTTCCCTCCAAGTGCCCAGGCAGCCCCCGGAAACTGTTCAAGAGCCAGGGATTCAACTGTTAGGCAGGACAGCTCACTCAGGCACAGAAGGCTGGAGAGAGCCCAGGAGAAGCCAATCACAGAGATGCTAAAAACACCTGCCCTTTGCAAAAACACAAAGGTGCAAGATAGAGTAAATCTGCACCAGATCAACCCAGGCTGGTTCCTGCCAGTGAGAAGTCTGACAGTTATCAATTACCCTGATAAAAGCAGCCTGCTAATCAAGTTGACTCCAAGGAGGAAGTCAGACACAGGAGGAGAGTTAAACCAATCTACCACACACACTGTTTACACCAGTCATTGCACCACTGGCTACGTCTCAGGATCACCTAGGGAACTCTGAAAACATACAAGTAAATCAAAACTCACACAAACCCTATATATGATACCACAAATAAATGCCACAAGCAATTAGAAGATTACAAGTCATCTGAAGTCCTCAACAACTGGACCGACTTGGATTATCAACAACTGGGAGCCCCAAACATCTTTCAAGAGTAACATCATGGGATCCCTGGGTGGCGCAGCGGTTTGGCGCCTGCCTTTGGCCCGGGGCGCGATCCTGGAGACCCCGGATCGAATCCCACATCGGGCTCCCGGTGCATGGAGCCTGCTTCTCCCTCTGCCTGTGTCTCTGCCTCTCTCTCTCTCTCTCTCTCTCTGTGACTATCATAAATAAAAATAAAAAAAAAAAAAGAGTAACATCATGCATTTTTAAAAGCAGTCTTCCACTATAGGAAATGCCGTAAACTGCTTCACAAAACCCAAACAGACAATGCTACGGTTCCAGTGGCCTGAAAGGACCCTACAACTTAGAAACCATGATAACAAGGAGAAAGTCCTAATCAGCTTGAAGCTTCTAAAACAAAGTCTTCTTGGGGACAGGGTGATTTTCTTTTGCCATTAGTAGCCTATATCAAATCTAATTCAATCATTACCTTATCAAAAAATAAGGATTCAGTTCCTACACCGTGCTTGCTGGCATCTGCCATGGAGGAATCCTTTAGGCTGAGCAGTTTAGGTTTCTTCTGCAAAGAAGGAAAAACACCAACATGTAAGATCCAAAGAGTGACGTTCCTGGGGTTTTATTTTCATCTGTGTTCAGTGGATCCATCACTGACCACTGATTAGTAATTTGAAACAAATGAGAGAATTTGTTTCTCTCACTTTACACTCTAAAGGATTTCCACCCACCTTCTCCATCTCACAGTTTGCCTGTTGGGTCCCCCACCCTCCCAGGCTTAAGATCATTCTATTTCCCAAATATTCTCTCTACCAATGGTCACAGCATTACTGTGATAACAGACTGTCCTTACTTTTTCCATTAGCCAAAAGTAACTGTATTTTGGAACCTAGCGCTGCTACCTCATCCTAGAGTGGAGGCAGAGTTGGAACACACTGCCACAAGTGGATAGAAATCAATCCTCAACCTTTAATTATAATTCAATTTTAAAAATTCATGAAAAAGTGAAGCAGTTTATTTTCCTAAGAGAAGGAATGACTCTCTTGTCAGCAATATCCACCCGGACCAATTTAAGCTTACTTTCTCAAAGGGAATGAATAAGCTGTGACATAGCTGTCTGGCAAAATTTCACTTTTAAAAAGCCATCTCTCACCTACCTGTGAAGACATGTACAAACTCTGAGAAAAGCAGCACATTTACCTTGACCACCTCAGAGTACACTAAGAACCAAAGCCTCTACTGCTTATGCTGCCTAAGGAGAAAAGCAGGTAGGGAATTCTCATCCCCTTTTCTAGTGTTTCCACCTGAGGGTGATCAGTGTGGGAGGGGACTGATGCGAGTGGAGCTTAACTGCCAACCTGATTCTTGCTACCCATGTAATGCTCTTCCCTAAAGTAAAGAGATATAAACTATTACTATGTTCAACTTGCTTTCAAAAGGAAAAGCCATTACCAACACTGAACAATAGTCTTTCAAAAGTGTGAGCAATACCTAACATGTCAGTCTTTGTAGTTAGTTGTCTGCTTGTTCACCTCCTACTGTTAGAAATTCCACTTTTATTATTCATTAATTAGATTCTGCAGACACGTCCACCTCTTCCACATTACATGTTGCTTTAGAATTCATTAAAGCAACATTCAGTACATGCATCTAGCTCTCTCCCTAGCACAGCTGCGTTACATCAAAGAGGAAGAGAACAGGCTTAGCTTTTGCAGGCAGGACGTCAGTGTTTACTAGAACAAGAAGCATCCTGTGATAGGTCACTAACAAATTTAAGATGCCCCTCTGCTACAGCCTGAAGGTCGGGTCCTGCCCTGGAGATTACGGGGATACAGATTAAGATCTGACAACCCCACAAAGGCCTCTAGACCAAAGAACTCACAAAGTATATATACTTTACTCACAGGAGGACCTTAGAGACCACGGACTTACTTCTGAAATAATTATCAAGCTTAATAACCTTCCCTCTTATTATCGTAGGGCAGGTTGAAGGCATCAAATCAGACGAAGGGAAAAATCAGTATGTCTCAGAAACCGTGGGCAGCAAATAAAAAGACATAATGACTAGTAGCAAAGAAGAGAGAAAATACAGAGAAAACAATAAAAACTCAGAAAGTTCGGTAATTTGTGTAATCAGTGATACTCTACCCTTCTTTTGCAAAGCCAGATAAGCAGCTCCGCATCAAGTTTCTGTGACATACACCAACTCACTGACTATCGAAGACCCAACTCACAACATGCTTAGGATCAGAACACACGAACAGCCCAAGAGAGCTGTTCCATGGGCAGGGCTCGTTAGAGTCCCAAGTGCGCCGCTGTCACCTATGCTCACCTTTACCGGGGGGGTGGTCCCCGTTCCAGAGTGCCTACGGATCTGGCAGCCGTTCTGATTGGGCCTCTGAGGCTTGTTGTTCAGCTGGGGCTTCTTCACAGTGCCTCCATGGTCATTTCTCACAGAATCAACCTTTTCAGCTGTTGTTTTGCTTAAAAGCTAAGTAAGACACATCCAAGACATTAATTCTCTTACCCAAAGCAGCACTATCATTTAGAAACAGTCCCCTTCTGTTTCCAGCTTCCTAACTGATTGAAGATAATAATTCTAAATAGTGTAGTTCTTTCTAGATAAAACTTACCACCGAGCTGTTGGCATCTGGTAGGAACTGTCCAAACTCTGACAACAGATCTTCCTGATTTTTAAAAAGACGAGCCACCTGGGCATAAACCTCCTGTTCAGTCAATGCCGGAGTGTAGTTTCCTCCAGCTTCCTTGGCATTTCGTTGCTCTTTCTGACAGGAAATTGCAAATGGGAAGGTAGCAAATTAGAGGGTCACTGTTTTGAAGAACTCCCTTCGGCACACTTTTTGGGACATTAGATATCTACTAGGGCTGTGCCTAAGAAAGGTCTATGTTCTTAGCACCGTTTTAACCGCAAGCTTTTAAGTTGAAAAGTGAGTGAAAAATGGTGGCTGATAATTTTTTCAAAACTACGAAGAGGGGCACCTGGCTGACTCAGAAGAGCTTGTGACTCTTAATCTTGGGGTCATGAGCTCCAGCCCCACACTGGGTATAGAGACTAAACAAATAAATAACCTTAAAAAAAAAAAAAATAGGGGATTCCTGGGTGGCTCAGCGGTTTAGCACCTGCCTTTGGCCCAGGGCGTGATGCTGGAGTCCCAGGATCGAGTCCCACATCGGGCTCCCTGTATGGAGCCTGCTTCTCTGCCTATGTCTCTGTCTCTCTCTCTCTCTCACATGAATAAATAAAATCTTAAATAAATAAATAAAATTTAAAAAAAATAATAAATAAAAGTAGGATAGTATATGTGAAGGTTCAGGGGACAAGTACCAACCAATAACACACAAAACATTAGAGAAATGTCTCCTCCTTCTCCTGTAGATGAACTACACTACAAAAACCATCCTCTAAACTGCCCAGATAATAAGCATCTGCTTCACAGGGCAGTAACTTAAAAATCCTGCCTAGCTGTTACAAAGCAATTAGAGTCAGGCAAATCAAACTAGTTTTATAAACACACAGTTTTTAACCTGTTGATTTCCAGTAAAACTTAGGGAACATAATAATGGTTATTCAAGTTCTCAGACCAGATGCCCTCAGCATGTGACCTGATTAATTAAGACATGCTGAAAGGGCAACTCTCTTACCTGGTATGTGTGCAAAATTTCCAAAAATGCTTTGTAGATGTCTGGTTGGCCCTGGAACCTGTTCTTGATTTTATTAACATAGTTGATGGCATGATTAAACTCCACAGGCTGATTGTTCTGCAAGGATGGGGCCGTTCCCAACGAGATTGTCACTGGTGTATGAGGCTGGACAGGTGGAGAGCGTGGGGATGCATATGGTGGGAGAGGGGGTGTCTGCTGACTGGCTGGAGTATGTGCTTGTAGTTGGGAAGGCTAAAAAGAAAAAAAGTCATTCTCCTCAGAAATACAGATGGTCTGACATAGGAAAGAAAGGTCAAACTAAAGAGAAACAAGGTGTCTGATCAACAAATGTACTTTATTTACTCTGACCAGGCCAGTTAGCCCAACTCAAATCACACTGGGCAGGCATGGGGAGTGCAAGGGCTCACACTCTCTAATACAGATATTTTTGTTTCAAATTTTCGAAATACAACCTGAGAAGTGGCTACATCTCCAATTACAGGGAAGAATTTTTCTAATGCAATTTTTAAGCTCACTCAACAGGTGCAAACATAATAAGAAAAAAAAAATCAACCCTTACTCTCCATAGATCTTTAATGTCAAAAGACACTTGTTGCAGAATTCCACATAAAAATCTTCTAAACCACCTCTGTCCAATAGAACTCCAGTGATGGCAATGTTCTTTCATATTGCACTGTCCTATAGAATATAGCCACTAAGCTACCCAGGGCTACTGAGTACTTGAAATGTAGCCAGTACAACTGAGAAACTGAATTTATTTTAATTAGTTTAAATTTAAACACAGCCATATGTGGCTAGAGGCTACTGTATCAGACAGTGCAGTTCTAGAGCAAGTACACACCACCACCATCATCACCACCAGCAACGGGATCTTCTGCTTGGCTTGCCATGACCTAATCTGGTAAATGGAGTGACTTTTATAAAATGATGACCCCGTGGGCAGTAACATAATCTGATTATCAGATGATCATTTCTGCCTGTGCCATCAAAGTACTACTACACAATAAAGTTGCCATCTGTTGGGATGCTCATGGGTTCACAAGGCAGGAGGTGGGGACAAAATAAGTTCTTTATAAGTTATGGATGTGTTGATCTAAACAGATACCTAAGTATGTGGAAGGTAAATGTGAACCATCTTATACCAATGTGACTACTTCAGCTTCTGTGATGAAATCACCATAACTGATGTCTCTAAATTCTATATAAAGGGGAAATATCAAAGGAGGGTGCTTTCTAGGTATGCATTTTACCTGATGCAACGTATTCCAAGTGCTCACCTTGCTGACTTTGGCAGGTGGGGGCTGAGGAGCTGGTTGGGCAGGAGCTGGGGCTGACTGGGCTGAAGGCTGAGAAGGATGCTGGGGTGGTGGCTGAGGCTGGGGCTGGATGCCATGGGTGGGGATCTGATGAACCTGGCCAGGAGTTGTCACATTCACCATGTCATTGGTTTGCACCTCAATCTTGTAGCCAGGGGGCAAGAAGGTATTGAAGCCCATAATCAGGTCGGGATGTCCTTTGAACAGCTGGGACACACGACTAATCACTCCTGGAGTGTCAATGCTGATTAAAACAAAAAACAAAACATGTACATACAAACACACACACACACACACACACACACACACACACCACAAAAAGTTAAAGTGGCAAGCTTTACCAATACCCTAGTAAGAAAAAAATGCACATTCCACTAGGTTCTCTGAATAGGAAAACATGTAAAATCAACCTGCATATCACCAAATCAACAAAATACAAAGAACTCTGAAATTCCAAAGCAATTTTAGCCTCATATTCAAAGAGGTTTGGTCACAATTTTGAACACAACATATATTCACGATAACAGTCCTAACAAGCAGATCCTTAACAGCATATCTAAAGCAGCAACTCCCACGCAGGACCCACTCTCTACCACATGAGGATAAATCATTGTGTGTTCACAGTTTTCACGAGTTACTCTAGCAAGTGAACCACGCCAGAATATTAGCGTACCCTACGTCAACTCCGAGACCAGGTGGGGCTCATCACTATCCTTCTACTTCCCTGATTGAGATGACGTGCTAAGGAAAATTAACCAACAGGGTGAATACAAAGTCCAGGACCCATAATCGTCATCAAGAAAGCAATACATGAAATAAAGACATGATCCTAAATATTAAACTCCCCAAAAGGAGGCATCCTTTATCTTTCAGCGTACGAAAATAAGCAATATCCTCCCTCCAAAAGCAACATTTCAAGCACAAAGCTTGAATACAACCACATAGATCTTTTACCTCTGAGATTTAAATTCCTTCATGATGTCAAGGAAATCATTGTAGACCTGAGGCTGACTACCAAACTGCAGCTTCACCTGGTCAAGATAGGACAGCGCATCCTCCACCTGAGGCAGGGATAAATCTCAAGGTTATAAAAAGAAAATAAGCCAAGAATTATTTAAAACAAATGATTTATGCCTAAACAAAATTAACATGAAAATAAAATGAAATAAAAATATATAATAAATATACAGGAAAGTATTAAACATTAGTATGGATGCCCATAAAACTCAAGCTTAAAATAAAAATCAATTCATAAAATTTATAGCCTTGCTTTAGATAATTTTGGGGAGAATGATTAGTGAAAAATCATCACATTAATATCATTCACTTATTCATTTCACAAGTATCTACTAAACTACAACATACCGTGCCAGGCCCAACATGAATTACTAAGGAGTCAATGACAAACAAGGCACAGTCCCTGCTCTACAGAAGTTCATTCACATCTAGCCGGGAATCCTGATACAGTAGGGTACGTGGGTGATCACAAAATGCCCAGAGAGCACATGGGAAGGGCACTTCTGCACTAAGAAAAACCTATGGGCACATAAGGGAGGAGGAGGGCTTCCCCAAGAAGTGATGTCTAAACTGAGTCCTAAGGATGAGTACAAGTTAGCCAAAGTGAAGACAGACCTACAAAGTCAGAGGAAGCAGCATGAGCATAATCCCAGACAGGACACCATCTGGTACACTGGGAAAACACAGTTTAGTTTGGCTGAAGGATCTGTGGTGAAGGGGAAGAACGGTGGCAGGAAGAGTGACAAGAGAGGAGACCGAAGAGGAAGCAGGGCCTAGATCCCAAAATGTCCTGCAAATCTTGTTAAAAAACTGTTTAGGGGAGAGGCACATGGGTGGCTCAGTAAGTTAAGCGTCTGACTCCAGCTCAGGTCATGATCTCAGGTTTCTGGGATAAGTCTCCAATCTGGCTCCAAACTCAGTGGGGAGTCGACTTGTCCCTCTGCCCCTCCCCTTGCTCATACTCTTGCACATGCTGTCTCTCTCAAATAAATAAAATCTTTAAAAACAAAACAGAAACAAACAAAAAAGCAGTTTATGGGTGCCTGGGTGGCTCAATAGGTTAAGTGTCTGACTCTTGATCTTGGCTCAAGTCATGATCTCAGGGTACCGAGTCCCACATCAGGCCCTGGCTGGAAGAGGAGCCTGCTTAAGATTCTCTCCCTCCTCTGCTCCTTCCCCTCCTCACACATGCGCTCTTTCTCTTTTCTTTAAAAGGAAAAAAAAAAAAAGGCAGTTTAGATTTTTAGTATCTGTTTTAGTGTACTCAATTTGGCTACAGTGTTGAGAACAAATTGATGCAAAGGAAGATAGATTAAAAGGAGGCAGGAGGAGGGGTGCCTATGTGGCTCAGTCAGCTAAGCATCTCCCTCTGGCTCAGGTCATGGCCCCTGGATCAAGCCCTGTGTCAGGCTCCCTGCTCAGAGGAGAGTCAGCTTCTCCCTCTCCATCTGCCTGTTGCTCCTCCTACTCGTGCTCTCTCACTCACAGAAACAAATAAAATCTTAAAAAGCAAGCAAGCAAGCAAGCATGCAGGAAACCAATTATGCTGTAAGACTAAATTCAGCATGCAATCCATAGTGGCTTGAATTGTAGTATTGGCCAAAGGAATAAAGAGAATGGGATACACACAAAAGCTTTTTAGGAGGTAGAAGTGACAGAAATTCAAGACTGACTGGATATGGGATAAGGGAGAGGGAACATTCACTAAATTATAAATTACTTGGCCATTCACAAAGAGGAACAAGACTGAAGGTCTAGAAAGTTAGGAGTCTGATTTGGGACAACTTAATTTGTACTTAGGAGATATCCAAGGGGATTACCTACTAGATGTTTCCTATATATTGTGGGAATATTTTAAATTATACAAAATAGGGGCACCTGGGTGGCTAAGTGGTTGGGTATCTGCCTTTCGCTCAGGTCATGGTCCCCAGGTCCTGGGATCAAGTTCCTCATTGGGCTCCCCGCATGGAGCCTGCTTCTCCCTCTGCCTATGTCTCTGCCTCTCTCTGTGTCTCTCATGAATGAATGAATCTTTTAAATAAATAAATAAATAAATTATACAAAATATAAGCTTAGGGAAGTTTCAGAAATAAACATATGATTTTGATAAGCCCTACTCTTGTGATATACTGTGAAGTAGAACATTTATATTCAAATAAACCATTAAATGATATTTCCAGAGTTGCCCAAACTTCCCTTATGGGAAGCTCCATTATGGGAACCATTATCCCACAGTTAGAGTATTTCATGGTTGCAAGAGTAGTTTGTATACTTTGTCAATACCCATTCATTTCACGGTTGCTTTTTCTCTACTTTTAGAAATAACACAACAATCTGTTAAAATTCAATGGACTATTTATAATTCATATTCAGAACTTTCTATATTGAAATGTTTCATTAATAATGACCAAGGTGGGGATCCCTGGGTGGCGCAGCGGTTTAGCGCCTGCCTTTGGCCCAGGGCGCGATCCTGGGGACCCGGGATCGAATCCCACGTCGGGCTCCCGGTGCATGGAGTCTGCTTCTCCCTCTGCCTGTGTCTCTGCCTCTCTCTCTCTCTCTGTGTGACTATCATAAATAAATAAAAAAATTAAAAAAAAAAATTAATGACCAAGGTGATAGAATATAAAACTAAGTTTGCAGAAGAAATACTTTGGGAGATATTTAAGAATAGCATTCACAATCACATGACAAAGAAGAATTATCAAAAATAAACATGAAATTTTGAATAAAAAGAAAACAGGCTATAGTATAATAATTACTACAGAGAAAGAAAAAGTGCAGATGTCTGACTGAAAGAAATGTGATGTGTCTATGTCTGGGGGAAAAAAAGGTACTGGTCACAGTAAACTGCTATTTAAATTAGTTACAAAATAACACTATGCTTTAAAATGCCCAGTGTAACAACCACATTATAAATGAACTATGCGGGGGCCAGGGAGGAGCGGCTGGGTGGCTCAGTTCCACTCTCAATTTCGGCTCAGGTCATGATCTCAGAATGGTGAGATCCAGGCCCATGTCAGACTCTGAGCTGGGCATAGAGTCTCCTTAAGATTCTCTCTCTCCCTCTGCCCCTTCACCCCAATAAATAAATAAGTAAATAAACTACCTGCATGTAAGCATAGTGAGGAAATTCTCTCATTACCTAAAGTAGAGTTCAATTCTTTATAAAAACGTATATGCAGCTCTAGAAACCACAACTCAGAAAATAACTTGGAGCTGGTCCTTCAGAAACTGTGGATTCAGGGAAGAACTCGGGGAAACCCTGAATCTGCCGATGTGTTTTCTTGGTTCACTTCAACAGGCATTTATTACCAAGGTCCTTAACCTCTTGAAGTACACAATCTTGTTGGGGAGACAAACATGAACAACTGTAAAGAGAACTTGCTAAAGATGTGCTAAATATCGATGCTGCTAGCATTCAACAAGTAGCTAAAATCACACTAAACATGCCTGAAATTATTCAAATCTTTCTTGTCATCAATCTGCCAGAGACAAAAAAGAAAGTATAGACAATGATGGTGCTTGAAATAACCTAAGGATTTTCACTGAATACTTCCTCATCATAGAATATAAATGGCTTATTGAAGTTGATTCAAATGCTTGTAAAGCATTTTAAGACTGATCCAAAAATGGCTGGCAATGTGGGAATACTGAATGAAGCTACAATGGAGGCACGAGAAAGCATTTTACCCCTCCTCATCAGAACAGAAATTCAACAAGTTCTTGCATCCAGGAATCATACTCAAGAGCAAGAAGAGAAGGAACAGAGCAAGAAGTCCTAACTCTGTCCATAACTCACTCTATAACCCCAACTCTAGAACCCTTTCTTACTTTCTTGATGGTTTCTGTAAAACAGACAAAGCACATCTGTATAGTTATACTCAAGTGAGGGAGATGAGTAAAATAGCTGCTGTGTTTTGACAGGACTGGCAGAAAAAGCTTATAAAAATGTATATTTTTGTTAGTTTAATAGCAAGTTTAGAAGCCCTTTTGCAAGATTAAGGTATTAACTGATGAATACAGTATTAATATAGAATTAAATCATACCAAACCAACTCTAAAAAAATATTTTCATCAGGACTTTGTGAGGTACTAAGTTCATGGCAATAATACAGTTTGGTATACAGCCATCACTCTACAAGCAGACAACCAAAATGTTTTAAGAAAAACATCAATATAGCTTGTACAAATTTTCCCAAAGACAGAGCCCAGAGTGAAAATTTCAGGCCCAAATAATTTGACTCTCTTTAAAGACTATGCTTAAGTATAGTCAACTCTTTTTTTTTATTTTTCAGTATAGTCAATTTTTAGTTACTTAACATAGACAAAATAAATTTCACAAAATCCCTCTATATAGCATTCAATTTTCTTAGGCCAATATTAAACAAGTTCCTGAGTACCCAAAGTAATGAGGGCAGGGATCAAGGAGAACTACATTAAGTATCAAGAAAAACAGAAGGCCAAAATGTTTGCTACACATGGATGTATCCTTCAGGGGTATACTGTTCATTCCTACCTGGAAGCTATTTAATTAGGCTGATAGGACCAAATGAAGACGCAACATCTTATCTCCTTATAGTTCCTTAATTTGTATTTCTTGCACTTGATTTTAAATTTTATATAAATGTAAAATAAGAAAAACAAATCTGAAACACTTACTGCAACAATCACTTATTTTGAAGTCACACTCAAGTAAGCAGAGAGAGAGGGGGTTAGCTGGGAACACAAGCTCCACTTCTCCACAGATGCCTCATGAATTTCAAAAGGACTAAAAACCTACAGCACATACTCAGCAGAACAGATGAAAACACTGACACTTCATTCACAATTATAGTCTTCCCCAATCTTTATTAAGGTTCCCAAAAAAGGAGCATGTGTTTTACTAAGGATGGACGTGAAGATGGCAGCCCATTCAGCTATTTATAAACAGGGATAAAAAGAGTAAATCGTAAGGTAATACTGGACCCAGTGACTGTACAGGACTGTAGCCAACTATGTGTACACTCAACAAAACCTTATGCCATGCTAAGAACTAAGAGTTCAATAGGAGGCATCAAAAAAAAAAGGACTTTATTTCGTATGGAAAGAGTCCTGCTATCCTGACACGTCTGAGTACCATGCATTCATGCATTCCAAAAACATTTCCTGAATGTATTCTCTGGATCAGGCACGGACGGTAAGAGGGGAAATCTAAGTAGGTTTCAAAACAAAAACAAAGTAAAACTTATGATTCAATCCCTAGTCTAGTATGTTAAAAGTTATAATGCCACTATGAATAGGCTGAAGCCAATGCTTCCTGCTGAGAGAGAAAACTTCTCAATGAAAGAAGAGGAGCTGAATATCACCTTAAGCCTCTGAAATTGCTGCTGTCCCTGCACTGGTGCAACTGGTGGGGCAGGATGAGCATGACTCTGGACCACCTGGCCTCCGTGGGGCTGCACAGCTGCTGGGTGATGATGACTGCTATGAACCGCTGCGATGGTGGGCCCGTGACTGCCAGAGCTCTGTGGCACTGCTGAAACCTGGGGTGGACAAAATGCAGACAAGAAACTTCAAGGCTTCTGCATTCTTCCCCAGATGTATCTAAAAGACATGCATGCGTATCTTTGCACACACACAGAGAATTACGGATCTTCATTGACTTACATCCTGGGGTTACATCCTGATAAATCCATTTTAGGCTGAAAATACCCTATGTTGAAAATGCATTTAATACAGCTACCCTCACAAACATCATAGCTCAGCCTAGCCTACCCTAAATGTGCTCAGAACACTTAGCGTAGCCACAGTTGGGCAAAATCATCTCACACAAAGCCTATTTTACAAGAAAGTGTTAAATATCTCATGTAATATGCTAAATACTATACAAAAAGAGAAAAACAGAATGGAATGGCATAAGGGTATCTATCAGTTGTTTACCCTCGTAATCCTGTGGCTGACCAGGAGCTGCGGCTGCTACCGCCCAGCATCAGAGGAGAGTACAGTACTTCATACTGCTAGCCTGAGAAAAGATCCAGATTCAAAATTCCAAGTATGATTTTTAGTGTACATCACTTTTGTGTTATCATAAAGTTGAAAAATTGGAAGTCAAACTATCCTAAGTTCGGGACCATCTGTATTCAGAAACCTAAATTTCCCACAAAGGGAACTGGTGAAATAAATTATAACTCACCCATATTACAACAGAATTCTCTGCCACTATTGAAAACTATATGGCTCAACACTTCTCAAACTATCTATGGCAAAGGACACGTTTTTCTTTTTTC
Organism: Canis lupus baileyi; assembly: GCF_048164855.1. Classification (NCBI taxonomy): domain Eukaryota; kingdom Metazoa; phylum Chordata; class Mammalia; order Carnivora; family Canidae; genus Canis; species Canis lupus. The sequence goes on from NC_132869.1 coordinate 41,759,115, forward strand.
TTTTTTTTCGTTTTTCTTTTTTCTTAAATTCCAATCCATCATGGGCCACTACTTTTATAAGATACGATAAAAATGAATTACTAGAGAAGTGAAATGAAAAATACATAAGCCCATAATTTCCATTCTCACATTTTAGAGATATATGACAAAATTACTATGTCCATGTCCAAATCACTATAAGTTTCTAAATACTCTCATTTTCTACACTCAAGGTCATTATAGATTAATAAGAAAGTATACACATCAGCCATCTGTGGACCACACTTGGAATAGCACTGATATAGATGCATATATTTTAACATTATAATATGTTCACAATTGGGCAGTCAGGGTGGCTCAGCAGTTTAGCGCCGCCTTCAGTCCAGGGCGTGACCTCGGGGTCCCGGGATGGAGTCCCTAGTCGGGCTCCCTGCAGGGAGCCTGCTTCTCCCTCTGCCTGTGTCTCTGCCTCTCTCTCTCTGTGTCTCTCATGAATAAATAAATAAAATCTTTTAAAAAATAAAATAAAAAAATAATACGTTCACAATCTGTAAGCTGAATGCATTCATGTGTTACATATGGATTTAAACTTCTAAATTTTTTCAGAAAGCACATTACAAAGCAGTATCTATAAATCAAAATAATCTTTTAAACCTTAGGTAACAAATATACAGCAAAATGTTAGCAATTTAGCTTGTGGTGGGATTAGAGAAGATTTTTATTTTGCTTATGACCCTTATTTTCTACTTCTATCCCTATTTGTTTATTTTGCTTATCTTTATTTGCTAAACAAAACTTTCTTCCAAATTGTTAGTGGTTTGGCCTCAAACATAATTATCTTCTATGCTTTTTCTCATCCTCTTATAAACTTAGAGTGAAATAAAACACAAGATCCTTTCCTTCCATTTCTATTACAAAAAAAAAAAAAATGCTACATGAAATTTCCAAAGCTTTTTTTAAATTTTCCTATTTCAGAACTGTTAATCACCACAGAAAACAACTAAGGACGATATACTTGATTTGCCAAGTCAAATAAAAAGACTAAATAACATGAGACTTCATCTAAATAATGGAAGTTGTATACTACAACATAAGAGAGGGTAAGTTTTTTTTTTTTTTCAAGTCTCCACAAATTTATAGGGGAGGGTGGGAAATAGACAATTACTTACAAACCTACCCAAACAATAGTTACATATTAGGAGTAAAAAGAAACTATTTAGACAGTTCTAAAAGCTCTAATATACCTCTAGCAAGAAGGGTTATTATTATTCTGAGCTTCTATATTCCAACATGCATGTTTTGAAGTTTTTTAAAAGGCTTAACTGGAACTTATAAACACTTGAGATGACAGGTTTTATATGAGCTTTTATATTTTGTATTACAGCTTCTAACATAGATGCAACTATCCCAGGTATAGGAAAAGTCATCAATCTGTTCAAATAAAAGTAATCACCCAAGGAAAACAAGGAGCCTTACTTTTTTCCAAGGTCGAATTTAAAGATTCAATTTGTAGCAGTCTTCTGACTGTGGCCCTCAGCCCCATAGGAGGGCATGGTACTGCTTCTAAAGGGACTCCTAAGAATGACACCTAAGGAATCACCATCTCCTACTTCCCCTGGATTTCCCTCTTCTTTGTTTTCTTCTAATAAATTCTGAGAAATTTATGGATTTATGGAATTGCTAAGTCAAAAAGTAATTAATAAATCTGCCACAGGGGCACCTGGGTGGCTCCGTGGTTAAGCGTCTGCCTTTGGCTCAGGTCGTGATCTCAGGGTCCTGGGATCGAGTCCCACATTAGGCTCCTCTCAGGGAGCCTGCCTCTGCCTCTGCCTGTGTCTGCCTCTCTCTGTGTGTCTCTCATGAATAAATTAAATCTTAAAAAAATAAAATAAAATAAATCTGCCGCAAACTGTCAAATTGTTCTCAAGAAAGATTACACCAATGTATGTTCCTGGTACAAGCCCTACCTTTTAAGTGTCACTAACAGGGCAGCCCATGTGGCTCAGCGGTTTAGCGCCGCCTTCAGTCCAGGGCATGATCCTGGAGACCCGGGATCGAGTCCCACATCAGGCTCCCTGCATGGAGCCTTCTTCTCCTTCTGCCTGTGTCTCTGCCTCTCTCTCTCTCCCTCTCTCTGTGTGTCTCTATGAATAAATAAAATCTTAAAAAAAAAAAGTCACTTAAGTTAGGTTGAAGAAGGCCTCTCCAACCACTTACATAAATCATGGTTCAAACTGACCTAGAATGGAATATTATAAATGCAGTGATGTTTTAAAGATTATGTAGACCTACACTTATGTAGTATTCAGGTGAAAAGTGGCCCACTATGTATTAGGTGAAAAGAACCAACAGGAGAACAGTATACACTGTATCATTCAAATTACATAAAAAGAGAAGTGTATCTAGATAGGTAGGCAGGTAAATACAGATACCCCCAAGAAATGCACAAGTGGGTTAAAGTCTGAAGGGTCAGAGAAAGAAGTCATCTTATATCATTTAAAACAAAACAAAGGGCAGCCCTGGTGGCTCAGCGGTTTAGTGCTGCCTTTAGCCCAGGGCCTGATCCTGGGGACCTGGGATCAAGTCCCACATCAGGCTCCCTGCATGGGGCCTGCTTCTCCCTCTGACTGTGTCTCTGCCTCTCTCTCTCTCTCTCACTGCATCTCTCATGAATAAATAAATAAAATCTTTTAAAAAAATAAAAAATAAAACAAAACAAAGCCAAAAACATGGTGATATTTACTTTCATAAATAGAAAGGGCAAAAAACACATTTCTTCCATTTCTACAAAACAGAGTAAACGGAAAAGATGAAAGATCAGCACTGGAACAACAGGAATACACAATGCTGGTGGAAATGTAAACTGGTACAACTCTGAAAAACAATTGGACATTACCTACTAAAGGCAATGATGTCACACACACACCCTATGACCCAGCAACCCTCTCCTAGATATCCGAAAAACTCTTCCTCATGTGTCCAAACCTGCTGAGTGGTCTATAAGAAGATAAGGAGTTTGCACCAGATTGTAAACCAACTCTGTTTCACTAATAAGCACACTGTTTAATTCAGCTGCCTCTGTTTCCCCATGGCAAGACTTTTTTGATTAAAAAAAAAGCAGCACATTGATTTAAATTCTGGTGCAAGCTTATCTTGTCACGGACTGCCACTGTACCACTGCAATAGGAGAAATACCTAAAAAAAGTCACACAGCACTTTTACAACAGTGAAAAATGTGGTAACAGCCTGAACGTGCAGCAACAGAAAAATGGATAAGTAAACAGGATATACTCATATAATTCATAAAAGAGTGGAAGTGACTCAATTATTTATACACGAGAATATGGGTAAGTCTTGGGAACTGCAATGAGTGAAAAAAAGTGAGTTAAAGAAGAAAATACAGGGGTGGGTGGCTGGCTTGCTCAATGGGTAGAGCATATGACTCTTGATCTCAGGATTGTAAATTTGAGCCCCAAGGTAGGTATGGAGATTACTTAAAAATAAAATCTTTAAGGGGCACCTGGCTGACTCGGCTCAGTGGAGCACGTGACTCTTGATCTCAAGGTTGAGTTCCAGACCTATTTTTGATATAGAGATTACATACAAACACACTCACATATATAAAATCCTTTAAAAGAATAAAAATAAAAAAATAAAAAAAGAATAAAAATATATGTTTTCATTTACATAAAAGTTCAAAAATACCCAAACTAAACAATTTTATTGTATAGAGGTATAAACAAAATGATTTAGGGGCATCTGGCTGGCTCAGTCAGTGGACCACATGACTCTTGATCTCAGGGCTGTGAGTCTGAGACCCACACTGGGTGTAGAGATTACTTAAAAACATTTTTAAAATAGAAATAATTAAAAGATAACAAAGAATTAAAAACCTGCGCAATGAGCACACAAGTATACATTGTTTCTGTTATTTGTTATATCTTACTTATGGATATTTCATAAATATAATTTTATATCTAACTGGATGCTTAATACAACTTTTTTTTAATTGGACAAAATCACCAATGATCCTCCCTTACACCAAGTCCCTTGCTGGGCTCCAGCGTACCTGATAGCTGGGTGTCACAGAGTACTGAATTCCCGTAGCTGACTGCATGGTCTCAGACACTGCTTCATACACAGGGGGGGCAGGGGCAAGCACCCGGTGCTGGTGAGGAAAAGCCTCTGTGCTACCAGGGATCCGACGCTGCTGGGCCGCATACACCGGTGACTCCTGGTCATCCAAACGTCGCTTCATTCTGCGTTCATGCTCAGGGATGCACCACAAAACCTGCAGAAACCAAAAGCATCAACATGCAAACCAGTCCACACTGCAATGTGATGTGTACAATTTAGGACCAGTTGCGTGCATTTACTAGAAGCTCAACTCCCAGACCAAATATCTACTTCATCCTGGAGATGATCACTGGCTAGTTTAAGTGGATGCTTGTACACACAGCCCCCACAGTGGACAGCGTATCATAACTGAACGACTGAAGTTTAAATAAAAACATGGTCTGAATTAACTTGGGACTACAGGATTGAAAAATAACCTCCAATTTAAAAACAAGAAAATATGGGACGCCCGTGTGGTTCAGTGGCTAAGCGTCTGCCTTTGGCTCAGGGAGTGACCCTGGGGTCCCAGGATCGAGTCCCACATCGGGCTCCCTGCATGGAGCCTGCTTCTCCCTCTCCCTCTCTCTCTGTGTGTCTCTCATGAATAAATAAATCTTTAAAAAAAATTTTTAAAATAAAAAAAATGTTTTTAATTAAAGTAAAAACAAGAAAATACACCTCTTTTTCTTATTCTCTAGTTTTCTCTTCAAATGCCATCATTCCTAACATTCATTACATATTCGCATGCTTACAAAAACAGTCAAGGCTTCTTCCTAACTCCTCTCAAAACCTAGTACTACCATTGTGGTCTAATTTTTAAAATATCAATTGTTTCTTTTTTTTAAAATATGTTTTTAAAGATTTTTAGTTATTTATTCATGAGACACACACAGAGAGAGGGAGAGAGAGGCAGAGACGCAGGCAGAGGGAGACTCAGGCTCCACGCAGGGAGCCCAACACGGGCCGTGGGACTCGACCCCGGGACCCCAGGATCACGCCCTGGGCCGAAGGCAGGCCCTAAACCGCTGAGCCACCCAGGGATCCCAGGGATCCCATATCAATTGTTTCAACAATTAAATGGTATCATGAAAGAGTAATAGGCTAGGAGTAAGAGGACAATGGTTCTAGACTTGCCAACAACTTCCTCATTCTTTGTGAGTTTGTTTCTCCAACTATAAAATGAGAAGGTTGGAAAAGATCATTTTTAGGATACTTTTGACTCTTAATATTCCTTAACACTAAGGAGATTGGGACGCCTGGGTAGCTCAGCGATTGGGTGTCCGTCTGTGGCTCAGGGTGGAATTCCAGGATCTGGGATCGAGTCCCACATCGGGCTCCCTGCATGGAGCCTGCTTCTCCCTCTGCCTGTGTCTCTGCCTCTCTCTCTGTGTCTCTCATGAATAAATAAATAAATAAATCTTAAAAAAAAAAAAAAAACACTAAGGAGATTCCAGAATCCCTTATTAATAATATTCCTCTATGAAGGAACATTTTCTTTCCTGCAGGATGCAAAAAGTCTAGTAATATTCTGACTAGGAATCCAGTCTGGTCTTTTTAGGGCTTTTCCAACATCTAAAGCTTCTTCAAGGGGATCCCTGGGTGGCGCAGCGGTTTGGCGCCTGCCTTTGGCCCAGGGTGCAATCCTGGAGACCCAGGATTGAATCCCACATCGGGCTCCCGGTGCATGGAGCCTGCTTCTCCCTCTGCCTATGTCTCTGCCTCTCTCTCTCTCTCTCTGTGACTATCATAAATAAATAAATAAATAAATAAATAAATAAATAAATAAATAAAGCAAGCTTCTTCAAGGCAGGGTCTCTTTCCACTTTGTCTGCATTCCGCACAGTGCTAACATATCACACACACTCAAATACTGACCATGCAGAAGGGAAAGAACAAGAGTAATGGCTAATATAATAATAGTTAGCATATAATAAATTGCAAGCACCATTCTACACAATTTATAAATATTATTATAATCCCCACAACAACCCTATAAGGTGGTGTTATTCTCTATTTTGAAGAAACTGAAATACGAGGATAAAGTAAACTGCCCAAGGCTGCACAGCTAATAGGCAAAGCTGGAATATCGATCCACCAAATCTGCCTCCAGAGCCCGAATTCTTAACCACCTCAGTATCTCTGACCTCTCACAGAAGAAGAAATAAAGGGAGAAGAAACCTTTACTTTTACTTAAGACACACATGCAATGAGCAACCTCAGCTATCTTTAACCTCTCCCACACTTAGCTCATTCATCCTTTCAGTCTCAACCCAACAAAGCGGGAAGGCTTTGGCAGCATTCACTCTTTCAATTAGCAAATATTCAGAGAGTAGATATGAAGGTGGTGTCCTACAAAAACTACTTGGGGAGACCGTATATAGCCTCACTAGTAATCAAAGAAATATAAAGTAAAATGATACCCCCAAAGCAACAGGCAAAAATTAAGAGAGAATGATGATACTGAGTGTGGCGTGAGGGTATAGGAAATTACTACTGAAAAGAAGTTTTAATTGGTATAGACTATGTGGTTGGCAATTTGTGGCATCCATTAAATTTTTAAATTTAAAATGGGCATACCGGGCAGCCCCGGTGGCGCAGCGGTTTAGCGCTGCCTACAGCGCAGGGTGTGATCCTGGAGACCCGGGATCGAGTCCCGCGTCGGGCTCCCTGCATGGAGCCTGCTTCTCTCTCTGCCTGTGTCTCTGCCTCTCTTTCACTCTCTCTGAATAAATAAATAAATAAATATTTAAAAAAAAAAAAATAAATAAATAAAATAAAATGGGCATACCCTTTCATCTAGAAATTCCACTTCTAGGTGTGTCTACCCTTTATATCTGCCAAGTATATTTACTGCAGCAAAGTATGAAAAATCTAAATGTCTATCAATAACTGAATGAAACTGATATATCCATATTGGGAAAACTATACAGCAATTAGAAAGATTGGGGTTCCCTATAAAGAAAACCCTGCAAAACATTCTATTAAGTGAAAAGAACAAGCTACAGAGTATATACAGTGTGATTTCAACACCCACACACAATGTACTCTTAAGATTTGTGCATCTCGCTATAAATTTTGCACCAGAAGGAAAAAGCTATAAACAAATACTGAACTCTAGTTAAGGATACGCATGCTCAAGGACTTCAGTGAAAGTGTACTAAAAATTTACTTTGAAATATAACGAGAAATTAGTTTGGATGGAGGAATGGATAGACAAAGCAAGTACTATTAAAATGATAATGTAGAGATCCCTGGGTGGCCAGAGGTTTAGCACCAGCCTCCGGCCCAAGGCCTTATCCTGGAGTCCCAGGATCAAGTCCCACGTCGGGCTCCCTGCATGGAGCCTGCTTCTCCTTCTGCCTGTGTCTCTGCCTCTCTCTCTCTCTCTCTCCCTCTCTCTCTGTGGGTGTCTCACACGAATAAATAAAATAAAATCTTTAAAAATAATACTACTAAAATAAAACGGTAATGTAAAATCTTGTATATATATATGGGTGTTCACTATAAAATTCTATCAACTTTGCTGTATATTTTGAAATTGTTCTTAATAAAATGTTGGGAGAAAAGGCTAACAATACAAACCAGCTCATGAGTGGTACAAGTACTACAAATTTGGTAAAGAGAAAAAAAAATTGGTAAAGAGTAGAAAATGTGTATAGTGGAAAAAAACTACAGAGAAGGTAAATGTCTGGTTACATCTTGAAAATTAGGAATGAATTAGGGCATGAGGGTTACACAGGATGAGATTAAAATATTACAGTAACTTTGGAATTGCAGGTGACAATGAGCCATTTATAGTCTTTGCCAATTCATTTATTCCACAAATAATTCCCAAGGATCTATATAAGCCAGACCCTGTGCTGTGTGCTGGGGGTCCAGCACTGAATAGGACAGATTTCCTGCCCTACAACAACCAAGTCTTCCAATCAAGACTGCTATAAATCAGTGTGCTCTTCCCAACAGACCTGTCAGGTGGGCACACCCAGAACACTATTTAGAGGGGAAACTGATACTCAAAAGAAATTAAGTGACCTGTCAAGGAGCTAGACTCTCTCCTTGGAATGCATGACCAATCTGGAGTAGAAATACTGGACAGACAATAGTATCCTGCTTGCAGAGAGATACAGTGAAATTCCAAACTATAAAGTATTTGAGTGCCAAATAATGGAGCTACAAGAATCACACACAAAGCTACTTTCAAGCCCTGCTTTCAGCTGACATGATTTTCATCTGCCACTATGGTCTCCGACTGCTTCAGATTTGGAGTTTACACTGTTATCAGAACTCTAGTCTATAAAGACAGAATTTAAACAAGAAAAAAAGCACTTTGAGGGGCAGAAACTAGTGAAGAAAGACTAATGTGAACAAACAATGGCAGCAGAACACTAAAAAGTCATCTGGCCATGTGTTAGAATAAAAAGTGGGAATAGCTCCAAATCATCATGCAAAGAAATCGTAATTCCCAAATAAAGCAAGCAGAGCAGGATAATTCGGATATTGCAGGACAGTCTTCTGGAATAGGGCAAACAGCTGGCAAGCCAACGTGTCACACTTAGACAAATCTTAGAAGGGCAGAGGTAAAAGCTAACCTTTTCACAATGATAAATATAAAAACCAATTTTCTAATTCTACAACCTAAAATGTCTTTCATCACAGTAAAAAGTTGGCTGCCTAGAAATCTAGACAGTTCTCCATGATTATTAAAATCCAAATGGTGGGACACCCGGGTGGCAAAGTGGTTAAGCATCTGCCTTCATCTCAGGGTGTGATCCTGGGGTCCCAGGATCGAGTCCCACGTCAGGCTCCCTGCATGGAGCCTGCTTCTCCCTCTGCCTGTGTGTGTGTGTCTCTCTCTCTCTGTCTCTCATGAATAAATAAAATATTTTTTAAAAAAGAAAAAAATCCAAATGGAAAACCCAACTTTAAAGAATCTTATGTTTTCATTTAAATTAAATTTCACAAATTAGGGGTGCCTGGTGGCTCAGTCAGTTAAACATTCTGCCTTCGGCTCAGGTCATGATCCCAGGGTCCTGGGACCTAGCCTCACATTGGGCTCCCTACTCAGCGGGGAGCCTGCTCCTCCCTCTGCTCGCAGCTCCCCCTGCTCCTCTGTGTGCTCTCTGACAAATAAATACAATATTTTAAAAATAAATAAATAACATCTTAAACAAAACAAAATTAACAACCCATTCTTCTTAAAAAACAAGACCTAATACCCATGCCTCCCTGAATCAGCTTTACATTCTTCTAATGACGTAGGCCTCAATCACAAGAGTTTGCCCCCCCCAGGCACATCTGTCAATGTCAGAAGCCATTTTTGGGTTGTCAGTTAGGGGACAGGAGTGCTACTGGCATCTCACGAATTCCCAAACATCCTACAATGCACAGGATAATCCCCACAACAAAGAATTATTTGGCCAAAATATAATAATGCCAGGTTGAGAAACCTCTATCTAATATAATGCTAACCCCATTTGGCACATAACCTTTTGTGAGCTTTGGTGGGATTACATTATACTGTGGTATGACAATTTTTATCAAGGTTGCTCAGAACAGTCATCTTGGTTGACCAAAACACATCACTACTTTCTTTATAACACATGATTTACCTTGAACCTTCAGTGTATCAGAAAAATGTTATCATTTACCATGTTGGTGAAAAACTTTACTAGAAACTTTAGTAAGAATTTAAATAGCAGGGGTGCCTAGGGGCACGCAGGTGGCTCAGTCTGTTAGGAACTGGACTCTGGGTTTCAATTTACGTCATGATGTCTAGGTGGTGGGATCAAGCCTTGAGTTGGGCTCTGCACTCAAGAGAGTCTGCTTGGATTTCTCGCTTTCCGCCTCTCCCCCCTCACTCCCAAGTGCCCACAGATGCGCACTCTCTCTAAAGTAAGGGAATAGGGATCCCTGGGTGGCACAGTGGTTTGGCGCCTGCCTTCGGCCCAGGGCGCGATCCTGGAGACCCGGGATCGAATCCCACATTGGGCTCCCGGTGCATGGAGCCTGCTTCTCCCTCTGCCTATGTCTCTGCCTCTCTCTCTCTGACTATCATAAATAAATAAAAATTAAAAAATAAATAAATATTTAAAGTAAGGGAATAAATCCTAAAAAAAAATAAATAAATAAGGCAGGGACACCTGGGTGGCTCATTTGGTTAAGCACGGACTCATTTCAGTGGGGGTTATGATCTTAGGGTTGTGGAATTGAGCACCTGGCTCCTCACTGGGCTCCACATTCAGCATGGAGTCTGCTTGAGATGATCTCCCTGTTTTTCCCACTTCTCTAAAATAAAAATAAATTTTTTTAAAAAAGAATTTAAGTTGCAAATCCAAATTTTTATTCTCTATTTTCCTGGGGTTTTTTTTTTTTTTTTTTTAAAGATTTTATTTATTTATTCATGAGAATACACAGAGAGGAGAGAGAGAGGCAGAGACACAGGCAGAGGGAGATGCAGGCTTCATGCAGGGAGCCTGACGTGGGACTCGATCCAGGGTCTCCAGGATCACACCCTGGGCTGCAGGTGGTGCTAAACCGCTGAGCCACAGGGGCTGCCCTTCCTGGGGTTTTTTTTTCCTGGTTTTGAAGATATAAATACCCAAAACAGGCAATATCCTTTAAAACGCAACTAACTCGTCACCAACTATCACCCATGAAGTTGGAACACAGCCACTCTGTATATTTTGATTTCAGATACATCTCTAGTAAAGTTCTAGCTTATCATCACTTTGGAATTTTTTTTCATCACCAAACACAATACTTTGAAAACTTAATTCTTAATTTTATTGGAGAGAACAATCATCGTCTTTGTTCCATAACTGTAGGCATTCTCAGTTTTAGGCTAATAAATGCCAATTAGAATGACCAATCCAATGTTGTTTTTTTCATTTCTGTATCTTGTTTCCTTCCAATCACCTCTGTACACCCGCCTTTAGCAAGTGTCCACTCACAAGTCAGTTTTGGTGCATAAACATCCTGAAAGATTAAAGAATACAATTGCACACCCTTTTAGCAGATTAAAATGGTTCTGATTCATGTTGAAATACTTCATTCTGAAGTCCTTCTTGCTGAATGGTTACCTGGATAAGGACATCATTTTTTCTTACCCGTCCCTCAAAAATAGATGGTGCACGCATAAATTCTTCATTCTGAGAAAATTCATCATATCGTCATCTAAAGACTATATAGTCAGGACGCCCGGGTGGCTCAGTGGTTGAGCACCTGCCTTCAGCCCAGGGTGTGTTCCTGGAGTCCTGGGATCGAGTCCCGCATGGGGCTCCCTGCATGGAACCTGCTTCTCCCTCTGCCTATGTCTCTGCCTCTCTCTCTCTTTTGGGTCTCCCATGAATAAATAAATAAAAGCTATAAATAAATAAATAAATAAATAAATAAATAAATAAATACTACACAGTCTGCAAACTGGCTCATAGTCAATTTTACCATCATCACCCCAGTCTAGTCTGCTGCTGTCTGCTGAACTGTTTGTCTACTAGCTCCTCTAATAGTTTGTCTAGTAGCTCCTCTAGTGGGTCCATTAGTTTTCTTCTCTTTGCCATTACAGGAGGCAAAAAAATTAAGGATTACCAAATATGTTTCCTGAAACCTTAAAAAAGTTGTAAAAATAGTATAAAATATGGTCATATTCCCCAGATGCTAATGTCTTACAGAATGTTTAAGATGGTATCTCCCAACTTCTTGTACACTTTCTTGAAAGATGCTATAATGCTTCAGGCAAAGCAGTAAGAAAACTGAAGTGTAATAGTGATGATTTATTTTACCATTGAATTCTCCTTCTGGGCAATGCCATCATTCTTCCCTATTTTTACTATTTTAGTCTTTTTTAACATAATAGGGAATAACTGATGAGCAGTAATGAAATAATTCCTAGGATGATGAAATACCAGAATGTTTCAAGCTACAAGAAAACTACGAATATTAAGATCCCATAATATAGTTTACATGTATAACCCTAATAGCTAAATGAGTTTGTTTGTTTTTTTAATATTTTATTTATTTATTCATGAGAGACAGAGAGACAGAGAGAAACAGAGACACAGGCAGAGGGAGAAGCAGGCTCCATGCAGGGAGCTTGATGTGGGACTCGATCCCGGATCTCCAGGATCAGGCCCTGGGCAGAAGGTGGCGCTAAACCGCTGAGCCACCCAAGCTGCCCGCTAAATGAGTTTATACCATTAAAAAGTAAGTAAATAATCTCTGTTTCTTCTTCTTCTTTTTTTTTTTTTTTTAAGAGAGAGAACAGCAGCACCAGAGAGTTGGGGGGGCGTGTGTAGAGGAGGAGGACAAGAGAGAGAATCTTAAGCAGGCTCCATGCTCAGTGTGGAGCCTGGAGAGGGGGCTTCATATCATAACCCTGAGATCATGACCTGAGCTGAAATCAAGAGTCAGATGCTTAACTGACTGAGCCACCCAGGCAGGTGCCCGTCTCATTGTTCTTTTAAAGACCTACAATAAATAAAAGTCATGAATTAACTCTTTACAAGTAGTTAGTACAGCTCAAAAAGAAATTCAAAACTAAGAGTGGGTCCTAATGATACTGACTCTGTAAGCAGAAAATGAATAGCAAACTTTAGTTCAACTCAAAAGGTATTAAAAATTGTATCAATGTTAACTTTTAGACCTAGATCACTATCTTACAGTTTTGTAAGACACATTTGGGAAATCCGGGTGAAGGTTATATGGCAATTCTTTGTATTATTTTTGTAACTTCTTTTGAAGCCTAAGATTATTTCAAAATGGAAAGTTAAAAAAATTTAAGTATTAATAATATAGGAATATGAAAGAAGAAAATCATCCTGTAACCCTGATAAAAGATATAGACATTTAGTTTATGTGACAAGGTTTCTATAAATTAACTGAAAACGGTATAAAACAACAGCCTGAGCATAAATAATAGAAGATAAGCTAGCTACAGCTATAAAGAAAGCATTGTAAAGAACAGAACTTCAGGGGCACCTGGGCAGCTCAGTCAGTTAAGCATTCAACTCTCAATTTTGGCTCAGATCATGACCTCAGGGTCATAAGATGGAGCCCCCTTCAGGCTATGTGCTGAATGTGGAACCTGCTTAAGATTCTGTCTCTGGGGCAGCCCCGGTGGCGCAGCGGTTTAGCGCCGCCTGCAGCTCGGGGTGTGATCCTGGAGACCTGGGATCGAGTCCCACATCGGGCTCCTTGCATGGAGCCTGCTTCTCCCTCTGCCTGTGTCTCTGCTCCTCTCTCTCTCTGTCTCTCATGAATAAATAAATAAAATCTTTAAAAAAAAAAAAAAAGATTCTGTCTCTGGCCCTCTCCCTCTGCCCTCCCCCCTCCCCCCAACTATCTTGCTCTCTACAAAAAAAAAAAAAAAAAAGGACTTAAGACAGTTAAAGGGGGTAGGCAAAAAAAAAGGGGGGCGGGTAGGCAGATGAGTCACTTAACTTCATCCTACCTTTATTCTATTGGCTATATGTCTGCCCCCAACAGGTCTGGGTACACCTTTAACCAGCTTTGTATCCTCCACTGCGTAGCCAACGGTCTTGTCTATGGTAGAAATCAAATCATTCACTCATTCATGCATGCGCCCTCTAATATTCACGAGGCATTGTTCTAGGAGGTAGGGATATAGCAGTAAACCAAACAAAAATCTCCACCTTCATGATGTTTACCTTTTAGTGGGAAAAAAAGATAGTACACAAGGTATTCAGAACATTATACAGTGACAGCGCTAAGAAGAAAAAGAAGAGAAGGGTTTCTGAAGTTTTAGATATGAATATCCAAAGAATACCTCACTGATAAGGTAACTTTTGGGTAAAGGAAATAAAAAGCTAACCATGTTAGGGGAAGCATTATAGGCAGAGGGAACAGAAAATGCAAAGACCCTGATGCATATATGTGCTTAATATCTTGCAAGAATAGCAAAAAGGCTGTCTAGCTGGAGCAGAATGGAGGAAAGACAGACTGGTAGAAAATGAAGTCAGAGTGGTAACAAGGCTGAGGGTAGTAGGCAAAGGAGCACATGTTTGTTGTCAGATGTCATAAGGACCCAAGCTTGATAATCAGACTGAAATGGGAAGCCATTGGTGGGTTTTAAGCAGAAAAGCAACATGATCTGAGTTAAGCTTTAAGAGACTCACTTGAACTGCTGTGCTGAGAACAGACTAAAGAATGGCAGTAACAAAAAAAAAAAAAAAAAAAATTAAAAAAAAAGATTTAAAGAATGGCAGTAACAAAGCAGAGGAACAGTTAAGGTAACTGAAATAATCCAAGCTAGAGATGTCGTTGAATTCACTGGTATAGCTGGGAGGAAGGTGGTGGTAGTGGTATTAAGTGGCCAAAATCTGCGTAATATTTTGAATATAGAGCAAATAGGATTTGCTGAAAATCAAATATGAAAAAAGACGGAAAAACAGAAGTCAAACACCTATTAAATATCCAAGAGGAAATATGAAGTGGGCCACTGGTTATTTGTCTACAGTACAGGGGAGAGGTCTCCAGCTAGAGAAATTTGGGAGTTATCAGCATTGTTTGGATTTTAGAAAGGTGATATAGTACACAAGGTAACTATCCTTAATTAAGCACATTCACATTTCTGCACCAAGTGAGCCAGCCTCAACCAGGCTGATGGCCCTTAATTATTTTTTTTCTTAGTTTTTTAAAAAAAGATTTTATTTATTTATTTGACAGAAACAGAGAGTGAGCACAAGCAGAGAGAGCAGCAGAGGGAGAGAGAGAAGCAGGTTCCCTGCAGAGCAGAGAGCTCAATGTGGGACTCTATCCCAGGATCCTGGGATCATGACCTGAGCGGAAGGCAGATGCTTCACGACAGAGCCACCCAGGAGCCCCTGGTGGCCCTTAATTAGTTGTGGAAACAAACTTACCAAAAAACAAACAAAAATTCTTGTGCTTCAGACCTGCAGACTAGGGACTATAGACCTGTATGTCCTTTAATATAAACAGCCCACAAATCAGCAAGGATATCATATCAGCAGGGCTGAGGAAGTGTCTGCATCCATGATGCTCTAAGTACAAATAACACAAACACACACAAGATGGAAAGGTGGTGGGCAGCCCGGGTGGCTCAGCGGTTTTGCGCCGCCTTCAGCCCAGGGCGTGATCCTGGAGACCCAGGATCAAGTCGCAGGTCGGGCTCCCTGCAGGGACCCTGTTTCTCCCTCTGCCTGTGTCTCTGCCTCTGTGTCTCTCATGAATAAATAAATAAAATCTTAAAAAAAAAAAAAAAGATGGAAAGGTGGTGTGTGGTACAAAAGCAAAAGAATGGAGGAGCAAAGAAGAGAGATTTGCCTTCCAAACTGCTGTTAGTAAATGCCAAACTGTGAAGCCAACTGCCACTAAACAGACGTAGTAGCCTCTGGTTAAACTTTAAGATGCAATTTCAGTTCAGTTTGTATACTTTATATCACCTATTATGTGCCAATAGTATCCTACACACTGAGCCTATCACGGAAGTTAAGTTCTGGTCTAGATGGACTAAGTCATTGGCGTAGCCCTCCGTGAGGAAAACCAGTAGCCCCACAAATGTACAGGGACAAAAACCTCTATATGTTTGGTTATACACGACAACAAATCTCACTAGGTAGGTCTTTTGAATAAAGAGACCCCAAAACAAAGTTACATAAATAAAGAAAGCCAAGGTTTTTCAGTGTCTTTAATTTTTTTTTTTTGTCTTTAATGTGTTGTTAAAAGACAATTAAGACAGGTAACTGTCTAAAGACAATGAGAATTTATATTTAGGGCCGCCTAGGTGGCTCAGTCGGTTGCACATTCCGATTCGATTTCAGCTCAGGTCATGATCTCAGGGTCATGGGATTGATCCCCACAATACACTGCGCTAAGCACAGGGTCTGCTCAGCCCTCTCCCTCTGCTCCTACCCCCCTGCACTTTCTCTCTCAAATAAATAATAATCTTAAAAAAAAAAAAAGTGGCAGGGGGCACCTGGGTGGTTCAGTCAGTTAAATGCCCGACTCTTGATCCCAGCTCAGGTCTTGATCTCCAGTTCGTGAGTTCAGGCCCCACGCTGGAGGGAACCTACTTAAAAAAAAAAAAAAGGTGGCACAAAACGAAAATCTTTGAAATATTTGTAAAGAATATAATGCAATAAAGGCAGAATGACAGACTACCTTGCTGGGTATGTTACTAGATAAACGTACCGCAACAAAAAAACAAATATCCAGAATTATTTACTTAAGCTGTAACCACAAAAAGATAAAAATTCCAAGACATTACTTCTACTACTCACTTATTGAAGTAGAAATAGGAAGACATGTGAAGGAAAGGAAGTATTAGGAAACAATAGTTGGCCATATGAATGTATCTTGAGCTTGACAGGGTAGCAGTAACATATGTGCCAAATCCATAATTTCTTCACTATGATTCTTAAACACCTTCCAAAGCAGTAGAAGCAATCAGGTCTGCAAACTGAAGAGAACAGGATTCACAAACTCTGTAAGAGACTACAATTCATGTGCGAATTTCAACATAATGCCACTCTTAACACCCCAAAGCACTCTCTTGGGGTACTTTGAGATGTCTAAGGTTATTCAATTAATAACTTGCTTCAACTGGATCTATGGTTTCAGGCTTCACCCTCCTCTTGTTCATTCAGTGTTCTCTCTACCTCCACCCCAAAGGTAGGCTCTCCCTCCTTTGAATTCCTTTCAGCTCTTTGTAGGTGACTCTCATGACACTCAACTTATACTGACGTGTAGAAAAATCATCATGTGTATATTTGCCTTTCCTTCAAAGAATGTAAACTTTTCCAAGACAAAGATTCTTCCTGTGTCAGCCCAGAGCTATTCAAGAAAGTGGTCAAGAAATGGGTGTTGACTCAATTCCCCTTTAGAATCCGAGTCCCAATCTTTTCCCTCAAAGATGCTTTCAAAAGCACACTGGTGGGTCCTCAAAAACTTAAACACAGGGATCCCTGGATGGCGCAGCGGTTTGGCGCCTGCCTTTGGCCCAGGGCGCGATCCTGGAGACCCGGGATCGAATCCCACATCGGGCTCCCGGTGCATGGAGCCTGCTTCTCCCTCTGCCTGTGTCTCTGCCTCTCTCTCTCTCTCTGTGTGACTATCATAAAAAAAAAAAAAAAAAAATTAAAAAAAAAACTTAAACACAGAATTACCATTTGACCCAGCAATTCCTCTGGGTATATACCCAAAAAAATTCAAAGCAGGTACTTGAAGCAGTATTTATATACTCATGTTCTTCGCGGCATTATTCACAATAGCTGAGAGGTGGAAACAACCCAAATGTCCACCGATACATGAATCAAGAAAAGGTGATATATAGGGACGCCTGGGTGGCTCAGTGATTGAACATCTATCTGCCTTTGGCTCAGGTTGTGATCCCAGGATCCTGGGATCGAGTCCTGCATCAAACTTTCTGTGGGGAGCCTGCTTCTCCCTCTGCCTATGTCTCTGCCCCTCTCTGTTTCTCATGAATAAATCTTAAAAAAAAAAAAAAAGGTGATATATATACATATAATGGAATATTATTCACCATTAAAAAGGAAAGTAATTCTTTTTTTTTTTTTTTTTAAAGATTTTATTTATTTATTCATGATAGTCACAGAGAGAGAGAGAGAGAGGCAGAGACACAGGCAGAGGGAGAAGTAGGCTCCATGCACCGGGAGCCCGATGTGGGATTCGATCCCAGGTCTCCAGGATCGCGCCCTGGGCCAAAGGCAGGCGCCAAACCGCTGCGCCACCCAGGGATCCCAAAAGGAAAGTAATTCTGACACATGCTACAACACAGATGAACCCTAAAGACGTTATTCTAAGCAAAATACACCAGACACAAAAGGACAAATACTGTATGATTCCACTTATGTAAGATACCCAAAGTAGTCAAACTCACACAGAGATAAAGTAGAATGGTTGTTGCTAGGGGCTGGGTAGAGATTTAAAGGGGCTGTTGTTGGGGTGCCTGGGTGGCTCATTTGGTTAAACAACTGACACTTGATTTAGGCTCAGGTCATGATCTCAGGGTCCTGAGATCCAGCTCCATGAAGGGCTCTGCAGCACTCAGTGGGGAGTATGCTTCTCTCTCTCCCTCTGCCCCCCCCCCCACCTCATGCATGCACTCACACTCTAAAATAAATAAATACATCTTTAAAAATAAATAAAGGGGCTGTTGTTTAATAGGTACAGAGTTTCAATCTGGGAAGATGAAAAGTTCTGGAGATGGACAGGCATAATGGTTGTTCAACAAAGTGAGTGTACTTAATGCCACTGAATTTTTACCCTTAAAAATGGTTAAAACAGTAAATTTTGTCATAGATATATATACATATATATTTGTAAACACAATTATTTTTAACAGACACTGTTCCTTCACTGTTTACTACCCTCAGACTGGACACAAACGAGTAGTGTTAAGAGCAGGGACTCTGGAAGTGGATGCTAGGGTTCAGATCTGGCATGGCCACTTGACCACAGGTCTCTAACCTCTCTGTGTCACTGTCTCATCTTTAAAACACAGACTTTACAGTATCCATTAGACAGGGTTTTCATGAATATTAAGTGGATTAATGTACAGTGCCCAACTCAGTGCCTGGAGCATAAGGGCTCAATAAAGTTCTTATTGGATGCCTAGGTGGGGCAGTCGGCGAAGCCTCCCACTCTCAGATTCAGCTCAGGTCAGTGATCTTGACCTGACCTGGCAGGGAGTCTGCTTGAGATTCTCTCTCCCTCTCCCTCTGCCCCTCCAGCTAGTGTGCCCTCCCTCTCTCTAGGATATATAAATACATCTTTACGAAGAAAATGACAGTTCTTATTATTCAAGTAGACAAGGGCATAGTTTTAAAAAGAATGTTACTGAGGCACCTGGGTGGCTCAGTCAGTTAAGTGGCTGGCGCCTGATGACGGCTCAGGTCCCGCTCTCAGGGTCCTGGGATGGAGCCCCTCACCCCACCCGTGCACTGGTTTTGACGCTCAGTAGGGAACTCAGCTTGAGGATTCTTTCTTTCTCTACCTCACGCCGCCTAACGTGGACGCGCTCTTTCAAATAAATAAATTTTTAAAACAATAAAATCATGTTAACTATCATTTTTAGGAGAATCTACAGAAAGTAAACTAGTAGTATTAATACTAATTTAGTAGTAGTATTACTCACAAGAGAAAGCCTTTTTTTTTTTTTAATTTATTCGTGAGAGACACAGAGAGAGAGAGGCAGAGAGAGACACAGGCAGAGGGAGAAGCAGGCTCCATACAGGGAGCCCGACGTGAGACTCGATCTTGGGTCTCCAGGATCACGCCCTGGGCTGAAGGGAGTGGCTCAATCACTGAGCCACCCAGGCCTCAGCCTTTTAAAGCACTTTACTAGATTACTGAATGCCATGGACATAATCTTGTAATCCCGGACTAAAATTTGCAACCATTAACATATGCCTTGCAAAGATCTCCAGTTATCTTGTTTGTACTTAAAAGGTAAACAGAACTACCCTTCGCCAAGAATCTTATCAAATTACCATATACATACCTTTTTCCTTAAGAAATAAAAAAAATCTTACTCTTGCGGTAAAACCTTCTTAATTACAAAATGCTACACTACCCAAAGTCTTCAACTCTGACAAAACTATAATATATATCATACTAATACTTAGGTAAAAAGCATTCACAAAAACTTTCCTAATACAGTGTAACCCAGTTCTTACTTGAATCCTTCAAGCATATGTGAGACTTCTGACCCTGGTGCACCAAGAGATAACATATTCTTTAAGGGCATGAATTAGGTCTTCCATGTTTCCCAGCAGACAGCATTGCGAATGGTGGGAACAACTATGTGTTGACCAAACCTTCCTCAGTTGTAGACTCTCCATATCTTCACTTTGTCACTTGACAGCATCAGAAAAAAACACCCAGGCTTCCTGTCTCCATGCTAATTCCAATACAGTCACCATTACTCAAATGAATAAGCTACCTCTGCCACTCCTACTTCCTTAACTGAGATGAGACTTACACTGCGCACATGAGTATAGAGCAGGGCAGCAAGTTCTCAGTCCCAGCTGAGCAAAGCACAAATCTACAATTTAATGTCAGAGAACTTGCTCAGATATCAGTCTATAAATATATTCCTTCTGTGTTTATTTTCTCATGAAAAGTATCAAAAACATGTAATTTCTCTTAAGAGAATGTATAAAGTCAAAGCAAAAATCTCATCTAAAATAGTTCATTAGGGCAGCCGGGATGGCTCAGCGGTTTGGCGCTGCCTTCAGCCCAGGGCCTGATCCTGGAGACCCAGGATCGAATCCTGCATCAGGCTCCCTGCATGGAGCCTGCTTCTCCCTCTGCCTGTGTCTCTGCCTGTCTCTCTCTCTCTGTATGCCTCTCATGAATAAATAAAAATCTTAAAAAAAAAAAAAAAAAAGTATTTCATGAAATGTCCTAAGGCAACTCTCCAATACAGGTTGGAGGGCAATGCTAGGAAAGTCACATACACAAAACTACATCAGTCCCGGACCTCACCCTGTCCGTAACAAAACAGGGCCAAGGACATCATGTTTTATAGAATATAAATAGAAATGGTCTAGATGTTCTAACAGAATTACATAAAACCAGAAAAGAAGATTTCTCAAGAACACCTATAGTCCCGTAAATTGCAACTTACTTCTTCGGGGGGAAATTAAGCATACACAGAACCACCTGTACATTCAGAAATGCAAAAGCTGACGAAATCAAGAGTATTGCATCCAGTCCGAGAGGTCTTTTCGCTTCTTTTTTTATTTTTTTTATGAGAATCCCCCTCTTTTATAAACCCATCGTCTTTTAAATCGTTAAAATGTAAATGCAACCGTTCCCTTTTCTAAAATCTCAGCCTAGTTAGAGACTTTTTTTTTTTTTTTCCCCTCCCCTGGCCAAACTGGGTTTGAAGTCCTAGGGCACCTAGCCGCGGCCAAGTCTAAGTACCCACCACCCCATTGGCTCCGGGGAAACCCCGCCCCGTGCAGCCACAGTAACGAACGTCGAGGGAACTCCAAGAAAGGTTGTCCCCGGCCACACTGCCGCCCCCGGTGACTCTCCGCCCCTCCCCCACCGTCCCCACTGCGGAAGCGTGGTCGCCGCGCGGGCAGCCGCCGGGCTGCAGCCGCCAGCGGGGGGCCCCGGGCACCGCGCCCCAGCGCCCAGCACCCGGGGGCGGGGGCGGGGCCGGGGCCCGGGCCGGGGGCCGAGCCGCGCGCGCCGCGAGGAGCCGAGCCGAGACAACAGCCCCGGGCCCGGCGACAGGCGCGGCCAGGCCGCCGGAGTAAGTCCGACACCTCCGCAGCTCCGAGGCGGCGGGGGCCCCTCCCACCCCGCCGAGGCGCAGGGCGGGGCCGAGCAGGGCGCCGCGGCTCCCAGCCAGCCCGGACAGCGGGCTTTCCCGAGCCCCGCTCGCCAAGGAGGCGGAAACCGGGGGGAGGGGAGGGCGGCCAGGGGGAGTGGCATCCCCGCTCCGCTCAGCCCCTCCGGCCAACCGGATCCGGGGAGGGCTGGGGGACGCCGGCCGCACGCCCCCTCCCCGCCGCGCCCCGAGGGCGCACGCGGGACCCCCCGCCCGCCCGCCCGCCCGGCGAGGCCCCGCCCCCCGGGCGCGGGCGGGGAGGGGCAGCGGCTGCGAGCGGCCCCGGCCGCCGGCCCCGCCCCTTTCCCCACCATCGCACGCGCGCGCCGGCCCCGCCCCTGAGCGGCGGCGCGAGAGCCCGCCCCCTCCGCGCGCACCGGGGCTGCGCTCTCCTCCCCCTCCCGCACCGAGCGCTGCCCCGCTCCGCCCCCCGCCCCCCGCGCCCGGCCACACACCTCCCGCCCGCCTGCTCTACGGGAAGCCGCGGAGGTCAGCCCCCCCGTACGCACACCCTCGAGTGCGGCGCTCAGCGCTCCCCGCCGCCAGCGCCCGCCTCGCCCTCGCCCTCGCCCTCGCCCTCGCCCCCGGCCCGGCGTGCTCTCACCGCAAAGCTGCTCCGGCCGCTCCTCGCTCTGGCTCTCGCCGCGCGTCCCTCTCGGCGTGCGCCTCGGGCTCACCGGGGAGGCCCCGAGAACGGCGCGGGCACAGGCCCGCCGGGGCGGACTGGCAGCCTCCTCCCCGCCAGCCGAACGGTCACAGGCCCCGGGGCCCAGACTGGGAAGGAGGGAGGGAGGGAGGGAGGGAAACTCCGAGGGGGGAAGGGGAGGGGGGGAAAGATGGAGAAACCGTCTCCGCCGCCTCTACCGCCGCGGCCGCTTCTCTGTTACCCGGGAAATCCCGCCCACTCCCCCGGCCCGCCCCGCGGAGGGAAGACTCAGCCTCACCCCGCCACAGGCCGCCCCGCCCGTCCGTCAAGGCCCGGGCCAATCGCCGCGCCCCTTCTGCCGGCTGCCCGCCCCTTCCCCCTCGGCCGGGAGGGGCGGGGGAGCCGCTCACCTTCTCCACGCCCCTATTGGCGGGGAGCTTCCCTAACTCAACCCCGCCTATTGGAGCCGGGTCGCTGAAGCCCACCCCCACGCCTCCGCACTATTGGAGGAAGCAGGGGAGCTCCGCGCGTCCCATTGGCCGGCCCCGCACATCCCGCCCCGCGCGGCCGCAGCCACAGGCCCAACAAGTCGGCTCCCGCCCTCGCCGGGCCGCGCATTGGAAGGCTACCCGGGCTCCCTGGCTGCCCCAGGAAGGCAAGTAACCGATGTGGGGTAAGATGTCCGTAAGCGACGCAGGCCCCGCCCCCCGGCCACCCGATTGGACAGCGCGGCGCCGGTAGCGGCCCCCATTGGCCAGGACGCCCGTCGAGGAAGGAGCCGACCCCGCCCCGCGCGGGGAGGCTGAACCTTAGCAGTCCTTTTGTGGAATGTTTACACTAGAGACTGAAGTGCAGAGAGTTCCAGGGCCCGAAACAGGAGGGGGCGCGGAGCTCAGCAGCTGGGAGCCGGAGCCCTGAGACTTGAAAGGGAGAGGCGGCAGCAGCACTACCAACCGTGAAGGACTCCTTACAAAAAAATTTAAAAATTAAAAAAAAAAAAAAAAAAAAAACCAGACCTCATCCTATCCAGTTCTCTCTACAATTTACATTTCCGCACGCTGCCGCCTTGTAAACACAAATATCCAGAGCAACCGGATCCGTACGGCTGCTTCCAAAGCGTACGGAATTAAGAGCTGGGGAACCACAGTCGAAAAAGAGCCCCAGGGGTTGCCACCCCGAGCTAGGAGTGGCTGCACACTTCCAACGCCGACAAGCCCTAAACTTGAGTATGCAGTCTTTCTAAAAGGGCGGAGATAACCGAAATGGAGGCAGGGCCCTAACAGCCACCGCCCTGGCAAGCCTCCGGAAGGCGGAGCGTGAGGTGTGAGGCGTCTGCGACCTCCGGGGGTAGACCTGGAGGCTCGCTCCAACGGAAAGAGGAGAGCAGACAGGCCTCGGCATAAATAAACCTTCACCCCACACTTCGTACAAAGGATAAAAATCCTGCAGTTGGTGACGAAAGGTAAGAATGGCTGTTCAGCTAGTCCTTCGGCCAACAAGTGTTCGTGGCAGTCCCTAGGCCTTCTCTGTGTAGGTTATAGTGCTTCAAACACACAGAGACAAAGTGCTTGCAGTGCCGAGGTTGCTTTTATTAAAGTCCCCAAATGGGGCGGAGAAAGGACGCTGGCCCTGCTTTGGGGGGCGCTCAAGGAGCGCCAGGAAAGGAGGGGGCGGGACCAGAGTTTTCCCGCTCTCCAGCAAAAAAGGCGACTCCCCCAAGCCAACCTACCAGTCCCCAAGTGGCAGGCCCCGGGGAACCTGCGCCCAGGTGCTACCTCGTCGTCCCTCTGCAGTCCCGCGGAGACGGCACGGCAACCAGCGCTGGCAACAGGTGGGCCTGACTGCAAGGATGGCTTCAAGCCGCAAGAGCAAGGCAGTGGACCGTGGGCTCCATGAGTAGCGAACGGAGGAGAGCCAAGCCCTGCCCCAGGACGGAGCTCTGAACATAAGTCACGCCGGCGAAAGCGGACCCTTGAGTCAGCCTGCTCGAGCTCAGGACGAAGCGGCGCTCGTCCTTCCCTGCTCCCTGGACTGGGTGCCGCGCGACGATGCCCCTGGCCTTGAAGGGCCACTTGGAATCCGAGCAGGATGGGCCGCCCCCGACTTCTGGGAGCCGGGGGTGAGCCGCCCTGGACCACGCCTAAGGCACCCAGGCTATTCTTAGGTCGCCCAGGGTTTCAGATGAAGCCACCCAGCGACAGGCTGCCCGCGTCCGCGGTGTTCTCAAGCTTAAGTCTAGGGCGACCTCCGGGAAGCCAAGGGGCGCGGGGACGGCCAGGCCGCAGCGTCGGAAATTAAGTGCTTGGCCCGGGAGGCCAGATCCCACCGTGTCCTCCCGACCCCCGCAGAGCCCCTCAAGCCGGGACCCCTGAACCCACTGCTGCCTGCAACCCCTCCCTGCACCGCAAAGCTACCCCGTCTCCGGCCTTAGAGGCATCATTGTGTGCCTCCCCGGCTCTCCTCGCCCCCTTCCCGCCCCGCCCCTGCCGAGCACTCCAGACCCAGGACTTCCGGGCGGGAGGACAGTTCGAAGGAGCGAGGCGGGACTCCCACATGTGCGGAGCGCGCACACAGGCTGGAGGAGGGGGCGGGGAGCAGGGGTGGACTTCCCCTCCGCGCTCGCCCGGCCGGGGGGCGGGGCCTCCCGCCGCGCCAATCAGGGGCGGGGGCGGGACCTTGCGCCGCACGTCAGCCGCAGGACTCCTCCCTCCGCCCTTCACGGAAAAAAAAAAAACAAAAATCCTAGCAACTTAAACTCCAGCCCGGCCTCCGATAGGCGGAGCTCGCGAGCACGTCGCCCAGTGGCGGGCCGAGGAGGGGAGAGGGGAGCCTCGCGCAGCCAATGGAAGACAAGAGGAGGCGGGCCCTCCGGGGAGCCCGCGGTGGGCGGGAGCGCGGGCAGGCCCCGCCCCCCGGCTCCCCTCCGGGCGGGTTGCACAAGCGGCGGCTGGAGTACATAGTAAACAGGGTAGGCCCGGGAGTGGCGGCGGGGCCGGCGCGGCGCTCCGCGGGCCCGGGCCCGGCGCCTCCTCGGCCCGCGGCCCCCGCCCCGCGCCGGCGCCCCGCCCTCCAGCCCGCGGCCGCCATCCCGGCTGTCAGGCGCGCCCCCCGCGCCCCTCCCCGCCCGCTGATGCATTTCCTTTTCCCGATTCCGAGCGTGCAGAGTGTTTTCCCAGTTCCCGACCTTCACCGCCCCAGTCGGGCCACCCCCTCGCGGGCGCGCTCGCACGCCGAGCCCCCGCCCCCGCCCCCGCCCCCGCCCCGTCGGCGGGCGAGCAGCGCAGCCGGGGGAGGGGAAGGGGCAGGGGCCACCGCCGCCGCCGCCGCCGCCGCCGCCGCCGCGGCCTCGGGTGGGCGGGGAAGGAGGCATCCGCCGGGGCCGCCCCGGGAGCCCGCGGGGCTCCCACACCCCCGGGCCGAGGTCCGCGCGGGCTCGCGGCCTGGCGGGCTCCGGGGCGCCCGGGCCGGCGCGCGGGGCTCTTTCCGGTGCCGCCCCCGCCCCCGGCGCCCCTCCCGCGGGCCGGCGCTGCCCCCGCCCCCAGAGTCCATAACAACCGCGGCCCCGGAGCGCGCCCGCCGCCCCCTCCAAGTTCGCGGCCGGAGCCGAGCCCCGGGGCGGCAGCCGGCACTGCGCGGCGCGGGGACAGCCGCGGGCTCCCGCTCGCTCGCCAACTCCGCTCGCCGCAACTCCGGCGCCCGCGGTGGGCCCGGCCCGCCCGGCTCGGCCCCCGGCGGCGCGCCCCCCGCCCCCCGCCCCCGCCCCCGTCCCCCCTTCACAGTAGTCGCTCCACGGGCGCCGCAGGGGCGGGGGCGGGGGTCTCCCCGGCCGGGCCGCCGCCGACACCTACCGAGGCCGACTGCCCGGCGCGCCCCGGCCGCCCCCCGGCCCGCGGATCCGGCCGGCTCGGGGGCACACGGGCTCGGGCGGGCGGCGCCGAGCGCTCCTCCCCGGCCTGCCCGGAGCCCGGCGCCCCCCAGCCCCGCACCGCGGCGGGCCGGCCGGCCAGCCCCCCAAACGCCCGACATTGGGGAGACCAAATTAAAAGCAGCTGTTTAACATACCTTCCGAGCCAGGCGAGGAGTCCTGAATGGGGGGGACCGCCCCCCGCGGGCCATTGGCTGCGCGGCGCTCGCGTCAGAGCCCCGGGCCCGCCCGCCGCCGCGCCCCGCCCCTTCCCTTCATTGAACGCTGCCTCGCTGCCTCGCTGCCTCGCTCCCGACAACCTCAAATAAATAAATTAAAGTGGCGGCGAGCGGGCAGCGCGGCCCCGGCCGAGGCCCCTTCCCGCGGGGCCGCCCCCTGGGGCTCCCGGAGGCCCGCGGCCGGACGGCGACCTGGGGCGCGGGGCCCCCTTCCTCCGCGCTGCGGGGCCCTCGGAGCTGGCGGGGACCCCCGCCCCCCGCCCTCGGCCAGGCGGCTGCCGCGGGAGTGGGGCCGAGCCCCCGGGGCGCGGGGAGGCACCTGCCCTGAGAGCCGCGGCGGCCCCGGGAGCCCTTCGAGGGCCCCGCACCTGCCCCAGGTGTGCCGCGCCCACGGCCGCGCCAGGCGAGGCCACAACGCGCAGAAAAATAGACCTGGGAGCCCAGGGCAGGGGGCGAACTGGGAAAGTCTCCGTGGGGGACGCGGCAGCCCCGCAGGGTCCTAAGGCTTTCATCAGGCAGAAAGGAAGGGGCAAGTCCCTTCTGGGGAGGAACCGGAGGGGTAAATGGAGGACAGCGTTTAGGAGCTTCGAGGGCGGCTGCAGCGATGAACTGCAGGGTGGGATGGGGGGCGCCCCGGGCTCAGGGACTGAGCGTCTGCCTTGGGCCCAGGGCGTGACCCCGCGGTTCCGCATCGGGCCCCCTGCACCGAGCCCGCTTCTCCCTCTGCCTGTGGCTCTGCCTCTCTCTCTCTCTCTCTCTCTCTCTCGTGTGTGTCTCATGAATAAATAAGATCTTTAAAAAAGGAAAGGAAATCAGGGCTGGAAAGATGGAACCAAACAGCAGAAGACTTTAAAACCTGGTTAAAGTTCTTAGACGGCATCATGTGCAGGCAGCCTGTTCGCAGGACCGCAGGCTCAAAGCTGCGGGGTAAGATGCTCAACATCCCAGTAGCCGGATTGGTTCTGGGACTGGTTGAGTGAGGGGTGCCTGTAGGCGGCAAGGGGAGGCACAAAGGCTGTTGTAATACTCGGTTTGGAGACAAGAGAGATCTGTCTTCTGGTGGGAGGGGTACGTGGTGGAGCCAAGGGAAAATTTATTTTCTCTCTCGCCGCCGTCCAACCCAGAAAGCCTTGCCTAACTTCAAGTCAAAAACTCTAACCCAGATCCTTCCCTGAATAATTTGCCGTGTTTGTCCTAACTTTCAACCAGAAGTTGAAAGGGGCCACCCTACATCTCTGCTTAACAGAGCTGAGCCTGGGGCCAGCGCACACGTGAGCAAGAAGGACCTGTTGATTGAGGCATCCAGGAAAGGAAGTTCATGTGGCCGATGCGGGGTGTACAGAAAATTAAGGGCCTGTGGGCAGGGTGGGGGCCCGATGCTAGTTAGGCTGTCCCAACAATTCTGGTGGGATGTAATGAGGACTTGACCAGAGCAGTGGCAATGGGAAGCAAAAAGAATTTTTGTGTTTGAGAAAGACTCAAGGGGCCTGGGTGATTAATGCAGCTTGCATGATGGAGGGAAAGGAGGAGTCCGAGGCCCGGTATGTGAAGAGGTAGTAGGGTTTGCGGCTAGTGGTTGGGTAATCTGGGCTCTAGACTGAGCCTGGCCAGTGATTGGTGATATATCTCTAGGCAAGTACTTCTTACCCTGGGCCTGCTTCCCTCCTGTGAAATGGGGGTGGAAATTGTTAGTAGAAAGGCTCTAAGGACCCTTCCCTCACTCAGGGTCCATAGGGAAGGGGGTTTTCTGATGGGGAGGGAAGCTTGCCACTAAGGAGAGAGGACAGGTGGTAAGAAACACTGATTTGGGAAGGGCAGTGGGTCATCCCACTTGAAGTGGGGACTCAAATTTGGGAGGTAGCTTGATTGATGGATCACTGAAGGAGGAGGCTGTGGACGGGGCAAGGCCAGGAGATGAGGACTAGTGTATTCAGCGGGAGGCCCAGCACCTAGCAAGGCCATGGAGGTCAAGGTTCGGTCTCAGACTAGGGGCTCCCTAGGGTGAGAAACAAGTTTTTCTAATTCAGAACAGAGATCTTCTGGAGTCTGGAGCCCCATCTCAGATTTCTGTTCTATTTCCCAAGAGGTTCTACCCTAGATGAAGGCATAACAGGTACTGTGTGAATGTGAGATGAGGCCGAGGAGTGGACCAGAAAGAATGTTAGTCTGGAAGTTGAAGGCCATGCTTCTCACTCAGTCTCTTAATATCCATGGGTCCGCCGGCCTCCTGTCCTATACAAGAGCGTAACAGCAAACTGTGCCGTTAGGAAGATGAATGTGATGATAAAACATGCTTTAATATACCTACTAAAGGGGCTCCTGGGTGGCTCAGATGGTTAAGCATCTGCCTTCAGCTCGGGTTGTGATCTCCAGGTCCTGAGATGGAGCCCCATGTCCGGCTCCTGGCTCAACGGGAAGCCTGCTTATCCCTCTGCCTCTGCCTCTCCCCCAGCTCATGCTCTCTCTTTCTCGGTCTCAAATGAATAAATAAAAAATCTTTAAAAAAAAATAATATACCTAGTAAAGTTCTGAGCTTCTGTGGAGGCCAAAGGCCCAGGCATTTGACTGTGAGCCTAAACAGCAAGCGGTATACGGTGGATGAAGTCACTTATGGAACACTGGCAACCAGAGTAGTTTACTTGCACTCAGAGAACCAGATTTCGTGGACACTCCCCACCTCTGAAGTGCACCAGCCTGGTGGCAATCCCCTCCTGAACAGAACTCCTTGAGGATAGCCACACTATCTACTTCACCTCTGAGCACTCAGTGCCCATAGCAATCAGGCACAGGAGGCCTCTTGGAAGGGATCCAGGGATTTCTTTTTTAAGATTTTTTATTTTTATTTATTCATGAGAGACACACAGAGAGAGGCAGAGACACAGGCAGAGGGAGAAGCAGGCTCCATGCAGGGAGCCCGATGTGGGACTCCATCCCGGGACTCCAGGATCACGCCCTGGGTGGAAGGCAGGCAGGTGCTCAACTGCTGAGCCACCCAGGCATCCCGGATCCAGGGGTTATTGTTTTTGACTCCTTACATTGATGCCTACATGGGAGAAGCAGTCCCAGACTCTTTGGGAAAGTATTTGATTTGGGGACAGTGACCATCCAGCTGCGTTGGTTACATCCACTCCACCGCTCCCCTACTCATCAGGACAAAACAGCAGGTGGATATGGAGGAGGGCCTTCCTTGGAGAAGTCACATTGGGAAGCCAGGTTCTGATTCCCAGGAGGCCTCTTTTGTGTGAGTTAGGGATTATTATCCTAATTATAGGTGAGTAAACTGAGCAGTAGAGTGCCTTGCCCAAGTCAAGTCGGTCTGGACCCAAAATGTGACCTTTTCTACTCCCCCATGTGCTGTCTGTATACACACTAGGGCCCATGATCCGGGTTGGGACTTCTGGAGAAAAACAGCCTCTCCCTTGCTCTACCCACCCTACCTCCCTAACTCGGGAGCGTTTTGTGCCCAGATAGTTCTAAGTGATTTCTGGCCCTTCCCAAAAACTATCTTCAAAGAAGCAAGACATTTCTCCCAACCACATACAACCATGCGTCCTTACCTCGCCCCACTAAAAACTGTCACACCTACTGACACCGTCTCATAGGCATCATGCATGTGCATGCACACACACATCCTCATTCACAAAAAGGACTCATTTAGTTCCTTAGGGTGCTTGTGGTAGGTGGTGAACGAGACACTGAGGGTCCGCACCCGAGTGACTCCACCAAAAAGACATCAGTGCCACTCTGCTGCCCACAGAACCTCCACCAGCTGTATTAGACCGTTGCCAGTTTGGGAAGAGCCAGGTGAGGGGCATCTGAGGCTTGCTCTCCACTCCAGACCACCCTACAGCTTCAAGGGGAAAAGCCCAACCTATTGGTCAGGATCCCAGTTGAGCCACTGGATGTCTTTTGCAAGTTACTGTCTCAGTGTCCTTCTCAGTAACTAAGGAGGAGGATACCTTCTTCAGTGGGCTGTTGTGAGATTAAAAATAAAGTTGCCTGGGGTTCTGGGCTGGCTCAGTCTGTGGAGCATGTGACTCTTGATCTTGGGGTTCTGAGTTCAAGTTCCACATTGGGCATGGAGAGTACTTAAAAAAAAAGTATTCCTAGTATTTGTTAGGATTTCACAGACTTTCCTCCTTTATCTCCTTCCGTTCCCTTTCCTCCTGGCCTTTCACATGCCAAGTCCCCGGTGTTGCAGTCTGAGAGAGAAGAGCCCAGGACCGGCCTAAAAGGACCCAACAATCCCATTGTGTGAAGAAACCATTTCTCTGGGAACCAGCTGGCTTTTAGGTTGTCCATGTTCCATATTCCTGATTTCTGGGTGGTTTGGAAGCTTGGCATTTTTTAGTGGGTTTTGAGATTGCTACTCACTGCCATGAGGTGTCTTCCCTTCCCTGAGCATTAATAGAAAATAAGTTTAATACTACGTTCCCCAATTTACCTGGCTTTACCTTTTCAAAATGTTTTTTGTAGGTCAGTTGTTTTGTGACTTTTTTTTTAAGCAGCAGGTTCCTTTGTTCGATTACAATCTTATTCAGAGCCCTAATGCGGGAGAGATCAATGTGGGCTTTGCTGTGGTTGGAGACAGCCCAAGGCTGTAGTCTCTGCTCCTTCACGGCCCTGTTAGCCCCTGTCCTGGGAGGACCACCCTGAAGCTACATTTCCCAATCCTGTTCATTCCTCCTAACCGCTCCCTTCCACTGACCAGGCTGGGTGAACACAGGCTGCCCATGTCCTCTGTTGCTGGTCTATTGATCAGAATTTTCCACAGCCTTTTTATCCTCTCCTTGACGCTGGTAACTCCAAACGTCTCTCCTCTCTTCTTGCCCTCCTCCTTCTGTTCTCACTCACTTCCAAGGCCTCCAGCTTTTACCTAAACTAAGTCCCCAGTTGACATCTCAGCCTAATATCTGTCCTGAACGTCAGACTGCATACATCCACTGGCCGCTGGCCATAGAACAGGTACTCGCTCAAGGTCAAGGAAGAAAAGGAGACCCCACAGGATGAAATGGCTGACCTAGGCTCAGTTGAACATTTGGCCAGTTTTGAGGCTTTAGACAACTATATCAGCTTATAGAAGTAGCCAGGTGCTCATGGGCGGGGGGGGGGGGGGGGTGGAAGGAAGTGTCCGAGAGGGGCACTGTGCCTTTTTTGACTGCCTTCTATCCACACCTCATTGTCTTGCTTTCCTCCTTTCATCTCCATCTTAACCCTAACAACCATCAGGAACGTGTTACCCTGAACTGTTGAAAGGGCATCACTGCTCCCAATCTCCATCCAACACTCCTAGCTAGGATTCTGGTGTAGCTAGCTACGTCCACCTGGGCCTTAGCCGGGAAAAAATATGGATATTTTAGACTGCAGAATGCCAGCGTAGCTTACAGAGAAGTTGAATCACTATGTTGTACACCTGACACTAATGTAACATCATGTGTCTACCACACTAAAAAAAAAAAAAAAAAAAAAAGACTGCAGCATGCCAGATTTAGCTTAAACAGAAAGACTTTTATAAAAGTAATGGGGAAAAA
Organism: Canis lupus baileyi; assembly: GCF_048164855.1. NCBI lineage: Eukaryota > Metazoa > Chordata > Mammalia > Carnivora > Canidae > Canis > Canis lupus. The sequence goes on from NC_132869.1 coordinate 41,790,868, forward strand.
ATAAAAATAAAAGTAACGAGGGCAGCCTGGGTGGCTCAGCGGTTTGGTGCCTGCCTTCGGCCCAGGGCCTGATCCTGGGGACCCGGGATCAAGTCCCACGTCGGGCTCCCTGCACGGAGCCTGCTTCTCCCTCTGCCGGCATCTCTCTCTCTGTGTCTCTCATAAATAAATAATATCTTTTTTTAATTTTTTTTTATGATAGTCGCACAGAGAGAGAGAGAGGCAGAGACATAGGCAGAGGGAGAAGCAGGCTCCATGCACCGGGAGCCCGACGTGGGATTCGATCCCCGGTCTCCAGGACCACGCCCTGGGCCAAAGGCAGGCGCTAAACCGCTGCGCCACCCAGGGATCCCATAAATAAATAATATCTTTAAAAAATAAAAGTAACAGTAATTGGTGGAGGGAGATTAAACACTTCAACAGATTTCTGAGTGCGATCCTTCTTTTTGTAGAGAAGACCCAGTCTTCCCCGTGGTCAGTTTAGAGCAGCAATCCACAACACTTGATTCCCAACTGTTGCGATGGTGACTATAGGACGGATACATCCCAAGAGAAAATCTGGTTCCCTCCGTGGTGGGAGCTTTAGCTCCTGCCGTTGGTCAGAGAACAGTGGTCTGTGGGTAGTAACCAAAGCCTGAGACAAATCTAAAACCTCGGCGGTAAACCCTAGGACCTTGGTCGGTTCATTCCTTGACTCTGACTCACCCTGTCAGTCCCACATGGAGCAGCACAGAAGCCTTAAAGACCTAGGCCTTGGCCTATGGATTATTGGGGAAACTTGACCTGCTTCCCAAGCTGAGGGCCAAGGGGGAAGGGACCTGAGACGATATAGGGAAGTGGCAGCAGCTTGAAAGAAGAGACTTTGAAAACAAGCTAAAAACTAGGGATTGCGAGTGGGGGCTGACCTAACCAGAGAAAGGCCTGATGGTTCCTCTATAGGAATTCACACTGTCCATCAAAGAACTAGCCCCTTAAGAGTTGGAAGGCCTGCGGTAGGATCATTTAATGCAGCCTCTTTTACAAAAGGAAGCTAGGAGTTGGCTTGAGTGGTGTGACCTCAAAACTACCAAAGAGCTCAGTGACTCTAGGAAGGCTCCCCCCCCCACCCCCATGATCTCTGATTTGGGAGTTTCCATATGCGAGTCTGCTTGTCCCTAGAGAAGAGAAGCTTTGAAGAGAAGTCTCATCTCCCTCAAGCTACAACGCTAAATAGTCCAGTTTTCCAAGAACTGGTCCCAACCTGTCATTTACCTGCATGTGGTGACATGGAGATGGACAATGGTGGGCCTCCTAAGCTGAGGATGCCAGGGCCCACCTCAGGAATGCCATCCTCACTCCCGGGGACAGGCAGGATGAGGGGACCAATGCTAGAGGCAAAAAGTTAGGTGAAAAAATAGCAGTCAATGGGCAGAAGCCTGGGTTGGCCCACAATCCTCTCCTCCCCTTGATCTTCTGTTCTCAACTGTAGAGTCCAGCATCTGATAGTCGGTTCTCTTAGTTTTTTCACCAAATCTCCTGTGTGAGAGCCTTGACTTCCTGAACAGACCCAGGCTCCTTCTCTGTCCTCCCCTTTCTTTCCCTCTTTAAATACCTAGCACAGGTAGGCTCACACTTTGGGTAGTCACTCAACAATGGTAAAAGCTACAAGTAAACTACGGCAGCAGGGCAAAGCCAGTTCTCGCTTGCTTTCAGATTTAGGAAACATCACTTTGCTAACCTTCCTGAGTCAGGAACATGGACTAGGACAGTGCTTCTGGCCTGGCTCATGCTGTCACTCAACCAGCTACCAGGCAGGACACAGGAATCGGTGTTTTAATGGAGCTCTTGCAAGTCATAACCTCACCAATCCTCAGATGTGCAACTCCCGTAGAACTTCTGAATCTGCAGAGCAGTTTGGTTACAGCCTCTTCAAACAAAAGACAGTTCAAGGCTATCTCCTTCAGATCTATCATTAATCCTGGCTCCTCCTCATTTCACAAAACCCCTGACTTCCCAGATTCCAAGTATCTCTGTTCACCTCCTATGCTTGCTTGCCCCCAAAAGAACAAAGACTCATACAGAGAAAGAGCTTAATCTTTTGTGCTACACTTCAGCTCTTGATTGAAGTAAGAAACTTGAAAAATTTGTTGGCAGATCAGGACGTGGATCCTTAGAGGGAGTCTAGTTAAAAGAGTTAACAACAGGTCCTTTCGAGTCAGATGATCTGGGTTCTTGATTGGCTAATCAGATTTTCCTGTGCCTGAGTTTTGTTGTCAATACCTACCTCAAAAGACTGCTTTGAGGGTGGTGAATAGAATCTACAAAGCACTTTGAACAGTTTATGGAATAGAATTAAGGACCCAGTAGATGTTAGCTAACACTTTTATTAAACAACACCCCAATATTTGCACACTCCAGGCCAGAACTGCCCCAACTGAGCAGGCTGTCACTGGTCAGTAGGGAGTAGCTACATGGCAAGGGGCATGGTGCTACAGGGACAAAGCTTCTGGTTCCATCCTGAGAGAGAGATGCACATGAATGACTCAAGATCGTCCCACAAAGACCAGTGTACCCCTATATATGGCGCTTCTCTGGGATAATGATCCCTGTGGTGCTCTGTAGACCTCAGGACCCTACACCAGGAGGTTCTACATGTAGCATGGGCTCAGGATCAACTGTCAAATTTAAGAATTGTTCATATTCTAAAAGGAGAACTAAAAAAAAAAAAAAAAAAAAATTCCCTCTGGCTTCCAAGGACAAAACACTACCTTGATCTTTGAAAGAGAGCAACACAGTGAAGAGGCCAAAGGCTTTGTGAGCAAACCAACTTGAGCTCCAGTTCCAGAGCAAATCACCATAACCTTCTGGACCTTACCTTCCTCATCTATATAGAAATAGGAGGGAGTAAGCTTAATAATCTCACTGGATTATTGTTAGGTTTGAATGAGGTAATGGGCAGGAAAAGCACCAAGCACAGAGACTGGCACCAGCAAGCACTCAACTGGTGGCTCCCTTTGCTTGTCCAGAGCTAGGGCCATGACCTATGGATAAAGTAGATGTCTCTGAGAACTCAAAGTCTCAGATAACCAGGCCTTGGGTCCCTCCCTGCCTCCCCATCCCTCCCAAACCAGCTCTTGGACCCCCTTCTCACCTTCCCGGCCCAGACTGCTACTAAATTGATGAAGCTAAAAGGGTTTGATCATGTCGGTATATTTATATGTAAATACAAAACTGTATCGCTATAAGATATTGAATATGAACATTTACAATTATTTTCTGAATCTGACTCAGTCCATTGACGTTAAATACAAAATGAAAAGATTGTAAAAATAAGAATATATACATTCAAAGAGCTTATTACAGTATAAAATTATCGAGGTCTGATCAGCTGCCAACCTCATCTGTGATGGGAGAAGGTTTAGGGGTTCCTGGGATTTTCTCAGGGATGTGGAGTGCTGGGAACTCTTGATTCCATCCCTAGCACATCAGGTAGGGGAGGCTGGGAGCAGACAGGGACAGGATGGGTGAGTAGAGAGTAAACAGTGATTGCAGGCAGGCAACTGCCTCACCCAGCCGGGGGGGTTAAGCTTTTTATTGACACAGAGCCCACCCAGCTTGAGTCCAGGATCTGGCAGGCTGCTAGGCAGGAAGAGATGGGCATTTGAGTGGACAGGGCCAAGTTGCATAAGGAAAGGAACTTTCTAGCAAAAGAAAAAGGGGTCCCAGCTCATTCTCCGAAGGAGGGATTCTCCTAGTAGTTTCGTCTCTCTCATACCTGGGCTCCCTCTCTTTCCTTCTAAGACTTCGTACCAATTGCTCTTGGCTCTAATTGCTCAGTGAGATCATCTTCACTCCCAGACCCCAACCCTCAAGGGACAGGGAGAGGAAAAGGGGGTCTGGAATCACAGTGGAGGTCTATTCCCCAAATTGGCAAAGTAAACAGAGTAAAATCATTAGATAAGGGCAATTCATGCTGAGTTAAACCAGTGTCACCACAAATCAGAATTCTCGGCTCCAACAGGCAGTATCCTGGAGAGAGAGAAGTCATTATGCAAGAATGAAGGCCTGTGGCAGGAGCACGAAGAGTGAATGTATGTGTGTCCTCTTCCACCACTCTGCAGTCTGACAACAAGAGAGATGATCCCCAACCCCAGCCAGTCCAGGATAAACAGTAGGGTCCAAGAAGCAAGGAGGCCTGAACTGCAACACGGAGCCCCAGGAAATTCTACAAAGGAGTATCTCTGTGTATATGTATTTATAGAATACGACCATATTATCACATACAATATATATTATATACACACGTACATATGGACCCATACACGTAAGTGTGCACACACACACACACACACACACATACACACAGAATGACAGAAAAGACTGGAATACACGCCCTAGGTATAAACGTGCTTGGCACTCAGGACGTTCTCTAGAGTATGTAACTTGGTCAAGCTCTCTGGGAAGGAAGGTGGATACTCCTCAAACCTCCCCATCAAATCCTAGCAAAGGGAAGGAATGGGAACGAGACCTCAAGAAGGAAAATGGCATCGGGAAAGGGGGAAGGGAGGTTCCTTCCCCACTTACCTCGGGGCCCCTGGCAAAAACCCATAGCCACAATTTGGTTTTAATAAGGCACAGTTCAATAGCAGGTGCTAGGAATTAAGAACACGTTGCTGCTGGCCCTTTCTAGTGGCAGTTTCACCACATCTATCTAGCCAAAGGGAAAGGCTGCCTTGCGTGCACGAGTGCGCCAGGAGACACAAGAAAGAGGTTGGTCCATTGCTTCAGAGTAACTGATGGCAGCCTATAGGCTCAGCGGTGTCCAGGGTAGTTTAAGGAAGGCTGGCCAGAACGTAGGAGGATCATGGGACAGTTACTGACCCTCCATGGCCAGGAGGTTGTGACTGGAGGGCACCATGCCCTCCCTCTCTGCGAACTCCAGGATTGCCTTGTAGCAAAAATAGTACTGCTCAGGGGTCTGGATGCTGAAGGCCCTCTGGGTCCTCATGCGGGACACTGTCTGGAATACATTAAGGGTGCCAAGCTCTTCCAGCTGTGCCAAGCAGATGTCCAGTGAGCAGAAGGTACCTGAAGGAAGGAAAGAAATGGTCACATTTGACTTATCTCTCCTCCATCCCTCCCTCTACCAAACGACCCAGGCAGATTGGATGAATGCACTCAAAAGCAAGGGGCCCCATGATGGACCAGGCGGGCATTAGGCCTGACGGGATTCAAGAGGAGGTCACTTTGGAGTGCTGGGAGCCCAGAGAAGCGACAAGGCCTCTTGGCTCTCAGGACAGTATGGAGGTAACAGGAAGAGTAGGTGGGAAGGTGACACAGAGGAACTGCCTGCTTCAATCTCAGACAGAATGACAACATTCCCACTCTTGGGTCCTAATTTTCAGAGGCTCCACAACTCTTCCACAGAGACCTCACAGAAACCTATTCTTCCCGACTTTGTCCCAAAGGGGCCTCTGAACTAGAAAGCCCAGCAGTCCCTGCAATGCACATGCCCCTGAGCTAAAAGCTGCGAACTAGCTCCAGAATGAGAGCACAGCTCAGGTGGGGATCTCCTTAGGGAGGGGGATGGGAAGGAAGCAACAGCCCAGACGACAGTGAGGGGGTCAGAAGATAATCATACTGATGGGATGTGCCAACCCCCAGGAGACTGGCCTCTGGAGTGTACATTCTGGCCCGCACAGCTGGTGCTAGGGATGCCAAAAGGCCATTAAAGGGGAATTTTTCATGGCAATTCACTGCCAATGGATCAAATTCTCGCAAACTGGCAACTAAGAGTGTTGTTGTCTTTCCCCCACCCTTATTACCTCTGGATGCTCCGAGAGCTGCCCCAACGTCAGGTGCATTACCTGTCCGGCCAATGCCTGCACTGCAATGGACGACAATGGGTGGTTCAGGGCACTGCCCTTTGGCTCGTACTCCCATGCTGCTGACCGCCAGCCTCTGCTGGTTCCTGACCACTCTCAAGAAGTCGATGAGAGAAGCTGCTGAGGAAGGGACACCGTAATCTGGCCAGCTCAGGAACTGAAAGTGGGTCACCTGGCGTTTCTGCCGCTCCTTGGATGAGAAAAGAAGCCAAGTTAACAGGTCATTTCTGCTTGCCCCTGACCACATACATTTAGCTTTTCTAGATTCTCAACCCTCTGATATCCTCACCACGCAGGCTCCTGCCTACCACCCTCAACTTTCTCCGCAATTGCTTCTCTGCAAACCCAGAAAAGGTTAAATGTCGGGAGAGGACAATATAGGAATTCCCTATATTGTAGGACCCAGATTTCTATTATGTTTTTATTCCCAAGTAATGTCACTGTTGCATCGAGACAATATGGCTATATTGGCTCTTAGCTGAATATTCTGATCCTGTTCCCAGAAAAACGAAAGTAATGTATAAGCTGCCTGGATTCTTGCCTATTCCCTTTGGGGATTTTCTTTACAGCAAAGCCCCCAGCGTAAAAAAAAGTGAGATAACAGAAACCAGAATTTACCTCTGTGTTGTGAATTTCTAGCGTTGTTTTCTTATAATGGTTCATGTTCTCCACGCCTAGATTGGTCACCGTGAGGAAGCCAAATCGGATCCGAGAGTCTCTTTCTAACGGCCAGTACTGGCCACACTTTCTCCTGCCACCCTCCTCAAAGCTGAAGACAACACAGAGCAAGGTAAGCCTTCCACCCTTCGTCCCCACAGCCGGGAGCTGCTGTCCCTATGATCTGCTGTACCCCAAGCAGCAATGTCATTTCTTGCATCGTTTCTAACTTACACCTTGCTTCTTGGCAGAAAAGGCGGAAACCTTCATTCTAAACAGATGCAGCAACAGCTAAGGTTTCTGCATGTACTCATTTAGAAGACATTTATTGGGTGCCTGCTATACCATCTGGCACCTTTTCTGATACCTCTTGCCACTCCTCACTTATCCAGGATAAATACTGGGTGGACATAAAGAGATGGCAGAGCCAATATGGGGGGCCAGATTGAATTCTCTGCCCTGTATCTCAGCCACTGTTCATTCTCTTCCCCAGTAAGGGCCCTTGACTGAGAGAAGTGAGAAGGACACAGTTCCTGGGAAGCCAGCAGGAGGTTTGTGTAAAGGCCTAAAATCTACCTCACTGCTCCTAGGTGTCTCCAACGTGCTCCAAGGTGGTACCATACTATTACCTCTCTAAAGCAAAGGTGGTTGTAACTGTGCCATGAGAAAGGGAACTGAGCAAACATTTTCATTAATTTTTTCCTCCTCATCTGAAATAGGTTATAATTATCATAATGATAATGATGATACTAATGAACTTTTAGTTCCTCAAGTTTTGGCAGGTACGTAGACCAAAATTTCAAAAGGATTCCTTTCATCAAGAGCTTCCTGCCTGACCTATTATGTTCCATCTCTCTTTTTGCAGTTCTCTTATAGGTGGAAATACAAATGAGTTGGAAAACTGTCAGAAGTAGCAGGGAAGGGGAGAGCAAAGGGGAACTGGTAACTCAGAAGGCAGGAAGACAGCTGCCCTTTGGAAGTGGGGAACAAATTAAAAGTGAATTGCCCCATGTTTCCCAACACTTCCTTTAGTGGATGAGGCCAGGACCTCAGAATAGCTTGTAACTGGCACAGGGTCACCAGAGCCAAGGATTAAAACTTCGACAAGTTAGATTAAAGCTGTGACAAGTTAGATCTATCAATCTCCACCATAACCTATGTTAATTCTGGGTCAACTAAGAAAAAGCTAAAACATCTCAAACTCTTTGCCATGGCTTTCCTAATCTTAATTGTTCTACAAGCTAAACTCCCCTCCTGACTCCCCCATGCTTGGGGACTTGGTGGGGGCAGGGGGAAGAAAGGGGAAGAACTCACCGGGTGGTCATGACAATCACCAGGACTTTCTGCTCCCATACCATGAGCCAGAAATCACGATAGGTATTCTCCAAAGGGCCTGGGATGAAAGGATAAGACAAAGATCATAACCCTGGGAAGCTCTTCTTTCCTTCTCAGGCATTTCTGATTTTATTCCCCAACTAATATCTCCAAAGCACAGACGCTGGCTCCCTGTTCTCCCTCCATCCCTGCTGAATCAGGGTGGTCCTTGAACCACCAGCGCCAGCATTATATGAGAGAGTGTTAGAAATGTGCAATCTGCATTTTAACATGATCCCAGGTGCAGTTGTAGGTAGGTTACAGTTTGAGAAATACTGTTATATACCTTCTCAAGAGCCTTACGATCAGGGCTTCAGCTCATGTCACATCCAGACGGTGTCACCTATATTCACACCTCTAGCTGTTTTCATCTCCCCAGAGCCTTCCAGCCATCAGTAGCCTACAGAACCACTCCCCTTCTATGTTCCATCATGGGTCTCCTTAGACTCAACGTGCTTGCGGTTCATTCTCTCTCATCAAAATTAGCCTTCTCTGCCTGCTTTCCTTCCCTCTCTACTCTCTCTCGGTTAACAGTACCGGCATTCTTAAATCACTGTCTTAAAAAGTTGGGAGTCAACTCTAAATTATCCATTTCCTTTATCTTCGCGACACAGCCACCAAGTCCTAGAGATTTTTTGCCTTTGGATTGTTTTTAGTTTTTATCGTTCTCCCTGTCTCCTGACCCAATTTCACTGCCACAAGGACCACATCATTTTTGTCTAAATTACTGTAATACCATTTTGGTTTACTTTTCTGAATAGGACTCTTTCTCTTCCAGTCTATTCTGGATACTCCTGGCCAGCTGCAGCTTTCTAAAAACTTGCTTCATCATAATATAGCCAGCTCTTGATGGCACAACTGGATCACAACAGCTTAATCATTTAATGTATGTGGTCTTACATCAGTTATTTTACTTTGTGAGAATTAATCATGTCTCAGTAAACATGGTGCTAAGGGTAAGAGTCACATTGCTGAGCTCTTCTTTTACAGTTAGAACCTTCACAGGGCTGGGCATCCGGGGAAACTTTGAAGATACTTGTGCACCACCAACTCCCCTTCAATCAAGGAAATAACAAACTTGGGATAATTCCCTGTACTTTCACAGTCCTTTATCCTCTCTGCTCTCAGGGAAGAAGGGCGGAAAAGGGTTGATTTTGTCCTGGAAGTCTGCTGGCTTTACTACCATTTTTGCTAAAGGCTTTAAGCAGCATTAGTGTTTTATGATTCTAGAATTCTCTCTTGGCAGAAGTGGACACTGCCAAAAGCACGTGAGGTCTTGGAAATAAGCTAAATGTCTACCAAGAGAGGATAAACTAAATGATGGCGTATCCTCGATTTAAGTAGCCCATAAAGGTGGTATTGTAGGATCTGTTATTTTTGCTATGGAAAGGTATTCGCAAGATACCATCAAATGAACAAGAGGTAACATATGGAAAGAGCCCATCTTGTTAGAGATCTTCTATGTCTATATCTGTTTGCACAGAAAACGGCTTGGAAGGAGATGCTACAGAATATTAACATTATCTCTGGGTCTCAGGGTTATGAGTGAATTTCATCTCCATCTTCTAAGTCTTCTACAGTGCACGTACATTACTGTAGTACGCGTGTGCAGATAACACGAGCTCCCTTTCCCATCTCCCATTTTTAAATTTTTTAAAATTTTTATTTATTTATGATAGTCACACAGAGAGAGAGAGAGAGAGAGAGAGAGAGAGACAGGCAGAGGGAGAAGCAGGCCCCATGCAGGGAGCCCGACGTGGGATTCGATCCCGGGTCTCCAGGATCACGCCCCGGGCCAAAGGCAGGCGCCAAACCCCTGCGCCACCCAGGGATCCCCCCAGATTACTTTTAACAGTGAACTTTTCTGAAGAACTCAAGTCAGTGGTTTATGCGGACATGGAGGAAACAATACAAGCCACTGACTTGGCTTGCAAGGACTTCTGAATCAAACAGACATACAGTCACATACCAGCTCTGCCGCTTACTACCTGTATGATCCCAAACTGCCTAACCTCTTTGGGCTTCAGTTTGTTCATGGGTTAATAAACCTTCCTTGCAGAGTCTCTGTAATAGTTAGATGAAGATCATATACCTGATGTATAACAGATACTCTCAATAGATGACATATTGTTTGTAGAATATGTATTATTAATAAGAATCAAAATATTGAATACAGCCAAGAAAGTTAGCCAGGCAAATCAAATGAGCCTTCTCCACGCCACAGGACCCCCTTTTCCAGTCCTAAGGGAGTGCTGATACTGTCTAAAGGTGATCCGTGCTAGACTCAAAATATCTCTCTCATACTTTTAGGGGAGCTTCTTCTTCTTCTGGACAGGGCCTTCAAAGCCACCCTAAAGGATCCAATCCCGCATAATTAGCAACTCTGAGCAGTGGCTTTGCCTTCTAAATCCGGAGAAGGAAGCATTCTGAGGCACCCTAGAGCCAATCCTTACCCTCCATAAACCCAACCTGCCAAGGCCATCCTCCTCCACAAAGCCTCCACTCTCAGGCAGATCACGTCATATCTTATATGCCCCAAATTTTTCCTGATAATTCTCATTTCTTCTTAGGGTGTTGAAAGGACTCCTTTTGGAGGGAGTGGTCCCTCCTAGGGGGAAAATATAAACCTGTGACCATGAGACCAATTAACAATATATCAAGAATCCATTTTTTTCTCCTTTTAACTTTTATTTTGAAAAATTTGAAACCAATGAAAAGTTGGAATACTACAATGTACTCACATATTCTTCAGCCCTAAAGCTATCGTTTTCAGCTATCATTATACAACATTTTTTTCTCTATATATGCATACACATACTTTTTATTACAGAACTATTTAAAAGTTAGTTCCAGCTGTTATGACATTTTATTCCTAAATACTTGGGCACATATTTAGAAGAACAAGGACTTTCCTATAGAACCATTAAGACCATTATCACCCTGAAGCAATTAAATGTTGATATGATAATATTATCTAATACAGAGTCCCCAGGTATCCCAAGTTTGTCTTTAACAGGTTTTCCTCTAAACTGAAGCTCCAATGATGGGCACACGCCTTTGGTTATCATGTCTCTTTAGTCTCCTTCAATCTAGAAAAGTTCCCTGCCTTTGTTTTTCATGGCATGAACTTTGAAGAGTCTAAGCCAGTTTTCTTATAGTATGTCCTGCCATCTGGATTTGTCTGGTTTATTCATCATGATAGCTTTAGACTTAAAAACTGGCAACAAAAAATACAGGTTATGTTTTATAGTTTTCGCTGTATCACAACAGAGGCATAATACTTGTTTGTCCATTACTGGTGATTCTAAGTTTGATCACTTGCTAAAGAGGTATTTGCCTGATTTTTTGGTGGCCATGCTCTGCAATGGTCCAAGGGCCTAAAGCCCATAGAGTGGCCTTTTATGTCCTCCTGTGTTGTGATCTCTTCCTACCTGCTTGGAAGGCAACTTCGTATTCTCCTTGAGATGGCAGAGGCAGAGGACTACTGGAGCACTGAGTGCTCTCTGATGGTACAGGGACCAGCAAAAGTCTCTTTAGGACAGCAACACCCTTTCAGATTGGACTCAATCTCTGAGAAGTCCCACTGCCATTCCTGGCCTCCTAATGGACATAAAGAGCATCTCACGGCCAGTCCGTTCTCATGTCCCATTCTCTGAGGCTGGCAATACACAGTCCAAAAACTTGTAGTAGTGCTGTATGTTCAAATCTCCAGTTTATGTCTATGCAGCAAGTTTCCAGGCATATCTGGTATAGAAACTTCATACCTCCCCTCTGCCTTCCTCAGTAGCCCCCAATCTTTATAAAAGGCCAGGATCTAGTGGCCAACATCAGCTCAAGTTACCATATTCTTCAAAAACTACACAATCATCTGGTGCAAGAAATCACAGAGAGATGACACAAAACCAAGTTGTAAGGGTCACCCTAACTTACCTTGTGTACCAATGTAAGCATTCTTCTGCTTGTAGCCATCCATGAAACTGGCATTGATGTAATCTGTCTAATGATAAAAAAGAAATATCACTGCAGCTGTGTGGAATATACTATTTGGGTGGGAAAATTACGTACTAGGTACTAGGATAAAACCCAAAGTGTAGATATTCTCTTCTCATCAGGCAGAAAGTGAGGAGCAAAAGGATCAGTTCAAAACTTTACTTCTACAAATGTTACCAGAACAACTAGATATCCACATACAGGAAAGGAAAAATCAAGCTGGCCTATTCCTCACACTAAACACAAAAACTAACTCAAAATGGATCACAGGCCTCATGTAGAGCTAAAATTATAAAACTCTTAGAAGAAAATATAAGATTAAATCTTTGTGATCTTGAGTTAGGCAAAGCCTTCTTAGATATGACACCAAAAGTACAAGCAGTAAAAGAAAAAAGATTTGTTGAACAACATTAAAACTGAAAACTTCTGTGCCTTAAAGGACACCATCAAGAAAGTAAAAAAAACCTACAGTTGCACTTTTTGGTAAGGGATTTGTATCTAGAATATATAAAGAACTCTCATAGCTGAATAGTAAAAAGACAACCCAATTTTAAAATGGGCAAACGGGGGTGGAGGTGGGGGTGGGGGTGACTGGGTTGCTCAGTCGGTTAATCTCTTAATCTCAGCTCAGGTCATGATTACAGGGTCGTGAGTTCAAGCCCCGCACCAAGCTCCATGCTGGGTATGAAGTCTAGTAAAAATAAATAAATAACTAAAAATAAAATGGGCAAAGGATCAGAATAGCCATCTCTCCAAAGAAGATATACAAATAGCAATAAGCACATAAAAATACGCCCAATATCATTAGCCATCAAGGAAATGCAAATCAAAATTCCAGTGGGGGACCCAGGTCAAGCATCCAAATCTTGTTCTCAGCTCAAGTCTTGCTCTCACTGTTATGAGTTTGAGCCCCACACTGGGCTCCATGCTGGGCATGGAGCCTATTTAAAAAAAAGTGAAAAGTCAAAACCACAATGAGATATCACTTCATACCCATTAGGATGGCTACAGGTACAAGATGGAGGACAACAAATGTTGGCAAAGATGTGAAAAAATTAGAACCCTCATACACCCCTAGTGGGAATGTAAAATGGTGCAATCATGTTGGAAAACAGTCTGGCAATGCTTCAGAAGGTTAAACACAGAGTTACCATATGATCCAGCAATTCTACTCCCAAGGGAAATGAAAACATATGTCCACAGAAAAACACACGAATATTCATAACAGCATTATTCATAATGCCAAAAATGGCAACAACTCAAATGGTATTCACCTGATGAATTGATAAATAAAAGATGCATATCCATATATTTAGCAATAAAATGAAGTCCTGACATATGCTACAAGACAGATGAACCTTGAAAACATGCAAAATGAAAGAAATCAGACACAAAGGCCATAAGCCATAAGTATGATTCCATTTACATGAAATGTCCAAATGAGGTAAATCTACAGAGACAGAAAGTACACAGACTAGGAGAAAAAGGGGTGTGACTGCCAAGGGCCATTTTTCAGGTGATAAAAACATTCTAAAGTTGATTGTGGTGGTAGTTGTACAACTCTATGAATATATTTAAAAACACTGAGGTAGGGGATCCCTGGGTGGCGCAGCGGTTTAGCGCCTGCCTTTGGCCCAGGGCGCGATCCTGGAGACCCGGGATCGAATCCCACGTCGGGCTCCCGGTGTATGGAGCCTGCTTCTCCCTCTGCCTGTGTCTCTGCCTCTCTCTCTCTCTGTGTGTGTGACTATCATAAATAAATAAAAATTAAAAAAAAAATTCTATAAAAACACTGAGGTAGAGGTGCCTGGTGGCTCAGTCAGTTAAGTGTCCAACTCTTGCTTTTGATTCGGGTCATGTTATCGTAGGTCATGAGATGAGCCCCTTTTCGGCTCCATGCTCAGCAGGGAGTCTGTAGAAGATTCTCTCTCTCTGCCCCTCTTCCACTTACACAAGCCTGTGCTCTCTCAATAAATAAATAAATAATCTTAAAGAAAAACAAAACCACTGAATTATACATCTTATTTTTTTAAGATTTTATTTATTAGACAGAGAGACACTGTGTGTGTGATGGGGTCGGGGGAGGCAGAGGTAAGAGAGAATCTCAAGCAGACTCCTTGCAGAGTAAAAGCCTGATTCGGGGTTCTCAATCCCATGACTCTGAGATCATGATCTAAGCCAAAATTAAGAGTCAGACGCTAGACCAATTCAGCCACCCAGGCACCCCTATACACTTTAAATGGGTAAATTGTATGGTATGTGAATTACATCTCAATAAAGCTTTTACCAAAAAAGCAGTCTATCAGGATTTGCAGCACTGGTTCAAAACCAAAAGGGAGGCAAGCCAAGCAACCTGAGCAGGAACATCCTGTCCATGCTGTCACACACAAGAAGCAAAGTGTGACTAGAGAAGGAAGAAAGCTATACCTCATATCTTGCACCATCAACAGCATGGGCCAAACACCCTGCCTCCTTCACTAAGCAACAGCCAGACAAATTCAGAAAGTCTCAATGAACAGCTCTTGACTCATTCTCTTCTGGGGGCCCTCTCTCATCTCCTAGTCTCCTCAGTCTTACTTCAACATCATTAGCTATCAGGAAAATTAAATAGAATTTAATTTTTATTATTTTTATTATACCTTCTCACAAGATCTCTGCCAACATCCTTGATGATAATCCAAGCTGATAAAAGAGAAACACAGATGCAGCTACAGTGTCAAGTCATAGTATAACCAGTTGAGAGTATCTAGCAGGTGCTATGAATAGCAGAGGGTGTGGAGGGGTACAGAAGGACAAAAAACAAAAAGTTTCAATGTCAAACTAGAGAAAATTCATGCTCCACTCCACTCTACAGAGGTTGGAGTGACTCCCTAACCTGTCACCTTTTCACTGGGTTCTATCACTGGGAGGACAGTCTGACCTGTCAGTATCCACAGCCACCCTGAGAAGACTCTTTTCTCCGTCTCATGGTCAAACCCATGTTCCTTGGATATGTGTCTGTTAGCCAGTCTATCAACTTATACGACCACTAATTATTTAGTCAAGCGTTTCCTGCTTTCTCCTTCCACAGCAGTCAATACTGACCTCATACCACTATGTTCTACTCTGATGAGACATCTTCGCTGAGCTAAGGGACCATCTCCAGAGGACCCAGCAGGTTAAGAGTCTCATTCACTCCCAGCCACGCTGCTCATACCAGGGCCCACTGTAGTCAGCCAAAGCTATACTCTGCTCAGCCTG
The DNA here is from genome assembly GCF_048164855.1 of Canis lupus baileyi. NCBI lineage: Eukaryota > Metazoa > Chordata > Mammalia > Carnivora > Canidae > Canis > Canis lupus. The sequence goes on from NC_132869.1 coordinate 41,805,993, forward strand.
GCACATTCAAGTTGTATACCCTACAGGACTCGGGTGAGAAGGCATAGAAAAATACAAAGGATTTACCTGGTACATGCCAACTGATGCTATTATATAAGTAGTGTATAAGCTGTTACTCTTGAACTGCCTTCATGTTTTGAAAAGAAATATCACCTTTTATTTTTTATTTTATTTATTTTTAAGATTTTATTTATTTATTCATCAGAAAGAGAGAGAAAGAGGGAGGCAGAGATACAGGCAGAGGGAGAAACAGGCTCCATGCAGGGAGCCTGACATGGGACTCAATCCCGGGTCTCCAGGATGACACCTGGACGGAAGGTGGTGCTAAACCGCCTGAGCCACCCAGGGCTGCCCAGGATACCAGCTTTCAATGTCCTGGAGAGCACTGGGAATTAAAATCAGCAATTTCAGAAGAATCATCAGAAATTGGAACTGAAAATGACCTCAGAGATAAAGTATAGATTTGGGGGCAAACTGAAATACCAGAGAGAAGCAAACAAAGTGCACTATGTTACGGGCCAGGTTCAATAGAAACTGTGACTAATAGCTTTATAATTCTAGGAGTAAATCTAGTGAACAATTCACTAATAAACCTGAATCCTCCATTTACTATGGAAATAAAGCTTCTGCCAATATTTGCAGTAATGAAACAAGCTTAACTCAAATGACAATCTTTAGATTAATTATAGGATGGCTAGAATAGTCTGCTGGTACACTGGGATTCACTTATTCATTCACAAATAATTTACTGAAGGGAAGCCTGGGTGGCTCAGTGGCTGAACGTCTGCCTTTGGCTCAAGGCATGATCCCGGAATCCCAGGATCAAGTCCCACGTCGGGCTCCCTGCATGGAGCCTGCTTCTCCCTCTGCCTGTGTCTCTGCCTCTCTCTGTGTCTCTCATGAATAAATAAATAAAATCTTTAAAAAAAATAATTTACTGAAAGTCTGATATGTACTGTTCTAGGTACTGGAGACAGAGCAGTCAAGAAGACAGATAAATACAGGTATCTGATTCCAGAGCCCCAGCTCAACCATTACACTTCACTTCTTGAGAGTATATACCTGAAGATCTCAGGAACAGTGATGAGCTTGTCCTAGGTCAGCCGGGCTCTGAGCTAATGCTCCTGCAGGAAAACCCTTTGTAAGGGTCCTAGATAGGGCTATGAATTCGGTTTATGTACTTTGAAACAGTAGGGTCAAGAGATTAAAATCATGATCCTAGGGTCTCAACTCACATATCATATACACTCCAATACAAGGCAATGATTTTCCCCTAAAAAAAGAGGCAGGATATAACAAGTCCCTATAAAGTTAAAGGGGCACTATTTAAATTCCTTTACTTTGAATAACAGCCTGAATCAATGCTGGTTTTCTGATGCATATGGAGGGCACCAGACAGAATTAAATATACAAAGAAAAAAGACGCCTGGGTGGCTCAGAGGTTGAGCATCTCCCTTCGGCCCAGGGTGTGATCCTGGACACTTGGGATCGAGTCCCACATCAGGCTCCCTATGGGGAACCTGCTTCTCCCTCTGCCTGTGTCTCTGCCTCTCTGTCTCTCATGAATAAATAAATAAAATCTTTTAAATTAATTAATTAATTAATTTTTAAAGAGTTACATGTGAAGAATTTCACTAAATATCTATATTAGTATATTATATATGTGATTTTTAATATGAACAAATATGATCAAGTTAATATATTAAATAATATAATAATTTGACCATTTCAACTCTATTCCTATTTATGTGTACATTAGTGGTCTAAAATTATTTTTAGATCTTCCAGATAAAAGAATCATAGGTCACTTATAACTAGAGTTGCCTTGTATTGATACGTATGTACTCACTAATATGATGGACAGTAAGAGGACTATAATTTTACAATTAAGGAGTAAAAGGAGAAATAATTGACATTTATCAAGCACTTATAATATACCAGACCTTGCACTATTAGCATTTACATAAATTTTTCCATTTAATTTTCACTTAGTACTGTGAGATGGGTTTATAGGGACTTGCTTATGGTAAAAGACTAACTCGTAAATAGCAATGTTAAAACTCCAATCTGATCTCTCTGGCTTAGAGTCCATGCTCTTTCTACTATGGTATTAGTAAGCTTCACTTTGGAAAATTTCCCTCAGTGCTCCTGAAAAGACAGCATTTATCCACGTACCTGAGTGTGGCCACTTCGTTTTGTCAACTTCACTCTAGTTTGGTCCAGGCAGGGTACATCCCCATAGCGGTTCTTCTCTAGGTTTCCTGGAGACCTGAAGAAAATGAAGCAGACAAACTAAAACAAAGACAAGAAAAGGTGGAAGCAACATGTCTGTGTACGTACAAAGTCTGGTCGTGCAAAGGTGTCACCTACTGTCAGTGTTGGAGACGTGGGGCTGTCATTGCCTAGTCTAGCTGTACTGTATGTATCACTGAACATTTTTTTTCACTGAACATTTTTATTGTTAAATGTTTGCCCTTCAAGAGAAAGTCTGTCAATCTCAGATCTATGAGATCCAACCAGACTGACAGAAATAGTCCAGAAAGAGAGAACTGACATAAGGAAAGAGAGAATGAAAAACAATTCCCTCTTCCCACACAAATAAGCGCAGCTGATATTTTACAAAGTCCCAAGAAAAATTCAATGGAGGAAGGAATTTTTAGCAAACAGTGCTAGAGCAATTGGATATCCACAGGCACGTGCAAGGGCGTGCGCACACACACACAAACACACACACACAAAATCAACATCAACCTAAACCTTAAACCTTATACAAAAATTAACTTTAATAGATCACAGACTTAAATAAATGTGAAACATAGCACTACAAAACATTTAGGAAAAAAAGAAGAAAATCTCTGGAATCTAGGGTTAGATGTTCTTAGACTTGACGTCAAGAGTGTGATCCATACAAGGGAAACCTGATTAAAGGACTTCATCAGAATAAAACCTCATGCTTCATCATGAGCCACGCTAAGAGGATGAAAAGACCAGCTACAGACTAGAAGAAAATATCTGCAAATCGTGTATCCAACCAAGAACCCATATCTAGGATACATTAAAAGACTCAAATCTTAACAGTTAAAAAAAAAAAAAGTCCAACTAGAAAATGGGCAAAAGGCATGACATTTTACAAGAGGATATACAGATGGTAAATAAGCACATGAAAAGATGTTCGATATCATTAACTATTAGGGAAATGTAAATTATACCCACAATGGGACTTCATTACACACCTAACAGGACAGTTAAAATAAAAAATGGTGGTGACAACAGCAAATGCTGGTGAGGATGCCAAGAAACCGGGTCATTCATACACTGCTGGGTGTACCTTGAATGGTACAGCCACTCTGGAAAACAGCTGGGCAGTTTCTCATCAAACAAAACTTCCTTTTTTTTTTTTTTTTTTTAAGATTTTATTTATTTATTCATGAGAGACAGAGAGAGAGAGGCAGAGACCCAGGCAGAGGGAGAAGCAGGCTCCATGCAGGGAGCCCGACGCGGGACTCGATCCCGGGCCCCCAGGATCCCACCCCCAGGCTGAAGGCGGCACTAAACCGCTGCGCCACCAGAGCTGCCCTCAAACTAAACTTCTAATTACCATATGACCTAACCATCTTGGGCATTTATCCCAGAGCAATGCAAACTTACGTTCACACAAAACCTAGACACAAACATTCAAAGCAGCTTTACTTGCAAGCGCCAAAAACTCTAAATAACCTAGATGTCCTTTTTTTGTTTTAATTTTTTATTTATTTATGGTAGTCACACAGAGAAAGAGAGAGAGAGGCAGAGACACAGGCAGAGGGAGAAGCAGGCTCCATGCACCAGGAGCCTGACGTGGGATTCGATCCAGGGTCTCCAGGATCACACCCTGGGCCAAAGGCAGGCGCCAAACCGCCGCGCCACCCAGGGATCCCCTAGATGTCCTTTAACAGGTGAGTGGTTAAACAAACCATTCATACCATGGAATACTACTTAGTAACAAAAAAGAATGAGCTACTGATACATGTAACAATTTGGGTGAATCTCCAAGGAATTATACTGAGGGAGGAAAAAAGCCAAACCTAAAAGGTTACATATGATTCCATTTTTTAACATTCTTTTTTTTTTTTAAGATTTTATTTATTTATTCATGAAAGACACAGAGAGAGAGAGAGAGAGAGAGAGAGAGGCAGAGACACAGGCAGAGGGAGAAGCAGGCTCCATGCACCAGGAGCCTGATATGGGACTTGATCCTGGGACTCCAGGATCACGCCCTGGGCCAAAGGCAGGCACCAAACCGCTGAGCCACCCAGGGATCCCCTATAACATTCTTTTTTTTTTTTTTTTTAAAGAATAATCTTTTTTTTTTTTAATTTTTTATTTATTTATGATAGTCACAGAGAGAGAGAGAGAGAGAGGCAGAGACATAGGCAGAGGGAGAAGCAGGCTCCATGCACCGGGAGCTTGATGTGGGATTCGATCCCGGGTCTCCAGGATCACGCCCTGGGCCAAAGGCAGGCGCCAAACCACTGCGCCACCCAGGGATCCCCCCCTATAACATTCTTGAAATGAAAAAAATATAGTAAATGGAGACCAGTTCAGTGCTTGCAAGAGTTAGGGATGGGGAGGGCTGAAACTGAGGTATGTGATGATGTACTTCTGTATCGACTGTGGTGACTGATACACAAAGTAAAATGCAGGCTAAAAATTGCGTAGAACTAAATACACACACACACACACACACACACACACACACACTCGCCCTAAAACTGGGGAAATCTGAATAAGACTGGTGGGTATTTAAAAAAAAAAAAAAAAAAAAAGACTGGTGGGTAATATTAATATCAATATCCTGGTTGTGATACTATATTATACTTTTAAAAGATGTTACCATGGGAAAACTTTGGAAAGGGTATGTGATCTCTCTATTATTTTTTATAAGTTCATGTGAATCTTCAATTATAATAAAAAGATAAACATTTAAAAACCACTTTTTGAAAAAACGGTGTAAGGGAGAAGAAAAAAGAGAAAGTCTCTTGGTCCATGGGCATTCTGGACAACAAGGAGTAGTGATATCTACTCCATAATCTAGAACTCCAAGGGGGATATAGTTCGTTCTGTGTAAGTAGTTTTACTGGAACCCAGTATAGGACAGAGACCTGGAGCTGATGAGGATTCTGGGTTCCAGCTCCTGAAGTGGAGGGCTCATTCATTCAATACAGTCAGGATTAAGAAGTCCTTCCATAGGACTGGAAAGTGTTCTCTGATTATAACATGAGGGCTGGTTTCAGTGATGCCAAGAGGACAATCAAAACCTGCTTTTTTAATGGGGGTGGGGGGAGGAAGATGGTAGAAATACCATCTCAAGGGCCTCACAGCAGGAGTAACCAGAACAAAGTTAGGAATCCCCATGACAAGTATGCATCCTCTTGGAGCAGCCCAGTAATATTCTGCTCCATAATACTTCCCTGATTCAAAAGTATAGGGGAGAAAACTCTTTGGGAGAAAGACTGGGTGCATATGGGGGCTGTGAGCTAAGAAAGAAACTGCTGGGGGATCCCTGGGTGGCTCAGCGGGTTTAGCGCCTGCCTTCGGCCCAGGGCGTGATGCTGGAGACCTGGGATCGAGTCCCGCGTCGGGCTCCCTGCATGGAGCCTGCTTCTCTCTCTCCCTGTGTCTCTGCCTCTCTCTCTCTCTCTCTCTGTGTCTGTCATTAATACATAAATAAAATCTAAAAAAAAAAAAAAAGAAAGAAAGAAACAGCTGTGTGGGGGGAAAACGATACTCCCGCCACTCTGATATACACTCTGCTTTCTTGTGCTTTTTTCTCTTACTTTCCTTTGCATTCTTGCTCTGCCTATTGCCTTTCTTCTCAAATGTTTCTTCTGTCTTCTCTTATCTCTTTCCTAACTCATTCTTTTCCCTCTTTCCTTTTGCTAAGTCTCTCTCCCTGCAGGTTCTCCCCAGCCACTGACTAAGCTGGACAGGAATTATGAGTGAAAGGAGGTATTCACAGAATCACGGATTCCTAAAACATTTAAGCTACAGAAGCAGGTGAATATCAGAGTCTAACATCACCTATTACAATAGAAAAACTGGAGTGCAGGCAAGAGAAATAACTTGCACAAATCGCAGAAGGGATTTTTGGTTATACTGGAACTTGGGCCTGGGGCAGGTTTCTCTAATTTTCAACATAGAGACAGAAATTTCTGCTGCAGCCAGTGAAAACAGGGTAAAATAAGAGCAACAGTAAGAGAAATGATCTACACTCTACGGCCAACAATAGTTACCAAGTAATTATGAACCAGTTATAAACTAGCCAGGTAATTCTATAGTAGGATTTGGATAGAAGGAAAATCGCACAAGACCAAACTCCTAAGAGTTAACTCTTTTCTCCTATTGTGGATTATTTTAAACACACCAGCACCCCTCCCTTCAGAAAGTAATGGTATATTATAAATGCTCTAGGGAGAAACTGCCTACATGAAAGGACAGATGATCACACTGAACATATATTTTTATTTTTTTTTCCTAAAATCACTTGAATTTCATGAAAATATTAAAAAATGCATCCATTATTACATGGTTCCTCTGTTGGTACTAAAGACCTTCAGAAATTCAGAATATACCAAAGCAGGAAGTACCTCTTTCTGGATGAGAGAACCATCATCTATGTGAAAGTGATGCTCCTTGACATAAGGAAGATCCTCTGTTATGGAAATGAGATCTGGAAGGAGCTGTTGACAGCACACACCAGAAGCATGTTGGTAACCCACTGTGGGCCCAAACCTTTCCTACTTACATAGAACAGTGGAAAGTGCCAACAGGGTTCTCACGGCGGATGTCTTCATACTCCTCATATATCCCACGCTTTTGCCTGGTGCTAACATAGTCCATCAACTCTTGGATGGTCATTGCATGGGGACCTGGAACATGTACTGAGTCCCAGTCTAAGGCAGGAGGGAGGGAGAACATGATGATCTCATCGAAGGGATCTGGGTGGCCGTTCATCTGGGGTAGGAACTGGAAATTCCAAGTGGCAAGGTCAATTTTGACGTATCCACCCAGGTTTTCTGGAAGGCACTCCCTGGGCAGGTGCTGGGTAACCTCAGATGTCTTTAATATCTGAATCTGGAAGGCCAGAAAGAACCATGTGAGTATGGACAGGAAAAAAATATATAGATAATGAAGATAAAGAACAAATGTGTTTATATTTAGTTTGAAGAATGGGATGAGATTTGTTTGAAATACTTGGTATTTCCTTATAAAAGAAGAAGACTTGCATTGCATCCACCCAGTATTGAAGTCCTATAATTTCCCCAAAGGTTTCACTCCTAGAATTTGCCTCCCATCCTTCTTAAGATTTTGTTTTTAAGTAATCTCTACACCCAATGCGGTGCTCAAATATACAACCTCAAGATCAAGAGTCATGTGCTCTACTGACTGAGTGACCTAGGTGCCCCAAGGGCCCTTTTATAATCCTTGAAAGGAAGGTACAGTGAACAAAGCCTTTATGGTATTAACAAGGCTTCCCAGTGACATCTCATGCAGGTATTTGGCTTTTTGACTACTAAGAATACACAGGTAGTAATTCTTCTTGGTCAACCCCATACTAAGGTAACCAACTCTAAGCTTGGTGCTTTACTCACAGCTCAGCAGAGATGTTCTCAAAGATAGCTTTCTAAGGAAGTAACACAAGACCAGTCACCCAGATACAGATAGCCCAGGAAAACGGCCAGAAAAGAAATCCTAATTCTGCTCTTTGCTTAGACGCAGCCTTACTGGACCAAATTGGCCTAGTTGGTTTTCCATGAAATCTGCGTAAAATGGGAATGCTGGTCTCTCTTGCTGTTGCCTCTTCTTGGAATGCTCTCTTTTCCTCCTCGGCTTCTTCACAGACCAGCTTCTAAAGCTCACCTCTTCTGTGAAGCCTGTCTCTGACTGCTGGATACAATATCCTCCTCTGTGCTCCTGCAGGGCCATAGTTCTCTGTACACGTCTACTTCTGCGTTCTCTATCAGGACCATAAGCTCCTCGAGGGTAAGGAAAGCCTCACTCCATTTTTATTTGTATTTATTTTTCTTTAAAGATTATTTATTTATTTATTCATGAGAGAGAGAGAGAGAGAGAGAGAGAGGCAGAGACACAGGCAGAGGGAGAAGCAGGCTCCATGCAGGGAGCCTGACGTGGGACTTGATCCCAGGTCTTTAGGATCACATCCTGGGCTGAAGGTGGAGCTAAACCGCTGAGCCACCTGGGCTGCCCACCTCACTCCATTTTTAATTCCCACTCAGGGGATAGTAACAGAATTAAGATAATTTTAGACAACATTTTTGAAGTCAGGAAGCAATGAGCTATTTTAAGAGAAAATGCCAGGAAAGGAAGTTTTAGAAAGAGATACAGTGAGAGATTCTCCTCCACCACCCTGGTGGTCAATGAAATGGATTAGTATTTCCAATTGAACAAATTTAACCATCAGTTCACTAGGCTAGATTTTGGAAGGAGTAGCTACCGTAAGTTATCCATGGGACATACACCTTCAGTGCTATCTTTATGCGAGGTGCCATGGAAGGAAACTGCCAGACAAACTATATCTAGCTCCTAACTTCAAAGAAATTGTAGTAGAGTGGGAGAGGCAGCCTGTATTGACCTGAATAAAGAACAGAGCAGAGAATATAAGTGGATACACTAACAGAAGCAGAGAGCACTTTAAGGAGACAGGCCAGAAGGATTTTATTGAAGGTAAAAAATTAATTGGTAGGTTTCAACAGTAGAAATGGGAAGTTTAGCACCTCCTCCAAATAACCACCTCCACCTACAAATAAAATAAAGCTTGCCTTACCCGCTCCCGGACTTTGTCCTTCAGGAGGAGGCTGATGATGGAATAGGGCACTCGGAACCATATTGGTGCTCCCACAATCAGTACTTTTTTCAAACGGGCAGGAAATGCTCCCTGTGGAGAACACACATGAAAATTTAAAGATATCAATTAAAAAAAATAAAAATAAAAATAAAGATATCAATTAAGGCACTGGAACCTGTGACTATTCAAACTCAGTGTAGGTTTTCTGCTCTTTTCCCCATCCTTACCCAGCAGGGGGAGTCTAAAGCCTAATTCAGGTGTCATTTCAGCAACTACAGAAGTGGTTAAAATTTTTTTATTTTTTTTATTATTTTTTTA